>NW_024881303.1:4847433-5537433 GCF_018691265.1 Tyto alba | reverse complement strand
TGCTTGAAAAAAATGTCACTGACAGTTGTGGGTTTTATGCAAGTGCCAGCATTAAATAGCATTATTTAAATTTGCTTCTAAATACTTGTTTGATAAGTAGGGATATGTATGATTTATTCATATCACAATTTATTGAAGCATGTTAGCTGTTTTTTTGGGGTTTTTTCTAATTTATACCCTACTGTCACTCTGTTTTTATATATGTTAGTTTAAAAAGATTTGCCCAACGTAAATAAGAACAATTACAGAATTACAGAGCCGGATTACTTCTGAAGAGAAAAAAAAAAAAATAACCATGGCTTGTATTCTCAGTGGCTATTCTATTTGACTTCATCATTAAGAAAAGTATTCAGAGCGTCTAAAGGGTGAAGAGTGGAGGAGTGTGTTTTCTTTTCGATATGATAGCTGCATTCAAGTTATTCTTTCCTTTACAATAGATTTTACCTAGCTTTATCTTCATAGGAAGCTGCTTTCAGTTGAAAAGCAGAAGTGAATAGGAGTGTCATGACATAGGATTAACAGTACAACTGGATAGTAAATCAAATGTTTGAGATGAAAAAATGTAGAATGTGACATGCATCAGGAGAATGAACCAGCAGCGTTTCGCCGAGACGAGTGAACAGATAATGTATAATTATCTGCGGAGGTTCTTGAGACCTGGACTTTAATTCAACTTCCAAAACACATGGCCCATTTTAACCAGTCAATCTCTGTAATGAATCTAATCACAATGTAAAACATTCCCAGGAACTGTGGGCCTTACGGAGTGCTAATTACAGATGAAACTAGCCTAAGCCTTAAGAAAAATAAAAGAAGGCATAAAGAAGGAAAGGCACAGTGTTTTAGCCGGACCTGTGATTCCAATTCAGGGCAATCAATGCAACTAAAGAGAGATCCAACAAGTGCCAAAATTAAAGAACAAAATTAAGATTTAAAATCTAGTCTATTTTATTATTTGACAAAAATTTAATAGCTTTACAATAAGCAGGAATGATGACTTCTTGCTCTAATCAACAACTATCATAAAGCACATATTCTTCTTCAACATGGCACTACTATCACAATAACAAACCTACACCAAAGATAAATGCATTTGATATTCCTGTATGATTTGAATGCATTTGCAACTCAGTACTTACGGTTTAAATTCAGTGTAGAGAGCAACTTGCAATACTTTTAACAGGCTCTAATCTCTCTGGTTTCAGTTTGAGACCAAGAGGCATTTCATATCATCAGCAGTGGATTTATATTGTATGCTCAGAAAATAGAAATGGATTTCCAGGGGGTTTAATTTATCAATATCTAGTCTTTACGGGAAACAGTAGTTTGCATAGGAAAAGGGGTTAAAAGAAGGTTTAAATTATGTCTCTAATATTTCCTGAAAACTTTGTACAAAAATATTCTATGCCACAAAACCCATTAAATATTCAAACTTTAATATACATTCCTCAGTAACAAATGTACAGTTAGATAACACATAAAGAATTATGAATGACTAATTATATTTTGCATATTTACAGCAAAGACAATTAGCAAATAGCTTTTATATGCAAAATAAATGAAAAAGTAATTAAGATGCACTAACTAGAGCAGCAATATCAAGTCTGTTGTCTTGTGATTCATTCCTAACAAACATAATAATTATGCATTCATTGTCATATAATTAAAACAGCTCTGTCCTTTAGAAAACTGGTTATTTACTGTATAATAACCTGAAGAGTGGCAGAAGTTCCTCATAATGGTGAGAAGGATAATTAAATATTTCTTCCTGGTGTCTGCACAGTCAGTTGAGTTTATTATCTTAAACTTGTGTGAGAAAACATTTCCTCTGCAGTTCCAAAAGCTCACCTATTCACCGTTGGGAAAGTTATGCCTTTGCCATGCCCTGCTCCCAAGACAGCTGTCCAAAACCTCCCCGGGCTCAGACAAAATGGGCACAGTATTACAACCCACTCCAGGATGAGAAAGCTCAGGGGTCCAGCCTAGGGAGGATGGGGACACTCTGGTTAGGCATGGGGGGCCCTTCTCCTCCATGCTATGACCTTGGTTGAACTTCAGTGTTGTTGCCAGAGATGGCCACATTCTTTGTTTTGTGCGTGGAGAATATTGACCGAGGTGAATGCATGGGCAGAACTACATCTTTGTAGGACCAGGTACTTATTCGTCCCACACTGCAGCTCACCGCACCTCCACTCCCTGTCTTTTCCTATTCCCTTCATTTCCCAGCTCTCATTATACCTCAGTAAAACATAATAAATCATCCAGTTTCAACTGGAACCCTTAATCACTACCGAACAGAATAGTAATATCCAGTACCATAAGCCGTCTTTATAATAATAATATAATCAAGCATGGGTTTTTTTTGTCTCAAAATTCTGTTTTCCTATAAACCTCAACTGCAGAACCCACAGAGCTGCAGTGGAGAAAAAACAATGTAATTGCTTGGCTGCATGTACGGCTGGCCTGGATCAGTAATCGGATTTCCAGGGACTCAATAGGTAAGGAGCAGGGCAGAGGGAGCCAGGTTCACCTACACAAGCAGCTGGGACAGACGGACTTAGCTTGTGTTGCTGGACAGACCTCATCCTCCTCTCTGAGCCCTTGACATCAGCTCTTGCTTCCCATCCCAGTACTCACCTTCCCACAAAGGGAAGGGATAACCATTCCTTTTAATATTTCTCTGCCAGATGGTCTTTCCTCTTTATCTCTGGGAAAACTAGGCAAGTTTTGCTGGTGGAGGGCGAACCCCCAGGCATGTATGGGTCTTTGCAAGGGGACATGGTGGGACCAGAGAAGTGTCCATGGGAAGAAGAGGACTCAGGACCAGCCTCCATAGCTCTGTGCAGAGGGATCCAGGGTGGCTCGTATTGCCTTTGGTCCCCATCACCTCACCCCTATTGCTAGGAGTATTTGCGGTATCCTGATATCCAACCTGAAGGTTCGGGTCAGATAGACCCTGCTGCAATACACACACAAGGAAATAAATAAAGGACCTCAGCTCACAGACACACTGGAAATTGCACTGTGCTTTTCACATGGTGCCCTCTGGAAGGCAGAGAATTTTTGCACAGATTTCTTAATACCCCAGGGGGGAAAAAAAATAGAGTCCCTCTGGGCTTTGTTACACAATTCATTTACTCAGACTTTCTCATCTGTTCACTTCTGTGTCAGGAATGCAGCAAGAGTTCACCTGCCCTACATGGAGGGTTCCCCTGAGCTACTCCCCTGCAGTGTGATGTATTTCTTTTAAGAATTATGCATCCTGAAGCTCCAGTCTCAAAGGGTCCCCATCCCACCCCATTTCTATTTCAGCACTTAGTGTTTAGAACAAGAAAAGTGGACAGATCGTATTTTCTATTAAATGCTACAGAACAGGTCTTAGCTGGTGCAGAGATTTCAGTGTCTTTGGGCTGCACTTACACTCCTTAAGGCTGACTTGTTGCTTAGATGGATTTCCCAACAGCTCTGTCTTTCTCTATTACCCTCTTCAAACCGATCTTAAGAATGATTTGTACTTCTGCTGAGCAACCAGGATTTACTCGCTTCCTTGCATAGCCAATGCCTAGCCCATTGCTTAAGTCAGATAAGGACGGAGGGGAAATACGCTTAAGTATAGGTAATTCAGCTGTGATCCCTTTGAGATTCTGACCCATTTTCCCAGTCCTACAAACCATCTTCACTGCATATGGAGGAACAGGGAGCATTAGCCATCCTGCCAGGTGCAGTGGCCACCCTACAGGGTGCAGTAGCCATTCTATGGAGAGCACTAGCCCCTGTGGGGAGCGTGAGCTCCCTAGAGCCTACAAGGTGTCAGGATATAGAGGTTCTGTGCCCAGCTGAGCTGCCACAGAGCTGTCAGGATGACAGACTTAACCTCCCTCTGTCCCTGTTTACCCAAAGTAAGAAGATTGTAAGGCTTAGTTAATGTTTGTAAGTGCCTCAGGGTTCTTATATGATAGGCGCTATGTACATGCAAGTGTATTATAATACATGTCATAAGAAGAATTAATAAACCATAATGTATTAATTTAAAGGTAGCAGACACTCATGCATGATAGCCTTTCTAGCTGCTTCTTTACAGGCACCCAGAAAATGACATCTAAGCTGAAAGAAAAAGAATGCAGGCAATCACTACTGGATACTGAGTCAGTAAATATCCATTATATAAAATGAGTCACCAATAAAAACTTTGATAAAATCAGATGTCAGGGAAAGGACACTTGGAGAGACAGAGTGACACATGCATTTATTTCATAAGTTATAGCACTCTTTTTGGAAACCTGGCTTTTATTTTGGGCACTTCTATTTTCTTCATGTCCTTTTAAAATATTGGGGACACCAGCAGCAGCTGGGCACAAAAACAGAAGGATGGTCCTTTTGCCTCAAAACTTCGATGTCAGACAATGTGAACCTCCAGGAAAGAACCAGGAGGTCCTCTATGACCTTATTTGAAATCAGGGTGAGAATCAAAAGCCCTTTAAGCATTCCCATAGAGGCATCCGTATGTTTTAAGCACTGGGAGAAAGTAAAAAATACACAAAGCAGGGTGGGCAGGTTTGCAATGTAATCATAGCTGCTCCTAGACCTGTTAAATGGGGGATGGCACTGAAGTAACACTGGCTTTGAGAAGCAGGATGGACTAAGATTTGCCTGTGGCCCAGATTCAGGATGGTGATGATGCACAAGCAGAGCTGGAGGATCCCGTGGAGAGCTCTGGGACCTCACTGGTGCTTGCAGAGGCATGTGCATGCACTTAAAGACATTCTCAAATGGGAGTCAAGAGGCCAAGCCATTAATAAGACAGGAGTGCTCACATTTAATGTTTTGCACATGCAATCCAAACCCACCAACAAGCTCTCCTGATAGCAGAGCTACTGAAATTAAAATGCTCCCTCTACTTTGGCAATGAGCTGTTGCACCTTAAGGAAGGAGGATGCAGCAAGGCCAGCTCCATAGTTCAGCTTCTTTTAAATCTTTGATCAAAAGCTGGTTTCTTTTACTTTTCCAAGGTGCTGCACCACCCGCATTTCTCCTTCTGCTGTAGAAGTCACCCCCAGCCACGTCCCCCTGGGCACAACCTCAGCACAGCAATGGGCCAGCAGCTGGGATTTACCTACAGTATAGGTATACATATCCCTGCTTATAGTTAGGGATAAGAGACCTTTGGTAAAAGAACAAAATGAGCTCTTTCTCTCTCTCTGCATAAAGAAAGAGAGTAAATAAAATTCCAGCAGCTACAAGCTGGTGACATTATACTGTCATAATCCAGAAATGAACATTGATTCTGAAGAAGTCGCTTCTTCAAACTTTAACGTAACAATTAAGTATTCCATTGTCATGGCTCAATTAAATGGTATGGCCTGAGAAAATTGGGGATTGTAAAGTGAGGATGGAATGTGCTTTGATCCTCTTTCCAGGGTTATTGTTTCATTAATAAATGAACATGTCATTTGTCTCACCAGAGGGAGCTCCTGCCCTCCAGGCTTTTTCCCTTTTTTGTTCAGGTTTTATAAAGATGAATTTCCAGTGCTCTGAAATACCATGGATTAGTAGTTAAGCCTGACAGCACTTCGGGGAGTAGTGGGCTTAAAGTGCCTCACACAGGTCTCCAAAGCACTTGTTTACTAATAGAGGAAATCAGCGACCGTCTGCAGCTGCTGATATCGCATTACCATTTGGAAAGACAGTAGCTGAGATAACAAATCACACAGTTTTAATAATTACTCCTGCATTCCAGTTTTTTGTTTCCTGCGTAACTGCAAAGGCTGGATTTCTTCCAAATAAACAGATAAAAACAGTATGGAACTTTTATCTTTTAATGATAATGACAACACATCATGTTTCACTAAAAGTTTCCTGCTGAATTTTTTTCTGATTTCTAGAGTTTCAATAAAATGTAATTATACTTTATAATTCCACTCTTTTAATCTTCACTTCAAAAACTATTCACAGTTAGCAAGTTTGCTAGGCACGGAGAGGGGGTGACGAGCAGAAGCGGACTTCCCCCACATTGGGCTGTTCATAAATTCTGTCTGGGGGTAAACCTGTCATTGAAACGGCACAAATTGAGCTGCTTTGCATTCAAATTAATACCTAGTTTAATTTGAATATAAAATAGCTCCATTTATGTGGTTATTAAGAAAAAGTAACAAAACCAATTGGCAATGAATGGATGTTTAAGATAGGATACGCTTGCAACCTATTTCTTTTCCATTCTTGGGGTTTTTTCTTCTTTTTTAATTCTTTGGATACTTTGGTATCAGGATGTTTTCGTATCAATAGATAAGGCTTTAAAATGACAATACCTATAAAATCCGAATGGTTAATATGTTCTCTGGGAATCAAAAAGTTCCCTTTATCCCAATAGTGAATTAGGCTCCGTGGGTTTTGTTGGAGTACATCTTCCCATCTTGTCCTTTGCTATGCTCAGAGAAAAGACAGCAATTTCATTAACAACATTTCTTGCTAAATAATTTCATGGACTTATTTAGGAAAGCAGAGAAGAGGAGGAAGAGAGGAATACCTTCCTCTTCCAACTCAGAATGTTCAGACTTAAAGGTAAGGTAAACTTTTCTCACAGCTTTTAGTTTGCTTACCATCAGCCCATGTTCCACTGGGTGATTAAAGAAAGCTTTTTTAAAGCATTACTTCAGAATGATCTTAATTGGTGCAAGGTTGAGCCCTTTCTAGGAGGGGAGGGAAAAGGTTGAATAGCCTTTTCAAGTCACATGAAAGTTTCTAGGATGAATGTACGATAATTAGATTAATAAGTAGCTTAATTTATCACAGCTAAGGATTTCAACAGCCACACATTAGAGCAAGAAAAAAAAGATTAGTGTGATTCCAGTTTGTAAAAAATTGTACTGAAACTTGATTAACCTTAAATACAAAGTGCCTTTCTTTTTGTGTGTAAATTCAGTAGTTAAGGGGAAAAAAACCACTAAAATAATCAGAAAAGTCCTGTTCCGTTCCTTTGTGTTCGCTAGCTAATGAGCGATATCGGGGTTGTACAAAACAACTTTTCCCTGCGAGGTTATTCTTCCTAGAACATGGATTTAAATAAAATCTGCAATCCCTGCCACTGTTGTGGACCCTGACGATCTGTGTGAGGCGCGAGATAACATATGCAGGGGTTAATAATATCTCTAGCATCAGCCATTTTCATTTTAAAATAAGAGAAAAAGAAGCAGCAAGAAAATAGGTGAAATATATATTCTAGCATAATGTAAAGTTATGTTCACCTTAGTCCTGGTAATTAAAGAGGAATGAACAGGAGCCTGTGTGCCAGGGAGAAGTATGGAAAACAACTGTAGCCAAAGCTAATGGCGAGTATGCAATTCTGGATGACATTTAGCCATGCAATATTCACTCGCACTGAGTACTATGTCTACGACACGGCATCATTTCGACAGCGCTCTCCATTGATAGCATCAGCCTAAAATCAAACGTGGCAAATGCAGAAGCAGAGCAGCAGCTCGGTGCAAAAAATCTCGCTTACTGATGGGAGATTCGTGTAAAATATTGCCAGACCATCCAGCTTTCCCCTCACCACCGTCTCTGCTTCCTCACAGGACAATCCCTTAATAGAGAGTGAAATCTGCTGTGCTTTTTGATGTTGCCATCCACCACCGAGGTTGCTTTCGGTGGTGTCATTATTTATCAGCGCTAACGTCAGATTTCATTAATCTAACTCCTTAACACTTGTATCACAGCAGACAAAAATTCCCAGTGCTTTTTATTAAGGCGGCTGGCACCAGGGCTAGGAAAGCCCTCCGAAAGGTCTGGAAGACGGTGGTATGGTTCCTGTCAACGCTCAACAGCCATCGTCATTTTGAGGAGGCCTAATGCAAACCCAGCAGTAGCGAGATGCGAGATGCAGCATTTGTGACTCCCTGTCCTGAATCCCTCTTTGAAAGGGGATGACAAGGGAGAAGGTTTGTTCATATTCATAGGAAACCACAAGCAAAACTACTCAGAGCCTTGAAAAAAACATTTTTTAAATTAAAAAAAAAAAAAAAAAAAAAACACAAACCACATAATGAAATAAGAGAGAGGGATGGTTTCTTTAATTTTATCTCACACTTAAGAGATGACTAAGAGCTCTAATGAAAGAGAGTGTAATTATAGCCCAGATAGTGCATATTGCACACGCCGTAACGTCGGAAAGGTTAACTCTGGCAAAGAGAGATCATACAAATCAAAGTGGCTGAGGGCACTCATGCATCGGCCTGTTTGATAAGATTGATAACTGTAACCGGTAGCTTAGGAGAATCGATTTCCACTGCTGGGGATCTCTCTGGATTCTCTCATCTTTTCTTCTGTTTATATGAAAGTGAAGCTTTAAAGATGTTTTATCATCTAATGGCGAATATGACACACAGTTACAAACGGAATCTTTTTTTAATCTCAGAATGGAAAATTTAAGCGGGGCAGTGATTCGCTTTAATTATGTATATTGAACAAATTTGAAGAGATGAGAAGAAACTTGTTTTTCAGCCCACTGAACCCAAGTGCCTGCCTGTAATCTAAAATGGATATCTAATTATTGTTTAACATTATTTATTTAGGAGGAGTTACGACCTCTAATTTGCCTTTAAATGATTAATTTAGTGTTTAAATAAAGCTCCTTTTATTTAATAATGTTTTCTTTAACCAATCTTCAGTAATGTCAATAAACTCTTTGTTTAACCTTCTTAAAGGAAACATTTTCTCAGCTCTGAGACAATTATGAATTACCAAAACCCGTATAGAAAAATGAGCTAAGTAATTATCTAATATTATTGCAGTGTGCTTAAGAAGAGAATATTCCACACCAATAACATAAGGCGGGAGAGAAGAAACAAGATTTTCTAAATATTGAGCATTTTAAGCAGTCTGCCTCTTTTTGAGGTGATAAGGTAACATGGAAATACCCCAAAATACTAATAGCTTGGCTAAATAAACTCTTCCACTTCTATTAGCATCCTTAAGTGGTACTTGGTTCAGGTCCCAGGCACAAACCGAGCAGCACAAATATCCTCACTCCGTATGCTAGAGAGGTGGTCAGATGAAATGCTGGTGCCCTTGTCCTGTCCCCAGCCTTCAGCAGGGCACCCCCACCCATGGCCAGGGTGACTTTGCACCACCACGGTGCTCCCTCGATGTCCAGGACCAGGGAGGAAGAGCTCAAACACGGGGCAAGGGAGCACCAGTCGCTGCTCCAAAACTCCGCTCCAGACCTTTGGCTATTTTCTGAAGCTGACTCACATATAGATATAATGGCACGTATATATCACATTAGAGTATATACTGGCCACCAATTTTAAAAGCGAGAGCCTTTGGGGAGTCCAAGTGTGATTGTTATGTGTTAACTATTAAGCATCATTTCTACATAATCAATTATGTGTGAGATAATGCATATGCTTTCTTCATCTTGCTTAGATCCTCCATACTTTTCTCTGAATTACAGCGGAGCTGGGAAGATCACAAGAAAAAATAGGCAGCACAAAGCCAAATTGGTGTCCAAGAGGCCAGAAAGTGTCAGGAGGAGAAAGAGGAGAGGCAGAGCTTCCAGCAGGAGCCAGATGAAACAGAAAATCCAAGAGTGGAAGAAAGTGGTGAGAAGAAGCAAGGAGAGAGACCTTAGAGGCTTCAAAAAAACCCCAGGGACAGAGGTTCAGAGGATCACAGAAGTGTTGAGGTTGTCAGGGTCATCCAAGAGCAGCTCAGTCAGGGTCAGGTACTGTGTCCAGCCTGGTTTTGAGTAGCCCCACAGATGCAGACTCCACAGCCTATCTGGGCAGCCTGAGCAGGGGTCAACCACCTTCACGGCAAAACCAGGTTTTCTTATGTTCAGAATGAGTTCCCTGTGCTCATTCATGAAATGAGGTCCCAGTCTTGGGTTTGTCTTATTACTGACCCAAAAGTTCACTGTGGGCACCAAGGGATGTCCCCCACAAGTGAACATGAGGTAGGTTCATTGTTATAGTGGGAGCAAAGCCTGAAGCTGCTCAGTAGTGGTGGGAGAACACTGGGATGGAAATGTCTGTCTCCTGAAACTATGGTCTGGAGAACTGTCCTAAGTGGGAAAAGAAAGGATGGATAGATGGGCTGCAAACTGGGAAAGGGAAAAAATTGCAGCAAGCTCTCAGAAGAGAACAACAAATATTAAGAGAAGGTGTGAGTCCCAGCCAAGCATTAGTAGTGGAGCTAAAGGAGAGACTAAGAAATATATGGCCTTCCCTTAACCACACCACTTTCTGTCTGCAGCTCAAGTGATGGGGATCTAAACAAGATCTGTAATAATTTCTAACTTGGGAAATGTGCTGCCTTTATTATGGGCAGAGTTGAAAGGGTCCTTATGTTCAAAGCTGTACTCTTGTACAGCAAAAGCAGCAGCAGAGCATGGGGGGTTTCTGTGCAATTCTTCCTTCCAGGTCTTGTTGAAGATCCCAGGCAGAACAGGATGAGAAATTGTCCAGATTTGAATGAAGAGGCTGAGCAACAATGAAGGGCAGCATGAAAACCACAGCATTGCAGATATATAGGGAAAAAGGAAAAGAAGGAAAATGGGTGTGTAATAAACACTGATAGGAGCTCTTGGGAGTAAGAAAGAAGGAGACTAGGGAGGGAGGCTGGTGATCAAAAGGCTGTATCTAAATGGAATCATGAACATGGAGGGGGAATTAAGGACATGTTTTACTGTGCAATCCTTACTTTAGAGCTCTTGCAAAGTGTGGTGGGCCAGTTTGAGGAGGCCCCAGGGGCCAGACCATGGATCAGAGCTGGTAACATGTTGCACAGAGATGTGTGCTGGCACTAATCTGGGATGCAGGAGGAGCAGAGCTATTTCGGTGTGGCTCCAAGCTCAGCTAGTAATAGGTGCCTTTCATAATGTCTGGCTCTTTCTCTGCTTTTTGGGATGGTGGGAGCCTGGGAGTGGTGCAGTGGGACTGGCACACCCAGCCAAGAGTGGAGCTCCCTGCCTGCCAGAGACTGAGGGGTCACCCAGGGGAATCAGTAATGCTGCTCCCCAGCACCCAAAAACACTCAGCGGGTCCCTGCTCTGCTCTCAGTTTCTGCCTTCCCTGACACAGAGGATTCCCCTTTAGGCTTCCTTCTTTAAAAAAAAAAAAAAAAAAAAAAAACACACAAAAAAAAACCAAAACAAAACAAAAAACTGTCAAAGAGCTTTTGACTATTTACTTTCTGAAGTTTTGACATTATAGTTTCAATTTTTTTTTCCCAGCCATATGAGCTAAAACCTAATCCAAGTTATAGATGTCTAGAACAAGTGAAATCTCTAATCCCTGATCCTTAATTCTTCACAGTCCATATCTAGGATGACACACTGGGATGGCCAATTTGCAACCAATTTGGTAGGAGGAATATCCATGTCCAGCTTATTCCTCCTTTCCCACCTTGTCCTGATACTTGTCATATGCTATCCCCTGAAAACTGAGGATCTCAGGCCACACAATAACAGAGTCCAGCTGATGCCATCAATACAACCAGGAGTCTCTTTTAACACTCACCTGCAATCTGACCTCTGTGTAAGTGATGATTTGGGGCCACAAAATTGTCAAGGAGGACCTGGGACACCCCCAAATTCCTTCCAAAGTGCGCAGAGTTGGGATGAGCTGCTGCCATGACATCTCCCTTGATGCTGGACCAGCACATGTGGAGTGAAGAAGATTTGAATCCCGCCTTCAGCTTTGCCTCTGGTTCTCCGTGGGGACTTCTATTCCCAGGGAACGCAGCTGCACCCACCAGTCCAGATGTTCAAAGAGGGACAAGACGCCCCTGTGTGAGAGGTGAACGAAAGGACGGTGAGCAACTACATGTCTTCAAATCTTCCGACTACAACTCACCATGAACTGTTGCCCTCTGACATGTGATAGGAAGCAAAGTGTAATCTCTGCTGGGCTACAGGTAAATGGGCAGATGTGTTTGCCCTCAGGCAGCCTGAGGACACACCATCCCCTTCTGAGCACAGTGCGTTAAAGAGGGACCTTCTTTTCCATAGCTGTTTACCTTCAGGCTGCTAACTCCATGAACGGCCAGCTGCTCATTAAGGGTCAAGAAGTGCCTGGTTAAAAGGTCCTGCCCCACCTTCGATGCAGCATGGACAAGTCCCTCCGGACTTGTTTGGCAGTGCAACAACATACATAGTTGACCCACAATACCCACTGGAGTCCTCCTAATGTTGGAAGATGACACGGCTTGCACCAGCAAACATGGGAGGAATTTTCCCAAGAAACACCCAAAAACCTCTGCTGTGATATACAGGAGACAAGTCCTCTCTGTCAGCTTATGTGCAATCCTCAAATAACTATAGGACACATTCAACCATTTTTATTATTATTTAAAAACCATAGTATTGTGACTTTTTTTTTTTTTTTGAATCACAGACAGGTAAGAATAAAGTGAAGGATTTCTTGCATCCACCACTTATTTAGGCAGGACTTACATTGCACTCTCAGCTGCTAGAGAGCCTTACTAACATAAAATAAGTAAAAATTTACAAATCTAATTAAAATAAAAACTGCTGGCTAACAAAGAATTTATTTTGCTTTTTCACTTCTGCTTGCTTTTAATCAGCCCTGCAAAATTCCCCCTGCCTGCATGGACACGAATAGGTAATACTGTTTGATGAATGAATAAAATATCAGGTAGGAAGTGTCTTATTTGTCTGTGTCTTCATTATCTCCTTCCCCATCCTGCTGAGTTAGTACATGGACTGTGTGTCTGGACCAGTGTGTTCTTCTTTACTGGTCATTCACTGTTTGGTTTGTACTAGCAGCTACCAACTGGGAGCCCTGGACATAGGTTAAGATTGAAGGTGTTTGACACTGTACAAATAACAAATAAAAAGATAATCCTTTCAGAATAAGTTCAGACTGTTACCAGATTTTGTTTTTCCCTGAACAGCTTTCCTTGATAGAGCCTTCACACAAATTTTAAACATGAAGGAGGGAATAGTTAGGATGATAAATCATCATTTCTCTCTTTTCACCTTTTGTAATTATTTAAAATGACAACATTATGGATTTTTCTCTGGGGCTGCAAACTCATTTAGATTATGTTTGTCAACTTTTACAGTGAAGTGCAGAATTTGGAGCTGTTCTGTGGAGGGGGAAAAAAGTCAATTCCAGCCACAGGAGAGGAAAAGTTGATAGAAAATTTCAAAATAGAAGGCTTTTTGGAAAGACATGCAAAATCCCTTAAGAGTTGTAACCACCCTCACTGGAAGATGTGTGCAAGAATCCTTTCTTTCAATTCCCCATTTATTCTCTCCTTTTCTAATGAAGGCAGGTAATCTCAGATTATTTACTGGCATCACATTTCCAACTCGCAAGGAATGCCTCAAAGCCAGAAAAGAATATTCTCCGTCAGCCTGTTTTTGTTTTGTTCTCATGTTTATTTTCATCTTAACATTAATTGTCCCATAATGGCTGCTTGGTTTTATCAATTAGCCTTTGCAGTGGGAAAATATTTTAGCGCCTAATA
Organism: Tyto alba; assembly: GCF_018691265.1. NCBI lineage: Eukaryota > Metazoa > Chordata > Aves > Strigiformes > Tytonidae > Tyto > Tyto alba. The sequence goes on along the minus strand of NW_024881303.1, from coordinate 5,523,945 downwards.
TAGCATAATGATTTTTTTCCCTATTTGCCAAGGGGGTTATTAATAAATGTCCCCACTGGGGTTACAACTCTGGTGCTCTGGTGTTTGCTTTAGGGGAATTGAGGGATTGGAGGAAAATCCTAACCAAACGGAGCTATAATTAGAGTGAAAGCAGCTGCAATTAGAAGTATATGTTCAACGACACCCATGGCACCCGGGGACAAACCTCCCCTCGATTCGGGCAGGGGTGGCAGCAGAAACTCTGCCACTGCAGAAAGAGGAAAGCTCTCAGTTTTCCTGCCTTTCCAGGTGTTGCATCGAAGATTTGCACCGTCTGCTCAGCAGCTTTCTCCGAGGAGGAAGGTTTTTTTCGGTGGAGGTGTGCTGGCCCAGCAAAGCCAACAGCCGACTCCTCCGAGCTGGGATTTCACCCTGATCTCTCACTCCTCACTATTTATTTAGCCTGAACCGCTGCCACCAGCGCTGCTGGGCTCTCTGGTTAGCTGCCAGCCGAGCAGGCCCTTCGAATGACACATCTCGGTGCACATCAGACATCCACGCTATTTCCCACAGAGTCCTCTCCTGTGGCTGCAGGTACTCCAAGGTTGGACGGCAAAGCCTGGCAGACCTTGTTCTCCTCCCTGCTGCCACAACAGACTTTGTTCATGGAGGAAAAACCAGACGCCGTCCCTTTGGCTTTTCTGTCTGTTACAAATCTAAATTCTCCATCACTGGGAAATGAAGCAGCTAATAGGCTGTCCTAGCAAAATTCCATCCTGTCATCAGATACGGGTTTCTGGAAAGGCAAACTGGAAGGAGTTCTGCAGCCTGTCGAGAATTCAGGCTGAGTTAAAATATCAGTGCTTGATTTTATCAATTAGCCGAACAACAAGTCTAACAATAAACACTCTCATACAGCAAGGACACATACGGAATTAAAAAATGCAGCAGATGTGTAATACTGCTTAATATGGCTTTTAGCTTAATTCATCTTATTGCAGAAATCTGTAATTCACGTGGTTTGCTTTCTGAACAACAGCTACTCATGTAACCTTTTGTCTTTCCCTGGGCTTTTTGTTTTGACCAAAAAAACCACCCCAAACAATTACTATTATAGAACTATTAGCTCTGATGATTTACAGCTTTGTTTCTTTCACAGCAGAGATCAAAAGTAATATAATTTACTTTGGGAAAACCTGACCATGTCCTTGCAAGTCTATAGGGCTTCTCATACTGGGGTCCCATATAGACACCCCGTATATCTCTTTGTAGGAAACAGGTTATTGCTAGCATAAACTGGCTGGTTTTGTTTGAGCGACACTTCCCATGCTACCAACCCACAGAAAGTGGATAGAAAGCAGCAGCTAAAAGGCAAGGTTGTACCATATACCACCTATGTGTGATACAGGTGGTCCATCATAATCCTGGATGCATAAAATAACAGATTTCCCTAAACACCTGAAAAGATGCGACCTCATTCCTGTAGATTTGTGAGCACCAGAAAAGCCACCTAAATGAGGATGGGGCTTGTTGCCTGATTTCTCTGCTCCTTCTCCAGAACAGCACCTCCTCCAGATCCTGGATCTCTGTGTTTTGACCAGAAGCAGTGATCTGGTGGACCTCAAGACCACTGGTTTTCCAATGTAAATTAAGAGAGGTTAAAGGTAACCAAATAAAGAATCCACGGATTATTTGTATTGCAAAACAACCTGCAAACTGTTCAAAACAACCACTGCAGCACCACAAGAGACAGCCCTGCCCTGCTGAATGTCCACTTTGAACACGCAGTCCATAGGACTGTGTGGGAGAAGCAGGGATCCACCACCAGCGTTTCTGAAGCAAGGAGCACTGTCCCTGGAAGGCACATGTATTTTATACCCTACTTCTACTTCTAGCAGAGCATCCAGGAGCTGTACAGAGGAGTTGAGAACTGAACCTGCAGGATAACAACCCAGCACCTTTTGCTATAAACCAAATATTTCAGTCCTGAGAAAAAACAAGATGATGTTTCCACTGACTTCAGGAGGACCCAGGCTCAGCTGGTGTCTGCTCTGATTCCTGATCTGGCATTTATCACAACTAAATATTTCTGCAAACCCAGAATCTTTCTGAATTGCCATCAAAGCACCAATTCTAGCAACACTGGACCATTTGATTTATTTTATTTATTTCTTACCTTTTGAGGGGGGGGGGGGGGCAATTAAGTCTCTCTTCATGTATATCTTTACTCACACACACACTATTTGTACACTAAATATGTGTATTATAGACCTTTAATACTCAAAGAAGCTTATAACTGATTTTAAATGTTGTTGTAAAGGGATATGCATTATAGCAGGGATGTGTATATTAGTAGACCTAGGGGTATACATACACACACCATAAACATAGGAGACCCTCTGTAGCTAACCATAGAGCTCTGCACTGTACCCTTTCCCCACTGTGCTTAAGGGTCTAAAATGAACACTGAGCTTTTAAAGCTACTTTTGTTACCTCACCACCACCAGAAGCAGCACAACCTTGTGCAGCCACTTTGACACAGACGTTAATTTTCACTTGCAGCTGTGGCAATTAGAAAGTGTACTTAATAGAGTGTCATGTTAATTGTTGCAGAGTTAACCAATTTCTCCATTTAATTGTCAATTGATTAACCTATTGAAATGGTAAGTGACTCAGTTTCCTTCCAGAACAAACAGCAGCCACATATTGTAGCTTCATCCAGCTGGAGGGGGTACTCTGTGATTTGCTCAGCCTCAATGTGCTGGTATTTTTCTACACCTCCCTGAGCTTTTAATTAGATGAGCCAATTTTGCATGTATTTGTCTGCTGGAAAGGTTATCTGTGCCGGAGCTGACCTGCAGAGACAAGGTTGAGCCTAACGGTCTTAATAGAAGAGGTTTTCAGCTATGACTGCTGTACTTGATTGCATTGTAATGGTAATTAACTTGAGACTTTGCTTCCCTCAATGTTTTTTTCTAGCTTTAACTATGCAATGAGATGTTTCCTCTGTCATATATATGCACTTATTAAGCTCTCATTGGATTCTAATATGCATGCAAATAGTCAAGAGTTTCTTAAGGCTAATACTACACTATGTAGATTGTAGTGCCATTAAGTCACTACAAAGATGTAGCCTGCAGCAAGCTTATAAGTTATTTTTTTTCTTTTTCTGTGAGTATATGTGAGGGTTTGATTTTTCCATCTTTGTGCTTTTTTTCAACCTAAAGGAGAAAGAATTCCCTCTACATACTTTTGCTCCTTTTTATCTGAAGGATTCTGTGTGCGAGAGCCCATTTGGACAGCTTTTCCTTCCCCAACAAGCCTAAAAGAGTGCTTGTGTTTTAAAAGGAAGATCCTGATGTCCTTAATTCAGTTTTTCAAGTTGGTTTGTAATCCATCCCCATTCCTACTCCTTTCTCCGAGCGGCTTGTTTGAAAGCCCTCGGTATCTCCTGTGTTTCTGCATGTTCTTTTACAGTACGGCGCTGTCATTTAATTACAAGACAATCCCCCACAACTGAGTAAGCATTTTCATCATTGATAATGTTGGTAGCAGGCAACTGAGACAAAATGATTACAAACCTATGTTGCGCTCAATAGTCCTTTAGAGGATTTCTCTCTTAATAGTCCTGGCTCATTCATGTTTGGTTCAGTACATTTGTTCTTTAAAAAAGGCATAGATTAGAAGAGTTTCAGGGTAGGTTAATAACTCAACTGAAAATGGCTGCTTGCATTGTCAAAGTCTGTTCCTGCAGTTGCCTGGTGCTTTCTTCAGTTCTTCCACACTGCAGCTTTGGCCCAGTTGGTAAACAGCTTAAGTCCAGACATCTTTTCATTCTCCGCACAGCGGATTGAAATAAAAATGCATATAAGTGGCGACTGACTGGCGCTGGCCTGACAATAGCCTGTAACATTATGCAAGGGTATTTACATAGGAATAAGGCCTTGGTAAAGAAGACAGGGGCAATTAATGACTAGGGCCACACATATAAGGAAAGTTTGTCCAATCTTTTCTTCAATAAAGATCTTTTGTAAAGTGCTATGGAAACTCATGGAGGCCCCCAAACAGAATAGGAGAGGGACTTCTGTGGTGGGGTTTTTTTGGTTGTTGTTTTTGTTTGGTTTCTAAATTTTAAGCTAAAAGGGACAAATTTTGTAAAGGTAAAATGTAATTATTCTGTGGTTTTGAATTTTTACTATTGTGGCTTTTTTTGTTGTTGTTCTTTGTTTTCTCAGGAATCAGTTTTGTGTGGCTTTTTCCCTAGGAGAATGCATGGAATAAAGAAATAAAGTGAATGATGTGCCTCAGCCAGGCCCGGTGGTGGAGGTGAAGAGTTTGAAGACTTGTCACAATGCTTGACTCCTCCTGCTAGCACAGGTTTGGAATTTAAGCTAATTTGTAAGCATTTAGGGTCTGATTCTGATCTCTTTTACACCCCAGCAACTCTGCTGAAGCTGTCAAAGCGCTTCCTGACAGATGCAAGATAGGCAGCTCCACCTTCTGAATTCAGCTTTTTCCTTCGTTTTGTCCTGGCAGATTTGGGCATGAGTGATTTTGACAAACCGAGGAAGTCCCACACTCTGGCTCCAGGTTTCAGTGCCCAAGGCAGAGGCTTACAGACAGAAATAATGAGCCGATTTCCCTAAGGGACACCGATCCACACACCCCCCCAGGGCAAGGATAACACAAAAGAGTCACAGCTGATGATGCCTCCTCCACCCATGGGGATTTGAGTGGATGTGTTTGCACATGTTGGCACAGTTTGGACAGACCACTTTGTGTCTGAAGCTGTCGCCACCATGATGGGGCTCTTGAGAGCCTCTTCATCAACACTGTACACTCCTTCAGTGTCTCCTTTTCCTTCTCAAGGAATTTATGTCACTGTCCTCTAAGTCTCACCTGCCCCCAAGGGAGTGTTGTGGATCATGTTTTCCATGGGCTGCCACGGCACGTCTGTTGATGACAGCTTGAATATGCCCACACCAGTTGAGCAATTTTAATTTCAGGCTCAACCATTGGTGTTTAGAGACTTGGCTCTTATTCTAATGACTGTGGAGGGCTCCTCGGTTTGGGTCGGTGCTGTAGCTTTTTTGACAGGCTATTCAGGGAGCCATAGGTCTCTATCTTGAAAGTAGAGCAGGGATCCTGCTGCTCAACACATCATATCTGTTCAAAAAGTCAATCATTTGGCAAGCATGAATGAGGAAAGCCCCATTCATTTCTCTGCAGTTCTACCAATCTTTACACCATGTCATGATCTACTACTGAATCCTTTTCCTCTTAGAGATGTTTATAGCAGAATATAACTCAAAGAAGAGAGAAGTACATTTCCCAGGACTCCCTCTCATGCCACTTTCTTCAAAATAATTTAAAAAATCAACTCATTCTTGGAAATTAATTCCTAAAACGTTTGCTGGATGTTGAAGAGGGGGAAATGATTGTTAATAGCATAAATGCATGGTTCCTATGAGAGAAGTGTGCACGGAGCAGAGAATGTGTTTCTACTGCAGCCCTGGAAAGCTGCAGAAATCAATGCTTCATTCAAGGCTATTGATCAGTACTAAATTAATTAGACTTCAAGGCTTATGGCAGTTGATAAGACAACTTGTTAATTTAGTCAATGATAGTGTTTTCCCTAAAGCAGCAAATACCCTCTTTCTCAGAAAAGACATTTCTAGCACTTATTACCCGACTTATTTTTCCCCTCTTCTTTTATTAAAAAAAAAAAAAAAATCACTTTACATTTAAATTAAGATAAGAATTGGACGAGGAGATACTTCTATTTACCCCCATTTGCCTTCTTTTGCTCTAACATCGAAGCAGAGTGTCGATAACATCTGATGTAATTTAATAGGACGGCAGCATAACATTTAGCTTCTTCGACCCTGGCCCATTGACAGTGATGTTCATTTGGAAAAGCTGGTGGGGAGAGGAGGGAGGAGGAAGGAAACCCACTTTCCAAATGTGGGATTTTTCTTTTTTTAAATGGCAAGCCCAGAGCTTTTGCTTCCCAGGCGAGAAGGATGCTCATGACCACTGACAAAGGCACGGGTGCTGCCGGTCCTGTGAGCAGTGAATGAGATGAAGGTATCCCAGAATACCCCGGACATGGGGCCGTACTTCCTGCTGGCTGGGAAGGACAAAAGGACAAAACCGAAGGAGTGCCGGGGTCCCACCACCAGCTCTTGGAGGCACCAGTCTGCTACCAGCAGCACTCCAACCCTCGGAGAATGCTAATAAGCCACTGAAGAGCTCAGCTTTCCTGCCATAATTCTATAGCGCCGTTGAGGACCCCATAGTGTTCACTAAATAAAGACAACTAATTGAGAATTTTTTGCACATTTTGCTCAGTGGACTTGTTGTTCAGGCGGTTGGTTGAGGAGAATGTCCCCCTACTGACAACAGGGGCTGATTGTTTTGGCAGCCGCCGGGTTAGCGCCATTTCCCGGGTCTGAGGCTGACTTTTGAAGAATGACAAAAATGTTTAATTTTGGAATTTTTTTTTTTTTTTAATTATGTGGCTGGGAATTATTTGGGCTTCGTGGAGAATGGGCTGTCTGGTGTTTACATGGAAAAAAAAAATGCTGGCAGAGGTTCTCAGAATAAAACCTTTGGTCTTTCTCTTTTTCTTCTCACTCTCTCTTTTCCTCCTCTCTTTTTTTTTTTTTTTTTTTTTTACTGTATTTTCTGTGGCGAGGCCTACATTTTTGTGTCTGCAGGTGACACTTTGATTGAAACTAAAATTAATAAATCAGCTGAAAAGCTCACACCTACAGCTCACAGCAGGGCCTTGAAAACACGGTTATAAAGGGAGCTTTATGCCCTTGTGTAAAGAAGGAATAAATTACAGAAGCACTTGTTGCCCTTGGACTCGATTTTGCTTTGCAGGCTGGTATCTTATTTTTGGAGCTTATTGTTAATCAACAGGTTCCTTGTAGGTTTAGCAGGTGACTTTGCTATTAATCTCCTATTTGACCACTATAGCATATTAATGAGGTAGGCTTCTGGATGTGGCTATGTCTCCAGCACAAGGAATTAGTTTAAAAGGTGCACTCTTTACTCAATTGCTCACAGTTAACGATGCTGCAGCCCAAATGCAAAGTAGCATTTTCTACAGCTTGTGTAGCATTAAGAGTGTTTTACTAACATTATGTTCCTCACTGTGCTTTTCTTCTGTTGTATTCTTATTTCTTCTCCATGGAGGGCTATTATCAGGCTTACTGGTCCTTCCTTCTTTTTAAATTTTGGGGGGGCTTTCTTCATTTTTTATTTGCTTAACAAAATAAAGAAATTATATATAAATGACAAAATGATATCCTTTCTTATTAATGTGCACCTTGGTTTTAATTAAACAATTCCAGAGCGCTTTGGAGGTACCATTGGATTTAAATGGAATGCTCGGCTCAACATTTCTCTTCAAAACTGGCTTAATAAATATCATTATAAAGTGCAGGAATTCAACCAGCCCCATTTCACCTTGTATTTTGGGTCTGATTTAAGCTTGGAGTGAGGATACCTATAGGGGTACTTTAAGAATATAAAGGAAAGCCGAGGATTTAAGACTTAAATTTGTAATTACAAGGATCTGCCAAAATACATAATATTATGAGCCAGGCTACAAAACACCCTGGTGGAAACAACAGCTTTGTTGTAATACAGTAATTTCCACATTCCAAGGAACGTGCTCTGCCATAGACGGTTATTATTGGTGTTTCCTTTCATAACTTTCAGACGTGTGGTCTACCTCCCAAACAGATACATTTTCCTATTTAAATTAGCACTGTCAGGCTTATGCCTGCAGATTCCCTGCATTTTTTTTTAACAAGGACTCTTACACGCAATGGCATATTTGTGTCAGGTTAGATGTCAGCCTTGAGTTTTAGCCTGAACCGTAAAATATCTGTCTTTTATGGATTAAGGTCAAAGTTATCACATTACTTTAGCTTGGTATTTTGATATTCCTCTTCTTTCTCCTCTTTTAATTGGGATATATTAAAAAAAAAAATCTGCTAGAGATGTTTAAGAGCAAAGGTATTTAAGGCATTAGTAACACCTCTACTGTGGGCAGCAAGGGTTAGGTGCTGGCCCCCTCCACCTCTCACAAGACAGCCTGTGGAAGCATATACAGCCCATATTCAAAGACACATTCAAATTCCTATCTCTATTTTCAGAAATTAAAGTCAATTTAAGCTGCAGCCATCACAGGGTGCTCAGTTTGAACCTCTGACAGGGGCTGGGGGTTCAGCTGAGCTGGGGTAGACACCCTGAAATGATGCATTGGAGTGAAGCATCCCCATGGGCAGCCAGACACTGGTCATGGGGGGACAAACTGGGGGAAAAACAAAATTCACCTGCAGACCTTGTGGCACCCTATGAAACACCTAGAAATATGCTCACAAGCTTGGATCTGACTTGAGGTGCTCCCAGCACAAGGTGTGTCCAGCACATGCCTGTCCCTCTACATCTCCCCAGGATGAGCTAATCAAGCTCATTTTCAGACATCCATAACTCAGTCGGTTAGATCCTTAAAATCAAAGTGAGATCTTCCCTATCTCAGGCCAACAAATAACCTAACTTCATTTAGGTAGGAAAAAAAAAAATAAATAAAAAATAGAAAGGTGTTTTTCAGCTCTGAGAACACACACAGTAATTACCACTGACTTTAGAGTTGGGTGGTTTTTTTTTTGGTTTGTTTTCTCGTTTTTTGGGTGTTTTCTTTTTTTTGTTTGTTTTTTTTTTTTTTTTTTAAGGAACCACCATTTAAATGGTTTTGTTGGATTTTTGTTCAGAGGTTTTGTGTTGTGGTCTTGTTTGCCAGGGTTCAAGGAAGAGCAAATTTTTACTGCACAGGCACAAACCCCTATAAATCAGGGTTCGTCGTTAAAACACTGGCAAACCCTTCACTGAAGTGGTGTTAGCAGGGTCTTGCTCTACAGCGTATTTCTAAGGAGGAATAGTTAATGTAACACAGTTTGGGAGCCCTTCCCATCCCCAGCCCCCATCTCCCCCTAACTACTTACAGCACAAGGAGGTTTGAGCTTATTTTGTCTTTTCACAACTTAGCAAGATCAGACACATTTCTGCAATGCATATGCAGATTTTACCTCTTGTTACTTTCTCTAATGAGCTTTCACTTAATCAATTTGACAGTAGCCTTTCTTCCTTTTTGCTTCGTATCCACTAGGAAAGTATTCAGGAAAAAGTGTTAACAGTTTCAAGGGGTATTAGCAAAATGAAATGGTGGCACAGCCAAATTTAGGAAGATCGCAAGAGTGCTTTACGAAAAGAAAAAAAGAAAAAAAAAAAAAAAGAAGCTAAAACGGGGGATGTGGATTTAACAAGAATGTTTGTCTAGGAAATGAGCAGGGCTGCAGACACTACTTTTATTTCCCTGCAAATAATTTTAAAATAATGCTAATAATGAGTAGAGAAATCCTGATTTTACGTAATTGTCTGGGGTTATAGAAACATGCACTTTCCTTGATAATATGTAACCCTTTTGAAAATAAAAATGTCCTCTTTAACGAGCTGTTGAAAGGGGGCTCTAGCCACAGCCAGTCACCCAGAACAGGGATGCTGGAAGTCCCAGTGACCTGCAGAGTTATGGGAAGGGATCTGCAGAGCTGTATTAATCCTACACATCCAGGTTATCAAACCCAGCTATTTAATTCCTGCATGGAAGGGTTTGATGCAGAAACCCATCTGAGGGCCAGGCATTGGCATTTTCAATTAAGTGGATGATCAGAGTAAGGGTGATCTCTAGGAAAGGACAGGGGGTGATGGTTCCTCAACAGCTCTGGTTTCCCTGGGCCCAAGGGATGTCTACAGAGGACATTTGATACTTCATTATACTCACTGCAATTTATTACTTGTGGAGTTGGATGAATGCTGCTGCAATCTGGAACCCCAAGGAGGGAGTGAAGGTGCCCAGGACCGGTGCTGCCTTGGCTTGCAGGGGGATGCTGCGCCCCAGTGCCCAGCCAGCCGAGCTGTGCTTGCGCCTGCTCTTAACTGGGAAGCTCTGCCAACCCATAATGGAAAGGACCTTCCCGCCTGGGGTAGGTTTCCTGGAGTGTGGTGGTGGTTTTCTCCAAGAAACTACCAGCTCAGGCTACGTCCCTCATTTAGGGGTCTCACTGGCAAGGAGAAGCCAGGGCACACTGGATTTCATAGCATCTTCAGGCACTTGACCTCTAAAATGTACATGCAGAAACAGAAGTCAGTGCTCCACATGGTATGAAAAGCAAAATGAGGCAGGGGAATTACCCCTGAAGTGGATGTGTTGCATCTCTCTGAGTCAGCGCTTGCGCACTCAATGTCATCACTAAGCTGTGTCATCGCTGAGGACATCAGTTAGGCATTAAGTTCATAATAGCAAAGTGACAAAGGACTGCTGACACATCCTTACTGACAAGGAACACAAAGATTTAGCTGGGACTTTCGTGAGAGCCACAGACTGCAGGAAGGTGGCATGGGCAGAAAGAAAAAGTTCACAAGCAAAGGATTTGGGGTTCCCCACAGTCAATAAACCCACTGGAGCCCCCTGGCCTGGTCTGGTTGTCAGAGAAAAATTTCAGACCCCAGTTCCTGCTAACCAGGTCTTTAATGTGAATTCACCAAGTGACTTCACAAATGCCTGTTCACAGGATCACAGCCCAGTTTGCAGGATTAGGCCACGTGCAGGGGAGTGGGGCTGCACCTAAGGAAAAGGTTTTCCTTTCTCTTCATGGGAGATTCGTATCTAGATGCAGTGGAAGACGCAGCCTTTATTCATGGGTTTCCATCCCTGGGTACCAACAACACAATGACCATATTCAACGATTTGCTGTGAGCCAGTTTGGGACAGCATCACAGAACACTGAGTGTCTGACACCGGTGCTTCTGGGCAGAAAATTATTACTGAGATGGAGCAAGAAGTGGAGAATAGTATTGCCAAGTAGAAAGTCTCCTCTGAACTCAATATAAAGTCTACACTAACTTTGTGTTACTCTTGCCAGGGAGTTGAGCCTCAAGGAAAGTCCTTTGCTAAACAGATCCGTGGTTATGTGATTTGGTTATCACCAGGCATGCGATACGGCTGTGGTTAGGGGATGTGCCTAAGGATGTGGGGGACAGGGGTCCTACTCCTTGTGGTGGTGCAGACCTCCTGCATAACCCCAGGTGAGTCTCTTAGCATCTCTTCCTCACCTGAAAATAAAGATAATAGGGTTTTCCTGCTTTGCCAAGACATGAAAATAAATGTGGAAACAGTGAGGTGGTCACAGAAATGGGAACTGAATGGGTGTCTGAGATATTTAACCTGAAATTACCAAAAGGTTGTTTGTGTTGGATGTGGTTACCTGCATGTCTGAAAACAGTGATATATCTAAAGGAAAATGCAGACAATTCTCTCCCTCTAGCTGATGTTCTGTTTCTTTTCTGAAATGGATTCCTCCCTGCTCTCTCAAGTAACAAAAAGACTACTTTTCCACCCAACACCAACCAGCTCCATCGTGATACACATAATTACCAAATCTAGTAAAATGTGAATTTCCCCACTGCCAGACCAAGCTGCTATACCCAGAAAACTGGTAAGAAAACGTGGCTGTCATTAGTCAACACTGAATCTAGTTTTCAACATCATTGCCTGCAAACTGAAGGATTATGTCCCAATAAATGCTCCAAGTGTCTGCTTCAGTAAGCGGGGCGCTAATGGCATTGCCTTTACATATTTTGATGTTATTTTGCTCTGTTATAAATTAAGGGTGGTGTTCAGACAACGTGTGCTCATCAGGAGAAACAGCCCAGTGTTGTGGAGCCGAACCTTGCAGGTCTGCAGAGCAAGGGGGGACACATGGACCCAGCGAGGCTTTAGCTGGGCTTTGCTTTCCTGGCACTATTTCCATCCTGAAACAGGGGACCACACTACTGTGGAGCCAGAGTAAGACTCTTCCCAAATCACTCCTTTCAAATATTTTATTCTGATTTTATTTTTATACCAGGGTCCAAAACCTTTAAATCAGAGGCAATTTTGTTTTCCTAGCTGTCAGCAATATTTTGGCTATTTTAAGAATGTAGGACAGGGTTAAGGATTAGTACCAGCATTTCTTTTCTGTGTATCAGAGCTGCTTAGCAGTAATTAATTAGGACATTGGGTTTTGTACTCTTGGTTCAGGTCATTTGCCTATGAGCAGCTCAAGCCTTTTACAAAGGCACGCTGCATATGTTTCTGGGTACCTTTTTGAGAGAAGATTTAAATTGGCCAGATGAATAATACTTTGCTACAAGTGTTTTGCCCTAGGCAAAAAAGGTTTTCTTCATATTATCATCGCCCGGAGCTGGAATCCTCAAGCTTGATGTGACTGGTGTTATACTGTCACATGGCAATGATGTAAGAACAGGAGCTCTCTGTGTCAGACAAATCTGGATTTAGGGGAATTATAGCAGATGTTGCAAAATGGCAACAGTTTAGCAAGTTCCTTTCATCCTGCAGTTGGGAGGCAGGACCACAAAGTACACCCAGACAGAGCAGAATGTTATCTTTGATCCCTTTCACTCCCGGGCAAGGAGGCTCCATCCGATGAGGGATTCAGTGAGGCTGGAAATAAAAATAAATTTACAGTAGCTGTTTGTTTTGCAATATGGAAATCGGCCATTATTTATTCATGCTGTTTGCCCAGACATGTATAAAAGATATTTATCGGGGGGTAGCGTGTATTGTGCACTATAAACAGATTAGAGCACTCAATATTAAGATTAATGGCACGGAAAAACACTTGGAAATTTGTGCATGGTTAGATTACAAGAAAGACTTGCAGCTCCTCTCTACCACATGTACATGGATGGTGGCACAGGCATAGTTTCATGCCAAGGAAATAGGAAGGAAGGAATATAACTGCCTTTAATACAGTGATGGAAAGCAAAAAGTTATACATCATGGGTAATCACATCAATATTGTCCAATATTTTGGATTTTTTTTTAATGAAAAAAAATGGAAATGTCTCTATTCATCTGCTCCTCCTTCATTTGGGTAAACAGCTCTTTTATACCTATGCATAAATCAAACACATGATGACAACATGACAGACCCTGTTTACGAAAAGAGAGCACCACCTGCGGTGAACAAAACATGCCAGTGTCAGACAAGCAGTAATTCTTTTCATGAGTTTAAATCTGATTCGAATTTGGTCAGAATTTGCAGGATTTTTCTTAAATTGGTCAGTTCATTAAAAAAAAAAAAAAAAAATAAAAATCCATTTGGCAACAGGCACAAAACCACCCCAGCCTTTGATTGGGTTTTAATAAAAAAACCTCTTTCACCACCTGACAGTAACAGGAGTCAGCAATGTACGGCACGGACACAGCTGCTCTCGCTGCACTGATGGAGCACAAACCTCTCACACAACGTCCTTATGGCCACAGCCACGCTACCCAAAACCACCTTACCCCGTGCACCCTTGGACAGTTGTATCAAGTTCCCATCCACAGAGGAGCTGAACTGGAGGGCTTCGAGCACATGCATGATAGCAACTGTGGTTTGTATCGAGGTCTCCCTGGCCTGAGCATGCCATGTTCATTTTTAAGAGTAGAATCCCAACTGGATTCAGTTCAGGAAGGTATTTAAGGGCATGCTTAAACTTAAATATTGGAGTCATGACACTGCGCTTCAGGTCACACAGAAGCTTAAAATCTGACCGTCCTTTCATACCAGGTCTAGCCCTGCATATGGTGCACCATGCCTGACCCATACAGGAGACAGTGATGGAGAAGACAGTGTCAACCTTCTGATTCACTTTTTCAATGGGTACCCGCAGTCATCTGGGTCTCCCACACATGTGAGATGTGAACAGGACCAAGCTGAGAGACAGCCATTGTGTCCAACACACAAACTGGTGGCCTTCTGGTACCATCTTAGGGAAAGCACCCTCAACCAGTTCTCCCAGGAGAACAGAAAGACCCTTCTCTCACTCCATGTCCATTTTGGATGCCCCAAACCAGAGGAGACACCTGCAGCAGCCAAGCTAAGGTGACCCCAGCACCCTTGTGTTTCTGTCTCTGCACTGACCTGCGCCCAGGGGTGTCTCCTACCCTGGTCCTCCAGACCAAGGTGGTGTTTGCAAGGCAAGGTCCTAACTTTTGTCACTCCAAAGGAAATACCTGCCCTCATCTGCCCACCAAACTGCTTGTGTAGGCACTTTTGCCCATGGGCAACACCACAGAGCCCATGTCTGCAGCTTCTGGTCCGTGCAAACAGAGAACACGTTTAGAAGAATGCCCTTGGGGTGACCTTACAACACAGTATTGACCCCTCTGCATCTTCTGCATCCTCCTGTAGAACCAAAACCCTACAAATGAAAGGCTACAATGAACATTTTGCCAAGCACAACAGAGCCCAACTCAGTCAAAGCTTTAATTGTTGCCACCAGGCAAATATCAATTAAAGAAGCTCAATGCCACAATTATGGAACAGCCAAAAAAATGCTACAACACCCACAACAGTCATAGCACAAAATTGGACACGCCACTTAGGGTCCCAGCCCTGTGTGCTGGGAATCAGAGGTGTTATAAGGAAAACACGGGATCGGCACACATTCCCATTCAAGATGCCTAATCTTGTCTACACTCAAAATGGTACCGGCTAAAATTGGTTTTCAATTGATTTAAGTTCACTGGCACAAAGCCCTGTGTAGACATTCTTAAATGGCTTTAAAAATGGCTTATCAATTTAGCTTAAGACACTTAGTAGCTAAACTAAGCTAAATAGGCATAAGCCAGGTTTAAATTGATTTATGATGTCCACAAAGAGTTTTGCACTGGTTTAACTAAATTGCTTTAAAAACACACCACCACTTTAGCCTTCAAAAGTGAGTGCCTATGAGTGTAAGGATTTAGGGTAAATGTCTTTAAAAGTGCCTAAATATCTGAGTAGCTTATGCCCCTTTTCCCTAAACAGACTTAGTCTTTTCGAAATCAGAAACTGTCCTTTGTAAATGCTACTCCAAAGTGCCAAAAAAAAAAAAAAAAAAAAAAGAAAGAGGGTCAGATCCTCCATGGAGTAAATTAGGGATATAGCCCATTTTACATCAGCTGGAAAACAGCCAAGCCCTGCCCTAAATTTTTAAAGGGAAAGAAAAATTGTCTGAAACCTCAGGTTTCAGGGGGCTTACACTATTTCTTTCTGCTAGGCTTTGTGGGGTTTTTTCTTTACCTCCTTAGGTATAGTAGTTACACATAATACACATATACTGAAATAACCACATTGCCATTCTCAGCATCCCTGCACACTACAGTAATTCAGGCTTTTATGTTGATGTGCATAGACACAGTTTGGAAGATATTTGAGTGCTCCTAGCCACATCTGTTGTTTTCTCTCTTAATGATTTGTAGTTAGCCAAAATAATAGAAACCAGGCAGAGCTCTTTAATATTGGCTTGCTTGACATCAGCCTGTCTTAGTCAAAATGTTTATTCTGCAGTGCTCCCACTAGCTCTGGAAATTCATGTATCTATATGTATTTGCGTGTTTTGCTTGACTAGGCACAAATTATGCTCTCAACTGGAAATATCACAAGTGTAAATAATTTGGAGATGTAAGTGTCTGAGCGAAACTCATGTAAAAGCTATTTGTTTAATGGATTTTGATCTCCAAAGTTTAAAATATGAGCAAACTTTTCATTAAGGGTTTTGCCATTTGTTTGAACACTCCTGTAGTAATTGGAAATGCAACAATTGTTTAAAAGTGGCATTGTCCATGAAAAGATTTAGTGAGGGATGAAGAAATTTCTTGAACCTAAAGACATAATCTGGTGATCCAATTCTCCCCACTGTGTCCATTCCCGTGAAACTCCATTTACTTTCTCCTATCCGTCACCAGCTCCCCCGCATCCCACCTAGCCAATCCTCTAGGTTTCCCACATTGTTTCCCCTTTTGTCTTTTCAGTCCAAACAGAAGAACAACAGACAAGGTTTCGAAGGGCAGGGAGCATCAGGGGCTGGAAGAGAATGGCTAAGATGAGGGTCAGAGTCCTAGCCCTACTGCCAACAGTTACTAGGGTTTGTGCTGCCTGGCTGGGCAGTGTTCAAAGACTTTGCTGGGCTTTGTTCCACTGTGTAGGGATTAGGCCTGGCGGTCTGAGAATTTGCCTTCTAATTAAAAAGGATAAAAGATAGAAGTAGCATTAGACTAAAACATAGCAGTGATACTTCACAGGCGGGGTTTTTTTTTTGCTTGGGGTTTTTTTTTTTTTTTTTTAGTCACAAGACAACGCACGAAGTTGTCAGGATGTTGTTTTCTTTCTTTTGTTTTCTGTGCGTATGAAAAAAAAAAAAAAGTCATAATAAAGAGAAGGGAGGTGAGAAGAAAAAGTTTTGAAACTCTTCCCAGCTGTTCCATATGGTGAATGAAGGCTGAAATTCTGTGTGCACTGTGGCAATTTTGCTCGCTAATGCATTTATTGACAAGGATTACACCAGCTTCCTATCACGCCCTTTAGTGCTGTACCAAAAGGTGAGGGAATTCCCCACGTCATCCTCCCTGACCGAAGGAGTCTACAGGAAACCTGAATTTCTTCTTGCACAGCGTCTCCTTTTTTTCCCTTGTTCTTAGACCTTGTTAGGGACACTCAAATGCAGCCACAAACCCTCCCCTCCAATTAACCAGGACGTATTATTTTACCCGTGCAATGTGAAAAATGCCAGAGGCCACGTCCAGATAGCCCTTGCTTATAGCACCGCTTTAATTATGCTTTAAAAAAAATGATGCGTTTCAAACAGGAGCGGGAGGCCAAATCCCAGCAAGCTGTTACTCGTGTGAGTAATCCCATCTCCTGCAAAAGCCCTATTCAGGGCAGCCGCCAAGATCCAGCCCCATGCAGGACGGTGAGGACGGGCGTAAATCCAGGCTCTGCCAGCCCGACAAGGGCTGTTGGAAGAAATCCCTGCCACTTACAACTTGATCTGCTTTTAAAAACATCCTCCAAAGCCGTACCCGGGGCAGGGGCGCGGTGGTGTTTCGGGGTGGCTCTGCTGACTTCCCAGGACGACCGCTTTTACCCTAAGAGAGAAGCTGAGGTGAGCAGTTGCGTAAGGGCCGCTGATGAGATTATATTAATTACTTTTCCGAAGAAGAAAAAAAGAAGAAAAGAAAAAAAGAAAAGAGGGGGTAGGAGTTTGGTGGAAGACTTGAGAAGCTTTCAAAGCCGCCGAGCTCGGGTTGCAGGCAAGGATAAAGGAATGCCCTTTTGTTCCCACACATCTCCCGTTACGTCACGATGAGCCCAATTTCTTCTGAATTCTGGCTGACTTTGCATGTAGTAAATAATTTGGAAGAGACAACAGACCAGGCGAAAATTATTCACAGCAGAGAGTCATTGCACTTCATCGTACAGGATCCTAATCGGAAAGAAATTCTCACAGGAAAGCGTTTTCATTCATCAAAATTTTTGCATGAGTTTTCTTTCCTCCGAGCCAGTAAAGATCGTATTAGTCCTGTGCCATAACTTGAGAAGAAAGAACAAGACTTACAAACGTCGCTTGGGCAAAAATATTGTTGTCTTTAACAAAAATAAGTGCTGTTAGACTGCTGTGAGTTAGCATGAAAGCAATACTAATGTGGCAAATTATCCCATCGATTTTAGGCAGGGTTCTTCATTGATTTTTCCTTAAAAAAATGGTAGTATGATACAGCCTATGGTGGCTAACTTCTTAATATCAGTACATTTGTGAAAGGTTAGAAATGGACTTTTGATCCTGCCCTTCTGCTGAGTTTTAAGGACATGGAAATTTAATAAAACCTGTGTGCTGCTTTCTGGATATCAGCGTCTGAAATGAGACCTGATCTTCCTTGGTGGATTTAGAAGCAAATAGATTCAGCGTCCCCGCAGGACAATATTCCCAATTCCCTCCAGGCCTGCAGTCAGCTCCTTTCTGCCTCCATCCCAGAGAGCCAGACACAGGATCAGGCCATGCTTTGGTGCTGCAAAACCTCTTGTATTGATTTATGTGCTTAACATAATTTCAGAGAGGCTGAAGCAAAGGCAAAAGTCCCCCCTCCCAATTTGTATTCCAGAGGGCCAGCGATAACTGGAAGGAAATTCTCAGTTTGCCCCATGATGGGGGTCACTCAGAGGAGCACCCCTTGCTTTTTTGGCTGGTTTTGAGGTGAGGAGCAGGGATGAAAACCCCTTGGAGGAGCGCTGCTCAGCCGCCGCACATCCAGACCTCCCCGTGCCTCCTCCTCCTCCTCCAGCACTGCTCCTTCTGTGGGGCTTAGCCTGTTCTCATAACACAAACTGGGGGAAGGATCCCATCATCCTTTTTTCAAGGGGCAGGGAAAAATATGCAGTGCGTAAAGAGGAATATCATATTTTTTGAATACAGAATCCAGGAAGAAATAAAAATCTCTTTCCACGGTGTGTTAGAAGCACTTAGCACGAGCTGGGTCTTCTTGAACCCCCCAAGTGAGGCACACGGACGAGTGCTATTTCTCTATTACTCTTCACTCATTCACCGAAAGAAGGAGACGATCCGAGGGGGCTTTATATTTGAAAGAACATTCCTAATATTTGCATTATCGTCAACGAAAATATTTTTAAAGGCCAAACGAATATTCATTTATATTTATTTGCTTAATCTAATGATCTATTGTGATTCTCCCTTTCATCTATTCTTCCCTTGATGAGTGTGTGGCACTCCCATTAAGATTAATAGCGGTTTCACATGCACAGTCAGGGGAGATTAGACCCCTGCCCCGGCCTCCTGCCAGCCCCATGTATGTCTTTGGATTCAAGCTCCAAACCCTCACTGATGTCAGTGAAAGCGCCATGTGTACAAAAAGGCCCAATCCTGCCCAGTGCTGAGCATCCTTCCAGCCAGCTGAGGCGTTTAGAAGTGGCAGGGCACAGCATCTCCCCAAATGCATTTATTATGCCATAAAGTCTGGGACTGTCTGGGGAGCATATGTTTATGTGGGGTCACTGTTCCTGTGAGCACGTGGGGGGATTTTTATGACAGACCAGTCTAGAACAGCATATGGGGACCAGTGCAGGATGCACTGAAACCATTTTCTAGCAAAATAAAACACACAAAACCTGCCTCTGAAAATGCACACTACGGTCCTTCTACGCAAAGTTAACTCCATGTACAGAAATTACTTTTTATGACCATTTTGATTCCTCTTGGGCATGCAACATGAAATACCTCCACCATCATGCAGACTGGCTCGGAGATATATTTGAGCCACAGAGTTTGGAAAATCAGGTATATAATATATCATGTTTCTTTATCAGGCAGGGTCTGCTCCAAAGCCCTGGCATGGGACCCCTCCTGTCGCCTTCAGCGGGATTTGGAGCAAGGCCTTTCTTCCAGTGGCACGAGGAATATTGCTTTTGCAGGCTGGGATCCCAGTCTTACAAGCATTTACACTTTTGCGAGGCAAAAAGCTTTTGAGTAGTCCTGGTGCATAAAGCTGCTCACAGGTGTAAGAGTTTGCAGCACCTGAGCAGACGACGTTTATATTATATATAGGGCCTGATTTAAGAAAACACATTTTTCTATTGCTCCCTGATGAATTTGAATCATCTTTTCATTTACAGCAGTTTACCAACATCCCCTATTACATCCCGATCCCAACCTTGTCAGATCAAGTACACTGGCTGCCTCAGCCCTTATACCATAGAAGATTTTTTTTCCTTCTATTTTCATGGTATTTCTGGGAAGAGGAAAAGAAGGATTTACTAATTTCTAGCACAGAAAGCTGAGCCAGAGCCTCCATGTGTGACTTTCTGAAAATTACTAATATGGCCTCGTGCCTCAGTTTCCCCAGGCATATTGTCTGTGTGGTGATAGATCTGGCTTTCCAGCACAACCATAAGAAGTAAATGAAACATTTATAAAGCTTTTTGAGGCTGCAGGCATAAAGGGCATTTATAATGATCTTTGTCAGACTTCTTCCAATATTCCTCCAGAGTCTCTAATAGCAACACTTACTATTACTAATTTTTACTGCCCCGAATCACCAAAAAAACACTATAGATCCAGCTTAAGCAACATGACCAAAGTCAGACATAAAGAGTAAGGAAGAGCCAGAAAGTGAGCAGGAGTCAGAGGCTAGCATGGAAACTGCTACACCATCTGTCCTCTCGGCTTGCTCGAAAGACATTTCACAATGTCTTTCGAGTGTAACTGAGTATATGGCATTGTTTTTCTGCATTGTATTCAAGCTTTGTTTTTGCTTGTTGTAACAACCTCATTATTGATTTGTGGGGCTTCCACTTAGAGCTTCTGCATCTTTCATAACACATAGCCTACGTGCAGGCTACAAATTTTATTTTTATATCATGCTATCTATATCACAATATCCATCATATTATCATACACTGGATAATCATGTCCTGCCAGTATTTACAGGTATGTTAGAATGTAAATGTTTTGATAAGTCCTATTTAAATACAACTACAGCTGTTTACAGTATCAGGCACTAAATCTATTTGATTGATTAGATAGATATGAGTAATTTATGAATATGTATGTTTATCAAATGCCTTCTTGAACATTTGTATGGTAGGATCTCTTCTTCTGGATTTTCTAGTAAGTAATAATAATAATTGAAAAATATATTTAATTGCTGCAATTTGTAGTCATGGTTCATGAGATGCTTTAATAAGAGAAAATAATCTGTAGAATTTTAGCTATTTCAGTAAACACTTACAATGTGTATTTTAATCTCTCCAAGATCATCATCCTTGTTCTAAGTATGAGTTCCTAAAAAGCCTGTGTTGTGATTTGCTTTTATTTTCATTTTTGGCTTAAGAAATAGGCTTGAAAGTGGCAGCTCTGAAAACAGATTTCTTTATCCAGAAGCCAGTTTGGAGAGCGTCCACACAGGCTGCTATTCTAAGGCACCATTTCGAAGACTGCCATCTCTACGATGGCATATGAGATGTAATTTAGTCTCTGTGTTAATTTAGCCCAGGGTCTCTCCTGAACAGAGAAGACCATCCGTGCCAAATTGTATTAAACTAGGGATGGTGCTTTTGTGATACGGACAACTGTCTACCAGGGATTGAGCTGAGACCACCAAACTACTTTCATTTAGATTCTCAATTTAGTCTTGAACCAAGGTCAGAAGGTAAATAGCCAGGGCTTTATCTTCCCAGCCAAGCCCCTGGTAGAGGGTCTCTTTGAAGTGGAGTGTGATCACTGGCGGTTTCAGAACTAATGTCCAAGACAGTGATGTATAATACATTTGTTTCCATTTTACATCTGCTGGTATGATCGTAGGTTAATTTAAGTACAGCTTCCCGACAAAGAAGTGTTTCTACCCAGCTATAGTCTTAAAACCAAATCTGAAATTAACTCAAAATGCCCTCTTGACACCAGTGCCTCCCCAAAGCATATATCTATTTTTTTTTCCCACTGCTTTGAATGCCAGTTGCTTTGGGTCTGATCCTGCTCTTATTGAAGTCAATGGCATCGTTCACATTCACTTGAATGAATAAGGCACTTTGAAGATGCTCCCTACGTTGGCTGCTGTTTGTGGCTGTGCATCCTCCAGGTGGTCAGAGGGAAGGAGATTTCCATTTGCAGGGACAATTTCTGCCATGACACACCCATAGTGGTATCTGGTGGCAGATAATACTGTGCAGGCAGGCTCTACACTCATCATTCAAGCCAGTCAACCACAAATCTTGAGCACAGGGACACATTTGTGGTTGTCCGGTGATACTAATTTAAGAAGTCCTGTGACCTTCCCTTTGTGTCACCCCATTCACTTGTACCAATGCCTTTGGGTTTTTTTTAAGGATCTGGGTTCAAACCCCTGAACATTCCTGCCAGTTTTATTCCCAGGTCAGGTCCCTAACCCAGTTCACATAATTTCCTGGCAAACAGTTGTGCCAGCACAGGCTCACTCCTGTGCGACACAGTGAAGAGTTGAGTGCAGGGAGAAGGAGGTCACCAAAGACCCCATCTCTTCCAATCATGCCCCAAAACTCCCGCAAACTGATCCCCCTCCCCAACCATGTGGCACGATGACCACACTTCATGCAGTTACTCAGCACAGCAACCCAGCCATCCTGCTGATGGCCATGATAGCTGATGCACTTGATGGTCCTGCATCTGGACTGGGGGGCCTATGAGCAAGAGCAGAACCACTTTGATGTACTGCACCTCAAGACCGGGGGACAGGGGAGGTATCACACACTTCCCTGGCACCAAAAAGTCTGTAGAGCTATCTCCCACACTGACCAAAAACATCTTGCAGATATCTACCCCACGACGGGGTGTTTCTAGCCAGAGCAAGTCGCTGCTAAACCAATGCCACCACTGGGAACATGTTCACTGCTGTGTGTCTGGGGACCTCTCACCTCGGGTTGGTTCTCCACATCAGCATCCCCAGGTGTTGGTTCAGGGCAGGGAAGGGGAATCGCTACCACTTTGCCTTTAGCATTCACATTTTGCTATGAAGGGCTTCTGTAGAAGTGGGTTCCTATCAAAATATCCCATTTTATCAGCTTTTAATTGAATACACCTGAAAAGCGTTTCTTTTTGTGCCACAAATTCTTGATTAAAATAGAGCCAGACTTCACCTGACTGGGTCTGAAGTTTTATGGCTAGCCAAGTAGTGGACTAGAAAGGAAATAAAGCCCTGCAAACTCTGTCTAGTGTGCCTGGGCACAAACATATGCCATGCAACACTCTCCATCTGCTGCACCCAAACACTGATGGGCCATTCCTGACATCGCATGACATGAAATTTTGAAGCATTTAAGCACAGTAGGCTGAATTTTAAGAAATATGTTTACTTTCCCTTAGTAATATTGATGAATGCACTTATACAGGATGGACTAAGTAGGTTTCTGTTCAGATATATCCAAAAAAACAGACAATTTTGCAATACACAATTAAACCACAGAAAAACAAGGCTGGCAAGAATATCAAGAAGCCACCTTGTCCATTTCTGTGCCCCGGGGCAGGGTCACCTGCATTTTTTCAGACTGATGTTTGGCTAACATGCGGCTAAAAGCCTTCACGACCCCTCCAGGCAGCCTGTCCCAGTGATGCACTGTCTCTGCTCATGGGAAGTGTTTCTTAACATCTAAGCTGAACCTCAGGGCTGCACCTGATGCCTTTTCTTTCTCACCTTAACCCCTTGGACACGGAGAACAGACTCACCCCTCTCACGACAGTTTTGTACATATTTGACAGCTGCTGTCATCTCTCCCTTCATGATTCCCTGCTCCAAGTTAGACTCCCCAAGACTTTTTCAATTCTGATCTGCTTCAGTGTAGCCATGGTGCCTCTCCAGGCTGGTGTCACCTATAACCACTCTCTCTTCCACTGAGAAGAACAAGGTCAAACCCCTGATGGCCTCCACACAGGACAATCTTCCTTTTTGACAGTGGTTATAGATAACATGTTACTAGTGAAGTTATCTGGACATATAATAGCCAAATTACAGTACTTTTCTTTAAAGATTTTTCCACTTTTTTGATGCACAATCAAGTTGTATTGCATTTTATTTATATACCGCATTATCATCAGTTCTATTCCACGAATTAGGCTTTTCAGAAAATATATCCGTGCTGAAAAATGCCTGATCCCAATCACAGGAGAAACTCCTGGAGCTAGCAGAAAATAAATCCAAAGGAAGACTGATCCATAGCTATTAGGCTGTGATATAAACAGCATACATTTCAGTCTAGGCAGTGCTAGTACTGTCCTGCGTGGTCTTGGAAAAATCAGCTACTTCTGGGGAAGATTTGTCTTTTACATTGAATTCCTAAAACAGAAGAATATGATGCTGCTTGGCAATTGGGGAAAGGACTCCCTCCCTCAGGTTCTACCCAATAACTATACCAGGAGCTTAAGTTAGCTGCCTAAATTAGATAGTGTGCATACAGCCTGCAACATCCCTGGTGGGAATTCCCCATCTGTAAAAAAGAAAGCAATTTCTACCTAACAGTGGGCTATGAGGGAAGAATTAATAAGCTAAAGAAGATGAGGCACTCCAATACACAGTCAAACACTGTAAAGGGTTGTGCTGGGTCACTGCTCTCCAGCTAGAGGAAGCAATCCTGCAGACTCCTCAGCACACTGGGATGACATGTTTGACCAGAGCCCTGGCCACCCCTCTTCTGGAGGTGTCAAGGTTTGTCACATCTCATAGCTGTCATCAACAGAAAGACTGACATTGAAGTCATGACATGTCTACACCGTGGGTGCAAAGCCTCCCAAGCCACCTTCATGCCTGCTAACCCCAGCAGTGGAAGGAGAAGACTATGAAACACAGTTAAACTACTTCCACAGTCCATCTAATACACCTGCATAAATGGCTTTTACATCACGCATCATTAGAAGATCCTTGGCTAGGTGGTACTGGAGATGATGGGAAGTGGTGGGACCATCAGGTCCCCAAATGGAAGATGAATAATGGGATTCAGTACCTGAAAACTGAAGTTAAACTCACTGAGCCTTATTTAGCCTGTCTAAATTTCCTCCTGAATAGCACACGGCCCTCAGAGACACCAAGTGAACAGGCACCTCCAGGTTTAGGGTCTGGGGTAGGAAGGGCCCACTGAGATAAAGAGGAAATTGTGAAGTAATTAATGACCAGAGCAGATAACCAAGTGCTGCAGTGGAGTCTCCACTACTGGAGATTTCCAGCTCAAGACTGGATATTTTACCAAGTGAGATTCTTCAATCCAAACATACATTGATCCACAAACATCCTCTGGACTGCATTAAACAGCATGGCAGATGAGATAAGAACAGTTGTCCCTCTGGCCTTGCAATGACTCCCCATCTACTTGTACACCACAGAAACTCATTCTCCCCCATGAGTAACACCAGCCTGACACAGGCATATCAATTCTCTTCCAGAAGACCTTTGAATGTACCAGGTTTGAGTAATCAATGGCACATAGACAACCTCGCTTCATCCCATCCAGAAGGGGTAGATGGCAATTTGATTCCATTAGGCCTAGAACCATAAAAAGATGCAGTCCTTCCAAAACTGCATGCATCTGTGCCTACCATCTCAAATCATAACCATCTGATGGCATCCGCTGCCCAGATTAAGTATTTTGGCTGCCTATAACAAAAGAAGAGTGAAATGGGATCCAAAATAGCCATGCTGTTGCATGGAGAGTTGTCAGCGCTGGCCAGGAGAGGATATCTGCCTGTTAGAAGAGGCTGAAGACCCTTCTCTGGGCTCCAGGAGACACTGTATGTCCCACTTGTCACAGAGAACCACACGCCCTTTTTGTAGCCAAGGAAAAGTGGATAAAAGTCCATAAATTTGGGTTCAAAAGATGGCAGGATGATGCTTAAATAAACTGGACATCTTGATGTTTATGAAGCATGAGGACCTGGCTTTGCTTTCCTTCTCAGACTGAACATCTACATCCTCAGAGTGTCCGAGACACAGAGCACAGCGAGACTGTGCTGGGGACACTCACCAGCCTCCTGTGGAAAGTGGGTCACTGCGGAGGGGTCTGCAGAAACCTTCCAGTAAGAGAGAAAGCCGCTGTCTTTGGTCACAGCTGAGCACAGACACTTGAGAATAAAGCTCAAAAAAATCCGGTGTGCGACATCTTCAGTGCTCTCACACCTGCGCATCTTCTCATCACCCATAAAATGCCATGCCACCTCTTTTTGTTTTGGACCTGCCAGTTTTGAATGTAGCAGTGCCTAACGGTGGTGGGCTGATGATGATGATGTCAGGGGTCTGAGTGAGGATGCAGTGGCTTCCTGCTAGGAGATACATCAATTCACCCCATCATGTGGTGCAAATAGGGCTGATAGGAAACCCGATGTGAAATGTGTAAGTGCTTTGTGTCAGGCAGGAATATCAATCTACACCAGACAAATCTCTGCCCCAAAATTTTAATACAGATGATCATGGACCTAGTCAGAGCCAAGCAAACATGACTTTTTCCAGTTCAGACCCAGCACAAACCAAAATAGTGATATGGCTCTTACTCAGGAACAGACTGACCCAAACCCCTGCAACCACCATGACTCTCAGAAAGATTGCTGCTAAATCCAAACTGTGAAATTGGGATTTGGCCTTGGACCAAGCCAACATCTTGGCTGGTCTGAAAAAAGCCACCAAGTAGACACTGAGAAATGAGTAGTCTGCTCCCTTTCTACAGAAATCTTTTCTAAGGTCTCAATCAAGTGCCCCAACTTTTCAAACCTTTATCACCTGGTATAAAATAGTAATATATCCCAAAAAAAAGGAAAGGAGGAGCAGTGTTATAAAACCATAAAGGGCTTTTACAGATGGTACACAGGAATTTGCACATATTTTTATTTGAGGGAAAGGATGTACTTGTAGTGAAACATTTCGATCCAATACTCTGCACCAGCTCTCTCAAAAATTCAGCCTTCATGTAATTCTTCTCCTCCCTTCCCCATCCTGCCTCCCTATTCCCCTCACTCACCAAGAAAAATTCAGAAATCCCATAAAAGTTAACTGCACTAAGTTGCAATATAAGTCCTGTTAGGCAGCCAGTTCCCTTTCAACACACACACACACACACATACACACACAAAGGAAGCTATGGGAATTTCTTTGGAAATTCAGTGGTACTGGTGCAGCATGTTTACTGGGATGGAAAGATACAGCAGAACTAAGGTACATCCAGGCAATTTTTCAAACGTGCCTGGAAGAGATGGCAGGGATTTCTCTCAACAGTCTTGAATTCAAATCTGAGACACAAGGTTTGGTGAAAGGGATTGCTATTTTTAATACCCACAGTTTTCTTGTGTGATTCCAGCTCTCTAAGACCCTAAGACCTTTAAATTCCATCTAGTGTCTATCACATGCCATTGAATTGGCATGTTTGCAAATTGCATGCAGTGAGATCCTTCCATACCAGCAGCTCTGTCTCAGATTCCCCACCATCCCTGCCAAACTAGTATTGCCTGCACATTTTTTTCATCTTTTCATTGAGTTCTGTGTGTCAGCCAACACATTCTTTAGAATAGGCTTCAGTAGGCATGGTAACTGGTTCCTGGTTGCAAGCTGCCTTATGCATTTGCTCCTATTTCTTTCTGGATAATTTTCCCCCTCCTTCTTCTTAGGTGAGGACTTAAAACGTGTTTAGTGTTATCCGTTCCATCTGTTGTGTTTGTGATAAATAGCCGAGATATAATAAAAAGTCCTAATTGAGGTAGTGATGCGGTGAATAAGCAAAGCTTGTTCATCGGGACTGTGAATCTGGACTGTTGATAGCTGCAGGTACCTCGGGGCTGCTCAGCCTGACTGCTATGTTGACTTTGTCTAATTGCAGGGGAGGAGCTAGAAAAGCAGTGAAGGGCAGTGGCACACACAGCAGGATAGCTGAAAAATACTGGCATAACCATGCAGAGCTAAACAAACTGACTGACAAAGCTCTTGGCGTATTATTAAAAAATCTGGCAAAATGCTCATCTCTTGACAAAAATGTAGAAAGACTAGTAATGCATAACTTTATCCCATGTTGGATTTTAAAGTGGCTAATGCCAAGTTGTCTGTCAAAATTAATAGGGCATTGCTTCTTCTTATAGAATAAGAAAAAGAGAGAGATTGCGCATACATTTTATTCATTTATTCATCTCCAACAAAAATTATGTATCTGCTAAAAATTTATTTAGGGAGGGCTTTGGTAGATGCTAATGTTAATTCTGAAAAAGCAATACTCAAGGAGTGATGCTAGCTTATACTTACTGGGGTTAATGGATAAAACCTCCCAGTTGTATCAGAAAAAGCCTGCTATCATCTCAAACCTCAGTACGAGGAAGTTTCAGCCCACAGACACTGTTACCGATCTACATCTCTGCCCAGATGCATGTTTTCCTTTGCTGATGATTTTCATTTAAATCCAACAATTTAATTTTAAAATGTGCTGCTTCAGTAGAATGACATTGATACTCAGGGTCTTCACAGGCACTAATCCATAAACAGATCTGTTTACCATCAGCCATAGTTAAACTTACTCAGCTTTAGTGTTTGCAAGAGATTTTGGACTCTGTCACTTTAACTGTGGATACCAGAATATTCTCTGATGTTCATGTTTTTGCAGGAGAACTTTCTTGGACCTTCTCTGATCACCCACTCCATTGTACAAGCCTACCCACCCAGTTTAAAAAAAAAAAAAAAAAAAAAAAAAAAAAAAAAAAGTAAAGTTGCCTAAATTGCTTTGCTATCTTTCAAATGACTAATTGCAGGTCCTGAAAATTTCAGAAGACTCTCCCTCTCCATATAAAATTTAGGAGTGCCAATACTGTCTTTCCTGCTCTGGATAAACAGCCACAACAGCCTGCAAACCCTCCAGTGTTTCTGTCCATGGCACAGAGCACCCAGAGCTCCATCCCGAGCACAGACCACTATGAAACCAAAAAATGCCAGGATCAGTGCAATTTAAAATGAAGACACAGCTGTCTTCCTTTCCAGTTTGAGGGATTTCTGCATAGCCTGGATACACTATTATGAAATGCTACTGAAAATAGCCTGGTGTATTTGGGTGTTTCCAGGAGGGAACAAAATCTGGAAGCCATTTTATTAGCACATCCAAATAAATAAAAGACTTTCCCTGCCTTAAGAAGGTGATAGTCCAAGTAATCTTTTTTTCCTTTTTTTATAGTAGGCAGTGACCATCGCACACATCTATTGTGCAGGGGACTCGTTGGTCAGTATTGATTAACTGATGCACTCATGGGGCACAGCACTTTGTATCTGTAGTTCATACATGGGCAAATATGGCTCATTTTGTTGTGTTAGTGAAGTCTGGGCTTAGTCTTTTCCCAAGGAGCCTAATAAGCATTTCTGGACTGTCCTCACAGCAGTGATAGAGAATACGTTTGAAAGCACGAGCATTTTCAACAGGTAAGGAGGAAAGTCCTGCACCCCCAGCACCTCCAGAAGCCACCAGCCCAGTGCACGACACAGCATTCCTGCAGCTCAGATGGGCACACTCAGACTTTGCAGCTACCTGGAATCACCCGAGGTATTTCAGCATTTTAACCCCCCCCTTCCAGATGGGACACGCTGAATCCGGGTGTCTGTACAAGAGGCGAAGCCTTTCGTTGCTAATGAGTCACCCCTCTGGAGGAGTGTGTGTAAACGTTGACACTCCCCCCCCCACACACACACACACAAAAAAAAAAAAAAAAAAAAAAAAAGAAGAGAATCGTACAAACCTTCTTCAAAGGCTGATGGAATAAACATGTAAATACAAGATGGGCTGATTTCCTACTGTTCATGTTTGCTCACTGTGAACATTTGGTTCACTTGGCTTTCCTCATTATTTCAGCTGGGGAAAGTCACTATATGAATTAATAGCAGATTTCCCAGCTGAAAATAAATGTTTACCAGTATTTTTTTCTTCCTTTTGGCAGACACCAGGCTTTTTTGTCTGACTGCCTCCTTTTTGGCCTGCACATCCCTGAGGTGTGTAATTAAAGTGAGGGAATTTGCGCATAGTGCTTTAGGGGCTTAATGAATACAAAACACAGGATACTTCATTGATTTGGTGCACACGATATTGTCAGAGTGTACATTTCCTTTGTAAACAGCAAAAAGAGAGCCATGATAAAATATGTGCATCAACTCTGTGTGTAAAAAAAAATTAGCAAACTAATAAAAATAAAAGAAAGGTATATTTCCAAATTCTAATATAAAATGCATTCAAAAGAACAATTTAGATTAAAACAGAAAAGGCAGGAACTTCCACATGGTTCAGAATTAACAATCAAGCTATAGTTTCCTCAAGATATAGTTTCACTTAGAGTAGGTGTGGAAATCTTTGAAAAATTCATTATACAGAGCCACATGTGAAAATAAGATTTGTGTCAGTAAAAGATTCTTTGGCTGATCTTAAAAAAAATAAAAAGTATGTTAAATAGCATGTGTGTATGATGTATAAAAATCATACAGTCTGTGCAGTGAGTAGGCATCTGTGATACGTCTTGCATGTTCGGTGGACTGCGTATTGAAATAATGTTGTGTATGTTGGAATAGGATGTGATAAGGGAAAATAAATTCTCTTTTCTGGAGAGTTCTATTTTCTGGAGCTCTAAACCATTCACACTGTGGAACTGCCATGACAGTCAGGTTGGTGCAAATACATTTTCTCACTGCAAAAAGGAAACGGATTGCCGTGACCCGAGTCGTGCACCCTTTGGACCTGACGAAGAGGTACAACCAGATAAAAGCACAGACTATAACTAAAAGCACAGGCCATAACTACATGCACAGACCATAACTACAGCCTTCCATGTGATCCAGCTCAACCCTAATCCAACTCAGCTTCTGCCCCATCAGGTGATACAGCAGGTGGGACATGTTTCCTAGCGCTCCCTGTCCTGTCTCCAAATGCAGCACCGTCAAGGACAAAGACAACTTAAGCAGCCCATCTACATCTCCTGAGCACCCTCAAGAGCAGGATTGCTCTCTAATACCTTTTTTGTACACTATATACATAGGTTGTGAATACCAGGAGCCTGGCCAGGAATCTCTGCACTGCGCAAGTGCCAAAATACAAATAATCTGCGTGCAAGGAGCAAAGTGGGTTGACCGATCTCCCCTTCAAGCGGAGAGCCATCCTAGCCCGCCTAGGACTGAAGGCCCAAGGCAAACGCTGATGCTGTGATCCTCTGCTTAACAGATGGATGGTGACACGCTGGAACAGATTATCTGGTGAGACTGGTGCAATTTCCAGCACTGGAGGTCTCTGAGGTATCTTCCAGCCCTATTGCTCAATGAATCTATAATTCATCATTTCGTGAGCAAGTCAAGACACTCCCTCAACTCTCAAAACAGCATGCAAAGGACAAATTGCTCTTTTGCATCTCTTCCCACTAAGCAGAAGGGAAAATAAGACATGGGATGGGAATGCAGAGAAAAAGAAGGAGAGTTCAGCAACTCCCCACAGCTCTACTCTGTCCGGGCTATAATGCTTTGTACGTGTTTATTCATATCCAAAAAAAAAAATACATGTGAAAATATAATTTTTCTCTTCTTTCCTTTGACCCTTATGGTATCTTCTTCACAGCAGAAGATTAAGTTCAATTTCAAGAATCCATTGGAGAAGAAATGCAGATAGAATTGAAAAAGAAGCATTTTATTGTTAAAAGAAGACATCCCAGGGCGTGTTAGGGGATACCAGCAGAGCAAGGCTGTTTTGTTGGGACCTCAGACCTTATCCTCCCTGAATTTCCTGCTTTATCTGACACACTTGAAAAAAGCAGCTAATTCAAAGAGTTTATTTCAGCATTATTATTACAGTACAGTTCTATAACAGGCAGGATTTGGGGACTAGGATTATGAATCATCTGAACTTCAAGGTATTTATTCTAACTGTAAACTGACCTTCTTGACCTTCTCTCATTCTCACCCATCAGTGTGCTGGACTTCATCAGTTAAAGTCAAATCTAACATTACTTGAAGTCCAAAGCAGGACAATCCACTTGTAACAATGTTCTTTGCAAACTGTCAAATAAATTAATTATTTAATTAATCCACTGACATCCCATCCTATTATTTCCCTGATCTGGAAAGACAGATGTAAAACCCAAGAATATCATCCCAGATTTCTGTGGACAATTATTTATGTCTCACAGTCATATCTCAGCACCTGTGTGAGTCAGAGACATTTCAGTCTCTGCTCAGCAGATCTGCAAAGTCCAGGCAAAGTCAATCTCGTTGGGTTCTCTGTATTGCCCCATCACTTGCCAAGCAGTGGGGCATTTCCAGAACAAAAACTTGCATTATGACGCCAATATACTATACATCAGTTTTGGGGTTGCCTTTTTTAATTTAAAGAGAATAAGAGAAAACAGCACAGGTACACTCGAAGAACAGCTGTGCCAGAAGTACAACATTGCCTGCATAGAACTGGAAAGGAGAAATGTATTTAATCTCTCCAGCTGCAAGGGTTTCCCTGCCTGCCGGCCATGCAGCAGCAGTTTGTAGGACGTGGGAACTGCTTCAGGAAGGCTGATTTGTCTGGCACCCCCAAGGACAGAGTTAGCAATGCTCTTCAGCAGTCTGCGCACACAGAAACTTTGCCATTTATATGTAATGGTTATGTGACATTCCCTGATCTTAAAATAACAAAGCATTTTAATCACAGAGACTTTGACCTTTTGGTCAAGTGGAACGCTTGCTATTTAATTTCTTTACTTTTCATACAACACATTAGATCCTTCCTGTAAAGTAACTCGGGAGACTGCTCAGCGGAGAAAGGCTGGTTTTCTGGTAAAGGCAACCAGAAAAGGTTCATCTCATGTCTGTGTACAGCCTTGCCGGCTGGATTCAGACAATTTGCTCACTCTCTGACACATCCAACACAGTTTTATTTGCCCAAGGGGGAAACTCAAGCGTGTCTCTCTGCATCCTCTGGGAAGCCAGCAGAAAGGAAGGAGCATGTCCACAGGATAATTCAGCCTATCCAGGGCCTGAAATACATTTTAGAGACACCTCCAGTTTCTGATTTGAGATGGACTATTGGGCCCCTACATACAGAACTTTCCCGCCTTGGTTACATGCCTGAAGATTCGTGGGGGTTTTTATCTTCTTCTTCCAACCAGGGAGATCCAAATGGCACCAAGCAGTCAGATTTTAAGGACTGAAAGCAGGAATGAGACCAAGAGAGTTCCATGTTCTCATATGAGAGGTGGTTCACACAGGCGTGTGATCTCGGTCAATCCGGGCAGGCAGGACAAGCCTGGGCTAACAGCCCTAATTGCAATCCCCCTTCTAATTCCCGGCTGTGTTTGGAACCTGCTGAGGTTCACCCACCTTTAAAAGTCACTCATACAAACTACAGAAGAAATCTGTCAAATTGGCTGAGCCTCTTCAAATAGCACATTCCTACATTTGCCTACCCACCAGGAAACAGCATGATTTATATTTCTTCACATATGGTCATTGAATTTTGTCAAGCACTGTTAGAGTGGCAGTGATGAATTAGAGTTTTGTAGCAAATCCATGCAACACCAGCAGCCACAAAGGCTGGGTGAACCACCTCCCACCCTGCCTTCACCATACCGTACCACACCAGAGCCTGCTGCATCCCAAATCAGAGCTCTGCTCCTCCAGCTAAAGGAATTTCTTTTAAAGGGACATCGCTTGTAGGTTGCTCATCCTTCTAGGAGCTGGTCTAAAGAGCTGACCATCACAATTACATGGACACATCTACACGCAAATGACCACAGCAGCTCCAGTGACAGCATGGTGACAGTGGGAGGAAGGGATCACATGGTGGCATGGGGAGTCCCCTCCAGAGTCCTCCCAGCTCCCACCATGCTTACAGCCCCCCCTTGCACATCCACCCCATGCCATCCCCTACAATCACCAAGAAGAAATTGCTCATACACTAAAAGCAGTACTGAATTGTTCATTTGAAACTTAGTCCTTTCCAATTGAACCTCTGTATCTCCTAGCCCACGATGGAATTAAAGGTCCTTTGTACTCTACTGCCAGTACATCTGACCAGGGGAGAGAGGAGAAAAGGGATGCTCATTTTAGTGTCCACTAAAAAACAAATTAGGCTTGAGCACATAGCACCTCTTTTCTAACACTGCCAGAATTGTGACTCATATGCAAAATGGCCTCACACACAACTTAGAAGTAAGTTATTGCTGGTCTGTCTTGGTGATAACAACATTTCAATGCCAATAACAGATGTCTTCAGAAGTTCGTCAAAAAAAAAAGCCTTCCTGCCAGACATTCACCAGTACCTGTCACAGCACTGATTAGGTTCAAAACTGATCTGGCATCAGGGTGGGCCAGCCACACTCCGGTCTCCCTTCAAGCCCCGTATTCCATGATTTCATAAGAGCATGCAGCTAGACTAAAGGAACCTCCAGTGGAGCCCGATTCTTTCTGGGGAAGGGGCTGAATTCTCCTCACCTCAAATCAGCAGCAGCCTGGTCACCTAAACAGACACTAAAAACCATAATGATCATAAATGTCGATGCTTCTCTCTCCTCTCTCTTTTTAAGCAGCTTTATATTGTTTAACTCAGTGACAAAGTTTTGCCCTGGCCCTTCTTCCCCCGTGGTCCACCCAGCTCAGCTGGACAGCAGAGTGACTTGCTCCCAGTAAGAAGTCTTTCCATTATCCTTGCTGCCAAGAGGTGGGAATGTGAAGGCAGCATGACTCAGGACTTACAAAAAAAAAAAAAAAAAAAAAAAAAAAAAAAAAAAAACACACACAAAAAACCTAAAACAACAAAACAACAACAACAAAAAAAAAAAACAACACACCGTCTGCTCCTCAACTTTCAGCCTTTCACTCTTCACCCCCCCTTTTCTCCAGGCTCTCATTGCAAGCTGATCATGTTCCCGAATACCACAGGTCATTGTCTTCCCACAGCCTCAGGAGCTGCAACCTGCTGAGGCCGCAGTGCCAGAAGGCAGCTCTGTCCCTCATTGTGGTTTGCAGCTTATTTTTTAACATTTTCCTAAAGGGAAGAGGCACTCAGACCGGGTGTTACCACCACACACATTTTCATTTCACTGTGCTGGCAGCAAGTCTTAGTCGTGTAAGCGCCAAACTTAAATTCAACAAGCTTTGGCTTTTCCCCCCTCTGCGCTTTTTGAGATGACTTGCAAGGAATTGGTATGCATTTGTAGCTCCGTTTTAAAATCTAACTACTGAGCAGAGATTGCCAAATTTCAGCCCACAGCAAATTCTTACAACCGAGCTGTAACCCTTCAAAACAGAGACTGCTAACATATGGTTGTGTCAGTGGGAGCTTCTGTAATGCAATTTATTGTTGTGTAGGCTCTTTCAAGCAACTACACATGAAAGGTAAAGGGAACATTTACTCTTCGATGGGAGTTTAATCTTAGATTTACCTCATTTGAAACAAACCCATCATTTGCATCTCTAATACATAAGCAATCACCTGTAAAGAGTGCTTGTGAATAGAGAAATTTCTCGACTGTCATCAGAGCCTTTGTTCCTGACCCGGGGTTTTGCCTAAGAAAAGGCAGCAGAATTCTGTCCTCTTCCAGCCAGTATGCACAAAGCCCACTGATATCACTAGAAAACAGTGATAAATAAAGGAAAGCGCTCTCCTGAAGTGGAACAGATATTCACAGCTAACATGGGGGTTGCGCTAGGTTCAATCTGTTGCATGCATATATAATATATAATTTAATTCCTCTATGCTTTGCCTTCCATGCCCTTACTTATATCTAAGCGTTACAGTGTATGGTTAAGGCTTCAAACAGAAGTAATCTCCTGTTGAAGTGAAAGTGCTTGATCCTGTACAAGCAATAAGAGATAAAGCTATTCCACAAGATGGTGAAGTGTGCTCACTACTCAGCCTCCTCATCTCCACAGCTTCACCAAAGGGATGCCCAGTGGTGCATGATCCTTTTGTGTGGCCCACTCCATCTCAAATTGGCTTCAAGCCTGGCCACAGTGATAGGACTTTTCCTATATGAGAAGGACAGAGAGCCCACAGCTTTCAGGTTTTTTCCTTTTTTTTTCCCTTGTGTAACTTCTACCTACAAAGGAACAGCATTAAGTAATCACTGACCAGGCCATAATTCAAGAACGTGACCTCAAGATCTGACCTACTGCTGCCTCCAGATGAATTCCTTAGTCTGAATGCAGGATGAAGGTACCTAAGATGCATCAACTTTGAGAAAGGCTTGCTCTAACGTCTTGTGCTCCTCCTGAGGGTTTCTGAGTTGAGGCACAGATTACAGAAAACATTACAGACAATTATTTTCCCTACAGAGCAATTAATTTAACTGGAAATTTGAGTTGGGCTAACACATTGAAAGACGGCTTAGATATTCTTCTGTGGCTCTGAAGTGAGACATGCAGAAGCACATAGACTACAGATTAAAGACTGGCAATCAGGGGAAAAAAAAGAATTTTAAATAACTTTAAAAGATGGAGATGGTTGTGTTTTCTTTCCATGATGTGGTGACTCTGAAACATACCAACTGCCTTTACATGCCATCAGTGTCAACTTTCAGACTTGATCCTTTTATTAGAAATTCCTACCCAATATGTGTACTGAGAACTGCCACGTGACTCCTCAATATCAAATACTCAGGAGATCCAGCTCCAGAAGGTCTCTATACAGAGTCCTATACAGAAGGCCATTTGCAAAGGACACCAAGTCTCTCTCTCCTGTAATACACATGATCTTCTCCGGCTAAAGTCATGAGACATTAGAAATTGCCTTTTTTACAATAGTTCACTTTGCTGTCGTCTGACTACCAAGCCAGGAGTGCCCTGGTTACTATAAAAGTCATGCACACATGTCTTCTGCCAGCATGGTGTCATGTCTTCTGTCAGTGTGTTATTTAGTACTCAGTGTTCCTATTATCTTCAAACTGGCTCTGGATTTGTTCCAAAGATTGCAATGTTATTCATGAAAACTTTGGAGGAGGATTTACAGTCTGCTTGAGCAGTAGGATGAAACAATGCAGGGTTTGGCAGGGGGAAGATGTGGGGATTGGGTTTTGGGGGGGAAAGACAGAGGGAGTTCATATCTATATGTGCCAATTATCAATCTGAGAATCCGTGTTAATCTGTCTGGATAAAAGAAATTCTGTGTGGTGAGGAAAATGTGAAGCACTGATACATGGAAGGAGGGAAATTGTTCTCCTAGACAGGAAACGCCAGAACTCCCAGGCCCTCAAAGTCCCCTCTCCACTTTAATTATTTGCCAATTTATTACCATGTCTGCCATTCCAAACAAACAAATAAACAGAGCAGAAGCCTGAAACATATCATATCAGGCTTCAAGATAAGACATTAGCAAAACTTTCATAAATGATCATTTTTCAGAGCTAATTTGGCTACTCCTTTGTCTCCCCAAATCCTGTCACTCTAAATCAGTGTAAGAGCTACCCTCTCTGGATGGCTCAGTTTTATTATTACCAGAATTATTCAAGCATATTAGCAGACTTCTAACCAAGGATACCTTGTGGTCTGATGTAAAGTCTTGTTTTCCTTGATTAAACCTCCATTTCTCATATTTGTTAGAACAAACAAGCAATTGAATATTTTATTAGAAAGAATATGATTTATTTTTGTTAGTTAATATATTTGCTCCATGGCAGAGCCTCAGGGGATGAATATTTTACTTCCTTGACAGCCCTAAAGGAACAACACTTACAGAGTCTGATCTCAGGCCTGTTCTAGCAGTCTGCAAGTGTTGTTTTTTGTAGTAGAGGCAAATTTTCAGATACTAAGAGAACTTCTGCTCACCAAAAAAAAAAAAAAAAAAAAAAAAAAAAGCAACCCACATGATTTTCACCCTCTTACTTAAGTATTGTAGTTTTGGTATCTGCCTCCTTGTGTCTGAATTCCCACTTTTCCATGGATAATCAGTGTTGCCAGTGTGACAGCAAACCCAAAGAGGCTCACACACAGGTAGAAGCATTTGGCCCAAGTGTAAGCAGGTTGTAGGATCTGTACAGTAGAGAAGGCTGGTGTGCAGGCAGGGATCATGACTTAGGTATGGGGTGGGAACCTCTTCAGAGCATTTATTCTCCACCTGAGTCCTGTTTCTTTTTTTGCCCAGACACATAGCAGTAAACAAAGGGAGACCTTGAGTTGTTTTTCTGGCCAGTGCACACTACACACAGATGCTCCTCGACACGCCCTACATTCACTTTCAGCTCCTCCCTGCCAGCTTTTACAACAACAGCCCAACATTTCTTCAGAACAGATCATCTAGATACCTGTTTTAATAGGACAATTAGTTTATCTCAGCCTGAGCACTCTGGGCTTTGACTCATACATATATTTAGGCTACTAGCAGTAAAAGAGTATATTGAGTTGGTGTGTAGCGTATTAATCGGAGATAAAATATTGATGCTGTATTAAATTTCCAATCAGATCAGGACCCTGCTGGGCTGGGTATGATACAAACACAATGTAGGAAGCACTCTGTACTATGGATCAGTTTAAAGTGTGACAGATCAGAACACACAAATGGTAGAATAGGAATGTACCCAGAGTCGCACAAATGTCCAGTAGCAAAGCCAGAAGAAAATCCAAGATTTCATGCCTTCCTTGCTAAAGGATCCAGAATCAGCTTATGAACTGGAAAAGAAAAGCTGTTTAAAAGGCTATAGAATGGGATCCTATTTAGGTTCAACCAGCACGTTCATTCTCACACTGTCTGAGCCATGGATCCAACCATGGAGCACATGGATGATGCAACTTCTCCATGACCCACCGCGTGGAGACATACAAAGGTGGGCTGCGAGGATAAATGAAGACAGAAACAAGCAGAGTAAGTGATTGAACTGGGAGCTTCTGGTTCGTTCCAGTCAACCAGGGCAAAGGTCAAGGTCCATCCCAAGCATTTATCACAGGGACACCTCTCTGGTCTGCACATCACCTAGCACTCAATATTGCAAAGACAAGTTTATCCAAGAGGCAGTAAGCTCTGCCAAAAGCATTGATTCATTGAAGACTTGCTTCCTAACAAAGGTGATCCCAAATAAAAAATGTAGTCCCAAACCTCTCTAAACCCTCAGTGTACATACTTCAGCTGTCTGCTATCTCTGAAATCAGATCTGGATTCAAAATGCATAGTTTCTGCTTGACTTTTTTTCCCAGGAATGAGACTATAAGGGAAGAGGCAGTGTATTTAACGCAGCTGTTATGCAGTTTACTGATTGTGATTATTCAAGGCAAATGCTTTGAAGTAACAGCTTAGTGCAGAGTGACAGTAAACAAGATATAGAGATATACACAGATGAGAAGAAAAGTAAATGGCAATTAGAATTGATATTCTAAGTGTAAGAAACACCAGTAAGACCTCGATCTCCAGCAATGACGTTCTACATTTGTGTTGCCACTTCCCTGCAAGATCTCCAGGACAGATTATAAATGGCAATTAGACATCACTGAATCCCAAAATGGCATATGAACCTTATCCTAGCTACTATATAGCAGAGGCAAATGAAGAACAAAGAAAAGGGGAGCCCTATTTAGACCTCCTATGCTAATGTTTAGAGTTGACATAAGCACCTGCGACAGCATTTAAGTTCAAGACAATGCTAAGCAATTCAGATGAGCTCTTAACTTCCAACACAGATAATGCAGAGGAGTTGGGGACTCTGCTCAGACAGGCCACTATAAGGATATTTTTTAAATTGTCACTTCCCCTCCCCATTCATTGCACTGGGAACTACAGCCTGTCATATGTGGACAATGTGGGGCTCAACTGCTCATCATCTTGGTAACATTCAGCTATGGTCATCATAGGTATGGACACCCATGGAGGTACCTGAG
This sequence comes from Tyto alba, assembly GCF_018691265.1. Lineage (NCBI taxonomy): Eukaryota > Metazoa > Chordata > Aves > Strigiformes > Tytonidae > Tyto > Tyto alba. The sequence goes on along the minus strand of NW_024881303.1, from coordinate 5,484,719 downwards.
TCCAAAGGATTTACTCAGAACTGACCAGAGAGTCCAGAGCAGACCCAGGAACAGAATCCAGCAGCCTTGACTCTGAAGTAGAAGGTAAATGTGTAAGTGGGACACTCCAGTACCTCTCTCAAAGCCCATGTGGGATGGAAATCCTCGCAGGAAACATCGACGTCCCTGCATGGTGTCCTAGGAGAGGTGGCAGTTTGTAAATTTATAAACTGAGCACAAACTGAAGAACGGTCAGTAGAAGAAATACAATTTTCTTTTTTCCAGTCTCTTTTGGCTTCTCTTACAATGGTTGTGAACCCGCTTGCTGTTAGCTTTCAGTAGTCAGGATGATGACTGTACTCATTTTAATTTGTTGTTTTCCATAAATCTCTCTTCTTGGACCCAAGACACATTGGTGGTACTGGGGGAAATCCTGAGGTGGTGAAGCTATTGCAACTCCATTGTTTTCAGTGGAGGAGTTTGCATACAGACTCCAAAGCGCATCCATGCAAACTTTGTCATGGCCAAGGAACTACCATACACTCTTGTGGAACTGCAGGATTTTGCTGCAGGTTCCTGAATACACCTAACCTACTAAAACTGTGTATGTTTTCTTCTCAGACAGAAACCCCCTTCTCCTGTAAACAACCAGAGATGAACAAGGAGGTGGCTAGCACAGGAGAATAATGACCTGCCTTCAGGGTGCCAACAAGACTCCTTCCTAGCACTAGCATGAGTGACAGCCCGTAAAATACTGCAGAGTTAAGATTCACCCCACTATTAACTTCCTCACTTAGAGTTCTTCCTGAGCATCCTGAAATCTGTACCACTGTCCCAAGGGGTAAGGAAAGTATTATGATTTATCACGAACACTGTACAGAGAACATTGCTCTCTTTTTTCCTACCTAATTCTATTTTTTAGAGAAATTATTAAAACTAATTGCATTATTTAATCTCATCACATGAAATCCTCCAGTGTTTCATTAATCAATGTAATCAAGCCAATCAAAATAGATAAAGGAGATCTTTTAGCAGGCTTTGATGAGATTTTATCAAAATCTCAGTGCATATTGTAAAGTCTTAGCATCCTCAGAAGCAAACTAACTGTAGAATGTGGAAGCTTTATCAAGCAGGCACTAATAAAGCAGATGATGCTTGGACAATTTTAAGAGGCTCTCCATATTAAACTAATAACAGCAATGTTTTTGTATTATGCATAAAAAATACAAAAGCAAATGGAAATAGCATTCATTTTATATACATAGATCGCTATAAAGCAATCACTTTTTTTAAATAATGAAGAAGATACAGGTCTGTGAGTCAGTAGACCATAAAGCCAGAATACTGTAAGGAAAAGGCAGTGGGTAATGCAAAGGTTATATCAGAACAGATATAAGTGAAGAGCCTTATTAAAAGCAAAAAACCTTTCCTTTTAGACGTAGTACTCTTACTCCACATCTGAATCATAAATATGAATGAATAAACTGTGTCTTGTGTGACACGTGTTTGTGTCTTTCCTTCCCCCTTCAGGTCATGGCTCCCATTCTTTGTGCTTTGGCACTGACTAATCAGGAGTATAAGCTATTGAAATACTATAACAAGAATGGAAATTAAAGGGGTGTTGATGTAATACAGCACCATAAAACCAAGAAATGTGTATAGTTGGTAGATGCTACACTAGAAACAGAGACTGGTACCAGCTTGAAAGAATGCCTTACCAAACGCTTTGCCCAGGATCCCATCTAATGGACTTGGTGAACACAGTATAATATGCCATCAGTATTTCCCTATAGCTACTGCCCCTTGCTGTTAGTTTGCTTCTCAGATATGACAATTGCAGAAGTAGTTACTAATCCACAAATGCAAAGACTTGTCAACACAGAAAATCCTGAACTCTTGGGTTAAACAATCCCTATCGAATCTAGATCTATAAACTGATGCAAGGCCACTGCCCCACATGGGAGGTCCTCTCCTACCACTGGATTTCTAGCAGAAGTAGCAGAGATGTTGTTAACAGACTCTCTTGGGCACCTTGTTGACAGAAATAGCTTTTACTTGCCCAGAGTCCTCCAGCTCAGTTTGTACAGGTTATCCATGAAATTCACTGACTGCACGCTACACTATGAATATTGTGTTGATCCTCTGTCCTTCCCCTGCCTTCCTCATTTTCATGTGTGCCTGGACCAGCTGTGGGGTCACCAGCACAGCTGGGATGAGGAGACACTCTGCTACACCTAGTAGTTAGTTGCAATACTCCTTAGGGTTTAATATTTCAGGAAACCTCAGGCAGTCATTCCCCTGGCTCAGTCCAGCCTTGCTTAGGAGACCTCAAAAAAAAAATAATCACATCCCGGGGAAGAGACCTTAAAGAACCAAAGAAATCAGCCTGACAAGTAGCACCCATTACCTGCAAAGCAGAGAAGAGTTGAAAAATGAGCCCTCTTACACCTACTTCAATGCTTGTTCCGGCTGAAAACACTGGAAGTTTCACCACTTTCTTTTATTTAAGACTCTTTGGGCCAAATCTTCTTAGCCCAGCTGGAGCTGTATTCTCCCTCCTTTTTTTTCTCTTAGGTTACAACATCGAGATAGGCAACAGGTAGAGCTCAACACTGGCCACTTTCACAATGAGTTCAGCACTTCAAAAGGCACTGTTAGAGCTGAACAATGACAGGGATAAAATCCAGCAGAAATAATGAAGGAGGAGGATCTTGGGTTTTATTTAAAATCAGGCAACATGGCACCACTCGGTTGCTTAGAAAGCTGCTGGACTGAATGTGTAGGTAGCAGCCCAACAACAGCAAAATCTAATGAATGCTGTAATTTCGTTTTATGTTGTGCTTTCATTTCAATTCTGTGTTGCAACTGGTTTTAAATGGAATTAAGCTTGTCTCCTTCACCAGCAGACTTTGCTTTTTTCCCCCTTCCTTCCCTTTATCGAAGCACCCAACAAATACAGCTCAATTTAAAAATAAAGCCAGGACCGAGCAAAGGAAAACGTGTTAGTCGCAGGAGTAGCTGAGCTCTCCATAGTCTGTAAAAAGAGCGTGGGAGGTCATGGATGAGCAGTTGTGGGCACCTCGAGCCTGATCCACCTGTCTCGGCTGTGTACTCAGAGGAGCAGCACTGCTCTACATCTGCTGCAAAATTGGACCTGATATGCCTAATGCAATCCCTTCGAAATGGAGCTGGAGTTTTGCTTTGAGAGAGTTATATTTACTCTTGAACTCAACTTTGCGTTACCAGACCTCATCCGTAATCCCTGTGGTACCAAAAAGTCACTTCGCATTAGCTGAAATCAGAGCTTTCTAGTTACGGACGTGCAAGGTCAAACTATTCTCAAAACATTTTCCAGCAAGTTAAAAGACTGAAAATATTCTCTGGAAAAATCAGTATAGTTCCACTGAAGGGAGTGGTGTGTGATCAGCAGAGGCTCTTGCTCATTTGTTAGAGCCACTACAAGCTGATCATGAGTTTATTATATTAACAGGTTAATTAGCCAACATAGCTTGTTATATCCTAACTACTATCATCAGAAGGAAAAGATTTGTTTCATCTCGCTATTCAGCCATTAGAGGAATAAACCCAGAGATGTGGGGTTTGTGGAGGGGGGGTTCCCACTGTCAAAATTTCGTTATATTATTTTCATTCCATTGTAATGGTTTTTTTTGTGCTTTTACGATGTTTAATTACATCGAGAGGAGGTATACAATTTTTTTTATTATTTTTGGGGAGGCTTTTTGGTTGTGTTTTTTTTTTTTTTTTACATCTTTCATTTAAAATAACATCATCGGGAGGGGGGAGAAATCGTGGTGGGATGCTGGGATCCCAGTCATCCCAGCAGGCCGTGCCGCTGCTCTTTGGACAGCAATCACAGGAGCCCGGCAACAAGCTGTGGACGAGGTGCTTCCAAGCAGCAGCATCTGGCTCTCTGGCAAGCAGAACAGGCGGCCGCACCGGTGGCGTTGGAGTTGCCCCTGGCTTTGTCACGTGGGGAAGCTGCTGACAGACTGGCTGGGTTGCTCTGTCCTTGTCTCAGTTATGTTTCCTTTAGATACACGCCTTTGAGGGTACATAAATGTCTCTCCCAAACCCGGCTGCTGGTGGTCTCCACTTGCTCGTGCTCCTCCCTGCGTTGTGTTACGGGCAAACAAGTGTATTTCCCACACCCAAAGTGCCCCATGAGCTCATACCCACGCAGAAGAACAACCAAAAAGGATGTTCCTGCGAATTTAAGGCTATCTCTCGGGACGCTGTATTAGCAAAAACCCACCTGACATTTTAACACAGTCGTGGTCTTGTGAATAGCTGGTTAATCAGAAGATTTTCTGATTCTTTTTCTTTTCGCAAAAGCTTTGCCTGTTCACGTTGGGGAAGGTAAATGTCTCCTTCCTTGCACTGTCAGCAACGCAACTGCAGGTGGGGGTGATTTCTGGGGCGCTGGGACCGACGCTGCCGGATGCCGGTGTCGAAGCCACGCTCTGAGCAGGGATGTGGCTTTCTGCACACGCCTGCTTCCCCCCCTCTGCACCCACTTCCCTCCCTCCCTTCTTCACCCACCTCCCACTAGTGAAGCAATTCCAGCAGATTTGTATAACAGTGAACTTTTTTTTTTTTTTTAATTAGTATAAACACAACCCAAACCTGCTCATATTAAAGCAATTAAGGAATTAAGGGATGTCACAGCATGTGGGGAGAACTAAGCTATTATTTTATTTCTTGATAGATAGTAAGTTCACTGAAAATTTGAGTATCATGCTATTCAAAGCTATTTGTGAGTGTGGGTAAAATTTGGAAAATAAAAAACTCTTAATTTATTTGGATGGTCTTTTAAGGAAGACTTTATTTTGCAAATGCCAGTGTTCTTTCTTTTTTTTTATTTCTTCTAAATTAAAGTTTTTTTATTTTATTTCAAAATATCACTTTTCTACTAAAAAAGTTTTTAAAGGAATTAGATAGCCTAAAAATAAAATACTTTATGTCAGCTAAGCACAATGTCTACAGTTGATTCAAAACCACATTTCCAAGGATTTTTAAATTATCTGTAAAATCTGGGGAAAAAATACCCATTTTCAGTTGTATACAGTACACTTTTATCCTGATTGTTTTCTGTTTCAGTCACTAAAAAGAAAATGCATTATCCACCCAGATCCATATGTAAGGTGCTCAAAATCCCACTGCAGGATTTGGGATTAACGCACTGATTTTTCCATCAGCCAGACAACTCCCTTCTGTGTCAACTCAGGGGAAGGTAAAGTTGGAAGTTCAAGTCTAGAGCAGATGAAAGCGTTGGTACTGGATGAGTTTTTTAAGAATATCCTAACAGGAGTCAGCTTGAGCTGAAGTTCAGGCTAAAAGCCCGTCTGCAGGACTGCAGAAAAAAAAAACAGTGAAATCCCAGTTATTGGCCTAGTGACCACTTAGGGAAATCACAGAAGGAGAATTTTGGGAGTGAGAGCCATTCGAAGGTGGTTTAAAGGCTTTTATAATGATTCAGCATGGAGGGTTTGCTGCCTTAAAGGAGGAAAAAAAAAAAAAAAAAAAAGAAAGGCAAGGATAAGAATTGCTTTTACAATATGAGTAAGGAAACAAAGAATAATTAAAGTACAAACTGACATTTGATGCATTTATAATTGTTCCTTTGGGACAAACACTTGAAAGCGTTTGATCCATGCAGCGATATTTTTGTTGGTTTTAATATATTTGGAATCTAGTCTCTCCTTCCCACACCCAAGCCACACACATGGTCTAAAACTGGCTCTAAGAGGAGGGAATCCCCAGTGCCACTTCCACAGCCACCGCTGACATATTCCCTGAGAAACAGCCTGGCTCTTTTTCACTTTCACCATAAGGACATTGGTGATGTTGGGGGATAAAAGGAAGAAGAAAATGTTTCAGTGAAAGGCAACCCCCTCCCGAGGGTATTAATTCATGTAAGCAGAGATATCCTATATGCTGGGGGTGGGTGCTGATGCATGAAGGTGCCCGGGTCCCCCTCAGGTGCCACTGCTTTCTGGAGGAGCAGGAATGGGAAGATGCAGGGAAACTATGCCACCTCTAGCAAATTTGGGAAGATCCCTCAATATCCTCTCATCTTTTTAAAAGGGAGAACTTTCCAGGGTGTAAATTTGCAATTATTTTGGTTCCCAGTGAGGGAATTGGCTTTCTTAAATACAGCTGGTTCTCATTAAGGCAAGTAGCCAAATTAAGCCCTTGAAGCTGCGTAGTCTTGTACTTGCAGTAGAGCTCCCTAAAAGTCCAGGATCATGAGGTGTGCAGAGGGCAAAAGCAACTCCTCACAAATGTTTGTGAGGCTCGGGGCTATCGGAATGAGCACCTTGCACTCTTGCTCTGCCTCAGATGTGTAGCTACATGAGTTTTTACACATCCGTTGGTTAAAACTGAGTGAAATTTAGCACTCTGGGACATCATGTGGAGTTGTCCCTTTGCCCACATCTCCGTGGGTCTCTAAACCACATAAATGATGCTCCATCGAGGACCACGGAAGTGGCATTTGAAATTCCTTCCCTGAAAGATGCTCTGAGTGTTATTTCCTTGGATTTTGAAGACAGGCAGTAAGAAGCCTGAAGAAGGGATGTCAGTGTGTATGTGAAAAGTAACTGAGGCGCTAAATCAGTCCTCCCACAAGGTTTTTGCTTGATCATGGTTTGTAGGACAGTTCCTTCCTTGCAAAATGGAAATAATACATCCCCATATCATCCAGGTGTGGTGTGGATGAATTCATTAGCACTGGTAAGGCATTCAAATGCTAGATTCATTTCACAACTAATAATAAATACAGTTTTTAGTAATATACAGAGTAATAATTAAAGTTTCATTCAGCATGAAGTTCTGTTATCAGTTCATCCATAAATACCCAATAATTGGTCAGCCTTTTTTTTTTTACAACCCATAACAAACCTGTCTACATTTTTCTGAGGTCCCCAACCGCATTTCTCAAAATCATTTTGCTATTTTCATTCCCGGCTGATTTTTCCTTCAAGTTTTTGAGTTATGCACAAGTTTGACAAAATGGCCATGTTTGAAGCAGAAATGTACAAACTTCCAAGGCTCAGCGCTGCAATATGAAAACCATCTTTGTGGGAGCATAGAGACCCATTTCTCTCAGAAATATTTTTCCTTGAAATGAAGGCCCACTTGGACTGCAAAATTAACTTTTCTGCCTGAGAAACAGCTTGCACTCTATTTACTTTAGTAAATGGACTTGGATTTGTGATCTTAGTGCATGTGAAAAACCTGGAGTGTTAAAAGTCCTGTGTTTCATCAATAATAATTTATACATCTCACACTGGAAAGCATTTTTGTATGACAAGTGCAAGGTAAAATACAGCCAGTGGTGTTTATATGAGTTCTTTTTTTTGATAATAGGCTTTATATAATAGCTTCTGTAACAATTAATCCAAGCACAGAGGCTGAAACTATCTACAATACAAGACAAAATCATGAAAATAAAGTATTTTATTAAAAAATGTACTCTTGTTTTAAAATCCTTAGTTATGTGAAAGGAATTGGCCTTCTTCCTTTTATAGTGCTTCTTTAATAAAGAAGTGCAGTAAGTTAAGGGGAGTTAGGCAATTATACTATTATACGATTATGTGCATTTCTCGATAATGCTTACGTCAAAAAATGTTAGGAAGTTGCATTTCAATAAAACATTTAAATTGTTCACATAGCCTGTGACTGGCTGCACTACATAGACTAAAGACATGCTGCAACTTGTTCTGAATTTCTCATCAGTTATCAAACATGCAGGTTTATGGACTGTATAGACTAAACCACAGCAAATGCCCTAAATATGGAGCTATAGAAACCTCCTTCCAGCTCCGTGCTCAGGTAGAAATCCTATAGCAGTAGTCCAAAATCCTACAGGTAATCCAAAAGCGAAGTATGATAAAAGAAAAAAAAAAAATGCTGGGGCTAAAAGCAAAATATTACAAGAACCAAAATGGGGCTGAAGTCACCGATTTCCTACCTTCCACTAAAGACAATAGCATGAACTGATGAAAATAAAATATGTACTCTCCTTCTCCTCAAAAGCAATGCAAGGAAGAGACGTGTGGCACAGTAAATCCTGGCTGGACATTCCTGGCCCACCCAACTCCATCTTCCCTCACCTACACGGGCCCACGCACCAGCCCCAAGGACTGTCCCCGCACACAGGACTTGGGAGCACCGCAGCCATCACCCCCACGGCTCCATCCTCCTCCTCCCGGCCCCAGGCAGGGCTGAAGAGCCAGTTTCTGCCCTTTCTCCTCCCCAACAGACCATTGCCTTTGCACCAGCCCTGGTGCCAGCGCTGCCCAGAGAGCCAGAGCAGAGCCAAACCAGAGCACTGGGCATGGCTCTCTTCCTCAAATGAACACCCGCAGCCAGCCCTGCTCTCACCCACCCTTGCCACAGCAAGCTTCAAACAGACTACCAGCATATTTTATCTATGATCTTATCTGCACCTCATCCTGCTGGCTCTGGCTTTAGACATAGGAAAAGAACTTCAGGGCTTGGAGGGTATTCTCCAGGCCTCATCCGTAGGCTCAGCACAAAATACTCCCTAAGCAGACACAAAAAAAAAAAGCAAGAATGTGCATCGGGTGGCCAAAATAAGACACCTCGGAAGGATTCTGCACTCACTAATAAGGTTCTTTGGTGCCTCCTGAACTCAGACCCCTCTTGGCGTTCAGTGTCGCCATGTCAATCAAGATGCCACATCAACTGAGGCAGCCACATCCCTGGTCCACCCAAACAAAGCACCAAGAAATGGCAGCAGTGAGCACGGGAAATATATATATATATGGGCAGGGTTGTGTTATTTAAGGACTGGTGCATTTCAGCTGTGGATGCAAAAAGCTTTTATGGAGGCGTCACCTTGCACCAGGAAGGAGCTGAAGAACTGACCGTCACAGGTTAGAGCAGCTCAGACTGTAAATGTGGCTTTGTTGCCTAAATTCGGGTGCCCAGTGTCACGTGAGATGTCCTGGGGTCTCCCAGCTGGCCTCCAGCTGCTAAGCCAGGGGGGGACACAAATTTCCTGCAAGTCCTCAGCCAGACCCACCAGTGCTGAGTGGGTGTTTTAGGGACTCCAGAGCATCTTGGATGCTCCTGACAACCACATTGAGGCAACGGATTTGAACCCTGTGCCACAGCATAGCGTGGGGACAGGACACGGCTAAGAAATGACAAAAAATCCACCCAAAAAGGCATTTATTTTCCCAAGAAACCTCCCTCCGAAGGACCTCATTGCAGTGTTTATCAGTGACTGCACATGAAAGGAGAGGGTTTTTTTCTTCTCAGCAACCTGTTGATATCAGATTTACCTACACCATCAGTGTGAAAATAAACATAGAAGGCAGGCACACTTCCACAGAAAATCCTGCCATGTCTTGCTCAAGTCCCTGCTTCTTAGATCCAGGCATAAACCAGCTTATCATTAACGTCCCCCTCGCAGGGGCAGACTTTAGAGAAATAAGGAGCCAGTCCCCAGCACAGCTGTCTCCGGACAGGAAAATGAAAGCTCCAGAAACTCCTCTCTCCCCGTCAAAATTCCCTTCGCAAGCAGCCATCTGAGTGGGCGCGGGAGAGGGGGAGCTGCAGGAGGAGCGGGGATGAGGAGGAGGAGGAGGAGGAGGAGGAGGAGGTGGGCACAGTGACATCCCAGGGGACCCGCATCCTCCCGTACCATTAAGCCCACGGGCAGATCAGCTGGGGCCCTGGGAGCAGGCAGGGGAGGGAGATGAAAGGCTCCTGGAAGGAATCAGGTGCAGAGGGTGGGCAGATGCTGCTAAAGAGCAAAGAGACCGGGCCAGGCTCATTTGTCTGGAAGGGAACCAGCAGGAACTTTCTTTTTATCTCTGATTGCGGATGTTAGGGTAGTTCCGAAAGGCCACAGCCAGCTTGGACCCCACCGCTCTGCCTCTCCCTGCCCGTACCGGGTAGAAAATTACGACGTTATTTTTTTTTTTTTCCACAGGTAAAAAAAAAAACCCCGCTGCTATGGCCACGGATCCATTAACGCCCCTCTGCCTGCGGGACCCGGGTGGGCTCTACCTTTCCCAGTGGAAACCTGAGTGGGTGATGTTTTGTCTGTCTGTCCAACAACCAGTTGAACGTGGCCGGGTGTTTCTGGTCCGAACCGTGGCTCTGTGGAGCTGTCCCTGGCCACCTCCTCCCGCGGATTAGCCACGCTCCACCTGGTCTGCCCCGGGATTTAATGGGGTGAGCGGGGCACAGCCCCGTCTGTCTGTCTGTCTGTCTGCCTGGGGATTAGCCTGGCCCCACCTGGGCCGTCCCCAGCTCTGCTCACCAGGGTGGACCCAGCCTGAGCAGCTCTCTTCTGCATGGGCTGGTGGGACGCAGCTGTCTGTCCGTCTGTCTGTCTGGGAGAGACGGGTGGGCACTGCTCTGCCCACCCCACCGTCAGGTCTACCTGTCCATCTGTCTGAGAGTTACGGATGGGCACTGCTCTGCCCGTCCTGTCGTCATGTCTGTCTGTCTGGGAGGGGAAGCTGGACACCCTCATGTCTGTCTGTCTGGGAGAGCGGCCACACGCTGCCACGTCTGCCCATGGGGGGATGCTGGGCACAGCCCTGTCCATCTGTCTGTCTGTGGGGAGAGGCCGCGCATTGCCACGTCTGTCTGTCTGTCTGGGAGGGGGATGCTGGGCACAGCCCTGTCCGTCTGTCAGAGGGGCCGGGCACTGTCTGTCCATCCTCCAGGCCCCCCCCCTCCCCCCGCCTCCTTCCTTCTCCTCCCCGCCCCCCCCCCCCCCCCCCCCCCCCCGGCGGAGATTAAAAACTGCCGGCGGGGGAATAGCCGGGATTAGGCCCGGGGGCTGCCGGGGTGCTGCCAGCCGGGGGGGGGGGGAGAGGGGACGGACACGGGGTGTGGGGAGAGGAACACGCCACGGGTGGGGGGGACACGCGGAAGCCCGGGCAGCCAGCGGCCGCATTGTCTCCAGGTGCCAGCAGCGGGCGGAACCACGGGCAGGGCGCGCACAAAAACCCAACAAAATACCCCCAAAAAAACCTATTTGCACCTACAGGAGGTGGTTGAACGGGGAGATCCGCCCCCCCGCCCCCCCCCCCCAGCTTCACCACGGCAGGAGATGGGGGACCCCGGCTGGGAATCCTTCCCCCCACCCCTCCGAAAATAAAAGAAATATAATAAACAACCGTGAAGCCCACCACCACCCCCCTCGGTTTACCGGCTTCGCTTTTCCACGCTCGGTGCAGGACAAAGATCCGCGGAAAAGTTTCCCGCGGGGATGGTGCTGGGGAGGGGGGAGAAGCTGTTTGCGGGAGGGGGGAATCGGTTATTGGGGTTTTTGTTTTGTTTTGTTTTAATTTTTTTGGAGAGAGAAATTGCGCTGCTTGGATTTAATTATTTTATTTGTAATTGTCAAATCAACTTCACTGCCGAGGAAAGGGGTTTGAACAGGACTTTGTTTAAGTCGGTGGAAGGCGCGTACCGCTCGGCACCGCTCCGCGCCCCCCCGCCCGCGGGCCGCTCCGCAGCCGCGGAAACACCGCCCGGCTCCGGGTGAACGCGGCTTAACCGAACCGCCCTTCCAGGGGAAAAAAAAAAAAAAAAAAAATACAGAGCAAACCCTCAGCCGCCAACACTCGGCAGAAACACACTTTCTCAACAAATCGAGCAAAGTTTAAATTTTTTGTTGCTTTTTTTTTTAAAGCCCCAAGAAATGCCTTGAGCGAAGGCGTCACGAAGGCAGCGCTGGAAATGGGGGGGGGAGTGGGGGGGGAGGGAAAAGGACTTTTCCCTGGGCTGTGGGACAGGGAGTCGTTTGCAAACTGCAGCTTAACCGCTACCACCACTCCGCATTGTCATGCTCTTAAATGTCCTGAATTAGGCAGCTCTTAAAAAGTCCCTTTAAACCAGGCGGCGGGGGCGAGCCCTATTCGCACAACTTCTTGGGGTTGTGCTGCCATTGAAAAAAAAAAAAAAAAAAAAAATTAAAAATATAATAATAATAGAAACGGGGGGAAAGGCGGGGGGGGGGGGCGCAAAGCGGCGGGGAGGATGCTGCTGGGTTTTCTCGGTGGAGCGGGGGAGACGGCGGCGATGCCGGGGCGGCGGCGGAGGGGCGCGGGGTGACCCCCCCATCACCTCTCAGGTACGAGCACTTCCCTTGACATTGATGTAACTGCATTAGAGTTAATGGCAGCAGCCTGGTCCTCATTATTAATTGTCTTTGTGTTTGGATAAAGTATGTAATCTTCTCCTCAACCACACCATTAAAATAGGTTGCCTTTTCAATTAAGAACTGTCTTGAGCACAGCAGTCAATTTTCCTAATGAAGATGCATTATATTTTCACTTTTTTTTTTTTTTTTTTTTTTAATAATGGGAAAATCCCACGTTTTCATTAGGCGTGATTACAGAAAAAGTACAAGAGGGGGTTTGTCTAAACTAAATGTGGCCCATGTAGTGTATTAAATACCAGGCTTTTAAATAAATTGAAATTTCATACAGATAAGACGCGAGGTTGGGGTACAAATACGGTCAGATTCGCTTCCTTCAGATTAAAAAAATGCAGGGTCCATTCTTTAAAACGCACTTATCAGATAGAAAATAATGATTAAAACAACTACAGTTGACTCTTAGCTGCAATTACTCGGGTAAACTTTTCACTCAGCCTAGTTTGCTTACATTAAACCTGAGGATGATGCTTTAAAATAGACTTGCACTTTCTGCTAATGTGCAGCTTTGGGGAACAAATAGCACAGTTTAATCATGCAGAAACACACAGGAGCCAGAATAGTCTCACAATTAATTTACCAAAATAAACCCGAAGCTGCCTGCATTGTTTAATATTTAGCCTCCACTCCCCTCCTTCCCCTGGAGAAAAACAGCCCTAGTTCTTTAGAAAGGAGAAAGGTTGGGGGAGCTTTGAGGGAGTTGGGATTTTTCCTCCTTTCTTTTTTTACATTAGAAAAGAAATATTCCATCGCGTGAAAGCAAAGAGTTAAATTTTACATAATGTAAAACACTTATAAAAAAAAAAAAAAAAAAAAAAAGAAAGAAAAGAAAAAAGAGAGAAAAGAAGAAAAAAACCCAAACACTACCGGGGGGGGGGGGGGGGTGGGGGGGAAAGAAAAGGAAAAAAGAAAGTGCGATATTTGTGAGCCTGAAAAGCTGCAAGAGGACGGTGTCTGGGTTTCACCGCGGTGTTGTACTTGTGGGATCTTTGTTACCGGACACACAGACACTGGCTGGCGCAGAAGCCAGACCCTTCCCACGGCAAATACCATCACCCATATGCAATAAAAAAAAAAAAAAAAAAAAAAAGGGGGGGGTTTGCAAAAATTAGCTGTGGTCTTCGGATCTAGTTTTAAAGTTTCCAATATGAAAAATAACTGCCTATAAGGAAGAATGAAGTTAAGCAAAAGGGTAATTTCTTATTCACATGGTAACAACAGTTGGTTTCGGATCTTTTTCAAGCTTTCTGCATTGTGGCTTTGTTGGGGGGGGGGGTTGCTTTGAGGGGTTCGGGGGGTATTTTTGTAATGAACATTTGTTTCTCCACCAGCCAGCGGCTAAAGAAGATCTGCAAAGAATGGTAAAGAAGATTTTCGATTAAAACCTTAACCCATCTCCACGGATTACTTTATATCGATTCCTATATATATGGCTGCAATTGATGGGCTCTAATTAAAAATCCAAAGCGGGGGGGGGAGGAAATCAAAGTTCTTTCTGGGCCTCAATAAAAGGAGCTTTTCATATACGGGAAATAAAGGTTGTAAAAGGTTACAAACGAAAGACTAGTTTAAAGCTTCTCTGCGGTTTTCTTTTCTTCTTTCTTACAAAACCCCTTTTCTGGCTCTTTCTCTCCCTCCCCCCCTCCCCCCGACCCCTTCATTTCTCCCAAGTTTGCCAACACGCGAGATATGGGACTGTGACCGTTATTTTAATATCTGGGTTGGGAGCTATAATCTGATTGCTGCAGAAAGCTGCTCATCAAGGTAACTTCATGGCCTGGAGAGAAAAATTATGTAAACTGGCAGTATTAGCGCCTTTCATCATCACAGGCACGGACACACAGTCTCACAGACACACACCCCTTCCCCAACCTCCCGCACCGGCCCCCACGCGTGCCCCCCCCCACGCACAGACTTTTTTTTAAAAAACTTATTTAATGCTGTTGATGTATTTCTCTATTTAAGGTGTTTCTTTTTTTTTTTCTTTTTTTGGGGTGGGGGGATACGATCCCCCCCCCCCCCCCCCGGTGCACATAAGACCTTCCCTCAGGTGCAAGCCCTGACCCCACTTTCGCTGCTCTCGGAGCAGCATTTTTACGACTTTTCTTGCTCCTAGATGAGCTGGGCGAATTGCAGATCACCCCTAAATGCCTCCACCATCCCCTCCTCTTCCCTTCCGCCCCCCCCCCCTCAATTATGAAACTTGGTTTCATCTAGGCAAAGATACTCTCTTAATATATATATATATTTTTTTTTCCTTCTCCAAAGGAGGTGACGACTCTACCATCCCTCTCCCAGACGCTTGGAAAAGCAGAGGGATTTGGTTTTTTTTTTTTTTTTTTTTTTTTTTAGCATTCCGGCATTTTAAAACGAATCCGACCCTTTCTCGACGTACACAGCTTTGCCAGTGTCTCTGGCTTTGCACCCCCAAAAAGGGCGATTTTGGGGTGAGGGGGATTGTCAACCTAAAAAAAAAAAAATACAACCTAAAAAAAAAAAAAAAAAAACCAAAAACACACCAACCCGCAATTGAATTGCAGATAAACTTCAAGGAAAGTCTGGAATATTTTAACTAGACACAAATCCGATGAGGGAAAAGCTTAAAAGTGCGTAGCGTGCATCGCTTTCCGGAGCCGATCAGAGATATAAAGATGACAAATAATAAATCGGTTCATTTTGGGGGTTTTTTTGCTCAACTTTCACCCGACCTGAATAAATGTTTGAGGGATTGGGTGGGGGTTTTTTGTTTGTTTGTTTTGTTTTATTTTGGTTTTTTTGGTTGGTTGGTTTGGTTTGTTTTTTTTTTTTGCCCCCCCCCTTGGTCATAATATACCAGGGCAGCAGCTCAGCGCGATCAACCCGGTGAGCGATACACACGGCAATAAAACCACTCGCGAAACGATCGCATTAGCAAGAAGAGTCGGAAATCAAATCAGAGCAAGGAGAAGTAAAGAGGGAGAAAGAGAAGAAACACAGTTATGCAGAGAGAGAAAATGGCTCTGTAACACGATTGGCATCGGAAAGTTGGAGAACTTACTGAGAAGCAGAAGTTACAGTTTCTTTTCATCCCAGAAGCAGATTTTGGTTTTCTGAGCACAAAGTTCTTAGAGGGCAGAAAATCACACATCTCCATTCACTCCCCGTTAGCCCCAGCTAGTCTGGCTCTCTGGGACTGTACCTGCTCTGAAACGCTTTCCAAATGGACCAGAAGAGATTTGAAAGTTTGGTTTTTTTTAAAAAAAAAAAAAATCATTAAAAAAAAAAAAAAAAAAAGAAAACAAGTTCCTACAGCTGCAATAATTCTTATTAATCTGGGGGGTTTTTTTGCAACTTTTCCCCGAACTGCAGAAGGCTGAAGGCAGAGGCAGCTGCGAAGTGTGTGCAGGATTGCTCCGGGGAAGAAGGTTCCCCCTTTTTCCCCCTCTCAGATCCAATCTTTGCAAGAGCCATTCCGACACATTGCTAAGCTAAAGGGAAATTCTCTTTGATAAAGCGGTGTTCCCAGCTTCTGGGTTTTAAAACCTAAATCTATATTCAAATCTGGCTGAAGGTGTGTTCTGGGATTTATGAAAGCCTCTTAAAGGGGTAAATTTACCAAACCGTGACAAAATCATCACAATCTTACTTTAGACATCTGAAGTGGATGAGAATTTTAAAGAGACCCTTGTTTATTTAAGTAACACTGTCCATCTCTGCCACTTGTTTTATTGGCCGCGGGAATTATTCCCAACTTCTGGGGCCGGGGGGGGTTGTGGGGGCCGGGGGGGGGGGGGGCAGAGAGAAAGGCTGGGATGGCCCTGCTGCCTCTGGCAGGCTGCAGGCAGGGCAGCAGCTCTGCCTGCCCACTGCCCCACGGCCACGCAGATGCAGGCAGGCTGCTCTTCCAAACCTGCACTCCCAGCACTGAATTTTATTTCTGTGCCTTGCTCAGCTCTCCTCTGCCACAGCCCGGCTTCCTCCAGCCCCCAAACATCCCTTTCTTCCTTTTTTTTTTTTTTTTTTTTTTTTTCCCTTTCCCCTTTTTATTTTTAATCGATTTCGAAAATACCCTCCTGGTCAGGATACACGGGAACGAATTATCTCTCTCATTCTTCCAAGGTGGATTAAGGTTATTAAATAATATGTGGGGGCGGGAGACGATGGCAAAGGCTTTGGGGGGGGGGGGGGGGGGAAGGGAGGAGGGAGGGGGGAGAAGGGTTCAATCGGGATATTTATTACTGGTGCTCTGCTAAAGGAGAGGCTGAGGGGTGGCTGGTCGTGCCGACATGCGGGGAGGTGAAGGGGAAGGATTTGCCCGGTGTGGATCTCTGTGCAAGGTTTGCGAGGGCGGGGAGGATGCTGCAAAGGGACGAGGGGCTGCAGCCACCCCTTGCTACCCCCCCCTAAAAAAAAAAAAAAAAACCAAACCACAACCTAACAACCAATCAAAACCACAAAAAGTCCCCTAAAAGTGTCTCACGGTTCTTGGAAGGGAGGGGAGGAATAATAATACTACTAATAAAAAATCAACAAACAAAACACAACTCCAAGGAGTGCAGGGGCCGGAGGTCCCCCAGGGGGGGGTGTCGGGGGGGTTCCAACTGGGGGTACCCCGGCTACCAACTTTCCATGAATTCTCCTCGCCAAAAAAAAAAAAAAAAAAAAAAAAATCAAAAAAAAAAAAAGCGGCCAAAGTGGGAGCGGCTCCGGCGGGCAGGGCTGCGGCTGCTTTTGTGCGAGGGGGTTAGTTTGTTTGTTTGTTTGTTTATTCGTTTAATTTCCCCTCCTCTCCCCTCCCTCCTTCTCTTCTGCCCCCTCCTTCCTCCTCCTCTCTGGCAGGAAAGAAAAAAACAAAACAAAACAAAACCAAACCAACCCAAACCAGCCCCCAAACCCCCCGCCCAGCCCAGCCCCGAGCATCCCAGACCTGCTCCTGCAAACCGCCCGCGCTCGGTATTGCGCTAAAGTCCAAGGGCAACCACACTGGGTTGCACGCAGCCAGGCTCAGAGAGAGCCACAAAGAGGCGAATTAATTGCTATAACTTCATTAACATAGGTCACCCCATTAAAATGATCGAGCCGCTGCATTTTTTTTTTTCCTTCCTATTGTCAAAAGTGAGGAAAGTCTGTGAGCGCTCCCTCCCTCTGACCTGAAGCCGCCTCTGTCCTCCAGCTTTTTGCCAAAGCTTTATTTTCGGGTTCCTTTCCCCCGGGAGAAGTTGAGCGGAGACGGGGGGTGCGGGAGGCGCTTCCCGGTGCCCATCCCCGGTGCATCCAGCCGGGCTCTGCCCGGCGGCGGGGGGTCCCTCCCGGCCCTCCTCACCCCCACCCCGTTTTGCAGCACCGACTTTATTTCTATTAAAATACGTCCTTATTTTGCAAATGCAGCGCAGCGCCGCTGCCTAAATCCTAGCATCCCTACATATCTTAAAAAAAAAACAAAACAAAAACAAAAACACCCAAACATTTATATCCCTCCCAGGTGACTCGATTCCCCTCACCCTGAGGGACATTTGGCCCCTGGGAAGTGGAACAGGGGGTGCGGGCCTTTCTGTGGGTGCAGTAGGGGGGACCCGGGGCTGGGGGCACCCCACTCCCCTCTGTCCCGAGTGTGTGTGGGGGGGTCTCCCCTTTGCTCCCGCGGGTTTCCTCTCTCCCAGCTCTGCTCTGCTCAGCCCAGGGCTCCTGGCAGGCTCCGCGTCCCCCCTTTCCCAAATATTTACTTATATATTTTAATATCTTTCGTTGCTATTATTATTGTTCTTATTATACACCACCACACACGCACACACCCCCCTCCAAGCTTTTTGCTGCCCTCCTGCCTCTCCTTCCCCGGGCAATATGCTAACGCCATCGCTGCTGTCCATCACATTAATTTGTACAATGACTTCATACGCTCCGCTCCATAATGTATATTTTTAAACCGAGCAGGTTCTTTTAATGTACATTCTCGTGTCATTTCGGTGGCTGTTATTTCTCGCTTGATTGTCCCCCCGGTACAGCAGCGGCCTGTTTTTTCCTCCCCCTGTTGTGTGTTTTTATTATTTTCCCCCTGGCTTAGATGTGTCAATCACTCTCTCCCTGCCATTGGTTGGAGAGTTTGCGTCAAAAAGTTGCCAGAGAGGCGCTTTCTCAGCAAAGCTCCCCGAGAGAGGTAGAGACCTCAGCTCCAACGCACCCTGCCACTATTATTAAAAATAAAATCACTTGACCAGCTCCGGCACCGGCCAGCTCTGTATGTACCGACCCCAGACGCCGAGCATCCCTGCATCCCTCTCCTGCACCGTCCCCTCCCCTTTCTCCCCCATTTATTCTTCTTTTTCAAACATTTTTCCTCTCTCCCCCCTCCTCCCCAACCCCCCCCCCCCCTTCCCCATGTCGTGGGCATGTGCATGCGGCGAGCTCTCTAACCTCCCGCTTTGTGCTTTCTCTCCCAGCTCAGCCCGACCCCTGAATTTGGTGAGGACCCGGGCGGCAGGTTCCCCCCTCGCCCCCCAGCCCTGCCCGCGGCTCCGGCGAGGCTCGCAGGTAAGTCCGACCCGCTCGCTCCATCCTTGCTTGGGGACGTTGCTCAGCGGACAGAAATACAGGGGGAGTGGGAATTTATATATATATATATATGTTTGTTTTTTTTTTTTTTAAGAGTATGTGTGCTGGGGGCGGGGGGCACTGTATTGGGAGCGGTGAGCCGGAGGGGAGCAGGCGGCTCCCCGTGGGAGATGCGGGGCTCCCCGTGGGAGGCCAGGCCGGCCGGAGAAGGCACTCGGCCCCGGGTCGGGGGTAACCGGGGCCGGTGGTGGCCCCTCGGCCGGGCCCGGGAGCTGCTGGATGAAAAGGCGAAGGGCCAAACCCCCCCGGCCTCCCGTCCCCACGCCGCCGCGCTGTCGCCCGTGGGCGGGCGGGCGCGGAGCCGGCTCGCTCCTCCGCAGGCAGGCGCGGTTCTTCAGCGCGATTTCGTTGGGTACATGATTTTTATTTTTTTCCACCCTCCTCGGCCTGATCCTTTGGCCTTTAGTTATTCCTTGGCCCTAAGGTGGACTTTTAAAATGAGAAATAACCGGGAAGAAATTTCTCTCCTCTCTCGGCTCCTGCCTGGGACCTTCTCCTCCTCCTCCTCCTCCTCCTCCTAGCCATGCGGAGACTCTGCAAAGTAATTTTGCAAAGGTGTCTTTGAGCACTCGCGGCGGCGGGAGAACCGGGCTGGAAATAGCAGGGAGAAAAACCTTCAAGCCGTTTGGGGCCGGAGCTTCACGGCTCGGTGTGGGTGAAATGGCTGGCGAGAATCGCGTCCAGGTCGGGAAAAGGAAGGGCTGGAGCTGTTTTTCCACTCCCCCCTTCTTTTTCTCTTTTTTTTTTTTTTTTTGTTTTGTTTTTTTTTTTTTAAATAAAAAAAAAAAAAAAGCCGTGGGAAAGCGCTTTCCAAAGACACGGATCGGGTATAACGCGCATTGCTCCGCGCCCCGGCCTCTCTCCTCTGAATTTCACAGCGTTGACAAAGAGAAAGTCGGGAAAGTCCTTGTGCACCGACCCAAGTTTCTTTAGGGCTAAAAACCTCCTTCGCTGCAGAGATTTATTTAGATTTCGGCTCCTCCGAGAAGTTGAGGATTTTATTTCTTTCTTTGGAAAAGATGTAACTCCGGTTAAAAAAAAAAAAAAAAATGGAAAATGCAGTTAAAACCCGCGACTGGGTGGCGGTGGGGAGGCAGAGATGGGGCAGATGGCTCCGTGGAGGAGGTCGGTGCCCGGCTCCGCCGCTCCCGGCCGCCCCTTTCGTTTGGCCGCGCCGGAGAGGAGCCGGCAGCCGCGGAGCTGCGCGCAGGTTTGGGGGGCGAAGCGCGGGAGCCTGCACAGCAAAACCAACAGTAGGACCATCCCCGTCGCCTTCGTACCGGGGGTAAATAATTCGCGTGTTGGGAATTATCAATGCAAACCCTCCCTCCCGCGGAAGGTGGTGGTGGGGGGGAAGAATTTAGAATTTTAAAAGAAATAATAATTAAGAAATGCAGTGGAGCCTGGTGTGGACAGGGAACCGAGCTCTCGGTGTTTGCAAAACAAAAATCTTTTTCTATCTCGGCATCTTCCCCCCACACTCCACGGGAGCCTCTCCGCGCTGCTCCGCGGCCCGGCCAAGCCCCCCGCGTCCCCCCGCAGCGCGGCCAAGGGCAGAGGCGCAGCCTGCGCGCCCGGCCGCGGATCGCTGCTTTGCATTAATCAGCCGGGGCGATCAGCGGAGCTGGGGCCGGTGGCCCGTAATTAGGGAGCGTGTGCCGCCCGGATTATCTCGTTAGTTTATCAAGAAAACATTTATTATAATTAATTCTCGGACGGGGTAATTATTATTGAGCGAGGGCAGAGCAACTGGTAGCTCTTTGCGGAGCGGGGGGGGGGGGGGGGGGGGAGGGGGAAAGGTGACAGATTGCGGAGCGGAGCCGTTGCTCCGCGGGCTCCGGGATGCGCGGCCGCGGGCGGCTCCGCGGGCGGGTGCGCTGGGCTGGCGCCTCGGCGTGACACACACCGCCGAGTTTAAGTTTGGGGTTGTTTGGTTTTTTTTTTTTTTTTTTTGTTTTTTTTTTTTTTTTTTTAAGGGGACGCATGGGGGCTTTTTGTTTGTTTGCTCATTTCTAAGCAAAACCAGTTTTGCTCTCCCGCGCATCTTGCGCTGGTGAACAAATTAGAGGCCGAAGCGTTCCCCAAAACCGGCGCGGAGCGGGGCTCTCCCCTCGGTAAATCTCCCCCCTCTTCAGCCTCCCTTCTGGGTGGGGGAGGGTGGGAATGTTAAAAGTGGGGCCCAACCCTCCGCTCCCCGCGCTAGATGCGCGCCCGCGGAGCCGCTCAGCGCATTTGAAGGCGGCAAAGCTCTTTCCCGAGGGAAAGATGTTGAAACTCCGCACCGCGGGTAACCAGCACCGCCGGCGCTGGCGGGGGGTGCACGGGGGCCGTGGGGTCCCGGAGGAGCCCCCCACCATCCCGCAGCCCTCCCGGGGTAGCGGCTCCGCTCCCGTGCGCTCCTGTTAGCTGAAACACGGAGTTTTGGGGGGTTTGGGGGTAGGAAAGTTGTGCTGGAGTTCGTTTTTCCGACGGCCGCCGGGAATAGAGGGAAGGGCGAGATTTTACCCCAAAAAGACGCAAACAAATTTACTTTTTTTTTTTTTTTTCCCACCACGGGAAAACGGTCTTAGCCTTTTCAACAGCCCCGGGTTGGCCCCTTGTCGGCCATTTCTTGGCGGAGTGGGTGTTTGGGTCCCCCCGAACCCCCCGCTGCAGCTAGCGGGGACCCGGGGGAGCCGCTCGCCCACCCGTGGGGGCCGTCCCGGGGCCGCTCCCCACCGAGGTGTTTGTTTAGCTTCAGCTCCGTCATCAAGAGTTTCTTGAAAGCCTAATAAATCTGTTACTTGCCTCCAAATCTAATTACCCGGAGTACTAATTAGGTGCAAATGGCCAGTGGAAATTACTGCAGACGTGGACTGATGGCGGTAGAGCTGAAAAGTTTGTCTCTTCCCGAGCGGGCATTTGAGCTCTGAAATGCATCAACGTCGGGGGGAAGGGGGAAAAAAAGGGGGGGTGGAAGGTTTGAATGTTGCCCAAACCTGGGATAATTAAAGTCCTTGCAAGAGACTAGGGGAGAGATAGGTTTCTTGAATTGTTTCTTTGTTTCTCACCCTTGGGCTTTGTTATCTGCATTATTTATTTAGCCGAGGGGTTCTTTGTGTCTGCCAATGGCCCCAATCAAGTTTTGCTTGAGACAATTAGCCGGTGCCCGGCCGGGAATCCTATGCAAATGCCCCGGGCTGCCGTACAATGCGGGCAGTTGAAGGCATGGGGGGGGGTGGTTTTGTTCGGGCAGTAATTACTGGCTGGGATGTGCCCCCCCCTTCTCCTTCCCTCCCCTCCTCGTCCTTTTTTTGGGGAGAGATGCGTTTATCTAGCCAGTCCCTCCCAGCTCCCAAATCCGGCTGGGGTCCGGTTTTACGAGCTGGAGGATTGACGGAGGGAGGGGGGGGGGGGGGGGGGGAAAGACAACGGGGATAAAAGCTGGGGTGGGGGGAGCAACGAGCTGACCTGACACCTCCCCCTCTTCCTCTCCCTCCTCCGCAGGCACCTGGCGCCCCCCCCCCCCCCCGCGCCCCCCGGCACCCCCAGGCACCGCCCGGGGCAGGCAGGGCGCTCCGGCTGCTCCCCCTCGCCCGGATTTCGGCCAACTCTCCTCCCCGCCACAACTTTAGCATGATGTCTTATCTTAAGCAACCACCTTATGCAGTCAATGGCCTGAGTCTCACAACCTCGGGCATGGATTTGCTGCATCCGTCCGTCGGTTATCCCGGTAAGCCACGTTTTTCTTCCCTCTTCCCCCGCCCCTTCCCCTCTCCCCACCTCACTCCCCCCTTTTTTTTTTTTTTTTTTTTTTTTTTTTTTGCCCCACGGAGGAGAAGCCGCCGGGCTTTTGGAGGCACAACATGCCCAGGGACAGTGATGGCTGGGGTGGGTGGAGAGCGTGAGGATCCCTCTTTCTCTCTTCCTCCTCATCGTCAACTTTTTATCCGGGGAAGGGTTTGCAAAGAGGGGACACTCCTGCTGGAGACTGGGGGGGGGGGGGAAGATGCTCCAGACCCATCCAGGGGAGATGGGGAGGAGGCATGGGAGGTGGGATTGCTGCTCGGTGGCTGTTGTAGACTGGGGTGCGGGTCGGGGAGGGGGGGAGGGAAATGGGGGTGCTGGAGGGGACACACGGGCCGCTGACTGACATCCAGGACCTCTGGCTCCTTTCGCAGCCACCCCCCGAAAGCAGCGGCGGGAGCGCACGACCTTCACCCGGGCACAGCTGGATGTGCTGGAGGCCCTTTTCGCCAAAACCCGCTACCCGGACATCTTCATGCGGGAGGAGGTGGCGCTGAAAATCAACCTGCCCGAGTCCCGAGTGCAGGTAGGAAACGGGGTGACCCCGGACACCCCCGCCTGCCCCCCACCCCCCCCCTCCATCCCAGTGTGCAAGGTTGGGGCTGGCGAGGGGGCGGTTTTAGGGGAGGGGGATCAGCTCTGGAGCAAAATGGAAGCCCTGTGGGGTGAAGGAGGCTCCTAGATGGGTGAGTGTGCAGGGGAGGGGGGGGTGGAATGGCAGTTTGCCTCCCCAGGGCTGGAGTGTGCTCCCCCCTTTTCCTCCCTGTGCGCTGGGTGGGGGGGATGGGGAGGGTTGTGCAGGTGCTGGGTCCCAGCTCCTGAGCCCTCCGCACCCCTCTGTGCACCCCTCAGCCTCTCCGAGATGTGGAGGGCTCCCCAGCACCCCCAAGCTTGACCCCGGGTGCCAAATCCCAGCCCACCCCGCAGGCATTTGGGGCTCCAGCAGAAGCCATAAAGGATCCCCTCCTTCCCCAGGGATCCCTGCAGGGGCAGGGCCAGACTGGGATCCCCTTTCACACCAGTACAGACTGGGGGCTTCCTCTTCCCTTTGAAGGGACTCTGAGTGAGGGGATGCCTTGGTGGGGGGGACCCCTCTCCTGAGGCTGGGCTGCATCTCCTCTGTAAGCAGCCTGCAGGGGCCCAATCCAGGCAGCATTTTGGAGGTGCTGCTGGTAGGGCAGGAGGGGGGGGTGGGGTGGGGGGGGGGCTGTGTTGCCCCTGGCACAGATCCAGGACACCCCCGCAGCCGGGACAGGGCAGCTCCAAAGCCATCCCTCCCGCTCCCTTCCCCGTGAGGTTCCCGAGGCTGCGTGGTGCCGTGCCTCAGCAGAGCATGGCTGCCAGGGTCTGGGATCCCCCCCCACCCCAAACCCCAGCCTTCTCCCCACGAAAACTCCTCAGCCCCCTTCTTCCCCAGAGCCAGCCCCCTTGGCCTCTGCTAAAAGAGGGTGAGATGGGTTGGGGGGCTGGTCCTGGCTGGGGGTGAGAACAGAGGGTCTATTTAGAAGGTAAATGAGACATCTTTACCCCCTTCCTCCCCAACCCCTGCCTCTGTTTCCCTAATTGTTCCCTCCCTTTCTGATGCTCTATTGTTTCTAATTAAGAGCTTGACTTCAATAGGCCTTAAATAGTGATTCCTGGGGGTCCCCGGCTGGCAAACAGCAAATAGGGAGCGCTTCGCCCCCCTCCCCACTTTCCCCCAAAAGTGACCTTATTAAGCAGTTTGATTTGCCCATTTCCACTTGTTATTACTGCTAATGATCTCAGGGAGGGGGAGCCCCGGAGCTTTTCTTTGCAGCAGCCAGCAACCATCCGCTTGCCGGGAGCTCTTTTATTGCCCCCTCCCCGGCGAGGTCTCCCCACCACCGGCTCTTTTCCCCCCCTTGGGTTCGCCTGCGCATCCCTAACACCAGGCTTTTTCTCTCTCCCTCCCTGTCTCTCGGTCTCAAGGTATGGTTTAAAAACCGCCGAGCCAAGTGCCGGCAGCAGCAGCAGCAGCAGCAGAACGGGGGCCAGAACAAGGTGCGGCCGGCTAAAAAGAAGAATTCGCCAGCCCGGGAAGTGAGTTCGGAGAGCGGGACCAGCGGGCAGTTCACTCCCCCCTCCAGCACCTCGGTCCCCACCATTTCCAGCAGCAGTGCCCCCGTATCCATCTGGAGCCCAGCGTCCATCTCCCCGCTCTCAGACCCCCTGTCCACCTCTTCCTCCTGCATGCAGAGATCCTACCCTATGACCTACACCCAGGCATCGGGCTACAGCCAAGGATACGCTGGCTCGACCTCTTATTTCGGAGGGATGGACTGTGGATCTTACTTGACCCCTATGCACCACCAGCTTCCCGGACCGGGGGCCACCCTGAGTCCCATGGGTGCCAACGCGGTCACCAGCCACCTCAACCAGTCTCCAGCCTCCCTCTCCACCCAGGGCTACGGAGCCTCCAGTTTGGGCTTTAACTCCACCACCGATTGCTTGGATTATAAAGACCAAACCGCCTCCTGGAAGTTAAACTTCAATGCTGACTGCTTGGATTATAAAGACCAGACATCGTCATGGAAGTTCCAGGTTTTGTGAAGAACCTTTGTGATAACGAGAGAAATCGCGACAAGAACGAACAGGCTGGGCTGAGCGCTCCAGTTTTAGTCAGGTCTTGGTTAAATTAAAGAGAAAAATAACTCAACGGACAAACAAACGAACAAAAAAAACAACAGCAACAAGAGGGGGACAGTGTTGGTGTGATCCCGTTCAGACTCATCTCCTGCTCAGACGCTCTGGAAAAGGAATAATAAAGAGGAAAATCAGAGGAGGAAGGCCTTAAATGGACAGATCATCTAGTGAGCAGAAAACAGACAGACCCATCTGTGTTCTTTCTAGTTTTAGGCAATTGTTGGGTTTCTTTGTTTGGAAGAGGTGGGAGGATCGTCCCACCTATGGGCCAGTTTTAAAAAAAAAAAAAAAAAAAAAGTAAAAAAAAAAAAAGTCTAGGTTTTTATTTCTTTTTTTGTGTGTGTGTGGAAAGATCCTTCACCCAGAGATTTCCAAGGTGTTAGCCAACCCTCGGTTAAAATATTCGGAATGGACAACATCTCTCTTTTTCTCCCTCTTTTTCTCCCTCCCTCTTTCTTTCTCTCTCACTCATCCAACTGTTTCATGCCCAACTTGCTCAAGTTGGTACCCGGAGAACTTGGTTCAGGGCTGTGTGGGTTGTGTGACTGATTGTCCTAGCTGCACTACTTTATTTAAAGATTAAAAAAAAAAAAGATAATGTTCATAAGGAGTCAATATGTAGTTTTTAAGAGACAATCAGTGTGTGTCTTATATAAATGGTACATCTGTGGTTTTTAATCTGTGCTAGACTTCAAAACTGTGATCTCCTGTATTGTATGCAACTATGAACTCTGCACCAGCGGGAGTTCTGCTGTGATTTAAATAGGTTATAATTATAAGTGAAATTCAGAGCAACTGAGTTACCTATTATCATCTTTTAAAAAATAATAAAAAAGTATATATTAAAAAAAAAAAAAAAAGAAAAATACAAAAACACGATCGCCTTTCACCTGAGGTGAACTGCACTGAAACTTTTTACAACAAACTGTCTCTGAATGAAACAGAAAAGACCGAAAAAACCCCACCCGAGGACATTAAACTCCTCTGGAGCTCATTTACTGCTGGCCACGCTGGTAGTAACCGTCAAATCCAACAGGACTTTGGGCAGTTGCTCTGACCTGGATGAATTTAAACTGAGAAATTAATTGTCGTTTATGCTTGCAGATGTTAACTGAAAAAAAAAAAAAAAAAAGATATATATGCATAAACCTTTTTTTCCTGGATTTGGCAGATATGTATAATTATATTAAAATGGTTCTAGCACACTTGATGGTTGTCTTCCATTTTAATCGCATCCGGCGAGTGACGGAGGACGGAGAGGGGCGATGCTGTCTCTGCCGCAGGGATTTCTCGCTCGCAGCCAGGCGCGGGGACCAGGAGGGTCCGGCTGCTTCTGCAGGGCCAAGACAAAGGGGGTTTGCTGGTGGCTCCCGGAGGTGAAGGAAGCGAAATGAAGGGAGGATTATTTTCCTTTTTTTTTTTTTTTTTTTTCCCTTTTTTTTTTTAAGCAAGAAACATTCGTTACAAACAGACCTTGGATAATGTGACCTTCCCCGCCCCCCGCCACAGCTCCAAGCTTTCCCAAATCTCATCGTGGGGACTGGAGGGATGTGTTTGCTCGGTGGCCTCCGGGGAGGTGCCAGTCCCCAGTTGTGTTTGGGGAGAGCCCTAAACTTTCCAGGCTGATCCAGGGAGGAGAAGGGGGAGCGATCAGGCAGGATCAGCCAAGCGGAGGGGCTGGGGAAGGAGGGGGGACAAGTTTTTAAGCTGTAATTTCACACGTTGAAGCCACAGCAACCCTGCGATGCAGGATCAGGCCCTCCCCAAGCATCCCTGTTCTTGGTGGCTCTCTCTCTGTCCTCCTCCCTCTTTCTCCCTCTCTCCTTCCTGCGTGCATCGCCGGGGTCGCTGGAGCCCTGAACTCCGTTTGGATTTAACGCAGCAAAAAAAAAAAAAAAAAAAATAATGGACCTCTGGAAAGAGAGAGGCACAGAAAAAAAGCACCCACCACCCTCCCGCTGCCTGTCCCCCGTGGCTCGTCACCAGCACCCTCCTGCCCGCGAGTCACTCGGAGCCCCGGGCGTGCGGTCACCGTCCCCCCAGGAGCGGGGGGCACCGACGCCGTCGCGGTGCCACTCTCCGGCCATCCCTCGGCTTCACATCCCTGCGTCCCCAACGGGCCGTCCCCCTCCGAGGGCACCAGCAAACCCGCTGCATCCCAAGCGGCATTTACGCCCCGGCCACCCCGAGCAAAGATCAGCCTTTAAAATAAAGACATCGGCCGGCTGTGAGCGAAGGCGAGTTTTTACACCGCTTCGTGGTAGTGCTTGTCGGTCGGTGATTTTTCTCTATTTTTTTTTTTTTATTTTATTTTTTTTTTTTTAATGGGAGGGTATGTGCGGGGAGGGTTTGGGAAGCACAAGGCAGCGCGGAGGCTGGGGCTGCCGGGGATGGCTCAGCCGGGTCCCCGCCACCGGCTGCTCCCAGGCAGCGGCATGGAAAGTTTCATTTCTCTGCTGACTTGGTTCAAACCAACAAAGTTTAACTCCCAGTAAAAAAAACATTCAAGCAAAATACGCTTGGAAAAATAAGTCCTTGTTGAACTGGAGTGCGGCATCCCACCTGCTTGGATGAGCTCTTTTGTTTCCTGGGCTTTTGATTATTTTCTTTTTAAAGCCTCTTTAAAACCTCTTTTCCCATTTTGCTTTTCCCATCTTATCTTTTACTTTCCAGAGTATTTCCCTGTCTGTTAGGGATCAGCTCCTCCGGCTAGTGCTCATTTTTATCAGAAAAGCCAGTTCATGGCA
Organism: Tyto alba; assembly: GCF_018691265.1. NCBI lineage: Eukaryota > Metazoa > Chordata > Aves > Strigiformes > Tytonidae > Tyto > Tyto alba. The sequence continues at coordinate 5,456,726 of NW_024881303.1, read as the reverse complement.
GGAATTTCTCAGAATTTCCCCTGGCTTTTTGCACTTTCCATATTTTCTCTACCTGTTTGTTTCTGGTTTTAATTTAAATGGGCACCCACTTGGGCTAAGGGCAAAAATCTCAAGGTGAGCTGGCAAATGCAAAATACTATCTAAGGAGTGTTTTAACACCTTTTTTATTTTGAATGTTTTAGATCTCCCATCTGGCTGAATTAGTTTTCTCTGAACTCAGTCTGTGGGAGGCAATTCTGGGTCAAATATAATCGGGGGAAAAGCTGAGGGGACCACATCAGTTCAGTGTTGGAAAGCCAAATTTAGGGGCAAATTGCTGCTTAGAAGGGTGTTCAGTTTGAGGTGTCTCCCCAAAACACACATATAAGCGAATCCTCTCCCTGTTCTGCAGAGTGACATTTCCCACCAGAGGGGGGAAAAAAAAAAAAACAAAAAAAAAACCCAAACAAACCAAAACCAACCAATATTGAAAAAGCAGAAAACCGGGAGGGAAGTCTTGACCCCCAGCCAGTCGAGCTGCCTCAAACGCCGGCTCCTCTGCCTGCTCCCTGCCCGATGCCCTGCCCGCACCCTGCCTACTCCTTCTCTGATCCCCTCCTGCTCCCGGGCTGCTTCCTTGCCCCATTCCTTGTCTGTTCTCCTGCCTGCACCCTGCCGGCACCTTGCCCCATAAACCTGCCCGCTCCCTGGCCCACCCTCCATGTTATCCCCTGCCCACTCCCCGCCTGCTCCTTGCCAGCACCAGCCCCACACTGCCCAGTCTCTTCCCAGTAACTGGGGCAGCTCTGTTCCCACCCCAGGCTGAGCCAGCCCAGGGAGCCCCAAAACAAGGACAAATGTTGAGGTGATGGCATTTCCAGGAGGAGCCCGGGGCTGGTGAACACTCCCAGTTTCCAAGGAGACGGGGGGGAGAGTGACTGGAAAAATCCAGATTTAGGGACTCACAGCAGAGCTTCCCCACCTGGCACTGGGGGGGGGGGGGGTGGTGGTACAGGGAACCCCCCAAACCCTCACTCAGAGCCCTTGCACTGCCCTTACTTGGGGTTCAGGGTGGTAGGGCTGGAGGACTGAGTATTGGTTTGGGTTTGGGAGGGCTGAGTTTGGGTCTGGATGGTTAGAAGGAGGATTGGGAAGGCTGGGTTTAGGTTTGGGTTTGGGAGGGCTGGGTATGGTTTGGGCTTGGGGCCTGGACCCCATCCAGTTTTGGGGAGCAAAAGGGGAGCGAAGACACTGGAAATGTCCCCCACCGTCCCTCCGTCCCCCATTTCCCCATGAGCAGGGGAGGACAGGTTCCCCCCAGCCCCTGGGGCCACGCAGGGCTGGGGGGGGGGCCGGGCAGGCAGCTCCCCATGGTCGCAGGGGAGTCACGGCCTCCCTCTCCCCTAACCCGTGTTGGGGGCTGTCACCTGGGGAAGGGGGCACCACTGCTCCCCCCTCCCAGCCCTGCAGGGGGGAGGGAATGAGGGGATACGCCAGGCTTAGAACCTCCACACGCGCACCCCCCTCCCCGCACACACCCACCCCACGTATACACGCACAGGGCAGAACTGTGCGTACCTAAAGATGCATATAGCCTGAGAGCTCATAGCAGTGCCTGAAGGAGCATACATGGCTATAGCATACGAACACCTGTCAGTCAATACGTATAACGTAATTGCACATATCAGTGCATACCTACAGATGCGTGTGGCCCCCATGCATATGGCATAAATGCAGATGTTGATGCATGTCATAAATACCTATTGCATGAATGCACATATCAGTATATATATATATATAAATGCATAGAGCCCAGATGGCTATAGCCATGCCTATAGCACCCGTGCCTGCAGGTGTAAGCGGCTCTGCCAGTGCTGGGGTGAAGGGCCAGGATACTTGGGGGGGGCTGGAGGGGGGTCAGGACATGGTGCCAGGGCTGGGCTGGGCTGGTGGCAGTTGGGGTGTGTGGGGAGCGTGTGTGGGGAGGCATCAGGGATGGGGGGGGGAGAGAAAGGAGAAGGAAAAAGGGGAGGAAAAAGGGGAAGAAGCGAAGGGGAGGAAAAAGGGGAAGAAGGGAAGGGGAGGGAAGGAAAAGGAGGGGGAAGGGAAGGGAAGGAAAAGGAGGGGGAAGGGAAGGGAAGGGAAGGGAAGGGAAGGGAAGGGAAGGGAAGGGAAGGGAAGGGAAGGGAAGGGAAGGGAAGGGAAGGGAAGGGAAGGGAAGGGAAGGGAAGGGAAGGGAAGGGAAGGGAAGGGAAGGGAAGGGAAGGGAAGGGAAGGGAAGGGAAGGGAAGGGAAGGGAAGGGAAGGGAAGGGAAGGGAAGGGAAGGGAAGGGAAGGGAAGGGAAGGGAAGGGAAGGGAAGGGAAGGGAAGGGAAGGGAAGGGAAGGGAAGGGAAGGGAAGGGGGAACACCACTTGGCAGATCCAGCTGCTGTGGCTGCCCAGTGTCTTCCCGCCACTGTTATTGCTGCTGCACCTCTGTGCTGAGGCAGACTGGAGGGAGGTGATGGTGGAGGGGAGAAGAGGTGGTGAAGAGATAGATAAATATATAAATGCCACACAAACTGTTAAAAATCTGCTCTGAGAGTAAATTTTGACTTTTAGGCTCATGAACCATTAATAAAAATCTCCTTATACTCAAATGGCTCTCAAATGCCATGATAGCGGATTACAAACTCCTAATGGAGATACTATATGATCAAATATTCTCTAAGCAGCAAGGTCTAACGTACCAGGGGTGGCTGGGCCACCTGATTATCAGCTTATCGGCGAACACTTCTCAGTGAACGATGTGCCGAAAAGAAAGCATCATCCTTGGCACAGTCCCTTCCCTGTTGTTCATTTAAACAGCTGTGGGAATGGCATCATGTGGCCTGGGAACCACAGGCTGACACCCGTGACAACGACATCCCCACGCGTGGGGTCGCACACTGCACCGTTGTGGGGCTTGACCCCAATTTTGGGTTTTCTCCATTAGAAATGCAGAGCTGGGGGCACTGGTGGGGGCTCCCCTTCTGGCTCCCAGTCCACAGAGAAAACACCTTCCCTGGTCTCAGGTACCTCCTGGTGACACTCAGCCCTTGCCAGGATCAAGCCACTGTATGTGATGTAATTAAATTTGGAAGGCCGAGGTAACATCATTACAGGGAGAGTGAGAGGAAAGGAGGTGCCTCTGAAAGACCAGAGACCTCCTTACAGACATCCCTACGGGGCTAATTGCTGGAAAAACTGGATTGTATTTCTGTTGTTTTCTGTTTTCAAGGAAGAGCTGGTTCTCTCCCTGCCTCCCCTCACATACTCACAGGTAGGGACCCTGATATTTATTCTCATGTGGATGATGGTAACAAGAGATGCAATATTTCTGCCAGAGCTGCTGTTGCTTAGAAAATGCATCGTCTAACCCTCCGTGGGGGGCAGCTCACCCAGCAGAGCACTGTGCCCTGGGAGGGTCTGCGACCAGACTGGAGAGGGAAGAGAGGGCGTGAGGCAGCAGGGAGAGTAACTTACCTCCTTTGTGCTTCAGAAAATATATTTTTAAAGTCCTTTCTGGTCTGTAACCTTACCAGCAGGGACTGCGTTTTGTGTGTGCTTACAGCACCCAGCACAGAGCTGCCGTGGGACTTGCAGTGGTGCTTCCAGCCTCCCTCCATCGCCTTTAACAGCAGCTCACAGCCTGCTGGGCGGTGATTTAACTCCCACTTTGCTGAAGTAATGACACAGGAGAGTTTTCAAGACTTGGAGCATCTTTGGCTTTCCCAAAGGAGGCTGTGAGGTCGGGATGTCAATGCCTAGAAGAAGAAATTTCCTACTGACCTGCTTTGATTCACTCGTGACTTTTCGGTAAGGCTTGCCACGTATCTTGTGTTTCCGAGCACCGGCCTTCGGATGCAATGAGGATGCCCACGCTTTCTCATCCCTCCCCCCGCGCAGAAGGGAGAGGCAGCCCAGGTTCTCCTGCATCCTCATTCCCTTTAGAAGTGACAAAATGCTTTCAGACACAGTTTAAAGCAGCGGTGAAGCCAATTTATCTCCTGACATCACTGTTAAAAAATGTCCTTCCATCCATGCAAGCTGATCCCTTCGTGCCATGGTGGTGGAAGGACAGGTAACGGTGCTCTGCTGTGTCTCACTGATTTTTGGGGACGTTGTTGGGCCATGGCAGCTCCTCTGTAGGATGTGGGGCTGCAGGTTTGACCCCTTGGGATATTCAGGCTCCTCTCCATTAGGGAAATACTCGGAGCTACCCCCAGGGAAGCTTATCTGGGGAGTTATGGTAGGCTGATCTGGTTGAGAGTATTGCCCTGGGGGCTGCAGAGCTGCAAATGAGGAGTGTGGTGAGTTGTGAGGGTGTTTGTTCAGTGTTGCATGGAAGAGACAGCATGGGCTTGGCTTTATTTAACATTTTTATTAGCAATGTGAAAGAGCATGCAGGCAGAATTGTTAAACAACGAATTGACAGAGCTGGTGAAGGGAAATAAGTGATGGAAAGAAGCATCCAGAGCATTGAGAGCTTGGCAAAGAAAAGCAGCATTGGACAGCAAAGGGTGAGCAAATGCACCTGGAGAGATATCCAGGGCAATTTGACATCCCTACAGAGGGAAGGTTTGGAAAGCTGGGCCATGCACGGGCTGGTGAGCGCTAAGCCCTCCCAACAGCCATGAGGTTGCAGAAGCTCAGGTGGTGGGGTGGTGAGAAGGGTGATGGAGTCTGGTGGAACCCAAAAGGTTTCATCCCTGGATCAGTGGTGGGATGAGGGCAGGGACTCTGCCACTGAAACACTGGAAATCCCCAAATCAGGTGGGAGACAAGATCTCTACTGAAATGGTGTTGTCCAGTCTCGGGGCCAGGCCTTGAAACTGAAAGTGGAGGATTAGGAAGGGTTCAGGAAGATCCATTAAAGGATTCAAGGAGTGGGGAACCTTCTTGGCAGAAGGGTACCTGGTGAGATCCTGGCAATATGTGAGTTATCCAAGAGAAGGTTGAGATGATGAAGTGTATTTGGTGAATGCAGAGTATCACAAGGAAGACAAAATCCTGTGTTTACCCATCTGGTAACAGCACACAGCTTGACAAGTTAAAATAAGATTAAACCAAACTGGACATCAGAGAAAAATAAAATTTAGCAGCTGAAACACATTGCCTTAGGACATGGAAGATGTGTGGGGTTTTTGAAGTATTACAGACAAATAACTGTGTGCCTTTCTAAAAGATATGTAGTAGGTGTATGCTCCTGTCCGTAATGACTTAAAATACAATATGGCACATCCCTTACTGAAACCATACAGGTTACTCTGCTGTTTCAGGGCTATGTGTAGAACTTTTTAGAGGATGGAGTATTCACCAGATGGTTCCTGGGGAAATTTGCTTCTGGACCATCTCTTGATATGGCAAATCAAACACAGATGGTGTAGGAGAGAGCTGAGAGCCAGGCACCAGGGATCAGGATACCAGTGGGATGGGTGACCTGTGATGCTGTGATCTGTATCATGGTAGGACCTTCAGGCTGTAGGACCTCCAGGCTGATGGCTCACCCAAAACAAGTGTGGCAGAAGCACAGCACGCTGTCAGCGTCTGACCCTTCTCACGTTCATGAAAGAGCCCATCCACAGTGGAACAAGAGCACTCTCCCACTGCTAGCGCAACGCTGGGATCCCTAAGGTAACCCAGTCTTGGGAAACATCTTGCAAGAATTTCCTGGAGCGGTTTGGGTCAGCCCTGCTGCACCACTGCTCTTTTTTTTTTTTCTTTGGCCGCTCTCTCTCCTGCTGCCTCCCTGCTGCGAGGACTGGGGACTCCGTGCCAACCTCTCCAGGTGTGCAAATGATCCACCTCCTTTGGCAGGTACTGCCAGGGGCCACTTAAATGGCTAAAGGCTGCCAAAGCTCAGTTCTGACTCATGGCCTCCCATACCAACAGGGACAGAGGTGACTGCAGAAGGGATCACTGCAGAGAGATCTGAATTTCTTTCCCTGTTTTTTGGCGAGTGTCTTCAGCCTTTGGCTGGGTGCCAGTGCTTGAATGGATCATCCAGGTCTGCTGTAAGTCTGTGACATTGCAAGGAATGGTGGTGGATTGATGGAAATTAGTAATAAACAACATGCTGGAGCTATTTGGAATTTGGTGGGAACAACTTCGAGGATGTAGAGGTCACCCTGTGGCATTACACTGGTCCCTATATAACTGAGACCAAAATTAGAGCCTCACTACATGTATTTAATTACATGTATTGATGCAGTCACAGTAAAATTGTCCCTATATGTCTAATTTTCCAGGGAGCATCCTATTCTCTGACATTTCATTTTTTATTTTTGATGGCATCACTGGCCAGTGAGGGCCTACTGAGGCTCCTCTCACCACCATGCCATCGGGTCAGACTGCAATAATCAAAGACAAAAAGAGCATCACGTAGCTCCCTGGGGGTGCCAAGGGATATGTAGGTCCCTCCCTGCCAGGGTGACTCTGCAGCATCCGTTTCTTGCAGGTCCTGGAGCCTACATATGCTGAGGAGCCATCTATGTGGCTTTTACATTTATGTCTGCAGTGCTTTAATTGCCTCAACCTTTGCCTAGGTACTGCTGCGAACAGTTGTTATTACTTGGCCGCAGCCTTTAACATTTGCTGCAAGAAGATGTCTGGTCCTTTCTAAGACTTCTGGGAGACTGAGACTTTCTAAACCCAGGAGCTGAGCCTTGTGGAGGGTATCCTTAGCCCAGCTGGGAAGGAGACAAGCGGAGAGGACCCAGGGACAAGGGCAGTGCTTGCTGCTGGCAGGGCCTGGAGGACCACTGATGGTAGGGGCAGAAGCAATTTGTTTTGCAGTCTGCATTGGCTTGGGGATTCGCTCTGTCTGTGCTACGTTTGTGAGAAGTTTAGGTGTCAGGATGACAAGGTGCCTGGCAAGGGAGCTTGAAGAGACTTTGGCCATGGGTGTCGTGCTTGCTGGGCTGGGGACAAGGCAGCAAGGTCAAACAAGGAGCCTTCCCCCAGCCATGGGTAGGTGGGTTGGATGAGAAGAGCCACCAGGTTGGTGTTCCTGTGTCAGACACAGCCCCTCGATGGAGCACGAGGAGAATCAACCAGTCGTGTCTGGCACTTGGGCGTAGAGGAGTTGAGGTGTTGCAAACGCAGGAGACGGGCTGAGCTGCGTGGGGAGAGAGAGTGTGAGACAGAAATCAGCTGCATGACCCCCTGGCAGCGCCAAAGATGTGTAGGTCTCTTGCTAATCAGAGAACCCAGTGATGCTTGCAGGCTCATACTAGGAATCTGTGTCTGCAACTGTCCCCATCAGTATTAACAGACAGCCTCTTTACTCACGCCACAGTTTAATAGACAGTGATTAGACATTACACAGAGTCAAATTACTCATGGAGACCAGGCATGATGTGCTCATTTTTTATTTGCCTTCAAATCACAGAAATCCACAAACGGCATTAATTCTGGATCCCGCCATACCAGCCTGGTTTGGGAGATTTAAAATTAAAGCAATTACAAAGCTGCCTTTAGGTTTCCAATGACTTATGCAAGTAGTTAAACACCAGAGAACAAAAGGACAAATGAAAAACTGAAGTTTCAGGCTGGAATTCAGCCTTCTTTTGGTTTGTACCCAGAGCAATGTGATCCAGTCAACTTTCCTGTGTCAGGAGAGGGGAGGGAGGGTGTTGTCCTGATTAGATCTAATTTCCTACCTGTTTACTGTTGGCATTTGCATAATGATCACCCTGCAAAGAGTGGTTAGCATATGCTAACACCCATTCTTGAACCCGTTAAAACACAAAACCCGTGCAGACTGTTGCTGTTTACAGCACGTCTCTTCCTCCTTGATTTCGTCCCAACTTCATGCCCCCACTACCTGGAAACCTCTTCCAGGTATCATCAGGACAGGATGCAGAGAGATAAACGCAAACTGTTTTATTTTCATCCATAAGAAAATAATGAGAGGGCTGGGAAGAGATCTAAAGGTCTTTTAGGGGTCATTTTCCATTTAATTCCTTGTTCAGTGTGGGAAGAAAGGTATTTCTCCTGTGCCTCATATTCCTGGCACAAGTGCTAGCATGGCAATAGCAGCTGATAGATTTTGAAGTGGTGCAAATTAGAAGAGAGGCAAGGACAATGGTTAAGTCATCCCCAGTTATTTGAACCCAAGCAGGATACATGCTTCACCAGAACTTTCACCAAAGCAAATCTTCATGTACAGAGTGATGATTTACAGACCCTCACCCTAACATGGTGGGAAGTTGAGCTCATTTGTAAATCATTTGCCTTCAGTGAGGACAGGCACGAGTGTGTCATTGTTCAGGAAGAGTTTCTTGCTGTCTGAATTACAAAAAAAAAAAAAAAAAAGATAAAGGAGAGGGATGCAAGGCAGACAGGACTGTGCTATTGCCAAAGGGTGGCAGAGGATTGCAAGGTTTGAGTATCCAAGCGGTGAGGTGTCAGCAAACAAACCCAAGCTGGTTCACCTTTCAGCAGATCTGTTCACTGCTTTACTTTGACAAACAGGGTCGTGACGTCCTTCCCCACCTCCCCCCTTGTCAGCGTCTCCCACAGGTGTTTTCACAGGTTGGCAGTGGCTGGCAGCAGTCACACATGCTCCTCTAGCTGCTGTGTGCTGAAGAGTTATAACCCCCTCCACATGCACGTCTTTTTAATGGAAGCAGTTTAGTAACCTGGGGGACTCTGATAGCTTAGAGACCAATTGCACATGGAGCTGTGCCAGCAGATCTCCGAGGGAATATCCAGGGAAAGGTGTAGGGAGGAGGTGAGAGGCAGTAACTGCTCCCCTGGGATGGGGCTGCCCAACACATGCAGTTCCTCCCTGCACTGGGTAGATTTGTTCTTGACAAACCCTTGCTGGCTGCTTCTTGTTAGACGATACTCCACATAAACTGGATAGTCATAGAATGGAAAAGTCATAGAACAATTCGAGTTTGAAGGGACAACTGAAGGGTCTCCAGTCCTAGATCCTGCTCAAAGCCGAGCTAACTTCAAAGTTAAATCACATTGTTTTGGTCAAATTTTGAATATCTCCAAGGATGGAGATTCCTCTCAGCTTCTCTGGTCCCTGTCCCAGCACTTAACTGCTTGTATAGAGCTTTTTCCTATCTTTCCCTTGTTGCAACTTGTGTCTGTGACCAAAACGGATCCTGAGGGATCACTGTCACCTCCTACATGAGCCCAGACCTCCATCGGAGTGAGCGATCATTTGCCCCAGCTCCCTTGAGCACTTATCTCTCCTGCTCTGTGTCTGCAACACAGAAATACATCTTCCAGAAACATGGAATACTAAATCTCTGGCTTGATTTGGAGGATAAGGGCTTATAACTAACAGCCAGTTGTACACAGTGGTAGGACAATATAGTCTTTTGCTCTGCTCTGTTTTGTGAAGCTTTGAAGCCCCTTTGAGCAACCCCACAGCGTGTCCCCTAGATGGGACATCCGTGGGCCTCGACCTCCAGCCAACTCCTTCAGCAGCTGCTGCAGCTGGGCACTGTCCTCTTCGACCCACCTCTCTTCCTCACCAAACGTGTCCTAATGATCCTTCACGGTGTCTGGAAGTCACCTGGGACAATTGCGAGGGTGTCCCAGGTATTCCCATCACATCACACTGGCCCAAGGACAGCAGAGATGTTCTCAGTGCCCGTTGTACGTTGCAGTGGCAGCATGTCTCATAGACATTTGCCTCTTCACTGTGTCCTCAGTTGACTTTTCCCAGTAGTGGTGGCATTGAAGCATTAAGTGACTCTGTTCCCCATCGTTCCTGTGGAGCATTTTTGCTTTCTGCTCTCTGTGTCATACATGGGACCCTGATGCTGCCCTTCCTAATTGGAGTCTCTGCTGTGGGGTGGTCCCCCCCACACCCTGGCCACCTCTTACAGATGAGCCTGTCCCTGATTAGGGACTCGGTGGTGTCTGCAAGGCAATGTTACGATGCCAGAATTCCCACCTCTGTAACGTGAGTACCTCTGGCCTCCCTTCCTCTTGATTTTGTGTAACAAACAGTATCTGATTCCGCTGGGGTTCCCACAGCTCATCAAATACCTTTATCAGCTGCTCCAGGATCCCTGGCAGGATTCCTGGAGATGGTGTTTCACTCATTCCTCTTCCCTTTCCCCCATGAGACTGTTAAGATTTCTATTTTCTTGTATTCATCCCCATGGTCAGCTGCCTATGCAGATGCTCCTGTGCTTGTAGGAAGCTCTTTGTTTAGAAATCCAGCATTTTCAGTGGTCTGAGACCTGCCTGTCTGCTTTCTTCTCTAATTGCTGAATGTTCTCCTGTCCGTCTTTACCCTGTGCTTGCCATGATTCCCACTGAGTGGTGCCACCCATCACATTTCCTTTGCCCTGTGCTGGGTAGGAACAAGACAGGAGATCGTATTTTGGGAACTTAAGTTTTTAATTAAATGACTGATTTCCAGAGATACTGCTGCAGTGGCCATTCCAGCAGGATGTTCCCAAGGCTGCTTCCAAACACGTCCTTCCTACATCTCCAAGCCACCTCAGAGGTTGACATGGTTTGCCCCATCCTATGTCTCTTTTGGTTTCCTAATAGTGTTTTGATAACATATATTGTTATACCAGCTCCGACTTGGCAACATGGAACAAGCAGAGAAGTTACAACGAGTTATGTGCTCCTGGGAGAAAGAGGCACTACAGGTAGGATGGAGCTCCTGTGGGGTTGGTTTGGGGTCAGTTTGGGATCAGACAGGTGTCTCAGGCACACCTCAAGCCTCCAGAGATGAACTACCGCTGATCACCTCAGAACTGTGCTTTCCCCCCAGACTTTGGAGCTGGCAGTTCGAAGTCCAACACCTGGGAAAAGGGGCAACCCTTGGAAGCTGCTGGTTTTCTGCCATCACTCCACAGCTGCCGTGACTGGCGCAAGAGCCCAGCTCTCACGCTGGAACTGCACATTGCTTTCTCATTCTGCAACTGCTGTATTTTAATAGAAACCCCTTTTTAGGCAGTCTCAAAAACAGTTGGATTTTTTTTTTTCTTCCTTCTGTCAAATGACCAACTTAATAATTGACTAGTTGTGCTGGGATTAGGCACTTTGGGCCACACTCTGGATTCCTTATCTTTAATGTACTCCTCGACGACATCTTCTGCACTTAATCCCCTGACAAAACTCCCTTTGATTCCCGCGACAGTCGCTCACAGAGATCAAACGCAGAACGCTGCTCTGTCAGGTAGAGCTGGGCGAATAATTTGTGACAAATAATTTACCCACAGACTTTCTCCTCATTTTCTGTGCACAAATTGTCCATTCGGTTGAAACTCGGGACTGCTGATGGATTTGTTTCCGGCTGCACGAGTCTGAGTTCAATGACTTGCTCATGAGAAAGAGCCCGCAAGAACATTTAAAGAGCTTCAGTATTCCTGATGCTTTGACCTCGCTCAGAACCAGCTTGGTTTTTCAGCAGTGCTGAGCCCATCTCACCCCACAAGCGACATCAATGTACGCCCCGATGTGCTCAGGGCTCATGAGTCATCACGTTGTATTTCTGTACCAGATCAGAAGAGCGTGACTTTCTGAGCCTAGAGTTGCAGTGCAAATAATCTCTAGTATCAACTTAAAATTTCCTGTTCAGGGGATGTGCTGTAATGTATGCGCCTGATATGAGTTTTATCGCTTACCATTACAAGAATAGTCTCCAAAAACCAAGCAGAGGCGAGACAGGGATGTGCAGAGATAAAAGGACCTGGTTTCCACGTGTGATCGGTTCTAGCAGGGACAAGGGGCACTCACCCCTTCGGCAGGACTGTCCAGACCTGCCTGCACCCCACATTGCGTGACTGGAAACTGAACATGCACCCCATTTTTACCTTTGCATTGCTGTGGTCTCCATACCATTTTAACTATTTAACTGAGCATTAATGACATCTCTCTGCATGTTATATTAATGCAATCTGGGTGGTTTAGGTAGAAAAAAAAATTAGGAATTAATATGAATTAGGAATTAGCCAGAAGAAAGTTCTGATATAGACTGATTTGAGCGATATCTGTAACTGTAAATTTACAGATGAAAACGTTCTATGTTGCAATTTGTGTCGACTTCACCTTTTTTTTCTTCCTTTTAAAATTTTTTATTAAATGCCTGCAACTCTCAAAAAACACAAAGGTGGGAACTTTAAGGTCTCCATCTCTTTTCCAAACAGCCCTGGTAACGCCTGCAGGGAGCAGAGAGCAATGCTGTCTTACCAGGGCCCACAGAGACGCTTCATTAACCCAATTAAGCAGGTGGATGGAGAGGGTCTCTCTGATAATTTACACCTTACTAATGAAGTGTGTGACTCTTAATCTCCTCCAAACAAGATACACTCATGAAACACTGGTGCAAGGAAAGGGGAAATTAATTAGGTGAAAAAACTATGAGATTATAGCAGAGGGATTCCAATGAGGCAACTGTAACATGGCTGGTGATTCATTTGTGGCTGTCTTAAATTAATGTCTGAGCTGTCAAGTAAATAAGACCCAGCATTATTTTGGCTTAAAAGACATTCTCACCAGGCCTAGCATGAGGCACCTTATTTTACTGCATGACACACCATTTTCCATGCACCAGCTGCCTGAATGACCCTGGGAGGAAACAAACCCATTTTGAGCAAAACGCATCCTTTTTTCTAAGATGTCTAGCGAAGGGTTAGAAGCTACTTATTCTATGCAAATATTTTCAAAGCTGTAATAACTTCGTGTCACATAAATGTCTGGTTACTAAGCTTGCATTTGGGTTGCAATGGGATGGCGGGGGAGGTGGTGCCTTGCTGCAGGGCGGCCATCCCACCGAGTGAACCGGTTCTCCTAAACGCTTGATGTTTGCTTCAGTCCAGCAGTGGGCAAGGCTGAAGGACGGATTTGAGCTGTTGCTTCAGATGATGCTAAGTGAAAACTTGGCGTCGAGCTTTTTAGGGCACGGTGGTTCGTTGATCTCCTTTGTTTGTGTGCGGTGCCATAGAGCGTTGCTGCACTTCGGCATTCACGATGGAGCAGACCGGCTCAAACTGTGGTCAGTGGAGACCTTCAGCAGCCTGAGAGCTGGCTCAAAACAGCATGACTTCTCCTAGCCTCCAATGGCACGGAACGATCCTTGCATGGGTTCCTGTTCTGCCTGGGTGCTGGTGAGTCATCCTCCCAAAAACTCAATGTGAACACGACTCAGAAGACTGTCTAATTTTTGTCCCCAGGAGCCCATTGGAAAGACACTGTTCATCTTGTGGTCATGTATGATCACTCTGCCTCCAGGGAATGGGGCCTTCAAAGTTTCTAGGCTGAGAATGCTACAGAAATGCATTTTATCAGTTAAATTGAACCGCTGGCTACTGAAAGATTCCCAGAGTAGCACATCTGAGCAGATTTAACATTGGAAATTGTATTTTGTCCTAAAAGGAACTAAATGAATCCAAGGAGTTCAAAGCTTTTGGCAAACATGAATTAAATCAGAAATTAATTAAGCTCTGCGGCACTCCTGTTTGATAAACAAGAGATACATTATGATCAGTCAGTATTGCCAACTGCAAACATTCACAAACTGTGAGTCCAGCTCCCCAAAATTATGAGATTGGCTTAAAAAATCATGAGATTAAAACCCAAAATTGTTGCATTTTCTTTATCCACCATCTGGCTTCTCAGCCTCTAGGGTAAACATGCCTCATGTTTTCAACTACAAGGGCTAGACACTTACTTAAAAACATGAAAACTGAGATCCTTGTGCTTCATAATGACTCCAACAATGAAGGCTTTAGGAAAAATACTAAAAATCCTAAGACTCATCATAAAAATTTGTAATATTGTTCACTTGTAACTGAAATGTCTTTGGCTCAGCAGCTATTTCTGAATGCAGCAACCCAATGCAAGAGCTGCTAGACAAGGAGTAACATAGACTATCCTTCCTGATGGAGATTGCAAGAGAATTTAGGTGGATGAAATACAATTACTGAGTCAGGATGTCCTGTAGTCCTTGCTGGAATTTAGCCAGGGCATGACAGATAAACACATCAGTTCTCATGAAAACTCTTCTGGGATTGTTAATTATTACAAAGGATCGTGCCTGTCTCTCTGGAAGATGATTGCAGGCAATACCACGGCACCAGGCACCGGCCGGGGGCAATAACTTCGTACCAAACCACAGATGTGAACGTCACCCCCGGCCACCCCGCTCCCCCGGTTCTGTAGCCCTGACAGACAGTTTGTGTCAGGAAAATCCTGTCTGAGGCTGATCCGACTTAGCTTGTGAGACAGGGCCATTTTGGTGGCAGGGCTGGCAGCCACTGCATTACTGTCTGGAGAAGAATTTATGCTGCAGTGGGAATGGCAAATTATCTGGAGGGAAAGTAGCTGCAGAAAGGCCATAGCTGGCCGAAACCAGGAAAACAGATTTCAAACTAATGTAAACAGCTTGGGTTTATCACCGGTTTTGCAGGTTCAAAAATAAATATCACCGTTTTTGTGGTTCGTAAGTTGGTTATTTTCTACTGACACTTCAAAAATGGAGTTTTCCAGTGACCTTGAAAACCACTTTAAACACATTTTTCAGTAATTTAAAAGCCTGAGGTTAATAAAAGAGAATCAGAAAAAGAAAGAAAGTTTCACTTCTTTAAGCGGGTCTATTTGTCAAGGAAGAGAAGATGAACTTGCAACCACCTGAGCATCCAAGTATATGTATTTTAGAGAAAACTAGCTCTAATGTCTTCACCACAACAGGATCCTCATGGGAATCAAGAAGCTGTTCACTCCAAGGAAGAACATTATAGCTGTGCTTAGGATAGACTCTGATCTTTGCACCTAAACCTATTTAAAGTGACACTAAGGGCTTTTGTACCACTATGAAATTACCTTGGGCCAGTGAGAGCAGTCACTGGCTGTGCACTTCCCTCTCCTCTGTGGAAATTGAAGCACAAGCAGGTTGAGAAAGCTATAGACAAATTCATGCAGTGAGCACCAGCCAGGGCTATTTTAGCAAAAAGATATGGCCTCTGACTTGGGAAGCTCAGTGCTGCAGCGAATATAGGTGATAAGGGTGAAGGCTGGCCTTCTTTTTATGTTTTTTCTCTAAGCATCTCTACTAGATGGACCTTCAGACCAACTCACGCATGGTCATTTGTGTTCTCCTGTCCCCCCACTCTGACCCAGAGGATCATCACCAGGAGGAGCTCCCAAACACATGGGGCTATGGGCAGGAGAAGCAGGGGGGTTGCAGGAGAATATTGGTTAACGTGGGAGCCATGGGCCTCATGATGCTGCTTGCCATTTGGACCTGTCTCCTTGTTTTTCAAATAATGTTTGTATATCGATTTCCAAGAATTATGCTAAATGGGTACCTATGGCTCAGTAATTAGTGTCAACATCCATTAATGCTTTTTTTCTCGCTCTGATAGTGCCCATGTCCTGATGATCGAATCAAGTACCTTATCAAGTTGCTTGCTGTCTCCAAAAGATGTACCAGCAGGTTGTGTATAGGTCAAATATGGCAGCCCTCAGGAGCTATTTTATCCTGTGTGCAAACCTGGTTTATAAAGCTTATCAAGAAGAGAGGCTTGGTATCACAGTCTAGTACTCATAATTAATCCTGGAGACAGTGAGGATTTAGGTTCATTGAGGTGACTTCAAATTAAAAAGTCACTATTAGCATGTGAAATAGACAACATATGTTAAATATTAACACCATAAATGTTACAGAATGTTGTGTATTTTTTGTTTCAAGATAGTTATAAATACATCTTTTTCAATAGACAGTTGTTTGGTTATCTAGCTATATTTCTCTTACATAAAGTAGTGTCCATTACAGAAGGTGGCAGATGGCTTTACAGAGACTGCTACACCTGCATCTATTCATATGCACACATCCATATAGATGAAGCTCTTTGCATAGTTATTTATGTTTGTACATGTAAAATCATACTTATCTGTATGTGCATTTTATATGATATTATTACAGTTAAAATACAATACTGATCTGTTCACATACACATACCAATCAAAGAGAAATGGCATGTATATATCAAAGTATACAATATATTTACACATACAAATAACTCCAAATATAGAGGGAAAGGCTATCTAAGGATATATTTGGCAGCATCCTGTAAAACCTCATTGTACTGGGAGTTAATACAATGTTTTCAGTGTCTTCAGTCATCTGAAATTTGAGTTTAAAGTTTTTGCACAATCACAGTCAACATAAAATGCAGCAGGAAATCGCCATTAGTCAAATGTGTTCGTCTAATCCCACTGCAAAATGGAGCTTTTTCATTTTTATCCTGCCACGGGTTAGGTTGTGATTTCATATGTCAGATACATCAATTCTGCCAAGGAGAGAAGATGGGCAAGAGCAAATTAAAAATATAGACTCTTTTGCCTCTGGGAAGTAGAGAGGGCAGGTCTTTGTAGAGAACAGTAATAATGATTTCATTTAAGAGAATTTCTGGGTTTGATTCTTTGCTGCCCTTCCTCATGGTTAATTACTCCCTGGCAAATTGAAGGCCTAACCAGTAAATCCAAATGAACACGTATTCACTCTTCTCTGCTGAAATTACACAGGGAGAGTGCAAGTAGGGAGACGTCAGCCCACGTCCTCGGACTTGCTCATACCAGGGACCAGAGCACCAACCGGTCACTGATGGGAAAACCTGCCATTCCTTTCTCTCACCCCTTCTGTCCTTGTCTCGTTTTGTTTCTCACTCTCTCCCACTTTCTTCTTTCTAATTCTCTCCCTTCAGTTGTGCAACCACTGGGATAAATACAGCAACAGCCCCTCTCTTCCCAGAGACTCATGCTTGGGAGGATATTAGTGTGTGCCACACTCTGCTTGTTGATTTGTCTTAAGGTAATTATTTCTAATGGCTGTTGTTGTTTTTCCTGCAGAAACTGTAATATAGACCCTTTTGTATCTTTGGCTGAAGCCTGTTGTTTCTGTAAGAAAAACAATGGGCCCACAGATTAGGACTGCATATTATGGCTCTACTAGCACAGCAGGCTTTTGGTATTGGTACCAATCCTATCAATTCCTGGCATCCTTCCCCCTTTACTCCTGGTAATTAATCTTTTCATGAATGCTGTCACATTTAGAGCCATTTCATTAAGTTTCTGGTTCCTACATTTATGTAACTCACCTCATCTCTCATCTGCTCCATCAGCTGGAGAGATGCGGGGAGAGGCGATACCGGGCGGTGGGTTCGTTCTCCCTGTTGTCCCTGTTCTCTGCAGAACACGCTCTCCCACAAATGAAGTGGCACGCAGATAACAGACAAGCAGCCGCATGCTTCAGACAGCCTGAAAGGGGCAAAATTGAGCCATCAAAAATTAGGAAAAGCCCCTATGAATGAAGTCCGTGGAATGTGCTGCCTGTTTCCCATATGTATGTATGTACCAAGGGCCTGCTAGGAAAGGGCTTATATGCTTTGTGCAGTGTAAAAAAAATTTTCATGTAAAAAACTGCAGATTTCTTAGAGAAAGGACAACAGTTTGGGACAATCAGCTCCTCCTGCCATACGCTGATGCTCTTCTTTCCTCCTCCTCCACAAATCTCCAACCCACCTCCCACAAAATGCACCAACTTCAAACCATTTCTATACAGCAGGAGGCTTTCTGGGTAGGGAAAGGAGAAAGGAGGTTTAAAGCCACTTTTGCTGATATTGCTCTAGACTGTTATCCCTGGTTTTGAAAGGGAGTCGGGCCTGATGGTTACAGACAGCGTGAGGCTGCAGCGTGCATATTCGTAGGGCGCAGCAGCAGGGTGAGAGACAAAAGCTTGTATTCCCAGCCCTGCCTCAAGTGACCTTGTGCAACCTCTTAATTACTGCAATTACTTGCCTCCTGAGATGACATTATTAGGCCGTGCTCGGTAATAAGGGCTGTGAAGTTCACAGAATTATTCGTGCCGGTTGGTGAAAGAGCAGCGAGTAAAACACCCGGCCATCTTGTGGCTTCCAAACCAGCTCGAGGTCAAAAGGGTCTGGCCGCAGGCTTTTCCTGGAAATTCAGAGTTGGTGGTGCCTGGCAGTTTTATATTTGAGGCTGGGATTTTTGCAGTGTGGCATCTGCACCACTTGACTGAGGGTGTGCAAAGAGCAATGCTGCAATGTGGCTGCACCTAAATATGTTTTATTGGGGACAGAAAACAGTAACTGTCCCCTTCCAGTACTGTCCAAATGCCAAATTTCGTGTTTCTCCCCCCAGACAAACATAAACATTCCTAAATGGTAAAATACTAATTATAAAATATGAAAGGGTTAAAACTGACAGCTGCTGAAGCCAATTTTTAGCATTAGCAACACTAATTCAAAACTCTGAAAGGCTGGGGTGTTTTGCTGTCCTTGGAAAAAAAAGCAGAAAAAAAACAACAAAAACCAAACCAAACAACTAAAACCAGAAAGAATCACAGAATTCGCCCTAAGGCAGAGAATAAACATCGAGGATCTCAAGTGAAGTATTTAGTTATTGAGAAGCCACAGCAGCTGAAAACAGGAGACTAAATGGAAAGAATTAAACAGCCTTAACTGTAATCATTGCTACCTACAATGACAGATGTAACTGCCTTTGCCTGTGTCTGAGGGTGCTGGGACGGAGCAACAGCCCCTCCCACCTTGATGTCTGCACCGTGTGTGAAAATGTGACTGTCCCTGAGCACCTTCGGCTTCTGTTGTGGTCCATTTTGACCTGGAGGTCCCTCATTTGTCTGAAACAACACACGAGGATGCCAACCCTCCCCCCTACCAGGTTTAACCCAAACCCTGATTTCCTCGTCCCAGAGGAGGGCTGTGTCCTCCGGCCCAGGCTGATCTGCGGAGGGCAGGAGGGATGCTCTTGCTCCCATGGCTCTGCCTGCCTGGCTGCACCCCCGCGCGGGGACCTGCTGGGGACATGGGAACCCCCCAGGGCAGCTCCTCTGCTCAGGTTCCCCCACCCAGCACTGCTGTGGAGTTAGCAACTGGTGCAGAATGGTCTGTCTGAGGAAGGGGTGGAGGGCAGGAGGGGTCAAAAGAGCTAAGTGGAGGGGAAGGATGCATCTGGCTTATCTCCACGGGCAGGGACAACAATCTGTCCCTTGTAGCAGGTTTGGATATGTAAGTGCCACGGAAACACTCATCCCCAGGATTTTGGAAGGAGGTGCCATGCCAAGCAAGGCAAACAGGAGGGGAAAAGCACAAGACACTCACTGTGGGCTGCAGGGAGTAAGTTTTGGTACCCTTTCTTCCCTTGTGAATAATTCAACTGCTCTATACGTGCATCTGATGGAGCTCTTCTCTGCCACTGCAGTCTGAGGGAGAAATCCTGCCCTCCCTCCACCATCCGCCTGGCAATTGCATTATGCTACATTGTTAGTTTTTTTCTGTTTGGACTTTTTTTTTTTTTTTGTCCACTGACACCTCTGTAATAGAGGAGGTAAAATATTTTCATTACCCTCTCCCTAGAATGTGGAAATCTTCAAAGAAGAGATAGGAGGGAGGTTAGCTCCTTTAGCCTCATTTCCCTACCGCTGCCGCTCCTTGGCTGTTCATCACAAAATGAGTCCACACTCCCATTACATCGTGGCATTGAGCCCATTATATGTTTTGCCTTTTCTATTTTTTTTTTCCCTAAAATTATTTCACATTGCAAACCTGGCGATTATTTCATGCTGTTTAAACTATATTTGTAGTCTTTGATCATGCATAAGTAGACTGAAGTAAACTGCTGATAGAGTGAAGATATTGTTCTCGGTGTTTCTCCTCTCGCTTTGTTCATTACATTATGCCTATAAGCTTGCATAAAATGTTCATTGTGGCAATGTGCTTTTGTTATTAATTCGTGTGGTGCTACGTATTTTTATGAAACATAGTTCATTCACAAATGGAGTGATTGGGTAATCTATGCCAGTGTGTATGGGTGCATTTTACACACAACATGGACACATACAACACACAATTACATGCACCCCAAACACATACTTATCTGCATAAACAGAAGGACCAAACCATCATGTCCTATTTATGTTCAGCAAAATACTTATAATCCAGTTTCCAGGGCTCATTCTCAAAATAAAATCTTATTGACTATGGACATACTTTGCTGCCTTGAGACCTGGCCCAACAGCAGAGAGACACAACGCCAGTTAGCAATACCCAGCTGGGATTTCAAGGCAAGACACATGCAACAGGCCAGGATATCCCACACGACACCTGTGTGATTCCTTATTATTAATATCATCGTTTACAAGGAGGCAGAGGAGTTAAATGGATGCCTGCATCATGTAGCAAGGATACAGGAGGTGGGAACTGATTCACGGTGCTTGAACCCTAACCTGGATCCTACTTTCTTCCTTTATAAACCACATGCGTTAGGCCATGGCCATGCTAGAGGTTTGGGCTCCTTTTCAAAGAGAACAGGTACTTAACCCCACCTATTGCCCCATTTATTGGGAGACAGATGTCTCGTTCCCAGGTTTCTCTGCAAATCACAGCTAGTCACTCCATCAAGTAATTAAAAAACTGTTCACGTGCAGGACATGGATAAGCTTCTCGCCAGCCTTGACTCTGTTCCATGACAGTACATCTATTGTGTGTAGTATATGGAGATGTGATTTGTGTATGATTCTTCCATTACTCCAATATATCTTCATCATACTTTTTTTTTTTTTTTCTTTATCATCTATATTATTCTAGTTACTACAAAAGAGAGAGGAAAAAAAAAGCCTCCATTTTTTTCCCCCCCCGAACAACAGCAATTCTCCCCCTCCAGCTAAACTCCTGTTGAGCACAGAAGGATAGACAAGGGGGCAGCTGTGATGTGTGATGACAAGAAGCTGCTGAACTACATCACCCTGAGTGGTGTGACTGGTGGAGGCCCCAGAGACATGTCTGAGCAGGAGTCAAAGCGGTCCTTTCCACCCTGTGAAGGAAATAATTGACGGCAACATCAGAGTGTCAGGAGAAGAGTGGCACCATGTGAGCATCAATCTCAACTGAAACCAGGAAGGCTTTCAGAAGTGAGACCTTCAGGAAATTGTTGGGCAAGTCAGCCCTCAAAGGCCCTGGTCCTGCTGTGGCCACCACCCCTACTAGTGACAACATCTGAATGACCTGCACCATCAGCAAGGATCTCTTCAACTGCCAAGAGGAGGCGGAGAAACCCATGAAGATGAATGGACAGGTGATGGTGCCATACCACATCTGGAATGACGACCACCGGACAACACATTGTCCTCACCAGGATATGCTGAGATCTGGACAGGAGCTCTGTGAAAAGTTGAGATAAGAAAGCGAGGCTGTGGAAGAGCCTGAACCGGTGATGGCCCAGCAGAGTGAGGCAGGTGAATTTGTCCCATCCTGCCTGCAATATGCAGCCAGTTTCCATGAGGAGTCCATGGGACTGCACCGTAGGGCTGGCCATAGCACCTCCAGCCCATCCAGCCCTGACAACTCCACTGTTTCAGCTCCACTTACAGGATCTGCACAGCCAATGTCTGGGACCAGGCACTCCAAGGGATTCCCCTTCATCAGCTACGTCCTCGGGTGAGATGGGCCCATGGTGTTGTAGGTGTTCCCGATAGCTGCTTCTTTGCTACTTGCAGGGGTCTTTTCCACCTCTAAACAGATTCATTTTGATGTGTGGGGCAACCAGTGTGATGCATTCCAGTAACCCAGCTTGCACACTTGCAAGTCGCATTTTAAAGCCCCAAACTCTTTCTTGGTAGGCATCTTGTCTTTCTAGCCTTGGTAAATGCAGAGTGTCCAATTGCAAAATCCTGATATTGTGCAGCATGGAAAAGATTTTTTTTCCCCTGAGTTTTATTATATACAATTGATTATACACCATTTTTCTCTCCTTCTGAAACCTGCACAATTGGACTCATGTTGCCAGAAGAACCTGCTGTTACCCAGCCCCAGGGAGAAGAAACAGAGAACAGGAAGAAAGCCACGTTTTAAAGCTCTTAAAAGTTTTAAAAAAACATTTCTCTATAAAACATCTTGCAGCTGTATGTACCAGAGGCCTCGTGATTGTCACACAGTATTGGGGTCACCAGCAGTCTATGTGCAATTCTATGTAACCATTTCCAAGCAGAGATGAGCTCACTGTCCTCCCTCTTCCAGGCTGTCACTTCCTTTCATACTCAGGATACCAGTGTCTTTTTGCACCTCACAACCTGCCAAGTTAAGGGACACAGTGATCCTCAGTGGGCCAGAGATAACTGGGAACCAAATAAAACTCAGTAAAGGAATGGGTTTGCTGAATCCTGTCTTCATGGAGGGTTTGACTCCTGGTCTGGAGGCTGTGAAATAACAGAGGATGTCTAACAGCAGAAACATGGCAGAAGAGAGAAAATCAAGACAGAGACACGCCCCAGAGATATTATTTTCAGCCATGGTGGTTCAAATGTTGGGTCATGCTTCCTCAGCTGACTGGTCTGGTTGCACAGCACCGTGCTGCACTATGAAGAGCTGTTAGTCTGGGGTCAGGAAGCAGAGGAGCCAAACAGTGTTGGCTACACTGGGATTCACTGGCCCAGCACTGCTGATGTGGCTCTGTCCTCCGGGTCCTGAGCTGGGGTGGCCAGCACAAGCTCTGGGATCTCTGCACCCCACTGCACTTGCTTGGTGTAGATGGGCCGGGAAAGAGCAAGAACACAGTAGGAGATGCAGTAGTAATCCCTTGGGATGAGCAGGGAAGGAGCATGGGGTATATTTCTTGGGTTGCCAGAACTGCAGCAACTTTTTCCCCGGGGCTGGCAGGCCAGCTGGGTGCCCTCGCTCAGCCCTACCCACTGCCGGGAGCGCCGAGTAGCTCCTGGCTGGGCCACTACCAGTAGCTGGGACCAGCACTGCTCCTGGCTCTGCACAGGGAATATAGCACATAGCATATACACACATAAGTGACCACTTGCAACTACACTCTCAGCTGGGCTGAGTTAGAGCCACCTCACCATACGGCCCCTGTCTGCATCCTGCTGATGCAAAGCTGTCAGGTGAATAATCCCCACCGAGCATCAGGTGAGTCGAGTTTAACTGTAGAGCATTACAGCTGGTGCAAATGGTCAGAGCCTCCAAGTGCTTCTGGGAGGAAAGGGGAGTATGTTAAAAATATTAAAAAAACAAAACAAAACAAAACTCCAACCTTCCCCTCACTTACCTTATTATCATAAAAACAAGAGTATGTAGAATGGGAGCCATCCTTTTTAGTATGGGAGTTCAAAGACTGGATCAACATTTGGGTGGCTATTACAGATTATTCCTTTACATATATGAAAAAGGAGCCTAACATAGAGACAGTTTGTAAGACCCAAACTAACCTTCCTAACTGTGAACACTTCCATGGCCAGAAGCCCCCAGACTATCCTTTAATCACAATTATATATAAATATATATGCACATACACTATCTTTCCTAGCTGTGAATATTTCCATGGATAGGAGCCCTCAGATCATCCTCTGGTCATGATTATGTTTAAATACACACACACACACAAATAAAAAAGTAAATAAATAAAAAGTTTTGCTCAAGGGAAAAAAGCCCAAAATTTTCTTTGTTTTCTTTCCCCCAACTATTCCAGCTGATAAATCATTATGATTTCCAGAATTATTGCTGCGTAGATCAGCATTACAACAGTTTTTGCACATCTTCTCAGTCTTGCTACCCAAAAATGTAAAAACAATTTATGTGACTTTGCTGTTTTTTCAGTGCCTGAGAAATGCTAAGCAATTGGGAGGGAGCAGTAGATACACGCTGCTGCTATACAGAGTAGTTTTCTGAAAAGGATTTCAGGGTCAAATCCTGTCTTTGTTTACACTGCGTAAATCAGGTGTAACTCCAGTAAAGCTAACAGAAGTAGTTTGGTGTCAAACCCACGCGGATAAAAGGATCAGGCCCTCTAAGCTTTAAAGTTATGAGTCTTTTCAAACTGCAGATCTGTCAACATTTCAGTGATTACTTCTCTTTTTTTCCAACACACAAACATAAAATAGTAACAAGATTATCAGATTAAAGAGCCAAAGAACAGCCAGTTTACTATACTCTTGCGTCTAAAACACTCAAATCTTATAGGTTTTCCTCCCACTCCACATCTTGAGGCGGGGAATCGGTATGTTTGTTTTTATTTGGTTTTAGTTTTTTTAGTGGCAATCTAGTATAGCTATGTAGGAAAATAAACCAGCCATAATATTATGAATTGCATGGTTCAGTCAGCAAGAAAAAAATACTCCCAGACTCCCAAATCAACCCTTCTGAACATTTCAGCTTAAAAAAAAATTTAAAAAATCTTTGCTTTCTTTCTGTCAGTCCCCATGAAGAAGAAATGACAGGACAAACAGAATGAAAAGGACAGAGCTGTTTAAAGCTAAAAATGTGCAAATGCTGCATTCCTTCTGTGAGATGAAAAAAAAAAAAATACAACCCACCGCCTCTGCCTCAGTATAAATTATTTAAATCAGAGATGGTTTGTGTTAAGGGTCTTGAACAGATTGCATAACTGTTGCACAACTAATGTGTACAAGTGTGTCACTAATTTAATTTTAATTTTACTGTATGAGTTTGTATAAGATCCCCCAGCTGTCATGTGCTCATCATCTGTCACAGAACTATCACTAAGCCATGCTGGGCTAAGACAGGATTATAAACGATGAACTGCCATGTGCTCTAAATCTTCTTATTTGCCTAGCCTGGAAGGTATGCCCTGTAAAATTTGATTGGCAGCGTGCTCTGTTCTGTCAATTGACTTTGAAGGCCTTTTCCATCGGCGCTGGGAGCGGGTGGCGGTGGCTGGGTTGAGTGTCACCTGCTGACTCCAGCACGTGCCCGACCTCAGCCCCGCGCCCGGGCTCCTTCCCGCCCGGCGCTGCGTCGCGGGGCCCGGCTCGCGCCGGTGGCACGTGCGGCACATAAGGGCATATGGCTGCCTAGTTGTGCGCAGAATAGAATAACTGAAGCCAAGCAGCCCCGCACTGTTATTACAGCAGATGGGGGAAGCGTGGCATTCAATATTAAGACAGATGCCACCTCCTTATTCCACCTGTCTGGAACTTGGACATGGGACAGAATGAACTGTCTGCCTAATAATTAAGGAAACAAAGACTGCATTTATGAAGCTCAGCAGAGCACCGTATCTGCGAAGCATGCACAGATATAATTGTCGACTACAACAATAAGGAAATGTAGACTACTGCTCATCAGATGTTCAGATATGTATACACAATTACAGTAGGAAACTGTACTGTTCCCAGCTGCTTTTGTAGTCTTTTATTTAGGCTGCTTGTGTATTAAATTAAACGGGAGGAACAAGTTGGCTGGCATTATTACTATTATAAATAACACTTTAAAATTACAGTGAAGTTCCTTAAATAACAAAGCGCCTACCGTTCCCCCCTAACAGTCACTGCTGCTATTGTGTTGTGCCCTTTCTTGCAAATTTGCTCTTTGCTTCTCAGTAGTCAACTGTTTTTGTAACAGCCAGAGAGAAGAAAAACATTCTTTCCAGGACCACTATTATTTTCACGTATTTTTACACAACAATTTGCCTCTTTCTTTGGCGTTGTTAAAAAAATGATAACTGTGTAAAAAAGAAGGCCTGGCTTCTTGGCATTTATGCTATGTTACATTTCTGTTATTTAATCCCACTTAATTCGGGACCAATTACCGTTGAACCCGCCGTGCTTTGCGATGGGAATGATTGTGCTGTGAAGGGCCTGATCCTTCCTGGGTCTGGGCCTGGGCTTGCTGGGGCGGAAGCGGGGCTGGGCTGGTGGCCGTGGTCGCGCTGCGCGACTGGACCAGGCCCCCGGCCCCTGTGCAGAACACGTGCCTCCAGGCCGCTGCGCAGGCCGAGCCTGGGGCCTGCAGTTATCGCATAGGCTCAGGAGCACCTATACGTTGTCTGGGCTCGGGTCTCAGCCCTCCCGAATGGCACCCACCCCGTTTTCGGGGCGAATTCCTCCCTTGTAAGGAAAACCCCCAACTACAGCCAAATGCAGTGATGCTGCTGACAGTGTCAGCCTCCCCGTTACGTTTCTGCACAACCCCACGAGTTCAGTGGAATTAGGTGCCTGGATATTAAACTGAGCAAGTGTGGGTGTGTTGGCTGGGCAAAGATATTTCTCTGTACAACCAATATGCAATTAATGCCTATGATTGAGAACCTAATGTGATCTAGGAGACACCTTCAGTATCTACTTACGTACCTCCGACCCTCTTTTAAATGGCCTGTACTGATGTGATCACGCCCATCCTTAAATCTTTCTAATTAATTTTATTCTCTTTTGACTGAATGAATTCAAAGGCAGCTTAAGAAAATCATCTTTATGTCTGTCATGGAGTTTATCTGTAGATGGCAAATGGAATAAAGATGAGTAAGTTGCAGAGAATGAAAATGCAGGAGCAAGTGTTAAGGGCATGTGTACTGTGTAAACATTATATACAAGATTAAGGACACACAGAGTGCCCATTGTCTCAGCAAGCCATGAGAGTGGGCTTTTATATTTATATACATATATTTGTATATATGCACTGTCATGTATATATATAATGTCTATAAACAAAAATGAATTATTGAATTTTTAAAGGTAGAAAGATCACATGCAACGCAACAAACAAAGCTTGATCTTCACATTTGTGTGCATATATAAATATATATAGTCATTTATAAACATATACAAATATTTACAGTATAATGTGATTAATTAGACATCATAGACATATGTGTATATTTAAATATATACACATAGACAATCATGCTGGCTGAACCTACTGTAGTTCTGTAATAATACTCATAGACTATTCTATACTAATTTATAACAGATGTATTTAAACCAGACAGCTCATCCTCAGAAAAAAAAAAAAACAAAACAAAAAAAAAAAAAAACAACAAACTATTAGATGTATTAGATTCTCCAAAGCACAGAAATCACATCCAACAAACTGCAAAAAGTTATCAAAACTCAAGTTGTTTTTTTTAGTAGAAAAGACAGCATTAAAAAAGACAGATACATATTACAAGATGAGGATCTATTTGAAGAGATCCCACAATATCTGTTACCAAGAGCTTTGTTAATCTTTAAAAACCTAGAATGATTATTTATACGGAAGCTGTGAATTAACTAGGCTTTAATAAATAGCTCACAGGCACGTGTGTCAAGATTGGGCTTTTTGTTTTTATACGTGTCTGTATTTGGAAAAAAAAATAAAAAAAGGAAGCTATTATTTGTTATTTTTTTTTCTGTAACAATTATTTCAAATTAAAAGCCCATCTGACTAAAGGCATATGGATGGAGAAGGGGTTCAGTCCTAATTGAACAGCCCAGGACTCGTGAGGTTAATTACAGATATTAACGCTGTTGTTCTTCAGCTTCTTGCCCTCATGAAGGCTCCAGCTTCCAAATGACCTGGCTCCAACAATAAGACTCTCTTTAGCCCATTAACTAATTGATAAAAATGTGAGTGTTTAGAATGAGTCTAATTAAATCACCGAGCCTTACAATTACGAGTCCATTTGGTAGCTGTCGGGAGATGGGTAACCTCAGCTGGCATTGTAGGCGAATAAAAGATAAAAATAAAAGGGAGCTTAACCAAAGATCATTTTGAAAGCTGTTCATTTGAAGACAAAGTACACATTTGCCTGAAATGTATACATACACCACTTCAGAGTAGCACAGTGTCTTGAAAAGAAAATGGAGCATTTAGCAATCATGATTTTTTTTCCTCGGTGAACACATGAAATTCTCTTCAGCCTGTGTGATGGAATGAGCTACTTTTATAGTAATTTCTGAGTTACAGTGAATACCTAGATTCTTTGAGAGCCCCGAAATAGCTGATACCAGATACTTCTATGTTACTAATGTTTTTTTCTCACTCTTTCATAACTGCAAACTCTCTTTAGACCGACATCTCTAGGTCCCCATTCTGGTTGTGGCTGCTGCTGTAGGGACAGTCACTAGTTCTCAGATGTCCCATTTGTGAGGCTGGTTTTCTGAAGTAGGGAAGATTTTCTCATATACATCACAGGTGCCCTTGGCAAGGGAACTGGAAAATACCTTGCATGTAAAGACTCCTGTTGAAGGTGTGCCTAATGTCCTAAGCATCACATGCAATTCTCATGTCACCGTGCCAGGCAGAGATTTAGACCTAAAAAAGGGATGAAGAGGCTGGTGATAATGTTTGCTGAAGGAATGGCTTCCATAGAATGAATCTTAAACTGATAAAGACTTCACAGGTTGAAAAAGAAAAGATTGGAGTTGGATATAGCAAGAATCTATAATATCAGGAGGGATGGAGAAGGTGACCAGGAATGAATATACACTGTCTCATGGGACTAACAACCAAAAGGATCATTTGACAGCTTCAAAACAAATGAATGGAGTAACTTTTGTTGCTGTTAAGCTGCTGAACTCACTGACAAAGGAAGTTTTAGATGCTAAAAGTTTAAATCAAAAAGCTCCTAAACAAATAAATGGAAGAAAAATCCACTCCAGAATAATAAATATAAAGACACTGTCTTGGGAAGTCTCTGAGCTGCAGATGTTTGAAAATTGGAAAAACATAAAAAAAAGAAATTTTCACTGTATCTCTGCCCTACTCTTGTAGCCTATAGCCATTACCAGTAACAAGATACTGGGATAACCTGTTTTTTGGTTCACCCCAGGACTGCAGGTTGTACAGTCTTAAGGCCCTTCTTCAATGAGTAGACTACAGAGAGCGTGTCCACAATGGTGTCATAAGCACTCAGGGAGACTGGAAGGAGGTTTTCACAGCCTGTGCATAGCAGAGAGTGAAAAGACAATGCTCATCAGGTCAGTAAACTGTGGAGATTGTGCTTTGCCCTCTGAAATGGCCAGGGTGTGAACTGCACTTATGGCATTTCTTGGCTCCCTTCGTCTCTCTAAGGCAGGAGGCTGGAGTCCACCAAGATTTGTCTCCACCCAGTGATGAAAGGGCCAGCTCAATGATTTGCAGGTAGTCATGTGTCGATTGGGAGTTCCTTCCCTTAGGGGATGTCTTCCCATTATTTCTCAGGATGGAAATCTTAAAAAGCCAAGACACAGTGAGACAAACAAATCCCAAACTCCTTTCTGTGTCACTACAAAGAAATCTCACTGCTTGCTGGCTGGCATGCCTCTGCTGACTATTAAAACATACTTACAGAGATATTGGGGGAACTTGGAGGATGAACTAGTTCATGTGCATAATTTGATCACAGAGAGTGCTACACATCAACATTAAGACCAAATACACTAAGTCAAGGCTCTCAGGTGTCCTCTATTGCAAGTGCTTTCTGCACAAGCAGGGAAAATATTTGTCCTATGTTAGCATAACAGGAGAAGAAGCCATCTTCTCATCTTCCATTTTTATAGCCTCTCAGATTTTTCTCCTTCTTCTTTTGATGAGGAAGCCTAGCTCAAAGATAAGAATTCATCCTTCTCTCTGCTCTTCTGCTCCTGCTTCCTCCTCTCTCAACATAATGTTCTTGTAGCTAACGCTCCCCACTTTGCTTATGGGAAAACTCCCCTTGATTTCTCAGTCTTTGGGTTCAAGCCCCACAAAACAATGGGCTGTTAATGCAAATCCTCAAGCAAGCAGGACATCAGCCGTGAGGATATGGATCTGGGCTCAGATGGTATTTCAGGTGTTGTGACTAGGCAAGGCAGAAAAGCAGACTTGGATCTAGTCAGAGCTTAGTTCATTTCCAGCTTTATCGATATTTAACCAGTCTTGGATAGTACCCAGGAGTGACTTGGCAGCCAGTTCAGAGCATGGAGCACAGGTGTGATATGCTCCTGCCAGTTTGCCTTGCTCAGAAGGTGGGCAGCTGTGCTCTGCACTAGATGATGCTTCCAATCAGCCTTCCAGGGTAGCCCAAGGTAGGGCCTGCATCCTTAGATTAGCCTTGAAAAGGCAGAGACAAAGATAACCTCATGAAGGGTCCGAAGAAAAAAGGTGATCTCTTGGGTAGTCCAAAATGAAAGAGAGCGTTTCCAGACATTGCTGCTGTTGGGGTGTTCAGGACTGGAGCTACATGAGTTCACAAACAGCTTGGAGAGAAAAGGACAGAGGTCTTTTAATAGATAGAGCAGGCACTGTTTTCCAGTTCTTCAGGACTGTTTACCTCTGCCAAGCAGCATGGCTTCTGCCTTATCTGGATTGACCTTCAGCCAAATGGCTTTGATCCACAGCTCTGTCTCAGCCAGAATTTGGAAGAGGAGGGAAATGGCACGGTCAGACTGGGGTAACTGGGGCACAGAGCTGGGCACTGTCAGCTGGTGAGTCTATGGCACAGAGAACTTCACTGCCCCTTTTCAGGGAATTCACACATCTTTTGAAGAATATAAATTGCAAGAGGAAGTCTGGTGGGATGGGACAAGCTGAAGATGGAGGAGGTTCTGGTCTAGCTTCTGACAGAATGGAGGCATTGAGTCGAGGCCCCTTGAGCTCCACTCCAGATGTCTGTGTATGCACTGACACCAAAATACAAATCCCCATGAAACTCAATTAATGAGTGAAGAGATTTTGGTAGTTAAAAACAAAACAAAACAAGGATTGGAGCTGGTGAAAATTTCCATATTTTTCATCTGCCCAAACTTAACTGAAATTGTTTCACAACAGAAATTCAACTTTCAATAAAAAGGAAAAAAATAGAATTTTTTAGAATGAGAATTTGTGCATGGGTTGTGAGTGCCAGCAGAGGGAGGAGAGGGTCTATCAGCCCATAGTACACAGGCTGACATTTTCCAGTCATTCACATTTTTCTCCACTGGTGAAGGTTATTTTCACACAGAAAGAAAACCCTCACAAAATCCAACATATTGTAAATGGGATTTTGTGAAAAGCCTTGCAATAAAGTGGAGAATAGATATACATATATTAGAAAAAAAGACCTACTCTAGGAGATTATCAGAGTTAGGTAGTAGACTGCTGCAAGAATTGGTGTCTGGACTACCCTCCATTTTTCCTTTTCCAGGAATAACCTCTCGTGTCCCTTCCTGCATCTCTCCCTCTCCCCATGCACTTTCTCCTATATACAGCAATTGTATAACAGCTCCTACCTGACTCGTGCTCTGCCAAATCACTCTCATCACCAAAGAGTCACAGCTCGTGTAACTGAATTAACAGCATTGCCGGGCAGTGTTGAGATGAAGGCTGGCCACTCGGCAATCTGTCTTGTCCAAGAGTACTTGCAGAGTTGCAGCTTGATTGGATTTACTTGCCTAGGATCACACAGAGTATTATATCACAGGTATGAATGGAAAAGTATTAAAACATGGAAAGAAACATAACTCAGCTCAACCACAGATTCAGAGCTGCTAGAAGACACCTTCTGTATAGTAGAAATCTCTCTGTTTTTCATGCTATCAACCAAGCAAAGGGGATGTAATACGGAAGACTGAAGAACATATGTGTGTGCAGAGGGAAAAAAATAATTTAGAAAAGCCTGTAGTAATATCTGAATTGAAGTGTTACCCTGCAAGTCACTTTTTTAAAGACAAAGGAACTACTTACAAATATAAAGTTCCAGACCTGGACGCATATGGCATAACTGCAGGGTAATATAGGAATGGCCCATTAAGGAATGAAATGTTTGTTTAGCATCTAACATGCCTGCTTTATCTCAGAACTTATCATAATAATTGCTTGGTAACATACTAAAAAATATTAGTATGTATTCCACCATAGGCACAGGAGAATGAAGAGAACAGGTTTCAATTTTAGACATAATGTTACATCCTTAACATATAGTGAACCACTGTTGTGAGCCAGTAACATTTTTAAGTCTTCGAACTTCAAGATTTAAGGGCATAAATAAGAGTTACATACTTATATTTTAGGGATTCTCATACTCTCTGACCCTGACAGAACTGATTAGGATCAGAAAATACTAATTGTAACATTTAGATACATATAAACCAATTTTCTCACTAAGCATTAGCCAAAACTGTCTTGTTTTTGACTTAACTTTCAAGATAATCAGCAAATTTCAAAATGTTAGGTGAGATTTGCACAAGGACTTTTAGTAAACCTTGGTTTGAACCCGTCAAAGTCAAGAAAATGTTGAGAAAATCCTATTTATAGATAGATGTAATTTGATATAGCTATGGAGAGCAAATAAGCATGTTCTGCATGCATAGACACACCCACTTCGGTGTACATAGATTTTGAAGGTATAAAATATTCTCCCAGCAAGTCCAAAACACTTTCTTCTGCTCTGTGCAAAAGATGAGACGTTCCAGCCAGTCATTTCTACCACCATAAAGACACTCTGCAGACATCTGCTCAGGCGTACAAAATAAAAACAAAAACAAAACCACCACCACCACCAAAAAAAAACACAACAAAAAACCCACAACAACAACAACAACAACAACAACAACAAAAAACAAACAAAAAAAAAACAAACAAAAAAATCAAAACCCCCACTCCCTTAGTTTTATCTTTTCCCCCTTATGACAAAACCCCATCCCAATGCTCCGTTGCAGTGGATCGCTGCAGAAGCATCTTGTTCCCCCGCAGGCCAGCCCATCTGCCTCCTAGAACCTAGACTTGATCACAGATTTATTTTTAATACACTGGTAAAAGCATTTACTTAAAATTACCTCATTTCCCCTCAGGGAATTTTCAATTAAACAGACACATAATAATTATTTCCTTTAATTACTCATCTCTGCTTACCTGGAGCTAGGGCACCTTTGCCCTGTTACACATCTGAGAGCTGTCAGATTGATTCATTAGTATTTATTTGTTTCTTATTTTCAAAACTTGCCTATATACTAGGGGCATTTAATGAAATGCTGCTGATGTCAAAGGGAATTTTTCCCTAGATGTTGACAGCACCGGCTCAGCTCCTGTACAGTGCTTGGATAACTTTTCTGATGCAGAAAACAAGCTGGCTGCAGCAGTTACCAGGACCAAGAGGTGGTCTTTTTTCTCTAAGGCTTTCCCTCATTGTACCACACTTATCAAATATCAGTTCCTCCCTTGTACCATGTGTCAGCAAGGCTTGCCCCAGTTGGGGGGATATGGAAGATGGGTTAAGGTTGATTTTTACAGCTCTACTCCCCGGAACAACCCACTGGCAATTCCCACTCACATCTGTCCTACTTGATGTCTGCTGAGTCCACCTCTAGCAACAGTATGGGAGAATATATTTCTCTTGAACCTCCAGCACTAGGGAGGTCTAATTCTGTTCTCAAGCTCTACAGCCAGCTGTCCCCAAGCCCCTGCCAGCCTGTAAAGTGCTGGTTAGTGCAGGAGCTCTTATAAATACCACCCTGCTTCAACAGTCTAATAGCAGAGCCTCTTCGTAGTCTCACTTCAAAATAGCAAAGGCAGAGACATGCACAGGACGGATCACTTGGGAGAGAAAGGGAGGAAGAATGGGGTCCTAAACCCACTATCCAAAGCATCTCTCAGCCCAGGACCTTGCAAGCAACAGTCTTGCAGAACACCACCAGAGTTCTGGTGCTTTTATCCTTCTTCACATCCCCACAGCTCCTGAAACTTGCTGATTTTGCCTTGGAGAGCATCACACAGACAGTCAGCTGGGATGCAAGCAAGAAAGGGCTGGACAATACCTCTT
This sequence comes from Tyto alba, assembly GCF_018691265.1. NCBI lineage: Eukaryota > Metazoa > Chordata > Aves > Strigiformes > Tytonidae > Tyto > Tyto alba. Next base: position 5,423,224 of record NW_024881303.1, on the reverse strand, counting down.
AGCCCGGCATTAATATGACCACTAAACTAAATTATTTTTAATGAAGCCATTAATTTCAAACTGGATCTCCCACTCCCAGCCCTACCCGCTGACCCTTAAAGCCTTGCCAGGTCTTACCTGACACTTTTCAAGCTCCCACCCACCCTGCTATGTTCTTCTTGTAAAATTCCATATTGATGCCCTAAGGAGGAGGGCAAATAAAATCGATCTTCCTTATGCTGCTGAGCAGCCTCAAGCACTGGTGAATCAGGGAAAGACTCTGTGACTTTTATCTCCCACAGAATCCCCTCGGGCAGGAAGGAGTCCAGGTTGAGTTGTTTGTTCTTTAAATCTCAGTTTCATGTGGCACAGCCATGTAGGGAGAGCTTTCTTGCACCAAAGGAAACAGAAAACATTTTAAATCTCCTAAATATTGCCAACCCTTCAATCACATCCTAAAATACTCCATATTTGCTTCCTGGGAAATGCAGCCCTGAAAAAAATTTTCTGAGGCACCAAACTGACCTGGTGAAGGACCTGTAATGTCATCGTGGGGCTAAAAGCACTTTACCATATCAATATTGTAGCTGAGCACTTTCTAGAGACGTCTTGTTAGAATTCAGTCCCAATTTAAAACTGCAGAAATGTAAGTTACTTTTACAGTGATCACAAATAACCAACCTTTTAAAAATAATCTCTCCACCAAAAAGGGTCAAAATACCTCTCTGCAGAAAATTTGGTGAGGTTTGAGTTTTGGTTTCTTTCTGTTTTTGTTTTGGTTTTTTTTTTTTTTTTTTGTTCTGTTTTGTTTTTGTCAAGTTATTTCACTGTCTTCTCTTTGAAACAATAGCATCAATCTTCATTAAAGTAAGGTTCCTAAAACAATTTTCCAGTGGAAGATGACAGGCAAATCTATGTGAACAGAAAATAAACGCAAAGGACAGAAAAGATCAGCATCATCTGCAACAACCAGCCATCACATTACAGGTATTCTTCGATGAAAAATGAACCATGCCATGAACAGAAGATGTGGAAGTTTTTACAAATAAACCTTTGGTAAACATGACTGAACTGCTCACATGTGTGAAGCTAGTCGTGTACATATGCATTTGCAGGATCAGGGCTTACAGAACCAGGACACAGGGGGAGTTAGAAGATAATTATCCAAAGAGACCCACAATAAATATCTGTGGGCCAAACAGCACCATATGTACTGTATATTGATTTGGTAGTAAAGGGATTACTTGTGTGATAGTGTCTATCCTGTATATTATTCAAATACAACAGATGGGAAATTGGCATGCCACATAAAATACAAAATTCAATATTCACCCAAGTGGGCTGATAAATTATCATAAACCATTTATGAATATCCCTCAACCATGAAGCCTAATAATAAAATAAAATTTAAAAATGGAACTCTCGGCCCAGCTCTATCAAATGGCAGAGACAGAGGCATACTCTGGAATAAGGGCACTGTCCTGCTATCCAAACTGATCCTAGGCTGTGTCTTCTTCTGCAGAAGGTCCCATCAGACCCAATAGAAGGTACATTACTACCAGTGATAAAAGGAGGAGTCCTTGATTCCATCCTGAAGAGGAGTATCAATCATGAGAGAAGTTGGCATGAACTCAGAGGTTTAAAAGAAAGCAAGCTAAAGATATGTGGCTGTAGCACATATTTTATTACACTGTTTTTCATGAACAGTGAGTAAACCAGGAAAACCAGAGCTGTTTGACTGAATGAGAATGGGAAGAAGATTTAATAGTTCTAGACAAAGACATCAGCATATTGAAAGCACCATGACTACAGGATTCATGCAGAATATTTCACTTAAGGCGGCCAATACAACACAGTGCTCTCTGATCACCCCTCAGTCTGTTGAAAAGACTACTAAACAGAGACTTCAAAAAAAATATTAATCTCTAGCAGGGGATAGCATCATCATTAGCCTGTTTCCAAACAGACTGCTGTTTTACATTGGCCACGATGTGGACAATGGCAGTCACTGAGGTGTTTAGACATCGGGTATATTGTGAATATCAAAAACAAAAGCCAGATTATAAACACGTCTCCAGTCCCCAGCAACCTACTGGTCTCTTCACATTCCTACAGACAAGGGGGATCCCCACAAACATAGAAACCAGTTGCGGCCTACTTTGAACCCCATGAACATGGATCATACAAAAAGTAAGAATTTGGGGCAACTAAAATATTAGGATGACCAAAGGGGGTTGTTTTCTGATCAAAGAAAACTTTTAGCTTGGTCTGTGTGGGGAGTTTTTTTCCTCAATGAGGACAAATTTGGGATTGGAGACACTGATGGGGAGAGAAAGGAGGCTTGAGCATTGCAGTTTAGTTTCTGCAGGAATCAGCCTCAGCAATTTTAACTGAAAAGTAGGGGGAAACACAGTCTCTACTGAGATGATGGCGCTCACCATAGTCTAGTAATAAGCAATTTCTGTCTGACAGACAACAGCTCATACCAGGTCTTAAGTGGGCAGCCAAACTGATACAGGAAAATTAGGAATATCCTGTCTTCCTTCTGTTAGTTTAGATGCCTGATAGACTCTTTTGTCTAGACTGAGTTATCGCACATTCCTGATAAACCTGTCTGTAAGCTGTTAAGAGTATTGAGAGGAAGTTAGCCAATGTGGTACCATCTGGACCAGGTCTAGCCAGTCTCCATGACCATGGCCAGCAATGACCGTGCTTGTCATTTTCAGGGTTATTAATCAGAAAAGGAAAAATTACCCCCCCTAGACACACATTTCTATCAGTGAGTCATTCTAGAAATAATAATAGAACTGCAAATCTCTAAAGATCTCATTCTCCAGAAGATAAGTCCTTTGGAAATGCTGCACGTTTGTTCTGCAGCATGTATAGTTGTATTCAAAAATGGTATCTAGACAAAAGAATGCTTATTGTGAGTAGCTCTGCTGAGAAAAAAATCAAAGGCTTGCTTTCACCCATAGACAAGATTTTCAGAATGAAGTGGAAATAATTCAGAAGGAATTTATAGTTAGAGGATTAATCCTCAAACGATGGACAAAAATAAATTACCTGATTTTTAGTATTTCTTAGCATCCAGCAGCCTTGTTCAGCTTTCTTCCTGAAAGGAAGGCCACCTGTTGGAGCACCACAATATGGATTTATCTCTTGGTCTTTGGGAAAAAAAAAACCCAAAACATTCGTTTCTGCTCTTCAGAGACCAATTCAGTGTTGCATGTCTTTGCACTTAACTCTGCTCTATCTGTAAACTGGCACATCTAGAATGAGTCCCACTTACATGAATATGACTCCTCTGCTAAAATCAATTCATTCCTAAGGCGTAAATGCCTCTGTTATTAAATTCCAAGAATTTTGAGGGTAACTAGGCTGGGAGGCTAGAATTGCCTCCCTGGTTTTATCACCGACCCGCTCTGTTAGTCGGGACACTTCATCTCTCAGGTTTTCTACTTAATTCCCTATACTTTGTCTGTCTTGCCTATAGAAACCACATAGTCCTGGAGGATCTCTACGCCCCAGGCTCCACTGAGGACAAAAGTCACTGTTCATAAGATAACGAGTAACTGCACAGTGTGTGTTCTAGCTCCTTCAGGGGAGAGAGAGTAACAGAAGGGAAAGGTGCATATGTCCTTCCATGGCTGGGCATGACAAAATGGGTGAGCAGCCATCCAGAGTAATCTCTTGAATCCAGGCCTCATGACAATAATGCTGGGTAGAACTGTGGTTCCGAGCATATAATTTGAACTCGAATACTTTACAGACATGAACTAGACTTCACAGCAACTTCTCACGATGCTCACTCTTGGGAAGGAAATCTGATTCATGTCAACAAAACATTTTCTCTAGCAGTCACATAAAGCAATTCTCTGGGATTTCATTCTTTTCAGGCCATTGACATCTCTTTCCTCCTTCCACTCTTCTTCTTTGCCTAGCACATGAGAATCACCAGATTATCACCACACAACACCACAAGAAATTCTCTTAAATCCATGGTAAATGAGTGTCATGACTTTCAAGACCCTGCAGCTGTCTCTGATGATCCTGCTCAGTCTAAGGCAAAGAGCTCCATGAAACTCCTCCACCCCCCTTTTTATACTCTGAGTTGAACTTTGGGACCATTGAGCCATAGTCTGAAGATACGTCTTTGTTCTTGGCAGTGAGGGCATGGTGTGTAGACCGGAGTAGCTGCTGGCACAGTGCTAACCTCAGTTTTGCATCCTGTGCCTGTGAGAATGGGAATCTGGCCCATTCTCCATCCTTTTTGAGATAAAGCCATCTCAAACGTATGCTTTGGCCACTGGTTCCCCTGCCATCTTTTTTTTTTTTACAAATAAGGCTTTCAGACTGCGATCTTCCACAATCTTAGTTGCCGTGCAAACTGGGTCCTTTTCATCCTCCCAAGAACAGTAACTTCTACCTGTAACATTCGACTTGCATTCAGACATCTGATCACAAAGATACAGACTTTTTTTACATCCCTATTACTTTAACATTTTCTTTACAAGTGACAATCTACGTCACTTTTGTAGTTGTGTAGGTTTTTGAATGCTAAAGTAGCAGTGCACTAATGTGCCATTACTATAATAAAGAAATACAGGATGATGCAGTAGCAAAGAGAAAAAAAGACAGAAAGAAAGAGAAGCCTCCTGCAACATAATTGGTCACTGCTATGAATCTTTACTCAAGGGACAGATAGCGCGACCAGAGGTAATAGCTTACACACGTATTCCTGAGCTGTGCAATAGATGGAAAAGTGTCCCAGATGGATTGGGCAGGGGCTTAGTTCCGGGATTATGATGAGACAGTGGGTAATTATTGAGTGGCATTGCCTCAGCGCTGATTATATCTGCAAGCTTGTTCCTTTCCTTCAGAGGAAAGCATTGATAAAGATAAACCATGCTGCTCTATGTCCTTCATGTAGCACAAAACAACACATTTCAATCTAACAGGATCAGGTCTCCACTTTGATCACAATCTGTTACCTAGATGTCTTTGCAAATTAATCAGCCCTGCTTGTTTAGCTCCAGTCAGTTTGTACTGCTAAATTAATAAATGTACTAGGAGCAACAGAATACATAATTAAATTCTACAGTTTAATCTCCACATAATAATTTTGACCTTAGTCTGGGGCCTCTGTTGTAGCTAGCAACACATTGAATAGACACAGACCTTGCAATGCAGCTTACACTAACATTCTACCTTGAACGATTACTCAGGGGCACCGTAATCAAGAGCTACTAAAATCAGAGAAAGCAGGATTCACAATTAGGAAAACAAAATTGTAGCCACAGCTTCTGGCTACATAAAATAAAAGGGAGCTAATGTAGCATAGGCATACATCTACCTCAAAAAACATAGAAAGATACTCTGCCTTGGTTCAGTTATCCAGGAACAGTCATATTGTATTTCCAGTATCTGCAACAAACGGGGCCCTGAAGAGCAGAGGACAGTTTACATTCTTCTCAGCAACACTGGCAAACTCCTGAGAGAAGAACAGGCCATGCCATGAAGGGGTTTTCTGTGCCAACCTTGTCAAAGGCAACACCACTGAATTATTACAGCTGTTCAATATAGTGCATATAGTGGACAGCTTTCTCCCATATTATATGCAATTTACAATTAAATCTGTTACCTTCCTGCTAGTAGTTAATGCCTTCCCCTGTGGAAATCCAGTGTCTCATTGCAGGAATTGTGAAGGGCTTTGTTCCATGCATTTTACACATCTGCATCAGCTGTAGATTACCCAAAAATGATCAGTGATGTCTAGTGTTGCAATAATGGGAAGAGAGAGGTAACTGATGAACACACTGCTCACAGAGCTCAATGAGAAAGGCGCAGGGGGGCCACAGGGAGCTTTTGCCTTTCACTTGCAGTCTGCAAAGGATGTATTCTAAAGGACTCACAGAATAACCCCCGAAAAGGGAGATGTGGGCTAAATGTGAGTGTTGAGGGCTCTGCACCTCCACTGCACATTCATGGCCATTCATACTCACTGACGGAGCACATAAGAGGAAGACAAAAAGGTAGAGCCTCCTCCAGTTTCCACCCACCTCTGCCTTCCCTATAGACGTGGCAGTTCATGGGTACATCTGCATCCTTCCTACTGACAACCAGCACATCTAGACAGACATCCTGGATATTTGGTTCCTCTGTGAACTCAGGACCTTTCTATGAGGTTCCTGACCTGCCCAAAAGTCTGCAACTTGTTAACGTACAGGGAGGTATAATTTTACAAAGATAATTTGGATCAGAAGTCCCACTTTGTTGCACAAATGTTGTTTTAGATCTTAGCTTTATATTGTCATGCTTTGCTGTGAGTGTTGTTTAGTTGTAACAGCACTGGTTTGATGTCAGGCTCCTCAGGGCAGGAACAGTATCTTTCTGCCTTTGCCAAGTCTCTGCCATATACTCCCTGGACTCCAGGTAAGGGCTCTAATCACTGCTTTAGTAAAACAACAATAATGTAAGTATGATGAAACTACTCTCTAACTCTCTCCACAGATGCTTTATTCCAGAACACATGAAACGTCTTGATGGTCACTAAGCAGGTGACAGAGCAAGTAAGGCAGACGTAGAGTTTACTGGTGATTTCAATACTTAGCTTGACAGACCTCCTGGGTCACTTGGTGAGAGCTAGCAGCTTGCTGTAGGCAGAGTCAAGAATGTACAGTGGGAACATATATAAAGTCACTGTGTGTCCCAAGAACCCTGATCTTGATTCTCATTTCACAGACATCACAGATAGATTTTCCTATATCCAGACACCAAAACCTAGTTGATTATTTCCAAAGACATTAACTACCATGAATCCTTTCTTTCTACATGCATCTTTCTGAGGATCCTTGGCTAAATAATCAAATGAATCCCAGACAGTGTCTCAATGTGTTGATGGGATCAGGTCAGGTATTGCTTTGTTGACTTTTTGTCTTGTGCAATAAGGCTGCAACATGCAGCATAATTATCAAGGAGGAACGCACAGAGTAGTAGTGAGACACACTGGATTAAGCTCCAAGATGAACTCCCAGTCCCTATGCTTTGCTTCACCCTTGCTTGCCTTCAGGAGAAAGCTCAGGGTCCCCAAGGCAAAGAGGAATTGCTGGCTGCCACACATTCAACTTATTAGGGTCTAGCGTAAAAAGAAAGTGGTGAAGAATCAGAGAACGCCGTAGCTTGGTTCAAAACCAGCCTAATTAATCTGGACCAATTGGTTCTGACTGGTTGCTTTGGGGCAAGCAGACTGAAGGCATCAATGATGTGATGCTACTGCAGTTGAAGCAGGTCCTCAATCAGTATATAATGGATCACTAGAACTTGTTCCTGTTGTACACAGAACTGTTATAAATAATAAACTAAAATACTTGCTTTAAAAATCAATACATTTGAAGAAATAAAAGCAGAACAACAATGAAAATATCTGTCAGTAATTCTATTTATGCATTTCCTTCAAAATATTTAGATTAAAAACCTGCTAGCTGCCTTAATGTTTTGTGATTGGAGATAGTATCAGAAGCTTAAAAAACAGTTTGGCAGCCAACATTTAGTAGACCACATGAGCAGTAAAACATTCTGGCAGAGTCTGTACTCTTTGTCTAAGACCTTGACTGTGGTAGCTGGCACTAGAATCCTCTAAAGAACTGAAGGTAAATTGTAATATCATCCACATATCTGTAAACAAATTCAGTGTGATTGGTTCAAGTGTCAGTAATACTCAGAGAATTCAAAATAATTTAACATTGGTGGTCAAGCTCTCAAGCTATATGCAATAATGCATGTGGAACACTGTAGAATTACAGCTGGCAGTGCATGTGTCTCAGACTTGCAAGTTCTCTCCTCTCACCTCTGTTGGCAATGTGTAAAGTCTCTGTGCACTCAGAGTAAAATGCCGGTGGCCAAAGACGATGCATTACAGGAACACATCTTGATTCAAATCACAATTTATAGTGCAAGCTTGTTTACCTTTTACCTCATTATCCTTCCCCAATACTTGCCAAGGTTTAGATGTAACTCACTGCAGAATGGGGTAAATGGGTGAACTGAAAACCTGTTGAGACAGATAAAGTTGTTCCTAGAAGTTCCCAGCCCATGATAATGTCTTGATCTAACAGGAACAAGGAGAGATGCAGCAGCAAGCGTAAGGGGTAGACTCTTAAAATGAATAATCTACAAAATAAAGGAATCGCAATGCATGAGAGGTGGCACCAAAAACTGTTGAAAGGTAACTGAAAACCAAAGTAAACCACTATCGCTAGGCACCTACTGCAAAGCTTGTCCCTGCCTGCATAGGCCAGAGGGAAAAATCCTCCAGCCCTGCAGTTCTTGAGAAGTGTTTTGGGTGGATGGATGGATGGGTGGATGGAGTTATGACATAGCACTGTGGGACTCATGAGCAAACACATGTCCAAAATGGAGGTGTCTCTCTGAGCTATTCATCTGCAGCTTCTGTTAATAGAGTGAGACAGGCACTTTTATATCTGGTTCTTCTGATGTCTATCTTTGTCACCTAAGCTTAGATGATTCATACGTCTCTGGGTTGAGCTGTCAAATGGCTCTGTGTCTAGATCCTGTTTTATTTGCCTAACAACTACGCACTCTTCCTTGTAGCAGCTCTCACAGACCACTGTCCCCAGGTACTGATAGCAGAGAAGGGCTCCATGACTGGAGAACCAGCCTGGTCCTCTGCAAAGAGAACTATTCACAGCAGCTTTGTGTGGTGGCTCATGCATTCAGCCCAGTCACACAGACTAACCTCCATATATCTCCTCAAAACCTTCCCCCCTGAACTCAGCGTTTCTTCTATATCTGTCAAGGCTGGATACTGGGATGATAAACAAAGCATAAAGTGGTATCATACTAAATTAATGTGTTTTACAGTCTTTTATACTGCAGAGAAGCGTAGAACACCTCACCATAACCAAGATTCTGGTCTTTTGGCAGATGCTTGTATCATAACCAAGTACAGTAATTAACATACTTGTGTTATTTTTCATGTGTGCTCCATGTAAAGTGATATAAACTACCTTCCTCTTTGCATTGTATACATGCAATATTTATTTTATGTATTAAAACAGCATTAAACATTATAGAAGAGCAACCAGTCATGCTTTGTTTTTAACATCTATAAAACCAATATTCTTATAACTAATTTGTTAATAATTTATTCTATTAGTGATTTATATTAGCTATTATTATTACTAATCAGTAGCAAGACAAAATCAATTTAAATTTTCACATTTAATTAAAAAGGGAGAAGAAATGCAAAAACAGCATTAGGAAGAAAAATTACCGTTCTTAAAGAAGAATAAATGAACAGACTTCTTATACTGAAAGGACAATTCAGGCAATCAGCCCTGTTCACCATTTATATCAATTATAAATTTAAAGACTGACTGGAATATGGAAATTTCTGGAGGCCAGTGGTATTAAAAATATTATGCAGAATTGTCATGCACTGCTCTTAAAAAATAAACTCCAAACCTCTGAGTAATGTTGGAGCAGATAAGCACTTGCAGTCAGGTTGTTGATCCAAAGAGAGTAATTAAAGAAGGTGAGGTCTAAACTTGTCAAAGTCATTTTGCCCTACTTTCCTATTTATAGGTTTCAAAATGGAAAAAGCCTTCAAAAGGATTTGCATCCTAGCTTCCCTCTGTAAGATCCTTCTGCAAGAGATTTGAGAATTAGCTGCTGTGCCTGCAGTATATTAAAATCTTTGACAGCCATCCACTTGGGGAATCCCTGGGAAAAAAAGAAACAACAAAAAAAAAAATAACCACCTCACTTTGCTTCAAAAGGTTCACAGTATCACTTGAAAGTGGGGAATAAATCGCTGTTCTTTATAATTGCTCCTGAGGCTCACCCATTCTGGGGGGTCCTTCGGTGGGAAGGGATGTGTGGCCAGGCTGGAGGTGCAACCTCCTGCACCCCCTCCAGCTGCTCCCCTGCTGCGAGCTCTGGCCAAGGCTGTTTCCCTGCCCCTCGGCCACAGACCACGGCAGGGAGGAGCATGGAAGGGCACTTCTTTCTCTCTCAGAGTGGTTTGGTTGGATAAGGAGGAGGTCTAGTTGTCTTTTCACCCTCAGCACCGCAGCCAGCAAATCTGAGCAGGCACTGGAGAAGCGCTGTGTGAAAGGTAAAGTGGAGCAGCTCTAAACATCTCTCACAGAAACCTGCTTGAAAAGACAGGTCAAGAGAGATAGCTGGATTTTCCTACTGTTAAAGAAAAAAAAAAAAATGTTTGGGTGAAATTTTCTCTATTTTTTCCCGCACCAGTGATTTTAAACCTTCTTTAAACACAGTAGAAGTATGTTGATAGAAATGTTTCACACAAAAAAGAAAACAAGTTTTTAACCTTGAAAGCTGAAAAACTCCACATTTTTGTTATTCCATATTTTTAACAAAACCCAGTAAAATTCATCTTGAAAAAAAATAAAAACTGCAATTCCAATGGGAAAAAAAAATAATACAACTTCAGTGCAAATTGTTCAACTGCTCCATTCTCAGCTACAAAAAAAAAAGAAAAAAAATACTCTCTGCATGGACACTTTAAACATCAAGTTTTCCACTTACCACAAGAAATAAGAAGTTTTCTTTGAGCAGTACTCTAATAGACTAGACCTTTGCTTCTTAAAACTGACAATTGAGCCCTACTTCACCTTGTGACAGTGCAGATAAATGCCACCTCTGGCTCAAAGTATATGCTTTTGTCCCATAGGCAAATGAGGAAACATTCAGTGAGTAGACAGGTATGTGTTGCCAGGGACACTACATTATCTCACAGTATAACTTCTAACTTCCACTTATCTTACCTTCCTTGCGCTAGGCTATGAAAAGGCAGGGAGTTATCTAACTACAATATCATAGCTGTGTAAGTAGATAAGATGAAAAAGACAGCTAAAGTGATGAAAATTAAAATATTTTGAGCAAGCCAAGAAAAATGCTGACTCATTTTTTAAACCACTGTAATTATTAAAAAAAAAAAAAAAAAAAGTAATTGAACTCATTTGTTTTGTGCTTGTGCACTCACTCACTCAAATTTCCAAGCCATCATTAGAAGTTTAAAAGTTTCCCATCACAAGGATTAAAGGTGAGCTGACATGGGCATATATCATAAAAGAAATTACTTCTACCTTGTTACTTTACAATCCTGAGGGATGAGTAATGCATGAGGAAATGTGGGTTTTATGCCCACAATGATCTTGGTGAAGGAAACAATGTGAAAAGTGTCAATTAGATAATTAAAAATGAGAACTAGCAGAAATAGAATCCAGAGACAATCCAAACTTTCCCCGGGGGCAAGAAGATAGGCTGGATGTCTCCTTTCTGTTACACCGTTTCTGATTTTGTGGACCAGATTTTTAGCAGTGTAACATGATGCAAGTCCACCCACAGTCAAGAGTAAGCTGGTTTGCAACAGTTGAACATTTAGTCCACCAGCTTTAAGGCATTTTAAGCTCCTCCTTTGAATTCTTCCATTTTTCCACTGCTATCACCCTTCCAAGAGACCATCCATCCCACAACACCTTATCTACAAAGGGTTCTGCAGAAGCTGTGACTCTGCAGTTACTTGAATGTCTTGGGAGGAAAGGCTGGCTTACTTGCTTGCTACTGTCAAACTTTTAGTTATCTTTTTCTGCCTTAAATCATAGAATAAATTATCTGAGAATTAAAACCTATGTTTTAGAAAAGGAAACCCCACTGTCCACGACTTATTGATGTCTCTATTAGAATATATCCTCAGACCCTGTCTTTCCATCTTCAGTTTTAAATCAGTCTTCAAATGACATCCTTATTTGCTGCTTCTGCTTTCTCCCACCATCTCTTCTCCTGGTTTGCAGAGGTACAGAGTCACTGACTTCACAAGCATGCCACATCCCTGAAATCTGGCCACTAAACACAATACTTTTAACCCCAAATATCACAGGTATCCCGACTCAGGAGCCAAAGGCTCTGCAAGAAGATACAGTGACATATCAGTGGTAATTGTTCTGACAAAGACCCTCTGAGCAGTGTCACTGGAGGTGACAGTCACTGGCAGTCTCCAGCTTAGCAGCAAGGTCACGGAGGAAAGGCAGTTTCCACTAATGCTGTCAGGCAGTGGCCATGCACAGTGCAATTGTAGACAAATCTTTACATACATGAGCAATTTCCTGAGTGACCACCATCCTCGGGGGCAAGAAATGGCAAGAAGAATGTCAGATAAAGCACAACACAAAAATGCCTACACTTTTCCTCCTTAAATGAAAAAAAAAAAAAAAAAAAAAAAAAAAAGAGAAAAAAAAGAAAAATAACACAAGGGAATGAGAAAGGTTTTGTTTCATTTCTGTGAAGTCTCTCTGCTAAGGAACTAGCAAATCCATGGGCTTGGAGGACTTCTATCAGAGCAAGCAATATTGGGATGGAGACATCCTTCCATTTCCACGGCTTGCCCTTGTCCCCCCCAGAAGCAAGGTTCACCACTGCTGACCCCTGTAAGTGAATAGGTGGGGCAAATGGTCTGTTCACTGCTCGGATAACTGAGCACAACTCCATTGCACATGGCAGAGTTTCTTACTTCTCTGCACACCCAGGAGCTTGGCGTCTGCCTCCTATTGCAGCAGCTGTATGGGCGCCAATGTCAAAAAGACATTCATTTGGAAAGAGGATACTCTGCAAACGGATATGCAAATAAAAGCCATCAGCAAGGAGATGCAGCAGACACACACGGGAACTCACACACATTGTGCTCTCAATAAGTTCAGCATTTTACTGACCCATCCTTCCCTGGAGGTACCACTCGCCCAACAGGTGATGTTTGACTCAGTGGTCATGAGGTGACAATGTGCTAGAAATAGGGAATTCATATCATTTGTATTTCTTTTCCTTTGCTGTTCTAAGGGTTGAAAGGGCCACCATTTTAAATTTAATTTACAGGGTATACTGTCTATCTGTTGGAAACACGAGGAAGCAGACCTTGTCCTAGTATTTATCAGACACATGCCGCCCATCTGCTTGAGCTGGGTCGAGGAGGATTTGCTGTTAATCCTTCAGACCCATCTGCAGGGGGTTCAAAATGCTGACCAGAAAGCTAGACAAGATGAGGTTTATTTAATTAAAAAAACTGCTCCGGAGGTTACTGAAAATCACTCTGAAGAAGAAATAGCTTTTGATCATGTCACTTCTAGGGAAGGCGGGGAGGGGAAGGGGGATGGGGGAGGCAGGCAGAGTTTTGCATCAAAATAGGACTGTGACCATCAGTAAATAAATAAAATGATAGACCTGCACCAAATAAACCTGTTCCCATGAGGGAACATTTCTATCTACCTGTTACATCAAATACAGAAAAAACTAAGCCCCCACTCCAGCTTGGGTGTTTCACCACCACATTGCAGGGCTTGGCCTCTAATCTGGGCCAAGTATGAAAGGCAGAAATTGGGTTACTCATGCACGTACACACACACACACGCACACACAAACACACACATTAATCTGCAGGTTTGTTTGCATGGATCTGAAAAGGAGGCAGACACAACCAAGAAAACAACGCCAAAACTGCATCAGGTAAGCACTTTAAAACCTGGCATTTATGTTTGCCTGCTCTTTGGAAGAAACACAAGTTTCTGGGGAAGATGGTTAACTTTATTACTTTAATGTTTAATTGCAGCTTTTCATAATCAGGGTTACCACCATTCAAGATCCATTTATGTGGAAGTGAGAAACAACAAAATCCCATCTACATTTTCTCTGCTGAAAATGGACATCTGTTAGTAACGATATTATTTCTAATGAAATATTATGTACACAACTGGTTTAATGCAGTTCATGCAGCGCTCCCAAGCTCACTTGGGAGAAGTGGCTTTTTGAGGGAATAATCCTTGTTCTTCCAGCTCCTGATTGTTATTTTATGGCAATATAACACATGACAATTTTCAAAGTAACTCATACAGACAATTTGCCCCTACCTCTCCTAGGGCTCTTTGAAATTCTGTGCCTGTTCCTAATCAGATTCCTGTACTGAGGGTTACACAATAATTTTATTTTTCTTTACTGGTTTTTTTTTTTCTTTCTTTTATTTTTAAACACAAACATCCTTAGAAAAATCAAAAGCAGAGGCAGATCTGAACACCAGGAAGAACAACAGGAAGCAGACAGCAATATTCCTGACAACAAGCTGTGAAACACAGGGCCTTGCATTGCTGGTCCTATACCCAGCCACACCAGTGAAATACAGCTCCATCTAGGGTCAAGGTACATCCATCCTGCAGAAAAGATGGATTTTGGAAACCATGACCAGGAACAGTGGGGAGATCTTACTCTCCTGCAGAGTGGCAAGTAAGGATTCATGCTGCTGGGGATCAGATAGCAAGCCTTCAGCTTTGTGGCTGAAGATAACCTCTGAGCAAAGTAACTTTATCTACAACAAATTATTCCTTAGCTTCCCATTGCAGGATTTACTCTACCTTACTCTGAAGCAAGTGGTGCTGGCTACTATCAGATAGAGGGCTAGAGGGATGTCTGCTTTGATTTAATAGAGAAGTTCTCATGGAAAGGCCTTGGGGAAAGTAAGAAAATCTCATCCAAAGACTGAGGAGAGAGAAACTCACTGAACTTCTTTTACGATGACCAGGTTAACCAACTATGCAGAGATTTGACCATATAGATATAAGGTTTCTGATGTTTAACAGGCCACTGAAATAGATGTTCTCTCTTCTGGATATACAGCTTCAATCTATCTGTGAGTCTTTTGTTCCCCTGACCCACTCAATCCACATCTTTTTACTTTTTTACTGAGTAAACTGGGCATTTCCCGTAGTTGTTTCTTCTCAGTCATGTAAATGTGACATTAACCCTTCCTAACTGTCCATCTCATGGGCTCACAGCCTTGGGCTGTGAGGGATCTGACACCCAGCCCTGCCTGTCTTTGCTGCACATCACTGCTGCTTTAACTCATCTTAACATTTTTGCTGGCAGTTACTTCATCCATAGCAGCGTTGACAGAAAGAAATATTCACCACTACTTGCCAGGGCAAGGTTGGGCAAGCTTTGGATTTAAGGTACTGCTGACTTAATATTTCTATGATGCTGGACTGAGAGTCAAAGCCACTCAGGGTGACAGCATGTTTCCTTCTGCCAACTCCATCCGAGGGAGCATGTGTGCAAGAACCTTAAGCCACAACAGAGTCCACTAGATTCACTTCAATAGGTTTCAAATCTCTGTGAGGCCAGAAGATCACAAAGCAAAACATCTATTTCAGACACCTCACAGGACTTAAAGGAAATTCTTAACAAAAGTATTTAAGAGGTAACAAAGCCCAATTTCCCAGTACAGATACTTAAACCGCATACAGATCCTGTATTTACACATGCAGAGTGGAATTTGCACATGCAATTAAGTTGATTGACATTTTCTCACTGCGTAGATACCTTCATCAGCAAACATTTGTGCAAGCAATCAAGTGAGCTGTATTTTTAAATGCCCACCCTGGCATGCAGAAGGAAACATCCCAGCCAGGCATGGAAACAGCAAGGATGCAACTTAGATGAATTCATCTGAGCACTTGTCAACAAATGTAATGAACAGGAAATCAGAGAAGCAAATGACAAAAGCCATCAGTTCTGGGAAAAGTGCCTAAGAGATGGTGTTAAAAGTGTCTCAGGAAAAAGTGAGGATCACCTGATATGTCATTTTTGTCATAATTAGTTGGCAAAGAAAACAGGGAAGTCAAAATCACAGTGGTGCACCACAGCCCTCCTGTTAGCAGAGTGAGGCTATCGATCTCATCACTCATTTATTTAGAAGATAGAATTTTAAACAGGAATGAGAACATAGTTACCATCAAATCAGCTGTCAGCTGGATGTCACCCTAGGCAATTAGCATGCTCCTAATGTGCGACAAATTTTAAGCCCGAATTATGTCCTCAGATGCCTGTGTTCAGCTCACACTGACTTTGCAGAACACACGGTTTAGAGCACAGAAACAACAGAAGATCTTCAGGTAGATATTGCAGAGGCTTTAGACAAACAGCCTTGGCTGGGAGAAAAGGAACGGGAGAGGAGATCTACCATGGATGCTGCTAACAGAGCAGAAAGTGTGAAAAACCCTTCCTGCCAGACTGAGTAAGCAAGCCTGCAAATGTGCTGTCTTCTGCCCAGAGCAGCTCTGGAAATGGACTGTAAATATATTTGTAAGCACGACAGGTAGTTAGCTAATAATATTTCTGGGGCTGATCCTTGGCAGGTATAAGTCATCCAAATTCCACTGATTTCCTTGATTCATACCAGCTGTGGCTTCATCTCTGTGTTGTTATTAAAGACAATAAATCTCTTCTTTGGGCCAAATTTAGTCCTATCTATGCCACCATGACTGGATTAGGTCCACTGAAATTAACGGGGGAAAGTCTGCTCTCGTGTGTGAGAAATGAGAATAGAATGTGGCTGCAGCATTTATTAAAGTAGAAAAGAAGCACATTCACACACATACATATGTGAACGTATTTTGTTGCATGTTGGATTGATTGAACATTTTCCCTTAGAAAAAAGGGGAAACAAACTAATTTCCCTTCAGAAAATGAGATTTCACACAAACTAAGATTCTCCACATGGGGAAAAAATGTTTCCCAACAATGTTCCAGTCAGATAACTGATGGTTCTTGTTTTGTTCTATATCTGCTTGAGCCAGCACACTGTACACGGGTAGACTCATGATTCCCTTGAGTAATTCAACTGCTGGAAGAGAAAAGGGCACATTATGGTGGCTACAGTTTAGGCAGTGGTGAGCTTTCCTGTGATCTTGCAAAACATAGAGCTACAGCTCCTGTAAGTAAGAGGCTGTTCAACCAGAAGCAAACGATGACCTGATTCAAGCAAAAATATTTAATTTTAGCTCAAAATGATATTTGCGAATCAATTATTTTTAGGAACTATGTGTTTCAATCTGAGAGGAACACGAATATCAAAATACCAGAATTTCCCACGGGACAGAAATTCTATTTTTCAGCAAACAGTAGGAGCTATCTCTATTGAGAGGTCATTTCTCTATCACGAAGCCACTGTTTTTTACAGCTATGTCTAAACTTAAATAAAAGACGGTCAGGAACCAAACACTTGTCTCAAAACTAGATGGCCAACAGACTTCCACAGTGCACATGGAGATCTCACAACTTCCCGATCCCCTGTTCCAGTGTACCCTCATGTGCAGAATTCTTTTTTAATACCTAACTTTAATTTTCCATGATGCAATTTGTAGCTGTTGCCTCCTGTCCTTCCGCAGTGTGCCTCCAAGAATAGTCCAGCTCTGTCTCCTCTATGACTATTAATTCATCGAAGCCAGCTTGTAGATCCCCCCTCATCTACCCCTTCTTCTGGCTCAACAAACCCAAGACTCCCAGTCGCTGTGCACGCCCTGTACCGTAGGCTCTTGATCACCTTGGTGGCTTCTGCTGTTGGTCAGTGTCTTGTATCAAGGAGCCCCAAACTGTACACAGCTCTGCATATTTAATCAATGAGTGGCACGGGTGACAAGGGGTCTGATGTTTGAACTTGCTCCTTGCACTTCCCTTCCTTAGCAGCACAGTCTGCCTGATGGTTTCAATGGCATTTTCTAACTCTTAGCAGAGAGTGACAACCCTCCTGGCTGCTGTAAACCAGCTCAAGTCTGTGGGCTTCAAAGTGGAGACAGGCTCATTTATACCTGGTCTGGATGAGTCTGGCTGACTCTTGGACAATTCCGTTACCATTCCTGTTCAAACAGATGAAGTCATGACTGCAAATTAGCTATCTG
Organism: Tyto alba; assembly: GCF_018691265.1. Taxonomy (NCBI): domain Eukaryota; kingdom Metazoa; phylum Chordata; class Aves; order Strigiformes; family Tytonidae; genus Tyto; species Tyto alba. The sequence continues at coordinate 5,405,483 of NW_024881303.1, read as the reverse complement.
CCTATTTCAAACAGCAAAATACCCAATGACACAGCAAATGTTCCTGGGGAGAACAACCCAGTTACAGAATTTGTAAATGAACGGTAGCATGTGGAGCTGCAGATTGTGTGTGTTTGGTGAGGGTGGGTGCAGCAGATCCCAGCATATGAGCAGAGAGAAATGGAAAAGTAAACATCCAAGAAGAGCAATATGTAATTCTTTGCACCAAAGCACACAGTAGTCATGCTACAAAGCTGACTGCAAGGAAAATGCTAGTTGTATTTTCAAGTAGCTTTTCATCATCTTTTAATGCAAAGTAAGAGACAGAAACAAAAGAGAGAAGACAGCTCTCTGCTATCTTCAGCCAGTCCTCTGTGGAGAAACAGTGACATCAGGAAAAACAATCTCAAACCACAAGCCACCAGAAAGCACCCCACACGTCCAGTGTGAATAACCACCACTGCATGTGACTGCCTTCTCTTGAGACCCTGATCATGAATCTGAGCATCAGCTGCTTTTCTCCATCACACAAACCATCCCTCACAAAACAGACACCTTGCATGGGGGATACCTGCTCTTTTGGTTGCCATTAACATGGTGTTCCTATGGGATGCTCCACCTTTCCTGCCAGAGGGTGAGCTCCCCAGTATCTTTGGTAGTCCCTTGTTTTCTGTGCTTTATTACCAGGGGGTTACACCAAACCAAGGGAAGGTTTTGCTCCCCAGATACCTGTGGAAAGGCCTTCCCTGATCTAGCTTTAGAAGTGACCCTAAAATCCCCCAAACATGAAGCTCTGTTCCAGTTATTCATCCTATAGTTTAATTTCTGTCCTCTCCTCTGTTACAATATATTTATCTTTTATGTTTCATCTACACACAAACTAGACACCGTTGACTAAATCTAGGCTTCCACATTAAAACAGCAATTACACATCTCCTATCTTCAACTTCTTTAAATAGAGCTGATTAATATTCAGACATTGCAATCCCTTGATTAAACAAGACAACCACAAGGAAGACACTACTAGAGACCACTTGCCAAACTGGAAACTCCCTGTCAAAAATTATAAAAGAAAAAGGAAAAAAACCCCAGCTCTTTCATCTACTTCCTATGAAGTCTCAGCTGCATCTGTGTCACTGTGCAGAAGGCAGTAAGAGACGATGTCGACAGATGGGGAGCTGAGGACGCAATTCACCCTGCCTTCAAGAAAGCTTACAGTCCCGTACTATACATTAATCCACAAGGTCAGTAATGGGGCGGGGGGGAGACACCAACCATGTAAGCAGATAAAGAATTAAGATGGAGGTAGCAGACAAAGCAGGCATGTCTGCAGTATTTAGTGTGGATGGGGGAATCTGGTGGAATGTCACAGGGGGCATTTCAGCTACCAGGCCTTTTGCCAAAGGCGTGACCAAAGGGGAAGAAGAAAAGAGCAGAAGGAAAGAAAAGGTGCAAGAGACACTCGTCCAAGTGACAGTCAGTGCTGAACAGGGAGTAAATTAATCCAGGACGACACTGACAGACTAGGATTAAGTAGCTCACCCGTGTCATTAGGTTGCATGCACATATAGATGAGCTAACAAAGATAGGGACAATGCTTACCCCAAATAATTGAGGACACAAGGAAAAAAGGGTCAGGGGAAGGTTATAAAAATAATAGATTAGGAAGCTTCCAGAGAGGGCTTTCAAGTCAGCCCTTTTCTCACTCACGCTCTTGTTAAAATAGCTATTTCTGTTCTGGTCACCTCTCGTCACCTATCTGACTTCTGCTTCTTTCTAGCTCCTTTCCTTCTTCTCCAGCCTGTCCAAAATACCAATTCCTTTCCTTGATTTACCACACATGTCATTTTGTTCCCCAACCACTACATTACCTTTCAGCCCTCCATGCAATCCTATCAAGCTCCTTTTCTTTCATAGAGGCCATCACTATGTTTCAGCTGATGAGGGGTGACTTGCTAAGAAATATTATCTCAGTCACTTGCCATCATGGATCCAGATCAGCTACAACCAATGCATGCCACTTTTTAAAAGGGTTAAGACTTTTAGGATAGTTACTGAGCTGAGCCTGCTAAATAGCAGGCTCTAGTTCTCTCTTACCTGCACCACTGTCTTCATGCGTGACCAGATGCATCACCTCAATTCTGTAGTTTAATTCCTTCTGTCATCTGTCAAGTCTTCTAATTACTTCACCTGAAATTTTCCCAGAGAGCTCCTCTTCTTCCTTCATATTGGTTGGTATGATCAAATTTTAATTATTTCCAAAGTTGAGGTACAATTCACTGGAGAGCTATAAAAACTCTGGAGTGGGCACAAGAGATTAGGTGGACATGCATATTTGGAGATGGAAGCAGCAAGTGGTCTCAGACTCCATCTCTGAGCTCTCCTGGAGTATGGATAGTACTGACAGTAAGAGAGCAGGGCCTTGCATATAGTGCTGCTCCATCCATAGGCTTTCCTGACACTGTACTTGTGAGTTTCTCACAGTGCTTGCCTCTTCAGTGCTCTCTGCCAGAAAACTTTCACTCTCCCACACTGCAATAATGAAAGCTGAAGACTGGTAATCACATCAATGTGAAAGCAGGTGAAATCACATTTGGTAAACTAAAGAAACTATCAATCTCACTCAGAGTTGCCAGTGAGATAAAACTTAACTATATATCACCCAAGTGGGAAAAAGAAAAGAGCTTTTTCCACTATAAGGCCTCTGTCAATGACACCTCTGCCCAGAACAGGGACATTCCTCAAAGACACTTGGCTATCCTTTTGTTTCAGTTTTCCTTCCTCAAGACTGTTGCAATTAGCGTTTCTTGATGCAGCTCAGCTGAAACTGCCACTAATACAAAGTTGCTAACTACAATGTCATTGTGGACCATAACGAATGTTTGCTTAAAGATCAATAGGTGAGGCCCGTGTTAATTGTTAAATTAAACATAAACATTGTCAGAACACATCCATCGTTATTCTTCAACCTGATGACATGAACCTGAAGATCCATTGGTGACCTTATATTCAGGCTCTGTGACCTTCAGGTGGTTTGCATCAGATTACCTTATGCAAACTTAGACTTTTAATTGACCATTTTAGAATACAGCAGATTGCAGAACTCATGCAGTTTCAGGAGGGTTTCCTTTGAGAAACACTCTCTGAGAAGGAAAAAACACCTATAGGGTACTTGGGAAGATTTGTCAAGTACAGGGAAACTTGGAGTTAAATGTGTCACAGTTTAGCTGCATCCTTTCATGATAACATCCATTTCTAACCTGCCTCAATCATCTGCTGGACTCACCAGAGCTAAGAAAGTGTCACAGAACAGAGTATTTCGGGTGATAATTTCCAGATGGTGACTGGTGGGATTCATTTCCTACTATCTAGTCACAGGAAGAGTCACAGTTCTGAGGATGGGCACCATGCATGGTGAAGGAAGCCTCTGTTAGTGAACATAAAAAATCTGGGCTCCAGCACAGCACAAGCACCACTGCCCTCAGTGACTAAGTGTGTAGTTACACTGCTTGTAACAGTGAACAGGAATTGATTCCTGCCCTGCTCCACCTTCCTACTCTGCTGCTACTGCCAGTAATTAGAGCTTGCCAGAGGCTGCAGAGAGCCTGAAATAACTACTCTGGCATGCACTAGTCGTCATATGCATCTTATGATGTTAAATTCACCTTAGAATTTGAAGGGCTGTTCTACATCATCAAGTCTGGTTCTTTGCACCACTGGGAACAAAACTGCATAGGTTTCACCAGTTTATCAAATATCATCTTAAAATGATTGAAATTTTTTGTCCCACTCACACTGGTGGGGACTGTTGCAGAGCCCCTCTCCTCTGTCAGCTAAAAGCTTCCCTCTAACTTCCAGCCTCGATTTATTCAGAGCCCGTTCCTGCCTATTTGTTCTTGTGCCAGCATTTCAGCTTATATAGCTCTTATCCCTCCCTAGTGTTTACCCCGCTGATGCATTCCTGGAGAGCAGGCCTATCTCTTCCCAGCCTTCATGTTATGAGGCTGAACAAGCCCTGCTCTTTCAGCCTTCTTTCATAAAGCAGGTTCTCCATTTCCCCAGTCACCCCAGTAACCCTGCCAGTCTGAATCTTAAACATGGGTAACCACAGATGTCCCGCGCAGGTTTTCCTTTGTCTTCTACAACAATATTAATACTGCAATTCTGCAATAAAATCGATATATTCTAGGACTGTGGTTGTTCTGTTCACAGCCAGGTTGCATAGTGGCCCATCTTCATTCCCTAAGCATTTAACATAGTCTTTCACTATGTCAGTCTTTCAAGCTAAAGAGTCTATTGTTTAAGGCAGCATCTTCTGTTATTGGTCCCAATGTGCATTGACTTTGTACTTCACAATACCCAGATTCTGTAAGTTGATCCGAATCAATAATGCTCCCAAATTTTCTATCAGCAATATGTTTCATTAGCTCAAGCAACTCCATAACCGCTTTCCAGTTACTCATTTCTTCTTCCTGAGTCACCTTCCATCCTTGCCCCTTTGACCACTCTTTGCCCCATGACAGAACACTGGTTTTAATCCTCACCTTCTCCATCATCATCACAAATTCCCTGTTACAGCACAGTATATATTCAGTCCTTCAGAGGAACCCATCTAGACACGGACATCATACTGTACTTGACTTCTGCTCAGTGAAAGCTCTCCAAGGAGCCCAGTAAAATCTCTCTCTCACAAACCCATCTTGCATTTATCCCATTTTTTGTGTGCTTTCACATGTTCAGTTATTTAAAAAGCTGCTCTACAGCACTGCGAAATATTGAGGTACAGACAGGAGTTTCCCTAATCACTTTTCAACAGCTGCTCCATCCTTTCCTACAGGTACTGGGTTTGCTACTTTCCAGTCAAATGCTCAGGGCAGACTACTCAGGCTTTGAACAGTTTATTGAGAATCTTTGCTATAGGGATGGTGATTTCAGGTGTTAGTTCCTTCACTCTCCCAGGGCTGATCTGGTCCTTATAGACTTGAACACACAAAGCGCTTGGAGATCTGCGTATTACACATGACCTCTCCAGATCTATTCACTGATTCCCACTAGCCATCTTCATCCTTAGGGAAAGACAAGGTAGTGTCCCTTCAATGTCTGGAAGACACATACTAATCCATAACCCATGCTTATTGCGTGGTAGACCCATTTATTCTTTTTCTTTTCATTTATATGGCTATTGAGACTTTTATTGTATCCCTTACTGTACAAGATCCTCTCAGTTTCATACCCTAACTTTAGACATTCATCTCCTCACCTTCAAGACAAGGCTTCTTTAATTGATCTATGCCTTTCCATTGCTAGCATATTCCGTTTCACTCCTTATACCCTTTTCAAGGCTATTATTTATCTGCTCAGGTCTAAATCCCTTTCCTGATAAGTTTTTCTCACTGGTGAGCATTGCAAATTCCACATAACTTCTATACCTTCTTTTAAAGAAATCCCCAGCATTTTACATGTCCAAACCCTTGGTTGTCCTGCCATACTAATTTCACCTGCTTTAGACACCAGCATGAGTTACTACTGCTGGCCATGGAAATGTATGGTTTGGGGACCCTCTCTTTGCCTTTCTTACAGGAGGGCTGAAACCATTAATAGCATTACCATTTGTTATCTAGCTACCCAGTTAAGGGAAAGATGGATCCTGAATGGTTATACACGCAAGCTGTCTTCCCACCTCTAGGCAGCTTTGCAGTAACAGGGAACATGCGAAGCTTTGTCTGCCTGGGCTCTGATATACAGCCTGCTGCTTTTTATAGTCCCTGGTTGAAGCCTAGACAACACCACAAGCACCAGTTGAGATTTTGAACCCAAGTTAACAGGTAACAACTCTTCTGCATCATGATCATCCTGTAGATCAAATTGTCTGCCTGTATGATTGAGGTTACATATGTCTCTCTCCAAGTCTGCACTGGCACGACTGAATTGTTATCGGTGTTACACAGAAATAAGTTGCCTTCTGATGGGATTCTTGAGTGGAGCACTGTGTCAACCCTGCAGTTTTAATTTGCTGGAAGGAAGAATACCACTTTGATATTCACCCTCACTTCTGTCAAACAAGATACATGCTCTGATCTGCCATGACTGCAATTTCATAACTTCAGAAATACACAGCCACAGAGCAGTGAGGATGTGTTTTTGCTAAAGTCAACAAACTCAACATGATACTGTTTTAGGCTTCCTGTTATTTTTCACTGTGTTGTTAAGGCTGTTTGGTTCTCTCCTAATAAACACATTTATTCACGTTACAAAGATTTGAGATTTGATAATTACGTGAAAGCATACAAGTCTCAAGCATAACAGGACTGCTGAAAAATTAGAGGCTTACCCCTTCTTTCTGAGAAACCTGGAGAAATACAATAAAGCAGGAAACAGAAAGAGATAGAAATCTCCAGAATTCAACTACTCCACACCATTAATTACGGCAGTTAGAAGAATCAAGCGCTTCGGACAGATTTTGCCCAGATTCAGGAAAGCGCTTTAACATGGGTTTAAGTTTACCCTCTGTTTGGAAAGTACTTAAGTATAGGCTTAACTTCGAGCAGATGTTTAAGTCCCCTTGACTTTAACATGTGCTCAAGTGCTACCTACAAAGGAAGCATTTTCCTGAAGCAGGAGACCATCTTGGCTTAGGCACTGGATTAGCTGTCAAGAGACAGGGATTTGTTCCTGGCTCTACCCCTGGCCATTGACAGGGCGAGCCCAGGCAAATAACATCCCTACTCTGTGCTTCAGTTTCACAACCTGTAAAATGGAGCTACCTGCACTCCTCTTTGCAAAGTGCTCCAACATTGATGCATGAAAAGCATTATATTTAAGAAGTTCACATTCATATCATAATACTTGGGGCTTTCTTGCACCATCCTTTCAAATGACTGGTGCTGGCAACTGCTGGACAATGAAGGATCTTAGTTGCACATGCTCCTTATCCTTTCCTGTTAATTCAGGTTGACTGTATTGGCTGATTTCCACTTTTTATACATCTCCTAGAAACACTTTTTTTTTTTTTTTTTTTAAATTTTAGCATAAAAAATTTCATTGAAGTTAATGGGTTATTAAGTTGTTGGATGCATCTTACACCTTCATATGTGAAGTGAGTTTGGATTTTCATTAGTTAGAGCTAACACCAATTTTCAATAAAATATTAACCAAACACACACAGAAATAGTTCATGTGGATCTATCCACTACTTCAATAAAATTAATAGACTTAGATATTTACTCTTGCCCCAGCAGTAATATTTTCCCACATTACATTTCAAACAATGAAATGACACTAAATTCATTTAAAACAAATTTATATTATTGTTATTTTAAACAATACTTAATTCAATTTCAGTGTTTGGCATGCAAAGTTTGAAAATATCAATATTATTGTTTAATGTAAAAAAAAAAAAAATTCAGCTACAAATTATTAGCATATGCAAGCTTCCTAAATGACTTCCAGAGCTGGTATTTACATTAAACTGAAAATGAGCAAAACCAGCCAAATGTAACTGTACCATTCAGAGAATGGGGCTGCTAAGGTTTAAAAGAAATAAAAAAGAAAAGGGCATACAGCCGCAGTTTCAGTCCTCTCACTTGCACTTGGTGGTAGCTCATCCAGGGCAGTGTCACCGCAGATTTGCTGTGGCCAAACTGAAGACAAAACAGAGCGACATGAAGATGAAGAGAGATGGGGAGACAACCTGTACATTGCTCACTGTGGAGCTTTTTGAGCTATATTTGTCACCAGAAAACCTCTGAATGTGTGGCAAATAGCATCGTTGCCCCCACAGCTGGGGAAACTGAGGCACCACGGCTCCTCTGACTACAGAGGACACTGGAAATACAGCCACGCGGGTGGGGGGACGCGAGCCACCACCATTGCAGCCCACCCTCCCAGACACAGCCCAGCCCTCTCCGGCCCTCACCTCCCTGCCTCCCCTGCAACCAGCATGGCTTCTCACACAGCAGGGGCTGTCCCTGGTGAGGAAAAGCCCCAGCCCGCAGCCCGTCCTCCTCCATGCAGCCGTGGCGAGGCCGCCGCGCCGCAGCAGCGGCCATTTTGTGTGTGCTCCTCGCTGCTGCGGCTTCCCGTCATGGTGGGCCATGAGAGGACAGCACCTGGAGGGCGGCAGTATTATTACTTAGCAATAGTATATACTATAATATAATAACCTATATTGTTACGCCTCTAATATATTATTCTAACATTTAGATTAGCACATACGCTGCAGGGGGATTATGTGTCAGCCTCCAGCTCAGCACAGAATGGTGCTGGAGGAGTGCAGGCCACAGTGGGTGAATGTTGAAGAGGAATGGCCCTACACAGCTGTTGCCTTAAACAAAATTGCATGCCTTGTACTAACTTGGTCTCCCCATGGTCTTGTTGGGAAAAAGGCTGTTTTCATCTTTTGGGACAGATATTTCTGCTGAGGAAGGGGATCGTAAGTAAGAGGAGGCTAAAATAAGACCTGGGTTTGTTTGAGCTGCCTGGAGTCTGCTGGGAGGATGACAGTGTTTGCAGAAATGTCGGGCTGATTTCTAGTGCTTTCACCCCATGTACGACCAGTTGGGCTGGCTGGCCAGCATCACCCCTTAACACCAGTGTTGCTGTGCCATGAACTGGCTGTCCCATGGCGAGAGCAAACCAAACCCTTTTGCACCTAGAATTTCAGACCAATTAATGGGGAAGCAGTGTCTGCACTGTGCAGGTAAATTCCGCTTTGGGCAAACAGCATTTGAAACAGCAAATGTTTCAAAGCTTGTAAGCCCGGTGGAGAGTCAAGGTAAATAACGTGCTCCTGTGTCCCTGAATGTTCCACCAACATGAAGGAGATGCTTCACCGCTTGGAAACAAGCTGCTCCCTGAAAATTGCCAGGATGGCTCTTGCTGAGCTTTCCTGCTAATGACAACACATCCATGGAGCCTGGAAATGTCTGCAACAAACCAGTGACTCAAGGCAATCATTGAGGAAATCACAAAGTATATTTAGATTTGATCTCTACTTGTTAACATGGTCCTTTGAAACCCTTTTAACAAAGAAGCAGTTAACCATTTGAGGATGTCTTCCCCATGTGCAGCGGAGGAGCTCTGATTCAGAATAAAAGAAGTGGCTAGAAGAGTGTGTGGTTATGTAGCTAATTACATGTTTGATAAACTTGTGTTCTAAAACAATGCTGCGTGTCTCCTCCCTTTGCAGAGTGCCAGTTCAATGGAGTGTTTCCCATGGATTGGCAATTAGATGTAATTAGGTCTTGTGATTTCCACATTTGTCTTCATGTCACAAAGTTTACTACTAAAAATGCTCTTTTTGATGGTAGGCGTTTTCTAATTGCTTACCGCCTGCAGCAGTAATAGAAACCATTGGCACAGCACCTGAGTTTACTGTTGGATCAAGGCATTGCTCCCTGCTCAACTTTTCAGGATTTTGGAGCTCCAGAAGTCTCACACAGCATTTTGTAAGGGTCAGCTGCACTGAAGTCAAAGACGGGGGACTTCTTAAACTTGACTGCTGGCTGACATGTCAAATCAACTTGTAATTTGGGAGGTGGGTAGGAAGTTAGAGCCCAAATTTAATAGCTGCTAAAAATTTAGAGAGGAGCAATTGAGTTCTTTTTCTTTTTTTCTATAAAAACATGTCAGTATTAAAGTGATAATTTACAAACCTTTTGGAATTCAGGTCTGTGACTGATATTACCTCAGTCCCATGCAAGGCATTTCTGTGCGGTTTGTAGAAGGGACCAGTTTACTGTCCATTTCCAAGGTGGATAGGACAAGAAGAAAAAGGATTAAGATACAAAGGCAGTAGGAAAATCTCTGCTGAGTAAGAATTGTGAAGCAGTGAACTAAGCTGGTGGTGGTACACTTTCTTCTAAACTGGAGATCTTTAAGAACAGGTTAGGGAAATAGCTAATAGGAGAGATTTTGGGTTTGTTGGGTACTGCAACTGGGAGATGGACTAAATAGCTTCCTAAAAGCCTTTTGAGGCTTATTCTTTGGTTTTATGAGTAGCACAGGTCTTACTTAACCCACCATTGTAAGCGTTGTTTCACCGTGTGTGCACTCGTCATGTAAGTCATATGAGCACCAGTCCCCTCTCCTGGCTGGATCTTCTAAGCTCTTAAATGCATTCCCCTGAAGAGTGCATAGCAGAAGGGTGTATTTGACAAGCACAATTGGAGATAAGCAGCCCTGAGGAGTTTTAGGACATTGAAGAAAGAAAATAATCTTCTGGTTTCTTCTTTGCACAAAAAGATTGAAAATAACTCCATCCCCTCTGGACTGCAGAAAGAGACACTCTAAACCAGATAATCTCCAGCTCTTAGACAGAACATTTTCTCTGTTGATCTCGGAGATCTTGCTAAGGAGGTCAGCAGTGTGATCCTGTTTTGATGATGCAGACAGGTGTGAAGAGCTGAGTTGTGGCCACACTACCAGGTGTGCAGAGGTGGGAGCTGCTTTTTCTTCTCAGAGGCAGATCCAGGCTGTGCTCACCCCTTCTTGCAGATGGAGAGCACAGCACCCCCAGCCTGTGCATCTGTGCAGGCAGACCAGCTGGGCCCCAGCAGAGCTAAGCTTGCCATGTCTAAGTCCATCAGCAGACACCATAAGACCAATTCTTTCTTAGCACACTGCAGATGCTTTGTGCCTCACCGACTGCTTGGCAACATGGACAAGAGGCTTGTGTGGGTCACAAAATATAGTTATTACTCTCATTCCTCTTCCTCACCATGCAGTGTAGATGTATTACTAGCAAGGGGCTTATGTTCACCCACAGGTTATAGGGTGGAGCAGAAATAGAGCTAAAGGCACCATCCAGTTGTCCCAATGCTTTTTAGGCTTGTGTCTGCCTGGAGCAAGAACACTTATGGATGACACGTGGTTGTGCACGTTCCACCTGCAGACTGCAGCTCTTTGTCTAGTAAATGCTGCTGTGACAAAGCTGTTCCCTATCATTTCCCTTTATTAAATATTTGCTACAACATTGGCTCAGTGCTTTTCTCAAACTCCACAGTCTTGGATTTAAGACTGACAATAAAGAAGAGGCACAGAAACTGCATATGTGTGCATAGGGTTAACACCTATAAATTCAAAGCCTGATGGTCCTGACATCACATAAGACTTTATTTGTTTCTTCAGTCAAGCTTTGGGAAAAAAAAAAACAAACCTAAAACTATCTAGTTTATTTTTGTCTGGAACTGCAGGGCAGATGAGTTTTCCAGAAGGGATAGAAGGCTGCCATCGATTTTATTATTGAGTCAGTTTTAATGAGTCACAGTATTTTTGGAAGGCTTTTAAGATTACTGTAAAGTGCTTAGTTACAGTGGCTACAGGTGCCAAGGCAGGAAAGGAAATAACAAAGAAATGCACAGCAGCTGTATTGCTATACTTCCCCTCAGAACTGGGATCAGCAGAACAACACACATGGAAAATGCAAAAGAAAATAGGAGAAGATGTAAGAGATGACCAAAGTCAGCATGGTCAGATGCTACGCTAAAGGAAAATGCATTTTATTTTAGGCACTGTCCAATGCTCCTTAGCTGCAAGTTGGAAAGGGCCACTGACAGACTCTGGATTGCCAGACGTTCAGTGAATCGCATGTTTGCCTTTCAAGCTGTCCTTCGGCTGTAAGTCATTTGCTCCCATAGCTGCCAAGCTCTACCACTGCCATCCTGCATTGAATGAAATTGTGGAAACATCTCATTTAGCAGTTGAGAGAAGGGAATGCAGAGGAGGGGGAAAAGAGGTAGTATGAAGAGAAAAATATAATTTTTTTTCTTTGTGACTTGAACACTCACCTTTTTTTTTGCCTATAGCATTTTGAAATACATAGGGCACAACTTTAAGAGAGCTCGCAGAGATGATCTGTGTTATATGGCAAAAAAATATTCAGTGTTTTCTTCTAAAAAGAACATACTAAAAAGTACATTGTGAAGATCTAGGGATGGAAAACAAACAGCCTTAAAAATGCAGGGCTAAAGAAAAAGCTTCCAGTTATCATATGATGTGCCAGATAGATTTTCAGATACATCCCATGATGACTGGACTCAGAGTTAGGTAGATGCAGCAACCGTGATTTCAGCGAGCGAGCTCTGAGCAGGATCCATTAAACATGCACACGTCTGCCTTTGCCTCGGCATAGCAAGCGACTGAATGCACAGCTGGATGCTTGCATATGCAAATACCGGTTTGTACGTGCAGATAGCTGCATGCAGCCCAGAAATCAGTTCTGACTTTGGAGGCCCATTTTTCACTCTCCTCCTGCCGCCCCCGCCCCCCTTCAGCAGACGGGGACGTGCGGAATATTTTCCAGGCCGCCGCAGCATCGCGAAGGGGTCACCGCCGACTTCGCAGCATCTTCCAGCGCCCTCAGCGCCCGGCGTTGCTCGCCCCGGAGATGCCACGTAGCAACCTGGGCACCAGCCACCCCCGCATTTGCACACAAACGCGCCCGCAGGAGGAGAGGCAGGGAGAGCAAAGGAAAACTACTTACTGTCGGCGGCGGATCCAGCCTTGTGTCTGCTCTTCATGCGTGACTGGCATGAGTCCCACCGCTAAGTCCTTGGCCGACGGCCAAGCGCGGAGTGGCAGGCACCTGTCCCTGCTGCGAGACCTGGCGACCCCGACTTGCCCTAACGGTTAGTTCTTTTCTAACATCACGTCTACTCGAATTTACCTCAGGATTTCCCCCCTCCCGGGTGCCAGGGAGCTAGGCTGATGCCAACTGCTTCACCATGGATAAAGCAAGGAGCGTTCCCAAGCTGCACTCGGGCACCCTTGAAGCATTCAGCTGTACTCTCCTCGCTGGAACAGATGGGGCCCATCAAGGTGTGAGCGTCCTCCGCCACATCAGCAAAATACCCCAGCACTGGGACAAAGTCAGGAGAGAAAAACAAACCCCAGCAGGGCTCCCTCTCAACTGTCCTTAAAATGCAGTTTGAGACGTGTGCTGAGGAGCAGGCCTGGCTCTGTGCTCCCACCTCAGGGGCGGCAATGGGCCTAACATGCCCCCCCACATCCTTCGCACAAGGACATCGTCTCTGTACCCAGGGAATCACAACTCCCAGAGCTCTGGGCTGTATTTTGTTTCGCTCTCTTTGGGAAGCCTGTTCCAGCATTTCTTTGCCCGCTCTTTTACGCCCGCAGCAGCACCTTCCACACGCAGATCAAAACCTTCCACAAGTGGCTCTGCTGGAAAGGAGGACAAGGAATTTCATTTCACAGGAGTGGAAACAGAGACCATCCAGGAAGGGCTTTTTTTTCAGGAAGTTTAAGGCAGAGATAAGACTTGTGCATAGACATCCTTATTGTGCATCTTGTTTCTTATATAAAACTCTACTTTCTTCAGCGTTACAAATGCAAATGGAAATATTTCCAAAGCATGGAGAATTTTTGAGTGATCTTCCATTATTTCAGCTTCGTTTATAGTCTCTTGTCCCAATATAGGCGCGTTTTACTTATCCTTCTGAAGAAAAAGAACAGAAGCTTTTGCTTTCTGACAAATGATCTGCGTTGGAAATTGCCAAGTTCTGTGCTCCTTGTCCTCAATTTTAATGACATGAAGTTCGTCAGTTAGAAAGAATGACAAATGGGGTTGAAGAGACCCTATTGTGTGTGGTCGGCCTTTGCTAATAAAAATGGAGCTATATTGTATGCAGCAGAAGCTGCCTGCTCTGAGATGAGGAAGAGAGGATGGCTGAAGGCAAAGCATCCCAGATCTACTGCCTTGTGCCAGGCACTCAGTAACTCTGCAGCTGCCTTTGTCCCCAAGCAACCATGGCCCATAGGTTTCCTCTGTCTTTCCTGTCTCCCCTGACCACAGATCTTCATGGCCCACACTCTAATCTGCAAGGGGGGATACAGTACCTACAGGCTGGAAGCTTTATCTAGAAGGCTCCACTGCAAAAGAAATAACATGAGGAAAACTAAAGATCAAAATCCTCTCCCTTAGAAATCAATGCTCATTTTGTATTTAGATTCAAAGAGGTGCAGAAACTAGGATAACCAAGGCTGGAAAATAGAAAGGACTGACCAAAAAGCGCTTTGTGCTACAACTAGGGATCAAGCCTGAAGTCAGTAATATTCTCGGGCCTGCTTGTGTGTAAAAACAGGCTAAAAAAAGCCTAAAAGCAGTGAGATGAAGAAAAAAACATCATTTAGGGCAGTGGCAACTCGTTAACCCAAATGACCTGCATCTCTGGCAAGCGCTGACTGAAGGACTTGCAAATTTACCTCCACTGCCCAATAAACTGTCACTGCCCAGCTTCTCTAATTAAAATAGTCCTGGATTTGCAGGACCTACCCAGAGAATAAACTGGAATTTATCACATTAGCTAAGTCAGATCATACGTAGAGCATATAGGCTGGCCAACAGCCTACTCTGGACCAGATTAACCAGCTAAAATAATTGGGGATTTTTGCAAAGTCTGCCCCTAAAGACTGACATTAAAGAAATGCACCAAAGCATATATTGCAGCCCATTTATTTTTACCCAGTTTAGTTCTTAGCTTGATGTTATTTGGCAATAATGGGAATCAGCGTTTTGTCTTTTGCTAACCAGTGAAAAAAATTCTCTCTGCAGCTCCTTCAGGTGAGCTGTGTCAGTGGGAACTGGTGGATCTCTGAAACAGTAAAGAGGCTGTATTTAATGTATTCCTACATCAAAACTCTGTTGTCCTTATTCCTATATTCTGGTCCCTGCATTACCAGCCTTGTGTAATAAGGAACGAGTAGTGGGGATTTTGTGGACCGATGTCTGAGTGAGAGAAGAGCTGCATCTTGTCCTGATCACATCAGATGGCCTTGCTGGGAAAGGATGAAGAAGTAAGAGAGTCTTGCAGCCTGAAAAGGATGGAACCCAGGTGGCTGCAGAATGCCCTGGAGCCTACATGTAAAACGGGGGTCCTTCTCCTGGTCTCCTCAAGGGAAAAGTGGTGCAGTGGTGCATCCCTCCACCTGCTCTCACTGAGTTGTATGCGTGGGAGCCGGCAGAGACATTCTGGCAGATGTTTCTTTTGAGCAATAGGGGCTTCATCGCTCTCAGGCAAAACAGGTTTTGCTACCAGAGCCAAAGAACTGCAGCCACGGGGAGGAGCAGGAGGAGGAGCAGGGCCAGGAGACACCTGAGAGCTGGATTTCCTGCTCCTGTTCTCCATTCTCACCCTCCCTCGGCAGCCCCTGCCCAAGCCAAACAGACAGCAGAGCCATGGACATCTTGTTCCCCTCTGTGGGTGCAACCACCCACTTGGCTTGTGCCTGGAGCAAGCATTGGGCACTCTCAGCGCTACTTTGAACCTATATACAGCCACTTCAGAGGGGAGCCAAGCCTCAGGTCTTTTGGGATATTTCTATGAGGCTCTGCTTTTCAGTGTCACTGGTTTCAGCCTTTCCCTTTCCCTTTCCTTTTGCTTCAACGCTTACTGTTTTTTTTTTTTACCATGTAGAAACCAGATCTAAAAAAAATATGTAAAACATCCTTAAAACAGGAATGTTGTATTCCAGTGACCTCAGCTGTGAGATGTACTAGCAACTCACTCACCTCCATTCTCCTTAGCAAGGATCTGTCTGAACACAGCCAACAGGAGAACAGAAAATAGCAGGTAACAAGTGGGGAAATAAGATGCTGCTGTCCTAAACTAGTGCTGGTCTGGAATCCATGTCCCTGAACAGTGAGGCAATAGAAAAAAGAATAAATCATTAAGGGACAGAAAAAGACCTTCTGCTCCCAATTTGGCTTTGTCAAGGGCACCAGGAGGTTTCTGTTTTGTTATAAAGTGAAAAGAGGAAAAAGAACAACAGTCAGGCTTTTCATATTTGTTTCATACTATCAGACTGATTCGATCAGTGGCTCATATCATCATGTATCTGCCTGTCCTGTAACTCACTCCTCCTTCACTCACCACTCTGGAATGTACTGGTTTGAGCTCCACAGAAAAACATCAAAAACCACATGCCACTCTCACCAGCTGAAAGCAAATTTCCTCTCTCATGAGCACACATGCATCTGAGCTCAAAGCAGCAGGCTTATTTCTGCCATAGCATTTGCAAAACCCAGCCCTGCATGCACAAGCTCCTCTTCTGCACCTGCAATAGCCACCCACAACAATTCTGCACTTCTAGGCTAAACTGAGGGAATCTGTTGCTTGCTGCTGGTTAGAGGATATGACCTCAGGATTACCATGAGGCAAGCAAACCAAACAGTAACTGGCTTGCAAATGAATCTTTACATACCTCAAACCAGGGCACGCATCTGCTTTTTGGGTAGAGGGACAGCTGCCACAGCAGGAGAGCATAGCTCAGCCCCAGCATTGGATCTTGGCTGCAGCGACCTGGCTGCTGAATTTCCACATGTGAAATTTCTACTGGTGTAAATGAGGGAGTACTTAACAGCTGTACTTAACAACCGCAAAACACGGTACAAACCCGAGCAGTAAGGGATTTCTCCCGGGTGCTCAGAGAGCCCACCCAGCTTTAGCTGTGTTCTTACCAAGGAGTACGCAGAGGGCTTGCCAAGGATCCAAGACTGAAGCCTGAAGTTTTCACCAAAGTTAGCATTTCACCCTCCCATCTAGAAGCACATCCTGAAGCTGACCTAAGACACCCGCATGGGGGATATTATATAACAATGGAGATTGTGTGTGTCGTTTATGTAAAAACATTTAATCTCACAGCTGCTTCCCTCCCCTACACCCTCAGCAAAATTTTCCTTCCATCTCTGATTTAAATACCTGGTATTTGATCATTTCACAGGGTTGGCAAAACCAGCACAATGGAGGCAATGTTTGCTCAGATCTATTTTTGTGTGTATGTGTGCGTGTGAATTTTTGGCAGAATCAGTGTTTGCAAGAAGCAGATAAAACTTTTCTGTTCAAGAATCACTGACAGCCAGGAATTGCTGCCTGCCAGCAAATCTCTACTTACCAAGGGAGATCATGTCATTGTTAGCCAGGTAGAGGGGCTGGAGACAGAAATCTAGAGAGCTTCCTTGTTAGGCTATAAATGAAATAGTTGTTTAGCAATTACTCTAAGACAGTAAATCTCTGTGTGTGAACCCACTTCAAGATAAAAATCCAAACTCGGTTTGCCCTGCTTATACAGCACAGATGCATATGCATCCTGGAAGCTACATAACCCAGTAATATTTTATTCACATCACACTCCAAGGAGCTCACTGACTGGAATTCAATAGAAACTGTTCTCTGTGTGAAAGTAATTTCAGAAAGTAATCTAGTTTATGGAAATGAAAGGCATCAAAACACAAAAAACACTGTTTCTGTACAAGTGCTTTGCTTCAAATATTTGACATGGAAATTTATATAATCCCTCTGGGGCACATGGGTTTCACGAGTGTTAACATCTTTTGAAATGAATTTCACAAATGTTTATTTGGAATACCAGGCATACAAATAATTTAGAATATCAAGGCATCTTGTTGAATCAGTCTTAATGATACAGATCTCAGATGGCTGTGAAGGTTAAAAGGTATGAATTTTAATTGGGTGTATGGAAGATGTCATTTTCAATCATTGCAATGCATTGCCAAAGCTATCACTTTCCAGTTCTAAGCTTCCTGCTACCTCCTCCTCGACTCCCTCTGTTACTTAAAGACCGAAATGACACATTTTTCACATTTTATTTGTCTGCTGGGCATGTATTAAATATAGAGTTTTGCTGCCTATCTTGGTTTATACAGGACCTCATCACCGTTGTATTGCAACACTTCTCAAGCAATAAAGAGGTTGACTTTTTCCAGACAGATAGTGGTATATTGTCAATCCTGTTTTATACAAAGTTAAATGATTAAAGGCAGACAGTATCGAGGTCATCTACAGCACAAATGGTTGCTAAGACTCTGGTCAAAGTCAGATTTTACGGTTGCCTTCTCCCCTCCCTGCTCCCATGGTGGGCCCTACTTACAATACGGTATACAGCAGAAGATAAATTCTTTCACCGTTTAAAACCTATCTTTTAATTAGTAGATCCATATTTACTTCTGGCTTTGGACAATGTGATGGACAAGCATGAAAAGAAAAACTAACTGAGTACCTGTTAAGAGATCTTTGTCCATCCTGTGTAGCAAAGGAACAGGGATCCTGTGGGAAAAGATATCGTGTGATTGGGTAATTAAAAATTATCATAAGCCATAGGCAGTAAAGAAGGCAAATTAAGCTTGCAAATGCAGCATGAGTTCTGAGAGCTCCTCAGCTACTGAGTGCTCAATATTGCAACTTTAACCCTCATTTTAAGTTTGTTCATCACCTAGATTTGTAATCATCCAGCTTTTAGCCAAGATACTATTTTTCTGTATCTTACAAAAAAAAAGAAACTTGAGAGAGAAAACTAAAGGTTGGTTTGTTCACATGGAACAAAGTGGGTGGGCCCTTTGGCGGCTCACTTACTAGCTAACCTTAGAGGTGCTCAGTCAATGTGAGAGAGTTAAGTAGGGCATGTTCTGGGGGAAAAAAATTCCCTCTCCCATTCACCAGCCTTGGTCCAGAGCAGGCACTGTGCAGACTGCGTCTTCAGAGAAATGAAGCAGCCAAATTTCAACAAACCTCTAAAGAACATGCACACTACTGATAACTTGGCCAAACATGGGTGGATTTCAAGAATGGCGTGAAAAACACTTTGTTCACAGACAGCACATGGCCAATTTCCTTTCTACTCCCAAGTGTGATGATAAAACCTCGGCAAGTGGCTCTGAAATTTTTTTTCTTTTTACAAGCAAATTTTATTCCAAGAAATAGTCATTGTTTTCTTTGAAATATCCATTGTCAGCAGCAGGAGAAAAATGAGTGTGACGCAACCATCCAACACACTCAAGACTAAACCACTGGCAGAAAGAAAACGTCAGTCTTCTAGTAGGACACATCAAAGATACCCTGCTATAGACTGAGCTGTCAGGTCTACCTACACTCGGAGTGATTCTGATTTCAGACACATTTTTGTTTACTAGGATTGATGGCTTTAACTATTTAATAACAACCATTCTTGGACAGGCAACTGACAGATCAATAACTTTTGCCACTATTTAGAACAAGGAGAGTATAAATATGTGATTGTGCTTCCCAAGAATAACCCTCCAGCTGCTGGAAATCTGTGCCTTTGGTATTTATGGGCATACTGGCCATTAACCAGTAGGATTGAAGGGGACTGACGCCCTGTGGGGCAGAAATGTGTCTAGAACATCCCTGGGAGATGCTGCATAAAACCTCTGATGAAAGGGGAATCCATGAGCCTCTGGGGATGGCTCGGGGTGTCAACACTTTCAGAAGCAGAGAGTATTTCCCAATACCATCTTTAAGAAACTCCCATTTTAGCGGACACAGGTCGGCCACAAAATTCCCTTTTCATTTTTGCCCTCAGTTTCCCAGCCATTCTCTTCCCCACCCCGCGGGTAGCTGGGCCCTGATGCTGCAGCCTGGTGGTGCACGTCCCCTCTCCATGGTGTGTGAGCACACACTCCCCACTGCCAGCCCCGAAACTCCCCCCTCATTAAGGCAGGCCGGGAGGAACACAAAGCTCTCTGTTTTGCTTGAGTCCCTCCTGTGAATGGGCGGAACAAATGATAAGCGCAGAAAGCAAGAAGAAAAGTTGTCCAAGCGGGGCATCGGTTTCCCCCAGGGAAAGGCTTTCCAAGCCCTCCCTTCCCCCTCTGCCCTGCTTGGATGGGAGTGAGCCTTCTGCTGAGCAACCTGGACCTTGGCTTCCTCCGTCTGTCCACTCGTGTCAACTTTCTTTCCCCCTTCCACTACATGTACGTGCTCCCTTGCAGCCTGGCAACACGTGCAGGCTGTGTCAGGCCCTGACGAGGTGGTTGGGCTGGTTTCCAAACCTCCTCCATTTGCACAGCAGTGACAGAAGCGTCCCGTGGAAGAAAAGCACCGGCAGGAGATCCTCAGATTCTTTTCTGAGGAATGCTTGTGAGTTGCAATGTCTTTCCTGTGCTACAAACCGCCCTTTCAACACAGCAGAGCAGGGAAGAAAAGGAAGGCAGTATCTGCCACAAAGCTGCTGGCTGTGCTGGAGAACCAGTTCCAGTTGCGGGCTGGAGGGAGTAAAAGACTTCCTTTGCTGGAAATGAGGTGGCAAAATGGATCCCCTGCAATGAAATGACTTTGCTGCCCTCCCTTAGGGAAGTGAATCACCCGGTGCTGCTACAGTTTTCAGTGACAGTTGGCTGCATTTGCCATCTGTAGTACATGGAAGATCAGTCCTAAGGACACTAAAAGTGTTGGGGTGCAAAGGGATCCCTGACGCAGAGAAGAGCTGATGCTGGAGGCAAAGCAGGGCAGAGGCTGTCTGATTCTGCAGTGGCTGCCAGCAATTCATTCCCTGCCTGATCTGTGTGATTGGGGTGTGGAGCATCTTTTTTGTTCGTAAGTGCGTGCTTATTTGTTAATATCGAGGGGGAAAATACCTTTGTACAGGTTCTCAGAGAGGGTTTCACCATTTTGGAGATATGTTCAACCTTGAATTTTCATTGCACACAGACAGCAGCGCCATTTCAAAGGTGAATTCCACTTTGTTCCAGGCTTCAGTGCACTGCAACTGCATCTACTTGAGCAGCTGCTGGTTTTACAGGTACACCGAGAACTGCTCAAAACAAACCCACGGGTACAGAGGAGTTCCTCCTGAGTCCTCCTCTTCAACAAACCTATTAATGACCAAGCAGCATCTGGAAGCCAAATGCTTACACAGTGCTCACTGGTCCAGAAGGTCTGCTCAGGAAGTAGTAGTATAATGTGTGATTTAAATGCCTCTACATTGATTGATGCATTATTTCCTCTACTGATGGCTGCGTGTGCAACACACTGATTTTACAGATATCTACAGAACAGGGAAATGAGTTCAGAAAGAAATCTTTCAGACTCAGAGTATATATGTGTCTGCATATAGTACACTGAAGGATACAAGCCTCTGGGAAAACCCAGAGGCAAAAGATCTGCAAGATCCCACAAGTGAGTGGCTTAGGAGGAGGCGAGAAGCTGACAGGCATAGGAAAAAGGAACTGATCTCTTCCTACAAGTCCGCAGCAGAAAATGAGCATCAAGTAGAGGGGGATCTTTTGAGATATCAAATACAAACTCCTGTTTGCAATCATATCATACAGTCCCATACTCAAACCAAATGCCAAGATGTCAGTTTGTATTACAGAAAGTAGAAGAGGCAGCCACTGGACTGGCTACTTCAAACACAAAATTTGAAATGCTGAAAGTGCTAAAAACAGTTTTTGCAATCTATGTGATATTGCATTAGAAACTACAGTTCAAGGAAGGGGCTCAAATTAATGGTTGCCAGTCTCGTGTCTGTCAAGGATAGGAAAGCAGTGCAGACCAAGCGGTCAAGACAGAACATTTGATTATACCAAAACCACAGCCTTTCATCTCACAAGAGTATGACACTTCCAGGGCACACACTTCAACCAGGGCATACATACTTCATCTGCATTTGCCAGAATACGCCAAAAGCCTGAAAAGCATTGCAAATTGCCATGGTCATCAAAACATGACAGCAGCTCCAGGACTTTCTGGGAAGCACCAAACAGGAAACTAAAACATCCTAAAACCCATTTGAGGACAAGAAGGGCCCCCTTTAATCACCAAGTCCTTCCCGTCACATTCCCCGGCAACCAAGTCATACAATCCCATTTCACAGGCTGAACAAGCATCAGCTTCAAATGAGCTGGAGCATTTGCCCCAAGGCCATTCCCAAATCTCTGTTGTCTGAGAGTCTCAAACTCTCTGCTGATATCCAGCCTGAATATATTCTTCATCAACTCATGTCTCTCCGTATTTGCAGCAGCACGGTCCATTAAAGCTAGGCAGCCTCACCCCTCGCACAACCAGCAGCCACATCCCCTTCAGCACGCATCAAGCCAGGATAAATCACCCCGGCTCTTCCCGTCTCCTCTCTTCATTCTTGCCCCGAGTTCAAAACAGTCCCACCTCTGTTCTCATCTGATGTCCCCAGTCTCAAACCCAGATAGTATACCAAAGGAGCTCATGCAAAGATCTATCTCAAAAAGCAGAGCACGCTACAAAAAGGAGATTGTGCCTTTCACTGCAGAGATGAAGTTGGGATGGACACATGTCTGCAAAGCTTCCAGATGTTGGGATGATTATGCCTGCCAAATGCCAACGTGAAGATGTTCATCCTTTGCAGAATGTTTCTGCCTCACACAGTGATGGTAATTTTGGGAAACTCTCTTAAGCTGGACCAGTTTCACAAGCAGTCTCGATCTCGGTTTCTTGCCTGGTAATCGGGACAAACATTTTTTTTTCCACTTTGTACAAAGCCCCAAATAAACCAGATGTGCAGGTCAGCAGGAATTCATGTTTCTTCTTTGTTTTTGTTTTTGTTTTTGTTTTTGTTTTTGTTTTTGTTTTTGTTTTTGTTTTTGTTTTTGTTTTTTGTTTTCTTTCCTCCTCTTTTGTTGTTGTACTGCAGGCACGGATTAAAAATAATTATGTAAACCCACTCTAGGAAGTGAATGTCCCTCACTCGTCACTTCCAGGAGAGCCTCTATCATGCTCTATCCAAAAACGTTCACCAAGGCTGCATGCACCTTGGGACCAGGCTGCTGGCCTGGGCTACCCCAGGGCACCGTTTAGCACTGGGTGTAGCCAGGGCAGCACACAGTTGGGAAGAGCAGTGCTGTGCACCCCTCAGTGGCTTAGGAGCGAGGCACCCCTGGGACGAGGGGACTCAAGGTAGAAAGCTGCCATCAGGACCCATGTCTCTCCCACCTAACAATCCCATTCCTCCCTGTCCTTTGACTAACAGCAGTCATAGGATAAACAGTCTCCTTAGGTAGCTGCTAACCCTGGTGAACACCCTGACTCCCCCGGATGAGTTCCCAAGGTTGGAGAATGATTTGGGATAGAGTGTAGAAATCAAGATGGGCTTTCCAAAACTTAGAAGGCTACCCTAAACACCTTCCTCTTCTGTGACAGATGTGCCAATGGTCAATTAGCCAAACTACCCAGCAGGAGGGGACTGGTCCTTAGGGCTTCGTCCTGGGGACAGTTCACACAGGAGAAAAACAGGACCCCTAGAAATGCAGGGCTTCAAATTAAGAAGGTGACCAAGAATCACTGAGTTCCTTCCTAGCCATTGGCTTTATTTCACTGCTTCTTGAAGTACCTTTGGGCAGAATTTCAAACCCATTTCAGTATTCCTGTCAGTTTGATCACACTCTTTGCAATCAGTATTTATTTGAATTTGAACAAAGATTGTTGTGCATGGTGATGAGGAAAGATCACATCTACAGGTTGTCATCTTGTTCACAGAAAAAAAAGTTTAAAAAAACCTGCAATCAGGATCAAGTGGATTGCTTAGGAAACAATTTTCGTTCCAAAATGCAATCATCTATATTGGATATGATGTTTATTTGTTAAAAAGAAAATAAAAATGGAGTTCAGGAGCTCTCATGTCTATAAAAAGACTACTTTTCCTGGCATTTATAAATATTAATATGGAACGCTAGTGAAGAACAATACATAACAATAATGAGAATCACCAAATCCCATCATTTTTGACATTGTCATATCAACAGCTTAAGGATTAGCAGGTGAACTTTAAACATATTGCTTCCAAATAATAATAATAACAGTAATGATAATAACATCAGAATGAAAAAAACCCTTACTGCATTATGTATTCTTGATGGCTTTCTTCTTCTAATAGCGTTTACAGGATCATTGCTTTGAACATTTGGATGATGTGCTTAAAAAATTAACCTGAAGAAGGGGGAGGTCTTCTTATCTCTTTCCATTCTTGCAAAGCTTTGCTTAGCCTCATCTTTGTTTCCCACTAACCCCTGACATTGACAGAGTCAAAGGCCTATCAACTAATACCCTAATTTCAGGAGGATTTTATATATACATATATCTATGTGCATCTGCAAATGTTGTGCGCATGTGTGTACGTATATGCAAAAAATGAAGCAGTGTTTTAAAAGATAAATTTGCACCAGGTGTCAATTTTCACACCTCTTACTAAATACACATGGTAAAAAATGATGCCACAATTTCATTGAAAATCCAAGCTATTGAGATCTAATCGCTGCTTAAGCTGTGGCTTTATTCAAATCTGGATCACCAATAGGGCTCAGGATGTAAATGAAGTGCAAAAAGAAATAAAGCAAAGGAAAAAAAAAAATCTATGATAGCCCTCTCCTTCAGCCATTTGATTCCCAGGTCCTTATCAGTCAATTAATGCATACTAAAACTTTAGTGGCAGCCTCAGTTTAACAGACCTAATAGCTACACCAAGTCCCAAGCATTAGCCAAACAAAACACACTTTCAGCAGCCTTAATATGAGACTGAAAAAAGGTCAAAATAGACAGGCTTTACAGAATAAATCCTGAAGATCCATTCTAATTTCCACTCAAGGATCTTTTAAGCAGTTCTTGGATGCTCTTTATGGTACTTTGATCCAAGCATAGTTTCATTAAAACTTTGTGGCTTGGTATTTTTAAACCTGATAGCTTCACTAAACTAGTTCTCAAAATGTTAGCTAAGCCGCTATGCATAAAACTACTTTACTGTCATGGTGTCTTCTAATATCACCTAAGTACAGGCTGTTACAATTTTGAAAATGAACCTTTTCTACATTCACTAGATCTCAGCTTGGGAATTTTTGCTTTCACACTTGAAGGCTGTCTCACAGTATAAAGGGAAGGTGCTGCCTTACCCCTTTCCTCTCCCCCTCCTTGAAACCTAAAACTAAAATTAGCTGCTGTACCTTATTTGTTCTGGAAGCAAGTTACACAGTACTTTTATCCACTGTGGTTTCCAATTGCAGGATTAACACTGGATGCTAAAAAAACACCCTAGAAAAATAACAAAACATTAAATGGTGGTTTAAAATCCAGTTCAATGATGGCAGGATAAATTCCCTAAAGACCTAGGAAAACAAATGTTACTTCCCACTTTCATAATGTGGCATGTTAATAAATCTGATTTAACTGCCACAGATAAAAAACCCTGTGTCTCCAGAGATTGTCCTTTGCTCCCCTGAAAATGAGGATGGCTGAAAGGTTAGGCGACAATTTTCTTCCTTTTGCCTGGCGTTCACAAAAGCTTTGATTTCTTTGAGCTTTTGTGGTGAGTTTGCATTACAGTAGTTAAGGGAATTACAGAAAGATGGCTTCAGAAGAGGCTGGGCTGAGTTTTCGAGAGAAAATATAAACAAAGGATTATTTTTAAAAATAATAATAAAGCCAAGGAGATGGGATTTGCACAGGCACCCTGTCCAGCCCTGCTCCAATATGAGCCGAAGGCCAAACTCCCACTGTCATGGGAGCAATTTGGCCAGTGCTGGGAAAAAAAAACAGCAAACTTTGCAAGGGAGCCCAAAAAACTTCTCTGGGCTGCCGGGTAGGCAACTACTTCCATGCATGGTGGACTCTTAAGGCCAAGGTGGACATTTAAGGCCAAAACAGGAGCTTATTCGTATAATCATATGTAGAAGTGTAACGTCTGTTTTCTGCATAGTCACTCCCTGTCCCGCATGGGTATAAAACATCACTCTGAAATGGGCCTGATGCTGGTCTTAACCACAACCCGGTGGCTCTCTAGGACTGCCCTACCCAGGGTCTGAGCCCAGAATCCCAGCCTCCAGCCTCACCTCTGGCCCCAACATCACCAACAAAGGAGGCAGAAGTGAGCATGAAACCCTTTGGCATCCAAAACCTCATGGGATAATCACGGGTTTGGGAAAAAAAACCTGTCCCATTGACCACTTCTTGGGCAAGGGTTGTTTTTGACTATGTTATGGGAAAGGCCACCAAATCTTTGCTCTATAATTCCCTCAGATGCTCTCTCAAAAAACCCCTGTGAATTACCAACTTTGTGAGCAGCCACTGCCCGATGGGTCAGGGATGAGATTGTCCCACTTCTCCCTGGGTCCCCATCAGCTGGCAGAAATGGTTTGGTTGTTTTCACTGCTTCGCACACCTCCGACGGGTCAGCAGAAAATCCTGTCAACTGAACGTCTGACAAAAGCGTCCTGATGTCAGGTATAAAGAATGCCACCTACAGCTTAATGTCTGCAAAAAAACCCTCCGACTTTGGGCAAACAATGAACGTTTTTGTCTTCTTAATGCCCAGTATGCAATCGAGTGGAAATGCTACTTCCATCCTTAATCTACAAATGAAATTAAAGTTGTTGAAAGACACATGATAAACCAGGATCCTTTGTTTCTTACAGAAGAGGGGAAAAAATTGAAACCACTAAATAT
Source organism: Tyto alba (assembly GCF_018691265.1). Classification (NCBI taxonomy): domain Eukaryota; kingdom Metazoa; phylum Chordata; class Aves; order Strigiformes; family Tytonidae; genus Tyto; species Tyto alba. The sequence goes on along the minus strand of NW_024881303.1, from coordinate 5,379,270 downwards.
TTTAGCAGATTTACTAAATTTCCAATTAAATCTGGAATTATGGCAGAGCCTGTATATCCCTCTCACTCCACCACACACATTTTCTATTTGAATAAAGTAGGTTAGACGCGGCGCTCCCTCCACCCACCCACCCGAGCAGGAATATTAATGAAGCAGATCCGTCGCTGGCGCGCTGGGCCAGCGGGGATATTTGGGCATCCCTGGGCCCAAGCGTGTGGGAAGGGCTGGCTTGTAGGGGAACAGCCTCAGCTCTCCGGACAGAGCGGGATATGCTAGGCAAGAGCACCCTCTGCCCGCTGGCAGGAGGGTCTGGCTCTATTAACATGCCCCCCATCCCTCCCCCTTCTTCCCTTTGCTGAGGAAAGGTCACGGGAAGCAGCTTACACGAGCCAGATGAGGTGGAGACCAAATCAGGACCAAGATTATATGTCAGGGACTTAAAAGCAGGAGACGAAAAAGAGCGTGCAGTGCTGGTGCCTGCTTTCTGCCCATTTCCAGCCCTTCCTCTCATCCCGCAGACTGTTGGTCATGTCAAGATAACAGGCGTCCCCTTGCTCCAGGGTTTCCCGTGCATGTGGTCAAGTTGGCTGAGACTTGGCCAAAAAGGTTTGAGAGACATGGATGGACTTACTGTTTTTCCAGTCTGGTCCAGTCCTGTTTGAAACCGGAGGGAAAAGGGATGTGATGGTTGGCCCTTGTTGGAGATACAACCTCAGTGTCCCCTTGTCTGCTGAGGGGAAAGGTGGGGATTTCTCCCCTGCCACAGGTCAAATGACGAGGGACAGGCAGACCCACAGGGAATTGCTGACCCTGAAGCCTAGAGCAAAAAAAGTTAACACTGGCTGTAAGAGCAGGGTCAGGTCTGTATTGGGTCAGGTCTTGGGTCCAGCTAAAGTGCTGTACCAGCTCCAACACCAGCCACGCTTTGGAAATGAGGTGAGGGAAGAAGCACAGAGCAATCTTCCCCAGCCACGTCCCTCAGCTTCCAGCAATTAGTGCTTTAGAGGTGCCTTGAGCCAGGCTTTTGCATTTAAGACCCTCCCCTCTATGCGTTGGCTCTGTGTCATTTCTGACACCTGTGGGGATGCCAACTCAGAGACGTACAAACACCGAAGAGGCCAGCGAGTGAGACCGGCCGCAGGCGCGTGCCGTGCGGGCGGCTGCGCGAGCCACGCGTGGGAGAGGATGCCCACAGGCACCAAGGCAAAGACGGACCTCCCAGCGGGGCTCGTGGCGTGGCTTATCCTTGCACACCTTCCGTCACCCATGGGTGACACCCACTGCATGGGTACCACTCACAGGGACGAAGCTCTGCTCCACCCCTGCCCCCTTGGACATCCCTTTCAATCTGCAGGGGTAGCTGATGAATTTTCTCCAGGCTAATGCTATGACAACGTGCCTCAACGGAAAGCAACATGCAATTTTGGAAAATATTTTCCTCTCACCTGTGGAAATCTGAGCTCCAGAGGAGACCAGAGGAGGGAGCATTTACACACCCACTCCTGAGTTTCTCCTCTGTTTCCTGGCCATCATGATGAATCAGGACATGCCACCCACTTCTCCCAGGTATTCTGAGCTGGACTGTGTGGCTGCCGGCTCAGCGCACACCTTCACCACAACCTTGGGCAGCTTTCAGCACACCAAGCCTTCCTCAGAGAGACCGGGAGGCAGTCCTGTGGGACAGGAGGAACTCACAAAAATTGCCTTTGCCTCATGACTGACCACAGATTGTTTACTTTCCTTATACATTAGCTAAGACTTTCCCTCCTTGCTCTGTGCATTGCTCCCTCCTGCTCGGTCTCTGCTCTGGCTGCTTGTCGCAGTGCTCAGGGCAGGCACCCTCTTTCTTTTATTCCTGGGCACCATCTTGCGCAGGAGAAGGTAGTTTCTTGCTGCCACTAAAATAAAATAGCAAAGAGGAAGATTCTTTTTCTGCCCTGTGGAGCAGCTAAGCCCATGCAAAGTTAGTACAAGGCTTTGCCATGGCACAGAGCAGTTGAGAATAAGGCCAACGAAATCAGTGATTATGCTTATTTTCTCCTCTTAAAAAGAGCCCAATCGGTCCATTGCAACTTATTCCTGCTGTCTCTATTCATATCTTTTCTTCTAGGCAGCTGTCAATTGATGCTGCATGTTTGCTTTGAGTTGAATATACCAGCAGGCCTGAGCTCTAAAATGTTGTTTCAGTCATATTTCAATATTTAGCTTATACACGTGTCTGTATAATGCCTGGTTTTTCACAACCTTGTGTGCCAAGAGAGCTAAACAGCGTTATTTGCTTGTGGTCAGAAAACGCAAATTGAAGCTGCAGAAGGGTTTGCCACCTTGTGTGGGATTTCCTACACTGCAGATGCCCGTGCCTGCACTGGCAACCTGGGTTGCCTCCACCTCTGACCAAGACAAGGGGACTGTTGACCACACGATCCCCCCCCCAATCTCCCCGGGATCGCTGAACTGGGATGGGGTGAATCATCCCACGCTGTGCCGGCTGGGATGCAGCCTGGTCCCCTTCCAGGAGAGGCTTCCCTGGGCTGCTGGGAAGAAAGAAGGCTGAGCTGCAAAGGGGATCCTGCAAGGGGGGAGTTGGAGAGGTGCCTACACGCCCTGCTGCTCCCAGTCAGGAGGCAGGTCAGGATATGTCCCGTTTTCCATGAGACATCAGTAAAGCTGAGGAAACAGAGGCAACCGCAGGAAATCCAAGGGAAACCTGCAGAGATGCGAAGTTTCTCTTGCACGGATATAACGACCCTTCAGAGTCACCTTCCAACCCGAGCTGGACATGACTGGAAATCATGGAAAGGTTTCCATCCTGTACCTCACGGTCACGTCAGGAGTGGGAGAGCAGTGGCATGGTGGGGTTCCCAGCAGGCAGAAGCAGTAAGGCAGACTGGGGAAGCGTGGGCCAGCAATGACAGCCGGGAGACCAGCTGTGCTAGCAAAATCCTCATCCTCTCCACCATCTCCCAGCATGATGCTCGTGACCCTGGAGAAGACCATGAGGCAAGTAAATTCATTTTTATTCTTCCTATATTTTTGTGTTTCTCCGCTCGTGTAATAAAGGCCAGGAAAATATATCTACCTGTCCCCACAAGGACCTCAAATCTTGTTTGCTGTGGTAGGTAAAGGTACATAAGACATTTTGAATAGCCACTAGCTAAATCAAAAATAACCCTGAGACACCAAAACCACTGCTGTATTCAGGTTGATCTCAGGATACTTCAGCCACAAGAAATGCATTAGAAATGTACCAGAAAAAAAGAGCAAGCAAATGTAATTATTATGATTTTGTATTTTCAGAATTTAGATCTGAAAATTCGGGGGGGGGGGGGGAGGGGGAGGAGGGGGTGTTTTAAACAAAATATATGACTTCTCATTTTGAACATGGAGAGTTTCCATTTTAAAATAGACCTTTAAGGAAGAAGGCCGTGAAACCAAAAGCCTCAAATAATCCTCCAAATGAGGGACACCATTTCACTGCTGGCTGAATGGAGCATCACAAGGAAATGTTTCAATGACATAAAAAAAATGCTTAGTCCGATCTAAACTCTCCGCCCTCCAAACCCAATAATTTCCAAAATTCACAGTGGGAATTCCTCCTTGCCATTGCCATGTTAGTGGTAGAAATACTCACTACCATCCACCTGACCTGGATACCTCCGTGGGAGACGGACAGCCCCGGGCACCAGGACATTCACTTTGGCCAAGGCTGGAGGAAGAGCTGCAGAGGGAAGGTCTCTCGGGAAGGAGGTGGACAGGCTAATGAGAGCACTCTGCCACAGCCCTGGGGCCATGAGCTTGTGAAGGGCAAACAGCCTCTTCTTACCAAGGAAAGTGGGCACAAAACTTCCTTGGTATGGGTTCAGTCAGTGTCCACATCTTTTACTCTCTTTAAGGGGAAAAGGAACTACCTGCCAGTGGGTTTACAGGGAAGGCACCGCTGCAAATTTCCAACATATCGGAGGAAGCTCCACCAAAGGGAAGCACAAGAGCAGCCTTCCCTCCTCCTTGGACCTCGCACCTCCAATTTTAAGGGTCTCAGGTCAGTCACAACAGAATAGCAGCACCCATTGCTTTCTTGCCTCATTAGAGCTCTGGGTTTCCACCCCTCGCCAGTGTCAAGCTCAGTAGAAGGTTTGGGAGGCACACGGGGTCCGGGGGACAACCTTGCCAACCCAACGATTGCACAGTGGCTCAGGATTGCAAGAGTTCTTGACTGCTTTTTTCCTTGTAGAGATCTACAAGTAGATCTTGGACCCTATCAGCCTGGACTGGGGGACTCCTCAGTGATCTCTTTCCCTAAAAACAGAGTTGACAGAGGTCTGGGACAACTTGCTCCTGGCAGATCTTGTAGGCATTACCATGGGTTATGTGATTAAACAGCAGCACTGAGTTTGCAAAGCTGTCAATCCCATACCTTTCATCAGCACTTAATTCACCAAAAAAAAAAAAAAAAAAAGGCACACCAGCCCTTAAAAGCTTTGGAGCTGCATTTCTCATGGCTGCAATAATACTTACTTACAATATGGACTCTATCTGCTTTTTATGTAACTGCTGCTCTTAATCAGCTCAGTATTAGCAGCTCTAACCTGCTCTTGCTTGATTTATTTTATTTTATTTCTAAAACAAACATAGATTTACAATCTCTCTGATTTCCCAGCTTTTATGCCACTCCACTGAGGCGCTTTAAACATCTCATTTATCTCCCATACGTTGGAAATTACAACCCCCTCCCCTCCAAAACAAACAAGCAAAAGAACCTCCAGCTAAAATCTACACAGTTGGAAAGTGTTGATTTAAACAATAACCCTGAAACAAGATAGGGAGAGACTAGAACATGAAAACAGACATTTTTTTTTTATTGCACAGATTGAGCTCTGAGGTCTCTTGCATCGAATGTTGACTTGTTCCAGGGCAGCATCTATTTATATGTTGTGAAACTGGAAGGAAGCAGCGTGAAATATATTTTTCAGTCGTTTGAGAAAGACTGCACTATTGCATTTGTTCTTGCACACGTTTCCCTCTCCTTCTCTTCCTGCTTACTTCAGCTGTACTTGTGCAAAGGGGGCTGGAAGCAGTGGGAATAATTCGAAGTATCAGGTTTTCCGTACAAGGTTTGGGTGAAAAGCACATGTTAACATTTTTTTCTGATCCATATCATTTCTGAAAAAAATTCTTCCCTAATCAGACTGATGATTTAAGGGTTATGCTTGTGCCTGGTTGATGTGTTTGCTGAATACAAAGGATTGTACTTAAGAAGAATATCTACCCATTTTGCACTAGCAAAACCAATGCTGTGTGCCAACGTCCTTGTCCATTTTGCTAATTGCATAATTCATTGAATGCAAATAGTAGCAGATTTTTTTAAATTTTTGTTGTTTTAGACTTCTCTTACACTTTTTCCCCATCTTTCTCCTGCCTGATGCAATCATAGATTCTTTATGCAGTAGTATGTGAAACTAATGGGAAACTTTCTCTTCCCTGTTACTCTTATGTTATATACGAGCACTTTTTTCCATAAATAAAAAGGACAATATTCCCCTCCTTATAATTATCTTCAACCTTATTTTTTTTTCACTCTGTAACTACATTTTTATTTACCCACAGAAATCCATGTAAAAATACTGCTGGAAGAACACAATACTGCGAGATGCATCGTTTCTCTATTAGAAGTCAAGGTTTGAATTTTTAATTCAAGATATCATCCGAACACCGAACCAGTTCACTGTACTTTGACGAGCAAACCCAGCAATTTAACAAAACATAAAGCGGGCAAAATAGGAAAGTCTCCTATGTATTGATGGGGAGGGGGGGGGTATAGTTATAAATCTAAACCCTCCATTCCAGACCACATCCCCAAATGTAAATAAGCACACAAGCATGTTGCTACATATTTTTACCGAAATAATTACAAACAGCCTTATCAGTGGCGGCGAATTCGGCGGCGCACACATCATTTATCCGTTGTGCCCTCTGCTGGATAGAGCACACAAGGCAAGCAATATTATTTCCAATTAATTTTTGGCATCATCACTTGGCATCTGCTTTAGGAATGCAAAGCGTGAAATTTGTAGTAGCAGGTTTAATATTTGATCCAGCCAAAAATATTTTTGCTACAAGGACTTACCTTTGGTAGTGTTTTCCTCCCCGCTCCCCCCTCGTCCTCTCCGTGTTGTCTCGTTGCCACCGAGCCTTGTTTACGGTCCAAACGAAAAAATCTGCCACCGAACACCATACGTGGCAGGAATAATTTCATGCTGTGCAAAATTTGTTTCATTTCACATCCTGTAAGAATAATTACTTAGCATAATGCCACTTAAGCTGTATTTCTAGCTGCAAACATTAAGGAAATGGTAAAAAGCTAGATCCCAGTTGGGAGAAAAAAAGGGTATTTAGGGGTCCCCGGGGTTTCTTAAAACGAGTCGCTTTTAACACCAGGGACAACAAGAAGAATTAAAATGTTGTAAATGATGTCACTGAATTTAAAAACACCATAAACCCCAATATTTTCAATGATATAGGAGGTCATCCGTGTGCTGGGAATCTCGACAGGACACTGCCTTCAGGAGAAGAAGACAAAACACCTGGCCCACGTCGCACATGTTTCTTATGTTTTCTGTAATTAAGATTATTTGCAGGTGACAGTTACCCAAACGGTCCTAAATAAAACAGCAAGTGAAGAAGCTGGATCCTCCTCCTGTCATGTCATTTACCTTAATTTTTACATGATGGAAAATAGGACTCAGAAGGTTTGAAGCGGAGTTGATGCAATGGATGAGCAGGGTGTATTGGCCAAATACCAGCATAAGCTGTGCAAAAAATACCTTAGCACTACAGGGCACTGTGATATACTGTGCCAAAGGAGGCTCCGACCTCCCTCTTGGGCCCCCACAAGAGAAAAAAATCCTCTTTCATATCTAGTCAGAATTATTCATGGTTCACTCCTACCTTCTAACAAAACCAAACTGCAGTCTTCAATCAAATGCAAGACTGGCATGGTCTAATTGAATTAGTTCAATTAAGTTTAAGGATCAAAATTACGATTGTGGATTTTTTAAAAAAATTCAGTTTTCTTGGTGCCAAACGACAGCTTGCAATCAAGTAGCAAATTCTTACTTTTTATTTCCCAATTGTTGGCAGGAAATAATCACTTACAGAGAACTTCTCTGGAGAAGAACCTTACCCTCCTCATTTGTTAACAAGCAATGACAACACTCACATACACCAAGCATCCAGGCTGACCTTCATCTTCCCTGAGGCCATTGTGTCTCTTCCTCACTCACTCACAAAACCCACTTTTCCTGTAGTTTGACCAACAAGGATTTACTGATAAAATTCACTGATAAACAATATGTTTTCACCGCATTTGTTCAACCTGACAAAAGGCAAAATCTCAGATTTGTTAGAAGCAGGTCGTGAAGGTTCGCTGGCTGGCTGGAGGCTGTTAATCACAGTGTACCATCTCCAACCAGTCCTCTGCCGTCACAAACTCCCCCAGCTCCACTCATCTGAACAAAGTTATTCCAATTTATACTCATTTCTTATTTTCACTCCGTTTCAAAAAAGCCTTTATTGAAATGTCAAGTTTGAATATAACAGGAGTGTCAAGAGGCAGCAAGGGAGAAATAATATATTTTAGGAAAAAAAAAAAAGCAACAATTTGGGCATGCAAGTCCTTCTTCTGGCCTGAAACAGGCAGCAGATCATCCCTAGGGAAGTTTTATGAGCAGCAGAGTTCTTCAGATGCCATTTTTTAAAGTGGCTTTACTGCTAAATCAAAGGACATGACAAAAAAGGCCACCGAAACCATCCAAAACCATGCTCCTCTTACATCTTTTTTTTTTTTTCCCCCTCTCCAAAGTTCAGCAAGCTGCTGCTGCGTCTGACCAGCAGCGATGTGTTACAACTCTAAAATACCCACGAGCACTGAAACGCTCCCGGGGAATGGACACCACCATGGTGCCACCAGCACCCTCCACCCTCGCTGCATGGCCCTTCGTGGCCACCAAGCCGGGCAGCATCCCCGCAGCCGCCTGGCAGGGACAACGTCGGGCTTCGTCGGACAGATCCAAACCAAGCAGCCTTTTGGAGGGTACTGACAACGAGGTCTTCATTCCCTACCGCGAGCGGTGCAGGAGCTTTAGCTGCCTCTTTGCTCATGCAGCACTGTGCCAAGCTCCCGATCCTGGAAGACCCTGGAAAGATGGTGAGGGCTCCACTGGGGTACCCACATGCCTTGTTTCATGAGTTCCCCAAATGGGGAGGCTGGGAAACACATCAATAGGATTTTGTGCTCTACAATCCTCAGCTCTATGTCTTCCAGGCAGAGGTCGCCCACGACACTGTCGCTTACCATGCATAAGATGTTTTCACCACCTGGCAAAAGTTTCATTCTTTATTTAAAATTTCCAGTGAGGGGACATGGGTCTAGAGACCAATAAGTACGTTCAAATTAATGCATCATTTATCAAAATCAACATTTAAAAACAATTCACATGAGAACATCCAAGTGCCTCCACGCTGAAATATTTCCCATCAGCAAACCCAAGGATGACTCGAGGGCAGCCAGAATTGTCCCCAGGCATATGGAAACCTCAGCACCACTCTGCTCAAACCTTGAGCGGTTGCAAACCACCAAGAATTTTGGTGTCACCTTACAGATTATCTCCCAGGCTGCTTATGGGAAGTCTGCCCCACAAGCAGGTTTTGGTAACACAGACGTACACATGTAAGACATGTGGATTTCAACTGCATTTCAGGATGGATGGCCCTGTGCCCCATCTGGCTCCGTGATTCTCTTTTAAAGAGCAAATAGAAGTTGCCAACATCCTCATGAAGGACAAGCCCAACAATTTAGCAGTTGCCTTTTTTTTTTCCCCCATAATTTTTTTTTAAACGCAGCATTGAATCTCAACGGGATTTTGGGGTTTTGTTTTAATGGCAAGGCAAAAATTTGCTGATCCTCCCCGTGGTGAAGTTACTTTCAAGTCAGTGAAAGTTCTTGGCCCGCGATGAAAAGTCTTTGCCAATTAGCGCTCAACAACTTCAATTCATCTCTTCTGGTTCAAGATGAGTAGGAACCTAATAAGGCTGCGATAAAAGGGCAAAAGGCACCGAGTACCCAAAGGGGATTAATGGGCTCTTCCATTTATTTGTCTTCCTAACAGCTGAACTGTTACAAGTATTGATGGTCTTCAAACGGCCCGGGCGCTGGGGTCTCCAATGGCCATCTCCAGCTCCCCGGCCCCGAGGGGCGAGGGCTTCCCCCCGGGCGATGCCAAAACCAACAAAGCCCCAGGGATCAGGTAATGAAACTTCAGCTTTTCCCCCCCCCCCCCCCCGCTCCCTTCTTTGAGATTTATTTACTGGCAGCTGACAAGGGGCAAATTCATCTGGAATTGTGTAGTCAAGGCCCTGTCAAGCCTTCAGAGGCACCCTTATGTCGAATCACCTTCCTGACTGGCATGTCGCTGAAAAGCCCTCGGCGCTGGTCCTTAACAGCTCCCGACAGCACAAAGGACACTCCAGACAGATGCCTACATGGCATCCTGCAGCATTTTAAAAGAGAATTAGTGGTTTTAATTATGGTCGTCGTATGAAAGGAAACCATGCAAGCTCGGCAGGAGACCTTTGATCAAACCCTTTTGCTAGCACAATGCCGAGGAACTGTGACTATTCCTAGCAAGGGGCCTTTTCTCGCTGAATGACTCACCAGTGATCTTTGAATGCAGACAAGTTCCTCGCCCTCCCTCTTCATTAGTGAGCATTTCTATACAGGCCCTATATAGTGCGCGGAGTCTCGGAGCTATACAATGGGGGGGAAAAAAGAATCCCTACAGATTTTGGCCTCTACTTAGGAAGTGCTGAAGGACTCTGAGTGACTTTATTCATTAAAACAGGTTGCTATTAATTAACTGTCATAATAAAATAAAGAACTATTATTTGCATTTCTTAGTGCGCTCCCTTTAGTAATATGTATAAAAGATGCTTGTAACAAAAATGAATTTATAAGGGAGAAAAAACCCTCAGAGGTCTTTTTTCCCTCTCCCCCCTCTTTTTTTTTTTTTTTTTTTTTTTTTTTAAGGTCTAGGCAGCAGGAGCCTGACTAATTATTAGGACCAGTTTTGCAAGAGAACAAATAGAGGTAAAACACAAATATGAAAGTAATTAGGAAAATGCAAAATCCTGTTTACTTGGCAACCGATTCATGCAACTGAGACGAACGAAGAGCAAATCAGCTTTGCTTGTTTGATAAACTTAAGGGTGCCACCTAAGAGGAGCTGATAAAAATTAAACTTCTGGCAGCATCCCTCAGCACTGCCTTTTAGAGAACAGGCTCAGAAACATCCACACAACTGCTTCGTCTACAAGCACCAGCAAATCTCATCTGAACAGGCTCAGGGGGCAGAATTTTATAACTTCTATCGCTGTTCAGTATTTTTCTCTTTCCCATCGGCCATCAGGGGTATCTTCGAGCTGAGCACCCAGCACGGACACCCGTACCACACATGCACACGACTCATACGGACACAGCACACGTGAATGGCATGATTGCAACCTGTTCTACTTTGCTCCCTAAAAAAAAAATCATCATTTTTCCACTGTTCTTCACACCTGGGAAGGCTTTTGCCAGTGGGAAAGTTTTCCTTGTAGCTCACATTGCTGCTTATTACAATATATGATGATATGTTACTCGATGCGGGCTGCAGGCTGGGATACCTTTGTCCAGTCCCTCTTTTCTCCTGAGTAGATAGTGGAATCCACAAAAGCTTCCAATTATTTCAAGACTATGCAGCTAAGGAGGGGCATCTAATCAAGATAAAGAAAACCCTTGGCTCAGTATATTTGCTTGAATGGATTTTCAATAATGCAGGTAACAAAAGCATTCAAAAATTGGATTCCTAATGCTTTTCTGCTAGGCTGAAGGACTGATTTTGAGAAGGGAGAAGAAAGCCAGCCCTGAGAAAGCTGCACAGAGGAATGTATGATATTCCCCCCGCTCTGTACAAACACTTCTGTGGGGATTGAGAAAAAGGAAGAGATTTAAGTGAGGCACGGTCGACCTGAAATGTAGTCAATTACAACACAAAGAGTTAAAATGACACCCCTGAACCGCTCCTCATCCTCCTCTCCCCTCTGCTTTGTGGCTTTGCAACTCAGAAGCCAGAGTTTTCTTTCTTTTTATTGCTCATTTCTCATCCGCTGTTTGTACAGGAATCATTTATAGAAGTAACAGGGGGAATTGCTATGGAAATCATACTATGAAAATAAATTGGAATGAGAGGGAGAAAAATAGAAGATATTATTTTGCAACTGAAGTTACAGATTCCTAGACAGCAGCTTGATTTTTATACAGCCAGCATTCAATGAAAGTCAATCTGGGAATATCAACACTTGTAGAGAACAATAAAAATAGGCTACTTTTAAAAGGAACTATTAGGATTAGTAGCCACACAAGCGTAAATCTGCACCTCCATGCACTTCAAACTAGAGACTAACAGAGCACTCCCGTGCATCCCCCCTCGCTCCTGCATCCTGATCTGCTCTGCTGAGCCTCTGGGAAGCTTCCAGAGGTGCCACTTGATAACACGGTCTTTACAGAAGAACTTCTTTCTTCTTTGAAAATTCTCCTAGTCCAAATGATATCCTGGCCTGGAGGCAATTTGTCTCCTATCAAACAGTGGGCTGAGATCTCACGGAACCACAGAACAAAGTACGAAAATTTAGATGCACACAACTTTCCAGGAACAATACCAGAGGTTTGGGGCTGTTTTAAGCATTTGAAGTACATGTTAATTGACAACTTTTTGAAAAACATACTATTTTATGTCTTTTATTTTTAGAAAACCAGTAGCTGAGCTCGTTAACCAAGCTGCTTGGCTTTTGGGGTAGATTGAAAAGCAGGAGGGATTCACACTCCGTTCTTTTGGTTAAAGTCCCTGTCACCTCTAAAACTGCAGTTCTGGCATCCTCTGTACCTGCGAGGACGTGGCAGAGTAGATGAGTACCTATGGACTTGCACAGAAGGAGGCCACGGCACAGATGCCACGAGGCACGTGGAGAGCAGTGTCCCAGGGGGGCTGATCTCGTGTCCCCACGCAGGGTCTCAGCACCACGGTCCCTCTGCCCCAGGGAGGAGATGCCACGCTGCTGCCTACAGTCACGGCGCTCTGCAAGAGAAAACACACAAATTGCTTGGCTCAATGTTGAAAAACTACAGCAATATAGTCTACCCCAACATAAAATCTCAGTGTAATGAAAATAACCATCCCTGAGAAGCAAGGGAGGCAGAAAGAGCTGGGTTGGTCTCTCCCCAACATCCCACACCAGCAGGACATCGTGCCTGCAGCACCCCTGGGCACAGGGCACATCCAAACCAGTGAACCTGTGAAGGGCACCATCCCATATGCTTGTCCTGATGGAAACCTACCCAACCGTGCTGCCCCAGGACCATAAAAACACACAGACACAGCACGGCTAAAGCAAAATGGCTGTAGAAAACCTCTTGGCTCAGTAACAGAAGAAACATTTAAAGGCTAAACAAATTTTTGGCATCTATAAAAGATGCTGCATCCATTAAAAAAAAACAACCAACCAAACAAGAAACCCCAGATATCTTCACAGTACAACAGATTCGCAGGTTTAAAAGAAAACTCTCCTTTTTGAAACAGAATATTTTATTTAATGATGAGCTTTCCCCCCCACCTCCCCCCAAAACACCACAAATAGTTCATTTGGCAACAGCAATCAAAGACCGAACAACAGTACGTTCCTGCAGAGGCAATCACACTTGATTTCCTCTCCGCTGCCACTTCTGTCGCCTTATAAAACCATTCTCATGTTGTCAAGGAATAATTCAGATTTTAAGTCCTGACTTCGAAATTTCAGCACATGCGTGAAGGACCGGGCACTAGCCAGCTTGCCGCCTCAGATCTTCTTTCATTTTCCTCAGCCCCTGCAGCTCTTTCTTCAGGTGCTTCACAGCCTGCAGAATATCCTGCCGCTGGGGATCATCCTCCGCTTTCTGGGTGTACAAAAGGAAATGTTTCACAGTTTCAGAGAGCAACGCTTCAGGATCCATATCCACCCGACGGAGACGCAACATCCTCTCGCAGGCGATGGCGTAGTTTTTGTGCCAGTTCACTGGGTGATTTGGATGAGAGTTGACAATTTCTTTGTACAACTGTTAAAAGGACAAAAAAAAAAAAAAAAAAGTAAGTGGGACAAATTAATTGAACGAAGGGGAGCAACAGCTCTTAGCAGGGCTTCAAAACTGCCTGTAAAGGAACAGATGTTATTTAGATGTCCACATCCAGAGTCGGAGCGTTTCTGTAACTCACTCCATGTTTGCCATGCGATGCGCAATAGCATGAATCAGAAATCCAAGAGGGGCTGAAATGTTTCCCTTCCTACAGGAGCTGTTTGTTTAGAAATGTTACAGATGACCATGGTAACCCCGCCACACATTCTGTGCTTCCCCAAGAGAGGTGTTACCCCAAGCTGGGGAAAAAAAGAGATATAACTGCTGCGCCTGGAAAGACATTTACTCAATATTTCAGGAGATCAGCACGTCTTCCACAGGACTTAAGCAGTCTTGTTGACTTGAGGGGGAATATTCATAAGATCAACAGCAGGCACATGTCTGAGAACTTTGCAGAACAGCAAAAATCACAGCAAAAGGGGCAAGAGTTGAAAATCAACTATTTGCTGACTCTTTGCAGGGATATGAACCATTCCTCCTCTTGCTGACATACACTGATTGTTTTATGCATCTGTTGGCATCTCAGGCAGTCCAGTATTTCCAGAGATACCTACTCCAGCTTATGGGTGTTATTCTTTGGTGTGAAATGCAGCAGAATTAATCTGCAGTGAGAAGACTGTCGGATTTTACACTTGCTGGCTCAGATGCATGACTGTGTAATGACAGAGAGGACAAGTGCATAGAGGGGACTTCAGGACAAGCAATCTCTTGGCATGGGTTTGCTGCCCAGCACAGACAACATAATTAGAGCAAAAGCAGGGTGTTGATTGGTTAGCTTCTGGCATCCTCTGTGACCGAGGGGGCAAGTAGGAATGGATAAAATCCCTGAATAAATCTCTCTGAATCTGCCACGCTCCCAGTTTGGATGAATGAAGGAGAATACAGATTACAGGACTGACAACCTATATGGGAACACTGTATTTCTGTGGAATTGAAAAATGAAAAGGAAAGAAGAAAGGAAAAGAAAAGAAAGGAAGAAAAGAAAAAGAAAAGAAAAAGAGAAGAAAAGAGAATAAAAGGAAGAGAAGAGAAGAGAAGAGAAGAGAAGAGAAGAGAAGAGAAGAGAAGAGAAGAGAAGAGAAGAGAAGAGAAGAGAAGAGAAGAGAAGAGAAGAGAAGAGAAGAGAAGAGAAGAGAAGAGAAGAGAAGAGAAGAGAAGAGAAGAGAAGAGAAGAGAAGAGAAGAGAAGAGAAGAGAAAAAAGAAAAGAAAAGAAAAGAAAAGAAAAGAAAAGAAAAAAAAGAAAAGAAAAGAAAAGAAAAGAAAAGAAAAGAAAAGAAAAGAAAAGAAAAGAAAAGAAAAGAAAAGAAAAGAAAAGAAAAGAAAAGAAAAGAAAAGAAAAGAAAAGAAAAGAAAAGAAAAGAAAAGAAAAGAAAAGAAAAGAAAAGAAAAGAAAAGAAAAGAAAAGAAAAGAAAAGAAAAGAAAAGAAAAGAAAGAAAAGAAAAGAAAAGAAAAGAAAAGAAAAGAAAAGAAAAAAAAGGAAAAAGGAAAGAGGAAAAAAGAGTGGAGACTGCAGGGATCATTCATAACCAAAATACATGACTTACCATGTATGCGAATGTGTAAAGTTGTGATTTCATTTCTGCAGACACACTGGCAGTTTCTGCAAGGTCAAATATAAAGAAAGCTGTTTTCATCCTAGAAAAAGAAGAAAAACTCCCATGTAATAACTGCTTAACATAACCAGCTCACATCCCGTGGTTACATACACATCTCCAACATGTCCATATGTGGGACAGTACAGCAGCATCTCCATTTAAGTCATCAGCGATACAAACTTCTCTCCATGATGTATTTTCTCACCCTACGTCCCAATTACCCTCTGCTCCTTCAAGATACTTTGAGCAGAACCTCTAGTGAAGAAAATGACCGCTGTCCTGAAGGATTTGCCAGAGGCCATGCGCGCTTCGTCTCAATCTGCCAGCCTTTTCCTCCCACAGCTTGGCACATTTAGATCCGATAAGGCCACGCACCATCAAGCTGCCCGCTTTGGTGTGTATTTCCACACCAGTGAGTTGGCATCACCCACCGGCTGTTGGAAGGAAGCAAAGGAGCATCACCTGGCTTGCCACATCTCCTCGTTGGCAACAGCTTCCCAGGAAGAGGGCTTGAAACTAAACGGGAGGGAGAATAAAATTCAGCCATCAGATCCATGTCATTGTGTTTCACCCACCGCACAATCAACCCGTCTAACCCAGGCAGCTACAGACCTCCCAGGCAGACAAAAACCCATCATGAAGCCTGTGGCTCTGACAGCAGGAAATTCAGCTGATCCTCAGTCATTCATAAAACTTTACTCCTCTCTCTCCATAGAAGGAGCCTCTGGTATATCAGGTGTTTCACAGCATCCTAGCTATCCGCAAAGTGAGAGGTGCTTTTTACCACCCATCACAGTTCAGTCTCTGACATTTAAAGCTTTGTACGTCCCAAGTCCTCAATGTTTTTTGGCTCCTGATCAAGTTTTAAGATCAGGATTGGACCTGGTATTTGACTAGAATTGTCCTTCCTATTTTTAATATTAATAGAAATACCACATGCGGTATTATATATTCCAGAACACAAAACATCATGATTATGGCTCATGTTTAATTTCTCTAACGCTGCAATGGATGTGCCTACGCTGCTGGCAGGAAAAACGATGAGCAGGAAGGAGCAGAGCCACCTCTCCCTCATACCTGCCATAGTCTTCAGTCCAGTTATAGAGATTTCTTGTAAGATGAATCCATTCTCCTGGGTCAAAGACAGCATCAGAAGGAACCAACTTTTCACACGTACCCCATGGCCAGAGCGAATAGCTCCTTCTCCAGGTCGAGTCACCTTCATGAAGACCTATGCAGACAAACACTTCCTTACTGTCAAAAAACAAACAAACAAACAAACAAACAAAGAGAGCAATCGTGAAGCCATGCCAGAGACCGTGGGCCACCCTGCACGCTTGAGCAAACCACACACCCCACACCAGGGCAGCAGACAGGCCTTAAGCAGCACAACATTTTCTGCAGCGCGGATACCCATCCCGACCGTTTCACATGAGAAAGAGCGTGTCTCTGGGTCAGCCTGCGAAACAGCTTGCCTGCTGCAAGCGAACGCCCCATCTGGCATTGCACATCTTGTGCGGCCAGCACGGGAGACACATCCTCTCCCCTTTGTTGGACCTCACAAATGTGCCAGAAGCCGTAGGAGAAGCCCGTTTCTCCCCCGTGGCACCTGGCAAGGCTTTTCTGCCTACCCACGCTCGCAAGGCTCACCCTGGCTAGTCTAAATGCAGATGCTATTCTTATTCATGTGAGTATCTAATCCTTTCTCCACTCTTACTAAGCTATTTTTATATGATGATTATTCCTGGAATACATTCATTCTATGCTAATCAGTTGGCCACAACGTTCACGAAGGAGAAGCAGCAGCAATTTGCTCTCCAACCATCGTCATTCTGAGTACATGGGAATGTTCTTTTTTCATGATGAATTGTATCAACAACAACAACAAAAATAATCAGTAAATGGTCACTGTTGATCACCTTCTTATTTTTCCTTCCTAAAAACCAGACCAACCTCAAAACAACAAGCAGCATTATATCCGGATGGAGTTACTTCTGCACAGATATTTGCTTTAATTGCAAAAATAATCTCGCCACCGGGGAGGAAGTCAGTGGAGAAAATTGGTCTTTTGGATGCAGTACCAAGCTGTTCCATAAACAGTTTCAAGAAAAAAAAGGTCGAAGATTTTAGGAAAGCTGTTACATATGAAATAAATGCTTACTGTTTATTTACTTTGAGGAAATGATGGAGATTAAAAGCAATTGTCCCATCGGGTAATACTCTTTCCACAGGATTCCACCGGTTCCCAGGAAAATAAACTCCAGGTAAATGCTTTGCCAGCTTGGGTAAATACCATTCATATGTCATCATCTATCACCAAAAATATTATCATAATTAAAGCAAGAAACAAAGTTTTCATCCATTTTACATACAGAAGAAGCGGTTTCTGCAAGAGTTCGGTAAAGTCACCTCCCATTTCAGCAATGGGCTGGGACCACACCACCAGAGCAGGCTACCAGTGGTTTCTGATCAGGGGCATGTGATCCTCACTGCTGAGCAGGCAAAACTAACGAAAACCAAAACAGCTACTGCTGGTAAGAGACACAAGGTTTGGTTAAATACAAGGTGTTGGGTTTTGAGCTTCCCAACAAGTCACAAACTCTTGTTGCAAAGCCAAGTGGAAGGACTGATGTGGCAGTGGAAGTGCAGGTGTCCCCTCCTGTAAGGGGCTTTTTGTCTTCTTCCATTTCTCAGGAAAAAAGGAAAGAGTTCAACCACCACCCGGGGACACACAGCACCTCCGTTTTAATGTAAAAAATAGAGGCAAAAGTCTGCAAAACTACCTTTGGGGGACCAAGGTAACGGAGGTGATGCAGGGAATGAGCCTCAGCATGGTAAAGCCCTTGGGAGAATCCCTGAAACCGCATCACCCACGGGGCAGCTGCTGACCTGCAGCCCTCTAGGCTGCTCCCAGAAGCCCTCGGCTGCCCCAACATCTGTAATTCAGGGAAATCACAGAAAACAGCAGGGACAGAGCTTCCACTGCAAGGCAAGCATCAGCCCCGTGCCACATCTGGATATCTGTCGTGATGAAGAACTTCGGCTTCCCTGACTCTCCACCCACTGTTGCCTCCCTGTTGGCTTTTTGGGCTTGACTGGGTCTTGCACACCACGCTCTATCCCAGAGCCACCCACAAGCCTTTTAAAAAGAAATCATTTTATTTATTTCTGCATCATGAGTTTTATTAGAACAAAGAGACTCCCTCAAGGAGAGAAAGGAACAAATGAACTTTTGCTTCCTGTTCTTAAATCTGCCCGTTGCCTCTTTTAATATTACTTTCTGAACCTACCTCCTGGTCCACTAAGGTGATATCTGGCCTCATTCCTTCACAATAATGAAGGTAACGAAGAGCATTCCCAGGTAAGTCTCCTCTTAGCAAGATCACTGCACCCACTGGCATAGAGGACAGAAGATTCCTTGCAAACTTATCAACAACGTAGTTGTTGCTCTGATCACAAGTGCTTAAGAGAAGAGATAAAAAGCAGTATCTTAAAAACAGGTATTTGCATGGCTTAGCATGTCTTCAGAACAAATTTATGCAATGGGTATCCACCGGGGAAGTCCACCCTGGTCAGATCTTGCTGGAAAGCATCATCTCCATTTGCAGGGACACCGAGATACAGAAATGAAGCATTTAGACTACAGTCCCCCAGAAACCAGCACCAGGGACATAAGCCACTACAGTTTTGCCAAAATATACACTGACTGCACGCCTTCACCTTAATTCTGATTTTTTTCTTGGGTTAAACCTAAAGACTTACTAGTTGGTGTTGGAAGTACCAGTCCAATGATGGTTGAAATCCTCCTCATCCTTTCAATACTTTTAATTAAGCATTAAAAAGCCAAGTTTTTGTAGCATCGGGCAGAAGTAGATTTACATTACCTGAGGTTGGATCCTTTTCGTTACACAGCTGTGTGTGCACACACTCCAGGTGTGGGCTCAAGAAGAGGACACTCCATGATGTGGCTCAGGACATGAGCTATGACTGGCTCACCTACGGACCAGCCTTTGGAAAAAGAGGTGTGCAAAGGAAGGATCTCCATACTTTGAAGTCTACACTTTATTGGTCAACCTCTACTCGAGCACCCCTACTACTACACTGATTCCCAAGCCACTGCAGAGCCGTCAGCATGGTTATGGGATAAGGAAGCCCTACATTACAGATCTAATTTTTCAAAAAGGAAAAAAAAGTAAGAAAAAACCCCAGGGCACAATGTGTCCTGAAGCAAAGCAAGAGAAGGAGGTGACTATTCAGGTCAAATGAATTCTGTAGACCTTCTTAGGAAATAAAGCACAGATTTACAAGTTTCTTCCATTAGAAGTTTACGTATCTACACAGTTTTCTTCCTTCAACCTACATGATACCCCCATTCACAGCCTGGAGTTGGTGCCCCGTGATTTTGAGGGAGATCAAACAAGGGAGCCCTGCAGGCTGTGACCACGCAAGCTTAGGTGGGACGTGAAAAGTGCCTTTCCCACTCCAAGACAAGGACAGAAATGCCAGCAGCAGGGTGGGGGGTTTACAGCAGCATCCCAACCGCACAGCACCCCGCAGCCCCGCGAGGCTGCACCAAAACACGTGCCCGGGGCGTTTGTTACCTGTAATTTGCCCAAACTTGAGAAGTGACAAGAGCGAGAGCAGAAAGCCACTCCAGCCACGGCAGCACCCGGCTGCCCTCCAGCACGGCGCTGCCGGCCGAGGGGAGTGTG
Organism: Tyto alba; assembly: GCF_018691265.1. Lineage (NCBI taxonomy): Eukaryota > Metazoa > Chordata > Aves > Strigiformes > Tytonidae > Tyto > Tyto alba. The sequence goes on along the minus strand of NW_024881303.1, from coordinate 5,359,703 downwards.
GCCAGCCCCAGCCCCGCCAGCACAGCCACCACCGCACTGCTCTGCAGCCAGAATCGCTCCACCTAGGAAACAAAACCCCAGAGACCCTATTTCTGTTTCCCCAGCTATGAGGAAACAGAACAAGCAGCTGTATTTTTGCACCTTACACAGCCTCAAGACAACCGATCGGGTGGTTTTAAGGCTTCTTCCAAAAATTAACAAGCCAGAGCAATTTTTGGAGTGCAACTTACCACGCCCAGAAACAGAGGTTTTGTAATATCCAAATTTGCCCTCCAAGCAAAGAAGAGGGAATAAAGACAGAGCATTCCAGCGAAGAGCCAGATCACAAGTGATTTCTGCTGCTTTGTCCTATAAAAAAAATAATGTTACACTCTAGTGGCACGACAAAAGAGGAGACAAAAATTATATATGTTTGAAAACCACTCTCTCTCTGCATACCTAAATGCGTTTAATAGCTGATGAGCCTTTTTTTACCTTTGCGATTTATGAAACTTGTTTTCAAAGCACAAAACCATCAGGATTTTCAGATTTTTAAGCCTGCCATCTACAAAGCCATAGGGTTACCAGGAGCAGGGATATTTTGCTCTTAATTAATAGATGTCTGCAGCCAATTGCTGAATTTTTTGCACCAGCAAGCAGAAGGCAAAGACAGCTGCTCATGCAGCCAGTAAGAAAGTGCATGTCAGAGCAACTATTCTCCTCCAACTTACGGCAGGGCTGTGCTCACGCAGGCCACGAGTGCCAGGGCGAGGACAGGAAGGGAGAGCTCCGACTTCGTATGCGCCAGCTGAAACCTGAGGAGAAATTAGTGCATGGATGGGTCATCCCCAAATCGCCCCTTGCACTCAATTAAAGTGTCAAGAGAAGCAGGGAATAAGCACAACATAACATATTCCCATTCTGCTGTGATTAAGTCTACCAGAAATGGGAACAAGCTTGGTTTACGTGTCAGGATTTTGAGTGAAAAAACACCGGGGAGGGGGACCCAGCATTTTTACTTCAGTGGGGAAGACAGACGGACATGCATGCTGGCCCTGCACAGGACACACACAGCCCCAGCTCTGGACCAAGCCGAGGAAAGGCAGGACAGGAGCCACTTTGGCCAAAATGACAGCAGCAGCAACAGGTTTCACTCCACTAAAAGGCACAGTCAAGATTTTACTCACACCAGCATCTCTCTCATACTGGATCCTGTCTCGGACTTGGCCTAGATTAAAAAGAAAGAAAAGCCATGAGAAACCCACACGCTGATTGTCATATCACTGGGGCAAGGAAAAGTCTTTTCATTTTCTGTTTGCAGAGCCCTGAGCACACAGGGCTCCTCAAAATCCCTTCAGGCGGTACCCCAAGGTGGGCACCAGGAACAGGAATTGCTAAAACAACAAAAAGACAGCAAAATTCTACTCAAACCTTCATTGCAATATTTTCTCTCATGTTTTTGTTTTACATTATGCCACTGTGTAGGGTTTACCACCTGGATTACCATTTTTTCAAGGTGCTACCAACCCATCACCCTGTGACTCAAGCACATCATTTGGTTCAGCTAAGATCTCCGCAGCGTCATAGAAACACAGAATCGTTTAGGTTGGAAAAGACCTTTAAGATCATCGAGTCCAACTGCAAACCTAACACTGCCAAGCCCACCACTAAACCATGTTCCTAAGCATCACATATACGTCTTAGAAATACCTCTGGGGATGGTGACTCCACCACTTCCCTGGGCAGCCTGTTCCCATGGTTCATAATCCTTTCAGTGAAGAAAGTTTTCCTAATATCCAATCTAAACCTCCCCTGGCACAACTTAAGGCTGTTTCCTCTTATATCTGCATTGTGCAACTACTTTCTGGGACATCTCCCCACAGCCTGAGTCAATCACGTGGGCCTCAATTCCTGCTTGCTTACCAGTCTTGCCCCTGTCCCCTCTGCCCTGACAGAGGCAGAGCTGTATGAGATTTATGAGAGACATAAGAATTTTTATTGCAGAGACTTGCAATCCATGACACAAGTCTGGGAAAGAAGACATGCTTGGTCGAGGTGAGGAATTACCTTCATAGGTGCTTGTTGGAAAAGTGGTGGCTACCAGATAAGGTAAATGGATCCAGGAGGTCTGGAAGGAATTTTTAATCTCAATAAAAGTAGAACAGTTACTTGTATTCAAGATTTAACTAAAAAACACAAGTGTTAGGGGATGGAGAGCCAGCCTGCAGCTCCTGAAGCACCACTACTATCTCTCTGTTTTTTGCAAAGCCCCACCTTGCTGGCAGTTGATGGCTTCTGGCCCCAGACACATCCCTTGCACAAGATGACATTTTTGATCCCTGGCTTATAGGTGGAACCTTCTCCTGAGCCTTTTCTCTGTTTTGTTTTTTTTTTTTTTTGTCCCTGCCTTCCCTTAAAATGGAGCCATGGGGCACAAGGGCTGTCTGTCCATCCAGGCAGGGCTCTGGCATTAGCCCAACTGATGGCAGGACCAAACGCTTGGATTTTGCTGCATTTATTGCTCCTGCTTCAGACAAGTTCATCATAAACGTGACTTGTGGTGTAGGATTACACACAGTCCATCCCTAAGCCTCCTGAACATCAATTTCAATTCATCACATTTGATGGAGAAAGGAGTTAAGGGATTTGCATGTCTTGGTATTGCTCTGCCCAACAGAGTCTCATTCTCAGGAGACAGCTGGGAATAGGACAACAGGCAAAACCTCGGAAGTCCTTCAGAGAGTGGATCTTATCTCTGTTGGAGTTTTGGAAAGATTAAGTGGCAGCAGCAGGAATTATCAAGTCTTTTGCCTCACAGCCTCCAGCCACCCAGCATTCCGAGAAGGCTGTAATGGAACGGCAACGGTGCTCACTGCATCACGTTGGCTGGATGCAGGGACTTAATTTCTGAGGACGCGGGGCTTTGGGATCCCAGGGAGGGACACAATATGTAAACCATGCCTTTTTCTTTTTTTTCCTCCCAATGATGCGATTTCCCAGCCCTTTGCACTGAAATCTCTGAAGCAGGAAGGACAGAAGGGGTGCTGGGCACTTGCTCTCCTTGGGTGGCCAGAGTCAAACATCTCAGTCAGGGCTGGAGGAGGCAGATGTAAACCCTATGCTCAGCAAGCAACCACGTAATACCTCCTTCCCTTGGCAAGAGCACAGATCTGCCAGTAACTCAAATCAGAGGTTTCTGAGAGCCCTCAAACCTACCATTCATTTAAATTCAATATTAGTAAGAAGTAAGTTAAGAGGAATCTTTTTTAAAGGTACAGCAATGAAAAACGCTTGCAACCCCTTGAAATAGCTGAGCTTAAAATAAAAAAATAGAGATAATTATTCATCTTAAAACAAGAAAAACACAAAATTGATGTCACCGTCTCTCTCTAGAACAGTTTGCTCTCTGGGTTCTTACAAATATGAGACACCTGTACAGCTCCCAGTATATAATACAGCTCACCCCATAAAGGCAAAGAGAATTATTTCTTTGCTTTCCCAACCACACGATCCATTCCCAGAAAACCTGACAGATCAGAAGGTCAAAATCAGAAATAAATTTTTTAAAAAGAAAACATTTTCAATTTCTTTCCCTGCAAGCCATTAAGCATCACAAACAGAAAGGTCCTGCTATTGCATATGTTTAAAGAAAGTCATTTAGAAAATGACTCTTATTTACCAGATTGAATGTCCCATATTCTTCCCTGAGAAAGTGGGTCAAAAATCCTCGAAAAGTCGTCTGGTCTCCCCATGTCCAACGGGCTCGATTGAGGTAGGATGACGCCGGCAGATAGAGATAAGGCAGCAAACCAGCCAAGAAGCATAAACCCAACTTCAGCAAATGGCCTAGGGACAATTCCTGCACCAAAATATGTCATATTGCATAACAATGTTTATTTTAGTTTAATCACGCTGGAACTTCAAGAACAGATAAAGAAAAAACATCAAATATATTTACACAGAGCTGATCTCTCAATTTATAGTAAGTCCCTACAAAATGCTATGTTAAACCTTACGATTTTGTGGATTACTAGGAAACTGCATCAAACTGATCTCCTTTGCATGGCAGGGTGAAATTTAAGTGAAGCAAATAATATTAGCTAGGACTCATGAGTATCATACTCATTGCATCTTTCACATTTAAATCATGGCATGACATGCATAGATGGCTGAAGCACTGCAAGGCTGAGATAACCCACTTTGCAGTGATTAAGAGTTGGCTGGTATTCCATCTGGCAAAAAAAAAAAAAAAAATGCTGCTCTAGTACAACTACACACATCACCACCATCATCAGGAGTCAGTTTTGCCATTTACTTTATCATGATTATACTGGCTAAATTGGATAGGCCAACTTTTGGGGTGGGATTTTCAAGACTGCCTAAGGGGTCAGGAAGACAAGACTTTCAAAGGGACTTCTGTGCCTAACTCCTTTAAGTGCTTTGGAAAATCCCACCCTAGAATACTGCATGCTTGCTTTATCATTAGCCACTGAGCTGTCAATCAGAGCACTTCTTCAGTAGCTGGGGTTATAGGGAAGAGGCACCACTCAGATTGATGATCTAAGGAGCAGAAAAGGTAGCTTGGTAATGGTGGTGGCCAAAGTTCCTTCAGAAGGCGGCTGGCTCTTTTTTACCTAAAAAGGAACTGTTTTCCACCAAATATCCTTCATATTAGGTTTTCTGCAGCAGGCACCACTGGGCTGTCAAAGTATTTCCCAGAAATATTATATTGGCACAGGATTGTCCTTGCTAGAAATCACAGAAGTCTCTCTGGATCTCCCCAGTTAAAAAAAAACACACAAACTCGGTTAAAGAACACAGATATACTGCAGAAGTGAGTCTTCATTGTGTTAAAGGAAATATGTACTCAGAAAGGGGTTTGCTTGAGATGCTGAACACATTTTGGATCAAGCTTGTCTGAGCTGCATCTCATCTCTTGCAGCTTGCGTGCTTCACTCCAGGCTTAGTTATACCCTGTGCCATTACTCAGAACCCCACCTGATGTATCAGGCTGAGGGTGGAAAAACACAGGCAGGACCGGCCCAGCAGAAACCTGCCCAACTGTCACCTTCAGGGGGACGAAAAGGAGGGGGGGGGAGTAGCTGGAGGCTTCTCAGGGCCACTTGCAAAGTGATCGGAGCATCTACATCACTGAGGTGTGCAGCTGTTTTCAGGGCAAAGTAGAATTTCTACAACACGTCTACATCCAGCCTGATGCATTGACTCAGAAGATCACCTACAGAAGGCAAGAGCACTGCAGGGCCCCCCGACATCACCTGGGAGCTTCGTCCAGAGAGATGCACATCACCTTCATAAGGCAGGCGTGCCAGAAGGTGTTTTCACCTTCTTCCACAACTAGCAAGCTTAATGAAAGAGGTGTGGAAGGAGGGACATCTTGAGAATGGCATCTCTGGTAGGAGATGAAAGCGACGTATTTGACCAGACCAGGGGCTCGCTGTTTCAGCCTCCCTTCGGTCTCTTCCAGCTGGTGTGAGCCAGGTGCTCTTCACCTGAGAGCTGATCTCTTGTGGGACTCACAATTTCTGGCTGCATCAGAGCTGGAGGCATGCCCCAAGGAGATGCTCAAGAGGACTTTCCCCTAGAGACAAGCATCTGCACCCTTAGGGCTGTGCTGCTTATTCTGGCCTTTAATTATCAACAGCAGTTGCCAGACGCTCTGTAACGAGGAGACACAGCTTTTGTTTGGTACCACCAGGGAATCAACATAGAGAAACTCATCTCCAGATGAGCTGATGGCATGAGAAAGCCTGTGCCATCAGCCAAGAGAAGCAGTGCACACTGACTGCACGTGCCTGTGACTTCTCACCACCAGATATTTATCTGCTTTCCCGTTTGGTAGGTCACTGAACATACTCTTGATTTCCTACATGCTGAGCAGTGTTTAGCTCTGAGTATCAGTCTCGTGGCTGCTCACAGGGTATCTGCAAGCAGCTGGGGCAGAGTGCTCCTGTGCCAGGAGACACGGGCAGGTCACAGATTGCTGGTGTGAGCAAAGCCCCTAAATTGTGATCGGTGGCTCTGGTGTCAGACTGATGGACTCTAACTTCAGTGGGTTAAGACCGACTAGTTCAGACAAACCATTGACTGTCCCTGTTTGTACATCAACACAGAAGTGTCACAAGTGCTTAAAAAGAAGAATTACTAACAGCCTTACAAAAATAGAGGCCCAGGTCAGCAAAATACGTACCGTCTTTCTGAAAAGCTGGGAGAGAATCCAAGGCACAATACAAGCGATATAAAGCACTATTGTGTGCTGATTGCACAAGCTGAGCCCACAGCAAAAGGCACCAAGTTTAGAAATCTGAAAGGGGGAAAAAACCCAAACACATCCACAATTAATCTTTACAGTTTGCAAAAACTTCCAGAGACCAAAAGAGCTTCAGTGCAGCGCATGACATGCTTACAGGAGAAAGGCAAATACATCAGTGAGCACCAGTCAATTGCAACACAGATAGCACAGGATATTTTTAATTATTTACAGGGAGATTTAATTTGTTTAATGGAAAACATTATTTAAGAAGCATCCAGCACAACAGCTATGATGTCTCCATGCACACAAAGATCATCTGTAGAACCATCATGTCATAATGATGTGGCAGGGTTCAGGAACCGAACCCCACCTACACAGGGGAGACTGCCCAGCAGTTAACTCCAAATAATGCAAAGTTTTCAGAAGCCATACCCTCAAATAATGCCATTATGTACAGAGATCTTGTTTTATATAACAGCAATGATTTTTTCCTTTTCTTCAGGCACAGAGGGCTGAAGTCAGGGCTGCACAAACTTCCTAAGCAAAGGGAATTAAATGTGATATCCCTCATTCCTCTAAAATCTCATTTTCAAGCATCTTCGAAAGAGTTTTCTGATAAAACAGGTAACCTATCCAGACTATGCAGTGCTGTGCAGGATATTTTGGGTACTCGCTGAGGATTATTCATGGGTTTGTTATTGGTACCATGGCCATCCCTGGCTGATGCTAAGGAAAGCCTCTCTGTCCCATGCTGCCATATGCTCTGCTCTGTCCCAACACCATCAGACCAGTGCTGAGTCTTCTTTGTTCAGCGAGGGAGCTTCTCCTCTGAATTTGCCTCTTCCTCCACCATTACTGACCACCTGGTCCGTGTCACAACCTGGAGCCATGCCCCCAGGGGAGCAACTTGGCAGGCAAAAAGCCACCAAAGTCCCACAGACATTGCTGGACAGGAGCCGACAACCCATCCTCACCTTCCCAGCCACCCCCAAGAAGGATGGTACTGCCATCTACCATCAGAGCATCACTCCTGCTTATTTCAGTCACTGGCGAGGACAGAGATGCAAACACTTGCCTTGGTGCGGTGGTGGCATCACCTGGTAATTTTTAATTGACTGTCCAGCATTCGCTGTTGAGTGCTGCCTTGCCAGGGAAACACCTGCCATAAATTCTGAAATACATTTGCGGGCTTCAGAGCTGCCCTGCAGGACTCAGAACAACCTCAGTAATTTTTTAAGTATATTGATGAACTCCAAGTACACCCTTGAAGATGTCTGCACAACCATCTAATTTAGGAAAAGCACTGTAAGCTTTCTGTTGGCAGCCTGGCTTCTTCAAGGCATGGGACACCAGATACCCAAAAAACATAGAAAGAAACTCCTTAACTGCTTCTGAAATCTCATCTGAATACCCCATTGGAAATTGGGCATGTGAAACGTAGAAGCTGGTTGGAAAATGGCCAGTTCCATCTTTGTGGAGTTCAGGCTGTAGGGATCTTGGGACAGTACTCATCAGAAAAGGAAAAAAAAATCCAATGGTGAAGCAAGGTCTCTATAAGCACTGATAAAACATGTTATTTGAGAACTTGCGAAGCTGAGTAAACTACCACTGTGGACTCCTGAAATTCTAGCCTAGCCCAACAAAAATCCTTTTATTCACACAATTTACAGGAGTCACAGCAGGCAAGTCTGTGAGAGGAGAAGAGATCAGATATTCAGACAAACAGAAGACGGCTGAGTAAAAATATCATTTGGCTGACTAGTCTGTTTATGAAGTAGAGAATATAGCATGAAATTTAAAGTCTCTGTATTTAACAATGCCATTAGTTTAGGGGCACATTTAATTTCAAAAGAAGACCTGATTGAAAATTTGGTCATTTCTCTTTTTCGGTAGAAAACTGGGTTTCTCACTAGATGAAGTTTTCTGTAAAAAGTATCTATTTACCCCAAAGAAAAATATCAGTTCTGGAAACAAAAACTTGAACACCCACAGACTAGTTTGGGTCTTTGATGCAGGAAACCAAACTCTGCACTAAAACATTTACATGAAAATTATTTTGCTTTTCTTGTTTCCACTCTGTGTGTATTAAACAAACCAACCCCAAACCCATCCAACAGGTCCAACTCAATCCTTAAGCAAAGTGGACAGGTTTTTCAGTATTTGTCACTTTTGAATATCCAGGTAGGTCAGGGATGGACACCACCCAGCACAGGTGCTGAACAGGTCCCAAAATCTGGCCTTCTTTAAATAAACAGAACTAAATCAGCATTAAATGAATAGGAGATTCAACAGACGTGTGATAACTAATTGAAAAAAAAATAAAGAAGTACTAACTTTCCTTGAGATGTTTTACCTTTGATCTCTCTTTTGCAGTAGATGCCTCCTCAAAATGCACAGTGAGAGCCATCAGCAGCCCCACAAACAGATTGTTTAAGCTAAAAACCTCCGCCGCGATGGACCACTGCCATGTTAGACGAGAAAATGAAAACACCCCCGCAGCAAGGATTCCTCCAGCATATGAGCCAGAAAGCCTGCAAACACAGATAACATGAAATCTTCTTTTCCAACAAAAAAGCCTACTTTATTGTCCTTATTTTTTTTTTTATTTTTTTTCATAAACATACTGTAGCAGCAGAAATTATGACTGCCACCCAGCACCCTGCCAAAACATTATATGGTTAATATCTTCCTAATAATTTCTTTGCAAAGAATTGCAATTAGGAGAAGCAGGCATCAGCCAGCCCGTCTATTTGCCAGCCACCCAACACCAAAGAGTCGGCTTCTTCTCGCAAGCGCCACGAAAAACCTCCCGTATGGAATTTGGTTCAGAAACCCCGTGGAGCGATGGCCCAGCAGGTCATGGTACGGCGAGCCAGGGAGTCATGCCTCTAATGGGATACCCTCCAGCGCAGCCTTAAATTCATCAAGGTGCTCAAAAAAAAAGTGGATTAGAGCTACTCGAGACGGACAGTGTTAGCGGAGCTTTCCTGGGGACGTGTTTAGTGTCTCAGGGGTGGGCGAGGTTTGTGGTCCTGGTAGGGAGAGGGGGCTGCTGGGGTCAGGGGAAAATGGGGGTCAGCTCCAGCCAACAGCAGGGAGCGAGCGGGTGAAGCCTCCGCCGTTGGGATGGCCGTGAGCCCGGACGCTGGGCGCCTCTGGGACTCCCGGGTGGGATTCCGGCGCACGCTCCCCGTGGAGCCGCTTGCCCGACTTGGCTGGATGCTGCAGCTGGCAGAGGGAGCCCACGAGGTGAGGTTTAGCCCGGGAAACCTGTAACGCCCATTCTGCAAGAGTGGCTCATCCCACCTGGTCGCGTCAGGGGCAGCTCCGGCTCTGCCTGTTTGGAAGGTCTCCCCTTCAGGAAGTTACCCCGAAAAGATGCCGCGCAGGGCACTATAACCAGCTCAGTTAAGCCTTATCCAAAGACAGAAATAGCTGCAGCTATGATCAAAGCTCCTCTCCAGAAATTCACCATCCTGCTGGGAGACTAAGCCAGACTCTACGCTTGCTGCCATTTAGTCCTAATGTTTCCAGCAGGTTTAAAGCAAAACGATGATAAGCTAGTCAACTTACTCATTAAGGTACCCGTGTAATTTGCTCCTAAATACTGGCCATATCCTCTAGCACAGCCAAAATCCCCAGGTGGCTTGTTCTGCCCATCAGGGATTGGACAGTGGATGCCCATGTAGAATTTGTTTATGGGGTTCCTCACATAACTCTGAGATAAATGGAGACCAAGGAAACAAAACCTACAGCCCCTATAGAGATGTGGGAGCTGCTGGCAGAGCACTCTCTAGCAAGAGCTTCTCTCCTTGGTTATACTTTCTTTCCACATTCCCCAAACAACCTCAGTACAGCCAATCTATTTCTGTAGCTGTCAAAGAAGGACTTGTGCAGTCAGAACGGGAATTTTTAGTCTGTTAAAGATAGGAAGCAGAGTTCATGGGGAAGAGAGGACTGGGATGAGGGCTCAGGAAGACCATTCCTCCTCCTGTCACCGACACTGGACATCCTGGGTGCTCTGGGATAAGCCACTCTGCTGGTGTTGCCCCAGGTATCTGCAAAATAAGACTAATGATTTTTAACTCCTCTGTGAAGCATTTTGAGATCTGCAGCTGCAGGGGGTAGCTGGAAGGCAAGAAGAAAGGTAGTTCAGTTAACACTGGGGAAAAAGAAACCAACTCTCAGGTGTCCGAGGCCAGAGTTAGACAAGCTCAGGGTGACACAGATTCAGCATCAAGATTGTAGGAAGGGATCTTGAAAAATCAATGGAAGGGGAAAAAAAATTCTAAAAATTCCCAACTGTCAGCAGGGGGGACTGTTTGACCAAATGTGTATCTGCAAAGTACCTTATAAGCTTTTGAAGAAAGGTTATGTGGAACCCGTTCTGTTGGAAATCAGGCAAACTACCAGTATCTACCGTTGTGCTCACTAATGCATGCCACCATGGTGGACTCTTCCAACACCTGAACTTCACTGCAGTTCAACACAGGTCTGGGTATTTGGCATGAAATTCTCCAAGGCAAGACCTGTCACTTACTGCATTAATATAATGCTTCAAAACCATACAATTGCACATAGAAAAGGCGATCACAGGCATGAACACTGCTCCGTCAGTCTTGCTACCAAGCCAGCCGAGCAGCCCCGAGTACATCTTCTCCAAGGGAGAAGTGGGACACACGCAGCCTGTCTGTCAAGGTTCTCAGCCTCAAGGGCTCTGGCTGTGCTCCTCCTTGTTACTAGAAAAATGTGGCACCTGAACAGAAAAAGGGAAGATGTGATGGAGCTTGCAGGAATTGAGTCAGCAGTGGTTTCTGCTCCTAAAGAAAAATACCAAGAAAGGGCAGCAGGGCCATGTGTATTTAAAAACTGAGAGATCCCCCGATACACAAACCCCACTACAAAACATCCCTAATTTTGGACTAAACCCTTTAAACAGCACAAACTTTTAGTTATAAAGAAACAACTTTGTAAATCACTTTGAAATTCTTGCAGGGAAATAAGGTTGAAAAAAAAAGTAAAACAACCTTCCCCAAAACCTTTGGATGAAAAGCAGCATTTTAGGCAAACACCCCAATCATTTACCAATTCTCTCTGTCTTTCCCAGAAAAGACTCAAGAGTATCATTAGAGTTCAAATGAGATGAAAGAAAATCCATCCTCTTGATAAATAGTCTCAAACCTGCGATTCAAGTTTTCTGAAATACGGTTTAAGCAAAAGCTACTCAACCCAAAACTTAAAGACTTACCCCAGCTACGTGGGGCAGAGGACACCTCTGCTCACCAAGCAGTACAGGGTCAGGATCCAGCGCTAAGCACAGTCCACAGAACTGTTTATCAACAGAGCCAACGCTGCTCTTAGCTTCCAGTGAAACTTGTGGGAAAGACAGGCTGCTAACCTTATTTTGCAAAAGCATGTTGCATGCATGAAGCAATAAGCCCCTACAAGTATGCTAGATGCTAAAAAAACAAATGGAAATGTGTCACATTCTTGAAGAACATCAAGACAGTAGTTTTGGGAAATGCAAGCTGGAGACTAAGAGTTTTTTTGTAGATTCTGTTACCAGCAATAGAAATGATGGATTTATGAGTTTGCTGATTCAGAAGGAAACACTCTTGGAAGTGGAAGTGATCAGAGCAGGTATCTCCAGATGAAGATGAAGACCACCTGGCAGAAAAAAGCCCACATCCAGCAGATCCATGCAATGCAACACTTCACAGTACAAATTAGCACCAGCAGGACAAGCAGAAATGAACCCCATGCAACTATGTCAGCATGATGCTGGGGGCAAATTAAATCAACCCCACCTTGGAGCTAAGCTAACGTGGCTATACTGCTCGTTTTGATTGATATCAGGATCTCCATGCACCCCTGCACTCTGCCATTTGGCAGCTTCTTGGGCTTCTCCCGCATGGAGCGACACCGTGCCGTTGTCTCTCTTGCCTCAGCACCAAGATGGACCCCAAATCCACACACTGTCCAAAGAGGTGACAAAGCAACTCAGGCACAAACAACACAGGTCAGCCACCTACAACACTTTAGACCAAAGAACAATTTAAAGGTGAGGAAGACACTGGTGTTTAGTCAGCTAAGGCAGAAAGAGATGAAAGAATGGAAAAGGCACAAAGATGAGAGTAAAATAGAGATGGGAAGAATTAAAAGAGCAAAGGGATGGGGCAGATCTCTGGATCTGAAGTCAAGAAACTTGAATCCAAGAAAGAGGATGAAAAGACCTGCAAAAGAGGACAGTGTAATCTACAACTGAAGATGCTGTTGATGACATGCTGCATAATGAAGTAGGACATTAGGAAGCCAAAAGATAATGGCTGCTTTAATTACATAGACAGCATTTTTGTGGTTAAGACAGAGTACGTTGTAGAAGAAGGTTAACACAAGAGGTAAAGGAGACTTTCCATAACTGCAGCAAAAGCTCAACAACCCAGATACCAATGTTAAAATGGAGGGGGAAGAAGCCCAAGAAGCCATTTGTTGTGTGGAAGGTAAGAAGGGGTTTTCTCATGGTGCATGGACACGTGCCTCACCAAAAACAAACACCAAGGTCTGACACAGACACTGCAAATAATTCCTGCAGTGAAGCCTTGCTGGACAAGAAGCAAAAACGCAGCCTCTGGTCTCTGCCACGCAGCCTGGAGATCCACACTCTTCCATCTACATTGGCTGAAGGCTTACAGGTGCACCATGGTCAGGTGAAGGAAACAGTTGTTCTTTTTCCAAAAATACCTCTTAGTTGCTTAACACTGTCTCTCCTTTTGACAGCATATCAGGGCTCCAGAGCAGAGAGCAGCAGAGATTTATCCTCCCTTGACTTCTACTCACGCTTCTGTCTTTGAACACATTTTCAAATACAGTTGAGGTGTTTCAAAAATCATGACAAAGACCCACAACAGCTGGACCCTCAACTGGCCTCATGTAACAGCAACATCTAGGAGGGTTTTATCCCATTCCTTCTGGAGAGTAGGGAGGGCAGCTTCCTGCTTCCCCAAAGCCAGCATGTTTCCCTCAGTCTTTGGAACTGGTATGAGAAAGAACAAATGACTGGATCAAGAGGATCAACAACGGTTGCCAACAATGAAGCCATTGCAATGGTAATAACCATCCAGTCCTCATCTGTCAACACAGCATAGATATAAAGTTATCTTGCAGTGACTCCCTCAGGAAGAGACTTTAAAAAGTGCAAAGTGTGGGCAAAACACTGCTATAAGGCTCTGTCCAGTGGAGGTGGGGATCCTGGGCTTGGGCTGGGTAGGGACTATCTCTTGGCTGGGTCACCTAGAAGAAAGCATTCAGAGTAGTAATACCCTGCCGTTCGAACAGCCTCAGCACACAGAAATCAGCTCATGACAGAAGAAAAGATTTGCAGTCAATGCAATAATGAGAAAGTCTTCATAACTTCTCCCAGCAGTATTACATCTATCACCGCCAGGCCCACTTCGAGAAGGATTGAAGCATCGAGCTTGAACAAAAGCTGTCTTCCAGGCTTGTTCATCTTACGCGGAGGAAAAGCCCACAGAACAGTTTGTATTCTTGATTTTGGAAAATAACTAGTTTGGGGCAAGACCTGCTCAAAACAAATGGAGCACTTTATCAAACAAATGGGAAGAAGGTCCCTTCCTATAGGTCCACCATCTATAATCTTCTGAACGTGGGCAGAAATTCCCATCATCTGAAAATGCACTCAAGGGACAGAAACAATCAGCAAAGGAAAGGTCACACAGTCCTTTGTGAGAAATATTTTCCCATGGCATCCCTAAACATAAAAGGAAAAGAATAAAAAAAAATTATTATTTCGTTTTCCTTTTCAGGCACCCAAGTGAAAGAACATGTGGCTGGGCCTCAGCTCCAAGGACACAGGCAGTAGAAACGCTTTAATCAGGAATTTTTTAGCTGCAGGTTTTTATTAAGAGTTTGCAGGAGCAACCGGGAAAACTGAAATTAGACATTCTAACTTGGTTTTGCAATTACAGTTCTTAGCGATCACTAAAACACGTCAGTTTGTGATTTAAAATTTAGCCTCTTCTGTAAGTTTGGTAAAACTTTTTGTTATCCAAGACCACAGGTTACATCCCTATGCATTTAACAAAGAACTTGATCAGCATTTTTACTTTTTATTTAGAAAATAATGGCAGACATTTTATATTTAATAATTTGCAAAAACTTATTCAATTATTTGTATAAATGGATGGGAACTGGAGTTTAATTAAAATGTTTTTGTTAAATGCAATCTTTAGTGCACTGGATTCATAAAGAAAAGATAATCGGAATGTTTTATATTTGAAGCTGATATATTAAACATTGGAAACACCCATCTGTACCTAGTGAAATAAGCTGATTATTCCTGCCTTCTGTTCCTCCAAAACTTTACAGGTAGCAGATCTCAGCCTTACATCTTTTTATTTTTAGTCAGTGGAAAAAGAAAATACTCTCCTGCTTTTTCAAATCTCCACTATTAAGCTAATTAATGGATTTTTTAAATTTCACTCTCTCCCTGCACCTGCAGATGACGACCCTGATGTCAGTGGTTCCCTGTACACTTGCACAGGCTCCAGGTACATCACCAGGAACTTTTGACTCTGCGATGCTGTGACTTTGCTTCGCGGTAGCAAAGATATATCCCTTCAGTGTATTTTCATTTCATGCTATAACAGACTAGGGCATTAAAGATTTAACATTTTGAATTAAACTTAAGAGGTTTCACTTGCTTGATTTATAAAAAAGCAAATTTTTTTGATGTAGGCTAAAAAGAATAGGACTTAAAAGACTAAATAACCAAGCTTTCCACAGATAAATTTTAAGCGTGCACCTGCTTTGGTGCTGAAAAACTATTTTAAAATAAAACACAAATAAAAACCCAAACATGAGTTTATGACTTAAGTAATAATAATTATCCCCAAAATCCCCAATCCCTCTGGGTTTGCCTGCCTCTCAGTCACAAACACTCAATGGACAAAAGGCTGTTTCTCTTGCTCTCAGCGCTGAAGAGCCAGCGCAGGTACTACAGGGAATAGCAAACCAGATTTTATTCTTCCTCAAGGACCTGGAGCTGAATAGCCACTTAAGCCCTGCCCGCAGCCTCCGCTCCCGGCACTGGAGGAGGAGGTAGGAGAGCACAGCTTGGCTCGCGTGTCCTGGCTGAGACTTCGTGGCCACAAGAAGAGAATGGAAACCAAGCAAATGGGCAGGGCCACCATAACAAAAAAAAAAAAAAAAAAAAAAAAAAAAAAAAAAAAAAAAATCCAAAGCAAAACAAAAAACCCACACAAAATGGGCACTTTGGTTAGAACTGACTGCTGCCTTTCACGTCAAATGGGACTTCAGCACCATGCAACTTCAGCGCGATGTCCTGGGGCGGGGGTGAGCGGGCAGCATCCCCACCACCCACCGCAGCGCCCCTTCTGCTCCATACACCCTCACATCCAGCTGGGGACTGCCACCGCTTATTCACCCTTTCAAAAAATTCTCTTATTGAAACACCACAAGTTGAAAAGGGGATGCTCCAGCCTGGATATTGAGCTAGTGAGGAGTCTGGCTAAGGGGAGCCGGTCCTTGCACCCTCTTGCATATGTCCTCCTGGACTGGACGTGCCCAGTAAGGACACCAACACTAGGTAGGTAAGACAATATTGAGTC
The DNA here is from genome assembly GCF_018691265.1 of Tyto alba. Lineage (NCBI taxonomy): Eukaryota > Metazoa > Chordata > Aves > Strigiformes > Tytonidae > Tyto > Tyto alba. The sequence goes on along the minus strand of NW_024881303.1, from coordinate 5,343,806 downwards.
TCTGCCTGACCTCTTGGTAAATACGGGCCAGTGAATGTCACCAGCATGTGCAAGAGGGGTCCCTCCATGCCACCCCTGGAGTCCTGGGGACCTGCCACCCCTGGAGTCCTGGGGACATGCCACCCCTGGAGTCCTGGGGACATGCCACCTCGGCCGGGAGGGTCAAGCTGTCCCTGTGGTGAGGTGCCCCGGGATGGTGGTGGGGACCCGGGTGGGTCTGGACACCAGAGATGGGAAGATCCCCCCCCGCGAGGGCTCGGCAGGAGAGCGAGGAACGCAAGTTCTCAACCTTCAACCTTGCACGCTCCTGGACGCCCAGCACCGCGGCGGAGCGGAGCCTGCCTGCAGCAGCCCCTTCCCAAGAAAGTTTGGTAATTAAATTCAACACCTCCATGCCAAGCTACTCCGGAGCGGTTCAAGCGGAACAACTCGCGACAGATCGCTAAAACGCATAGACGGCTGCGCTGCTTTCATAAATATCACCCTGCACTCACGCCTTTCTAAATAGCGAGTGGTAAAAACTGTGCTTCCTGCCATTAAAAATGCGAACTTCTCTCACGGTGTCTTTGCAAGCAGAAAGGGTGTATTAGTTAGACCTATTATTTGATTCACAATCCTTAGAAAATGAGTACGCCTTTATCCTGAGCGCCTGTAATAACCGGTGCCTACTTCCAGCAGCCAAAAAAACCCCAACCCTTGGTAGGAACTGACTCTAGCTATTTAAATGTTTTAGAAGTTGGCTTTTTTCCTTTCTGTAATTGCAGAAACTTTTCCTAATCTGACATTTGTTAAAACCCCTTATTAGAAATTATGCAGCCGCAGAAAAAAAAAAAAAAAAAAAAAAAGAGAGGGGAAAAAAAAAAAAAAAAAAAAAGAGAATAAAATATAAAATAAAATAAAAATGAGCTGGCTTCACAATTACCAAGTCAGCCCATGCAGCCCTTCGCTATTGTACGGAGTGGCATAAACCCCCCGGCGGCCTATCAGCTCCCTGGCAGGCAGGGGGCTGCGCTATTCAAAGCGAGAGATACAAGCTGCAGGGCAAAAACCTGGCAGCTCCCATCTGACCCCCCAATCCCCGGCTGGTGACAGCTCCAAGCTCCATGGCAAATTAGCCCTTCTCACATTACAATTGCAGGAGACAGATTCCATTAGCGGTATCTGAAATTGAGTGGAGAGCTGCTCCGTTATCAGACTTGACTCATAAGCGCCGCTATTAATCAGAGCTATGATAGCATTTATATATTTCAAGCTATCTGCCGCCGCTGTGATATTCTGCTACAAAGGGTTGATGGGACTTAGGGAAGGGAACAATGGAGCTTTCTGGGAAAAGCAGAGTAAATCAAGAAAGTCTGTGACTTCCGCACATTCTGAAGGGATTGCGGTTTACATAAATTTTCTCCCAATTGGAGATTGAGCTCTTCCTCATCTTACACATGGGATTTAGTTGTCACTCAATGGTAACAGCTGTGAAAAGGTGAAGCGGCCCACCGCTCAGAATATTGCCTCCGCTTTTAAAGCAATTAACCCATGAACAGGAGGATACCTGGTGATATCAAAGGGATTAAGCCAGGCAGTGCATTATTAACATTTCCTTGAACTAATTCTAACTCTGACTAGCTGTCAGAAAAGACTCCTCAGTCTTTTTTAAAAAAAAAAAAAAAAAAAAAAGAGTTTTTTGCACTGCTTTCCCCCCCCTTCTCCCCCCACTTCAAAATGAAGCAGAGCTATTGCAGCCTAACGTGCCTACTTTAGAGCAAAATGCAAATGAACAGATTTGGTAATGTTAATGTCTTCAAACAGACTGAACTCCGTGCCAGTTTATTATGAGGACGAGGGGAAACATAAATAAATAAATAAATATGATCAATTAGCCAGAAGTCATGGTAGATATTCTTCTAAAAGCAAATTAATGCTTGAGTACCTTCCTTTCTTCTCTCCTTCCTAAAACTTTGTAACTTCTTGTAACTAAGCGTAGCTGCTTTTGAAACAGCCAAAATCTTTGCACTGTGCTATGACATTGACAATCTACGATAATCTGTAATCTGGAAAAACCCAAATGTGCCCTGTAAGGAGATTCTGCCTTCCCCAAAGCCCAATATTTTAATTTCTCACGATAGTCGAGGAGACACCGGCACATCAGGCGGGAGCGCTCCTCTCTCATCCCTCCATCTTCCCCAAACCATGCCCCAAAAAAAGGGGTCAAACTGTTTGGGGGCGACTCTTGCTTCAGCAAACCTGTGTACCTGAGGGGCATGGGGTATTTCCCCACTCGTCGCAGGCAGCAGACAACTTTTCCCAGCACGAGTCAGTTTTAAGGGAGCATCAGCCATGAGGTCCCTTTGGTGAGGACCACGAAGGTCACCCATCCTCTCGGTGCTCCAACATGCCTGGTCCTCCTCAGGGACCTTCCCACAAGAGCTCCAGGACACACTACACTGGAGCAAGGATCCTCAGAGCTACGAGGATGGTCAAGTGCCATTTCCAAAAGATTGCAATGATTTCAAAATGATCAAATAATTTTGAGGATTTCATGATAAAACATGCCTAACACTCCTTTTTGTTAGCGGTCGGAGGTTGTATTGCTTGGCAGGTGTTAGGGGCAGGGAAACTATATATAAAAATACATAAATATATTAGCCCAAAACTTAACATGATACCCAGAAAAGCGAACTGAAGAGACATGAACTGCTTAATTTAACGCAACATCTTCCCCCTTTTCAAAACCTGTGTGCAACTCAGCCAGTATAAAGCTGGCAAAAACTTACTAGAAGTGCTTGGGCAATGACATCTTCTACTCTACTACTGCCCCTGCAATAAATTAGATTTGTACATTTAGATACAGCAAAACAGCCAAGCTACGAAAGGTATACACTGAAAAAAAAAAATGCACTTAAAGCAGGGGAAAGCATCCTATTTCTCTTTGCAACAGAGAATGCAAAGAATGCAGCATCTGTGCAGAAAATGACACTTTGGCAATCATATTATAAGAAGATAATTGGTTTACTTTGCAAACTTGCTATGCTTTGCCTCCCACAGTAAAACAAATAAATAGTTGTTTAAAGAAACAATCCTATAGCCGCACTTGCTGCGTCCTAAAAACATAAAGCAGCTCCCCCCCTCTCAAAGCTAAGATGAATTATTTTCCTCAGTTACAAGCAGTCCAAGAAAACTCTTTGTAAATGCCATTTTACGATAATTACAAGCAATTTATTAAGATTGTGTGGAGGGGGAAAAAAAAGTGCATTTGAGAACTAATTCAAAGGAGTAAACCGCTCGTTCAGTGATAGTCTGGATTACTGACAAAAGGGCTTTTCGCATCAATGCGGTTCGACATAACTGTTTTAAGAAGCACAGTCTGGGCTTAAAAAAATAATAGTATAACATAATATATTCTATAAACAAACAAGATGTTGAGGTTGCTTCCTATCGACCCTGGCAGTGTCTGCACAGAACATCCCGCCAGCCATCACCTGGCAGAGGAGAAATCTGTTTAAGGAATAAATTCGATCCTAATCCCGCACGCGCCGTAACATCCCAACCACCACCCAGCCACGGAGGGAACCGCGACTCTTTCCTTAAGCAGTAAATGAAATTGTCCCGACCTGCCGAGGAATAAACTCGGGAAATGCCTCTTAAACAAAAAGAGTCAACGGGGAAAAAAAAGGGAGAGATTTACTGTACGGGGATGCTGGGAGACACAGAAAAAACCCCGCGAGGGTAAACAGCAGCCCTGCCCGGCTGGTGGGGAGAAAAGAAAGGTTTTAGAGGTTAAGTTCAGGTCAGACGACAAATGAAATTGTAACAACCCAACTGACATTGTGTAATGTCTTCTTCCACTCGATCAATAGGGCAGCATCAGCCCCATTACCATAGAGATGGCTTCCTCCCCGCTGAAGGGTGGCTATTGTTTGAGGAGAGAGATTTGCCACTTGAACTGTGTTCCTCCCGAAGGATGTGTACTTCATCAATTATTTGTATTCCTAACATCTACATATTTTCATATTAACATCCACATTTCATGCGGCAAGAGGAGCAGGTGCTTATTTTTCCTCTGGTACCTCGCGGGGGTCACTCCACCAGCTAAATTGTAATTAAAACACAAAAATGTGAGGGGATTTGATAGACCAGTTTAGATCCTTTGTGAGTACAGACAAGCCCGGTTAAAACCGAAACACATCCCCTTCAGATAGTTACAGCTTTCACGCAGATGGTGCCAGTAAACACTTCCTGAAAGATTTTTTTTTTTAAAGTAGATGGCAGTGGAAAGAAAAAAAAAAAACACAAACTTTTTTGCTAAATCAATGTCGTAAAAAACACATCTATTTTAAAGTGCTTAAAAGGAAGGATATAACATTGTAATTTGGAAATAAAATTGACCCACAATACATTACAATTAATTTTGAAAAAATCAATTGCTGCTAGGCTGAATAATTGATCCTGTCAATACCTTGTATCTGTGAAATAATTTTCTATAACTCCTAACAATTTCTATCATCTCTCAGTTCCAGGTTTTTTGTTCTTTTGTGCAAGTTTTAAATTTGACAGAAGCAACATCTTCCAAATCCAATTAAACAACAACAACAAAAATGAAACCTCTAGAAGTATAAAAATAATTCCCAAATTTAGCCTGTCATTTCTCTCCTATATTCTTATTTCTCTAAAGCAACGATCACATCATTTCATATGCACAAAATGAGTGCATAAGGAACTGTCACATTGGAGAAAAAACTAAGTGGGGCAGATCTTCACAGTAACTGTAATAAAGGGAATAACCGCAATTAAAAAAAATTCAGAACCCAGTATTTAAAATCTTTAGCAACTCCTTGCAGGAGTTTTGAATATAATCAAAACGAGTTGCGCTCTGATGCTGCGCCTGGCGCTGTGCATGGGAGGACAGCACCACTTCCAGCTCCCTAAATACTCTGTAAAATACAGGATATTAAATTAAATAACGCTGACTTAATTACATGTATTACCCAACAGTAAAAGCAATCACTTTTAAATACCTACAGAAATATTTAGGAATTACTTAAGCAATTCCAGCAGGTGTGCTTTGGAGCTGATGCACTGCTACGTGAAAGGTGATGTGCAAAAAGCAATTCCTCTTCAGCAGAGGAAGATGCACCCGGACAGACGGACCTGTGGACCAAAGTTTAAGCAAGCTCAGGGTTCTCGGGCTGTGCAGGATCTGGCTCCCCCCCCCCATTTATTCCTGCTTTTATTTCTAGGTTGCTCTTGCTCTCTGGGAAAGTTTCCCCAAAGGGTGATGCAGCTCTGGAAAGAGGTGGGAGAAAAGGGCTTTTGTCAAAATAATCTCGGTTAGGAAGCGCCTTGTCTCACCCCAAAGTGCCCCGATATCATTTCAGATTTCACTGTTTGCAGCCTGAAAACTTGCCCTATTTTCCCTGCGAAAGAACATCAGAAATTGTTTGTACGGGTTGCGATAATCCTCTCAAATATGGGTCAGGCTGAGGTTAAGAGCAGCCAGGACTTGCCCATCACAGACGAGCGGGGTTGACAAAACCCCCCAACCACGTGCGCATCGCGATTGTTCCCTTTCCTCCCAAGGTTTGAGGTCTGGAGAGATCGGGCGGGCTCCGGCCGGTCCCCCCCCGCTGCAGACGGCAGCACCTACGCCAGGGGCCGGCCCCGACGCTCGCCCTGGCCCGTGGGTACCACCGGCAGGCAACTGCCCATCCGCCGCCGGGAGCTGCGATTAAACCAAGCGCGCCGTCTCCCGATAGGTGAAGCTCACCCTGTTAATTTAAACAGACCATCTGCATCTTTCGAGAACGACAAACTTCATTAGTTCTGGTTAGTTAAACCGAGCGGTGATTTGTGATAATGAGCCTGAACAACCTGTCACGTCTGTGTAAGGGAAAGGGCGCACTTTTTATTATTATTATTATTATTTAACAGAAAGAAGGGGGGGTAAAAAAAAAAAAAAAAAAAAAAAAAGAAGAGGGACCTTTTGTGCAGGAAAGAAGGTCAAATTCAGATTAAACCACTGCTAGGTTAATCAGAAGAACTAATTACAGCTGGAAAGGGAGGGCGGGGGAATGCTAGTCCAAAGGCCAGAGGGGAACAGAGGGAGCCTTTGGAAATGTCCCGAGCCGACGGGGCAGCGCCCTGCCAGCATCACGCCGAGGAGAAAAATGACTTTACCTGAAAACTGTGTAAAAAAGCAAAGAGGCAGCAGCTGCTCCCAACAAGCCGCAGAGGAGGTTGACTCGGTAGGCGGGGGAGCCGAGGGGCAGCAGCCCCGTCGCCACTTTGGCCAGCAGCGTGAACAGGGGGTAGCCGGGAGGGTGGGCGACCTACGGGCAGATCAAAATGGGGTTGAAAAAAGGGTGAAATTCTATGGCATCAAAAGGAGAGCAGCACTCCGGGGTCCAGCCGATCTCCGAGTGGCGCCTCTCCCTGACCCATCCTTTCGTACCAATTATAACTCCGCGAGTATTTTTTTTCCGTAGTGGATTTGGCTCCACGCCTCGCCCATAATAATGAGGCGGCGAGAAAAGGAGGTGCCACGTTTCATTAGCGTGCCTTAAAGGGCTCCTTGTTTGGGTTCACAGTATATTAGGGTCATTCAAAAGGCTGTTGTTTTTTTTCTGTTGTTGTTTTTTTTTTTTTTTTTTAAAAAAAAAAAAAAGCAGCTTCTCAACTATTTTATTGGTTAGCAAGTTGAAAGACCACACTGCTATCGGATTACCACCGCGCTGACAGTCCTAAGGTCTTGCCTAAAGGGATCATGCACCATAATAAAGTTTATTAAATAATAAAACTTATTAAAATTGTTAACCCGATTTATTTTATTCTCCCCAGCTTATACAAAATTTGGGTTGATAATAAGCCAGCTACTGTATATACAGTAAAGCCTTTGCTTTATAATTTAGTTTAATTGGATTTAAAACTTGAAGTAAATTGTCGCGTGCTGTACTTATAAGTTAGTAAAAACTGTGGTTTGAAAATAAATTAATCTACTTTACTCCATGCTTAATTAAACTTCCTTAATTCCTAAAACTGTTAATGAGAGCATTGATTAAACAATAAAACTAATACTTACTCCAAGCTCATATGCGGCTGTGATCAGCTCCCCTGTGAAAAAATAATGTAAAACCAATAATTACTATTAGGAAATGACACTCCTCCAAAGTTTTCAAAATCCAAATGCTTGCATTGGGGTTTTGCATTAATTTGACTGGATAAAACTGTAAATCTGTAGAGATTTAACAGCATGAAATTTTCTAAGAATATTTTCTCCCTCTGATGTCATTGCACAAAATATCTTTTGTATGTTTTCGCGAGACTTTTATGAACAGATAAGTGAAAGTATAGGTAGGCTCAGGTAAAGAATGGCCCAAGATATTCAAAATGCAGACAGTTGTGTATGCGTATTTTTAATTTAAACCAAATTGACTCAATAACTTTCAAGCACTACAGTTTGTAACGCTTAAGCTGCATTGTCTCTTAAACAACCTAAAAAAACTCACAGCTTTATAGTTTTAAGGAGGAAAAATATAATGATTGATCGTGCAAATCTGCATCCATGTATTTGGGAGCGCTGCTCTTCCCTGATGCTAAAGCAATCCTTGCAGCATCTGCTTCGCAAGTAACTCTTTTACCTGTCAGCGGATGCTGCAGCCGCTCCCATTAGAAACACCATTTAGATTCTGCATTTCATTTGTATTTTATGCCACGACAAATAACTGCCACAAAAAAAAATCCATGTTAGCATAATAGTTAATAATACTTGGCATTTTTAGAGCACTTGACACTGAAGCATTTTGCAATGCTCCCGAATGGTGTATGTTAAATACATTCAATAGGCACAACAGATTCAAGGATGAACCAAGGGGCAACAAAACTAAAAATTATGCCTAGTTTTCCTTCTTTCCCTCAAATTTCACGATCCAGTTTTACAGAGCCTGGTCTTACTGGTCCTGCTAGTTTTGCAAGTGCCAAGGTCACGGCAGCTTTGTCCCGTAGTTTGATGGTAAAGACAGAAAACAAAACGGCACGGTTGGCTTTAAATGCTAAATTAACAATATTTTACATGTCTGCACATTATTACGTCCTTACCACCCAACGCAAAGGAGGAGGATTGTACAAATGGCACCTTTAAATCTTGACATTACAGTAAACCGTGTATTTAAAAGGAAGATGCAAGTCAACCCACTACTGCTGTTGGCAACTGCCATAAAATTACAGCTATCACCCAGCGTGCTGCTCCGGGGACAGCCCCGCAGCTTTCTGCACAAAAGCCTCTCAGATGTGGATTTTACCACGCTTGCAAACGCCGGCTATTTTTATTGCTACTCTATTTTAGGAAAGTTTCAACCTATGGCAAGACAGCTCCGAAAAAGCAGATGCAATGGGAAAATTATCCACTCCAAGCCGAGCCCTTTAGTGTTCAGCAGCGCCGACGTTTCCAGGGCATGGCGAGGCTGGGAAGCAATCGATCCCCCCTGCACGAAGCAAAAGGTGATGCTAATGAAGGAAACCCTAAATTCGGCATCGCGGGGGTACCCCAGCGTGTCAGCACATGCTGCTCTGCGCAGCGGCTAACGCTGGGTGCCCCATCACACCGCGGGGATGCTGCTCCCGAGCCAGGCGCAGCTTCGCCTTCGTTAAAGTCCTGGGACACAGCAATTTGTGCATCTAAAATGGGGAGAGGTTAATCTTAAGTTCATGCGTGTCGCTATGATAACGGTTGATACAACGGACAAGAATAACCCCAAAGCAACACAGACACTAACTAACCAGAAAGCTAAAAAAAAAAAAAAAAATTAAAATACTGGTTGATGCCATTGCCAAGCTCTGAAAGCCAACAGATTTGTAAGAATTAAGGCGGGGGGGAGGGGGGGAAGTAAGAAAACCTGCAAAAATAAGCTCCCAGGCTGCAGGCTTGTTGAATTCCACTGGAAAAAACAAAACAAGCGCATAACAACTAACACTTCAGATTAGGTTAATTCTCCATCTCCCACCCATGTACCTGGGCATCACGTACAGCCTCTACGGGTGATGTAAGTGAAGATATGGGCTACATAAGTGCAGAGCACTATTATTAAATGGCAAAACACACAGAGGAAGACTACAGCATCCACAAACTCGATTTCAATCTATTTCTTGCGACAGAAAACGACCTGCAGCATCTTCAGACACCAGCTCAAACTGAAGAGTTTATTCCTTCATAACCTTGGTGTAAATGCGTTTCTGACCACCCGCTTGATTCCCCAATAAAGATGTTCAAGCAACGGGCCCAACACTGCCTGAAAATTGATTTATCCTCAGCAAGGTTGGGAGCTGATGTCTAAAAAAAATCAGAGAAAAAGTTGGTTGGGTTTTTTTTTTTGTTTTGTTTTTTTTTTTTTTTGTTATTTAACTTGAGTTTATTTGATCCCTTTTTAAGCTGTTTTAACATCTGTGGATGTTTCCGAATTAGAACTCATTCTCTCATTTCTTTATTATAATGCTAAGTAACATGAAAGAGCTGCCAGTGAAAATACCTATTGCCTTTTAGATTTTTGAATTACTGCAAACTTCAGGAACAATTAAAAATATACAGATAGCTTAAAAAAAAAAAAAATAGAATAAAATAATAGGCTCCCTGCCTGAAAGCAGATACAGCAAATCCTTAAGCAGCTCTTTACTCACACAAGTAGCTTCAGTGCTTTTCATAGCAAAAGTTCAAGCTCCGTGCTCAGGCATGGGCGAGTTAATCACCTTGAGCAGGGCCGTGCAGAGACTTTCTGTGGGACTCAGCCTGGTGGAAGCATCCCATGGGCTGCTCAGGCCATTAGAAACCAGGGGAATAACCCAAAAAGTCTTAACACAAGACATCGGGGTGGCTGCTGGCTGCAACAGGCACAAGGGGACAGCGGGGATGAGCCCATCTCTGTTCAGCTCCAGTAAACACATGCAACTCAGGCAGCAGATTTAATAGAAAATGCAAAAAATAAAAATAATGGGAGGTGGGGAGCGAGGTCACTGGCTAGCCAAGGGACACCATGCTGAGAGATTTCCTCTAATATAACTCCCTCTAACGTGGGTTGCTGGAAGCTTGTTAAAGCATCCCCAGCCTGCCCCCCCCCCCCCCCCCCGCCCCGGGAACCTTGTTTGCAGCACACACCTTGTTAGTGTCCTTGGTACCTCTGACAAAAGTTATTAGCAGAGGAGCAATGCACGCTGCATGTATGTATGTGCATTTCTGTACACACAGCTGCTGTGCTAGGAAGAACCAGCAAGCCTCCAGAAATTAGGGAAAGTGGAATCCCCTCCCCTGCCTCTAAAATGGGATAAAATAACCACGATAGCCCAGGGAAAGTGGGACAAACTCACGCCTGTGCTGCTTGGCTGCTCGCTGTATCTACTGGGATAATTCACACCAAGAAAGGAACAAATCCCAGCATCACCTCCACGGGAGAACCCGCACCCCACTTTGTAAAGGGTGCTAATGGTTATTTGCATCCCGGAGGCAAAACCCAAGCTCAAGTATAATTAAAAACCAGGTTCCCAAGGTTTCACACAGCACAAACAGCTCAGAGCACAGGCACCCTGTGGGTTCACAGACGCGTGTTTCTCATCAGGCAGTACTTGAAAAGACAAAATGGTAGTAACCGTAACTTTATTGATCATCACATATTAACTGATACCACCAGAAGGAGCAAAGCCAGCCCCTTTACAAACTTGGGAGCGGAAGCAAAAGCCATCAGGGTGCACACCAGTGAGCCTAGTAAGGGTGTGTTTGCACACCTCATCCAGAGCGTGGGATGCAAGGTCTATGGAGAAGGGATTTAAAAAGAAATTCTTTTAGTACAGCTCTTAACAACAGGGTCCCTCTGATCCAAACATGGGAACAGGGAAAATGGGACAACACAAGGTTACACCTCTGCGAGCCAGCTAACCAGGATGAGCTTGGTGCAATGAAAATACAGCTCCGTCCTGTTATCTTTAAATCAAATAATCCTCACTTGAAGCACTGCTCAACTTTACATTTGTGTGTGAAGAGCCACACTGAATATACTGCCTTAAACCCAGCTGGACAAAACCATCCTGCTTTTACCAAACAGCACTGTCTTTTGTGTAACTAAACAAAAAAACTGATAGCAAATTTTAAAGAGTTGTAGATAAAATATGTATATATCTCTCTCTCCACATATACTGAAGCTGTAAAATAAATGCCCATTTATTAATATTATTAAAAGCCCATTTATTTATACAGAATTTTATGCACAGCTTGGATTCAAAACCAGTGGCAGCCAAGTGGCACAGAGTTAAACAGACGCAGCCAACGCTCTTCAGGGATACAAAAGAAGGAGAGAATGTTGGGTACCTACTCCATCAAAAAGAAATCAAAGCATCCCTTAGAAAATCCAAGCCCTCCTATCCCCAAATCACAGCTGCACACATGCTACAGAAGGAAGACGGGTTTTTTAAGCAAGACCAGATTAAACCTGCAAAACCAGAGAAAGACCAAACAGGAGAATTTTGTCCCATCTGGGGGGATCAGCAGCACCAAACACAAATCATCAGATAGCTTGTCGGCAAGTCGCACTTCCAGGCAGGCACATGCAGAGATTTCACTGCTACATTGGCTGCGGCCGCATGGGGCCAGAGGTAGCGACGGCCCAATTATAGAATTATTGAGGTTGGAAAACACCTTTAAGATGATCCCACATCTGGCAGGATGGCACACCTGCCTTCTGAATGCCACCAGCCATCCCCAGGGCCCCTGACTTTGCTGAAAGGCTCAGAGAGAGGCAAACTACTGCAAAGCAAAGAAAAGGGAGAGGATCAGGTCAATGCGGGGTGGCCAGAGGGCTCCTGTCCCAAGGGGTGACCCTGCTGCACTGACCCCAAGGGGGTGAGCCCCCCCCAGGTGTGACTGTGATGCAGCAGGCTCCATGGGGCGAGCACCTCATGGGGGTGGCAATGCCCCAGCCCCCAGGGGAGTGTGCTCCTATATAGGATGTCTGTGATGCACCAGCCTGGGGGGCAAGCGCACCCATGAGGAGGTCCAAATGCACTGAGACCAGGGGGTTAAGCACCCCGGAAAGTGACTGTGATGCATCGGTGCCTATGGGGGCGTGTAACTTTATGGGATGAGCAACTCTATGAGGTGACAGTAATGCACCAGTCCCTATGGGGGAGAAACCCTGTGGGGTGACAGCAACCCTATGGGACAACAGCAACGCACCAGACCCTATGGAGTGAGCAACCCTATGGGGTGAGAGCAGCGTACCAGCCCCTATGGAGTGACAGCAACCCTATGGGGTGAGAGCAGCGTACCAGCCCCTATGGAGTGACAGCAACCCTATGGGGTGAGAGCAGCGTACCAGCCCCTATGGAGTGACAGCAACCCTATGGGGTGACAGCAATGCACCAGCCCCTACGGGGGAGAAACCCTATGGGGTGACTGCTACCCTATGGAGCGACAGCAACCCTATGGAGCGACAGCAACGCACCAGCTCCTATGGGGGAGAAACCCTATGGGGTGAGAGCAACCCTAACGGGGTGCCAACAACGCACCAGCCCCTATAGGATGCACATCCCTATATGGTGACTGCGAATCACCAGCCACACCCCGCGAAGGGTCACCACGATGCACCGGCCCCCACGGGGCGAGGGTCCCTACGGCTGCCACCTCCCCAGTGGGGTGACCCCGTGCCCCGGCCCCAGGGGGTGCCCCGCCGCCCCTCCCCCTGCTCGCGGGCGGGCTGAGCGGCGCTGGGTACGTTACCCGCGTCCCCTCCGGGCAGGGCAGGCGGCAGCGTGGCCGTGTAAAGAGCCGCCACAGCAGCACCCAGCGCCCCGGCGGCGGCCGCGGGCCCGGTCCCCGCGCCCATGGGTGCCACCGCGCGCGCTCCTTCCGGGTTCGGCCGCTCGGGGCGGGCGGGATGTACCACCCCACAGACCGTCGGGGGGAGCCTCCCCGCCCCTCCCGCCTCCCCGCTTCCCCCACCCCCCCTGAGCTGCCTCGCGGGAGCGCTCGTCATTAAGGCCGCTTGGATATGGAATAGGTCGGGTCGTCGGCGTGGTGGAGAGGTTCAGAGCGGCCTCCTGCCCTCATCTATACATCCTACCCCCCCCCTCGCCGAGAGGAGTTGGTACAGCCGGAGAGGGCGGGGCGGAGGAGCGCGCCCCTCGTTGAGGGCGGCCGGGCGGCACCACCGCGCGAGGGGTGGGGGGGGGGTGGGGGTGTGAGAGGCGGGGCGAAACCACCGCGGACCGGCTGGGGGGGGACCGGGGACCGGGCCGCGACTTTCCCCGCCTGCCCGGTGTCGTCCCCCCTCACCGGGCCCTGCCCCCGCCGCCTCCCGGTGCCCGCGGAGTGTCCCCGGCCGAGGAGGACCCCGGCCCTGACCCGGCCCGGGCGGGCGCCTCAGGGTTTGCCGCGGGGGGGGGGGGGGGGGGGGGGTAGGGGGGTGGCGGTGTCTTGGTGCCCCAGGGGCCGGGCCCCAGGCCCCCTGAAACACCAACTTTTAAATGTATTTTAAATACCCCGCTCCCAACCGGGCTCAGCGCCTTCTGCCCGCACAAATAATAAAGATTTCTGCCCAGAACAGGGTTGCGTGAGATGCCGGTGAAGAAATATATTGAAGTTGTCAGCGTATAGAATATTAAATGCAGCGATTCCCGCTGCGGGAGTAGTTAAGGAAGGCAAATAGCATCCTGAGACCTATCGATGTAAGACTAAAACACATCCATGGAAATCATTATGGGATTGTGCAAAAGAGCGGCGAGGCCATACCTAGAGAATTGAGACAGATTAAAGAGAGGCTTGTGAATACAAATGGAAAAGGTATAGGAGAGGGTAACTAGGATAATAAACAGCCTTATGGATTAGATCTAAGTGGAGACGTTAGGAAATTAGGTTTGCATTTATTAAAAAAAAAAAAAAAAAAAAGCAGGATTAAGGGTTGACACGACTGAAAAACCGCTCATCGTGTTCTGGGGAGTGGAGAAGCTGGTGCCGAGGGACCCTTTTGAAACTGCCGGCACAAAACCCCCGAAAGGGCACAAGCTGAAACCGAGAAAGGTATTAAGGAAATTTAGGGAAGGTCTTTTCACACACTCCAGCCGGTATGTACAGAGACGGCAAAAGAAGCCGAAGTTGCGACCCGCTCAGAAGTTAATTGGGTTGCTTGGAGGAACTGGTGTTTGAGGGTATAAACACCGGCTGAATAACGGCTGGGCCCACGTGGCTGCCTTCCATCCAAAGGCAACCGCCTGGCTCTGTGGTGACCAAGTGAGCTTCAATATACTCAACTTGTTGGCAGGTTTCTGCCGTTATTGGCTGGGGTTCATTGGGGAGAGGAAAAAGATATGTTGCAATCCTTCGCCAGCCATTGTCACTATGGTAATGAGAGGGGTCATTGTTCCTGCACCCGTCGGGGCTGCTAAAATGTAATTTTAGCAGCAAAGTGCGCAGTCTGTGTGTGAAAGCAGGCTGGTGGCGAGGCTCTTTATCCAAAGCGTGGCTTTTTTCTTTGCAGTATTTTTCTTTCTTTGTATTTAACTTGGAAAAGGCATCCAAAGACAAATGTTAACCGTGACTGATTACAATTATATTGATGGAGGAGGTAGCAATTTAAAGGCGAATATCGAAATGTGAAAGAATGGCTGATAATAATATGGTAAGGACAAACTATTCTTTAATTGTCCTGCAAGTTGTTTTATATCTTTGTCATGCAGAAACTGGAACTTTTAGGGTGCCAGTGGCAAAGTACTTTGCTGTAATACGGTAGGGCAGGCTCACAACAGCCTTTATCTTATTGAATAACTACCACCGTTTCAAAGGCCAGGATTACAGACACACTTTATGTCGGCACAAACGCTTTGGAGAGTGCATTTACATTTTTCTTCTGTAAGCAGAAATCTATTAATTCATGAGATTTGACTCCCCCTTCTTCACCAGGCATGACCCAGGGATCTGACCAAGACAAGAAGGACATGCAAACCCTCTGTTTTTGTTTTGTTTTGTTTTGTTTTTTGGTTTTGACAGAGCCAGGCAGGTATTTTTTGGCTGTTTTAATTCATGCTCTGGAAGTTGAGAGTTATCCAAACCCAAGTTAGATTCACCTTGCTACAGAACAACACACAGTGACCCTCTGCACTTTCTCAAAGCCTTGAGGGATGGGCTCAACAGCAGTTAAAAAAGTATTGCTGAGAAAAAAAAAAAAAAAACACACGAGGGCAAGTGGAAGGCATTTGAAAGATGGCCTTGTGCTACACTTACTGATTTATTTAAAAAAAAAAAAAATCTCTGGAACTTGTAGCGCGAGAGCATACTCTAGTGGCAACTAAGCAAAGAAAGTGCTGATGGTTTGTGCAGTGTCTTGATGATGAGATGCCTCCCACCTTTCAACGGGAGGCTTATTTTCTACTGTCTTCTCTGGCTCCATGTTTCGTGCCCAGCCCGACAGGAAATACCCAAGGCAGGCAAAGAAAATAAACAGGAACTTCTAAAGTAATTTTAAAATCAGAGCTTGAAAACATATCTCCCCTGAAAGACTGTGTACTTAGAGAGTTGTCTTTCTACTAGGCTCTATTGCAGATTTTCTCCTGAGAGACACAGTTTAGAGGAGGCGTGAGATAGGAAAAGGGAGAATAATACTTAAAGCAAATTCTGTTCACCCATGTCAGTGTCATTACAAACTTGAATGAGCACAGTTATTGCAAATAAATAAAAACAATAGACCAGAACCAGTTTTACATAAGAAAATACTGAAATACTGTTCAATTAGTCCTAAGCTTTAGTTAAACCTTTTCTTTTGCCCATCAGGTGATAAGGTTAATACAGAAAGCACTCAACTGCTGTACTTGTGTAACAACAGTCAGCATCCATTTAATGAACTTATGTGTATACACATTTAGCAAAGCTTCACTATTGTCAGCGCTGGGCTGGTGCAGAATTTTAATGGTAAAGTAGCCAGCCTGGTCTTCATCATAAACAATATCCCCGTGTAAGGAAAGCTGGCTCTCATGGGGACCATTAACAATACAAATAAGTATGGCTTCTATATTTAAACAAGAAATTTGGCAGTATTTCCACTGATGATATGTGCCTGCCTGCAAAGCACAAAAAGGAAGATTATGCGACTTTTATTTGTTCTTAAGTGGCTTGAATAAGCTGCATTTTATGACTTCTTGGGGATTTTTTCTGTGTGTGGGGGGGAAGACCAGGCTTGTATCCCGCATTTTCGGGCACATGACTGCAGTAGCTAGGCATGGTGCAGAGGGAACTTCCAAGTGGAATAAAGTGGAATAAAAGTGCATCCCTCTGGCCCTCATCATGGGACTCTCACTGCCCCATCCTGCAAGCGTGAATGTTTGGGATTGCCTCTGGCTGCACCCAGCTGGGCTGTGGGCTTGGCCCAGGACGGGCCAGCAAGGACGGGTTTGGATGTGTCTGGTCACCCAAAGCACTTGGAGTCCTGTGTGCCTGGACAGTTGGCTCCTTGTATTCGCCCTGGCCACCTCAGGGACCGAGCTTCGTGCGATTGCACTGTACCTCTGCTGTGATACTCCCCCCCCCAGTGCCTCGTGAACCCATCAAAATTCAAAAGAAAATTAAAGGTCTCCCAGATTATTGTAGTCACAGCCATTTCGTGCAAAACTGGGCAGCGGTGAGAAACCCAAGTCGGTGTGTGCAGTGGGAGGCGGGAGGAACGCGGCTGTGAGCGGGGCTGGGCTATAACAGCATCGTGCTGGCTGCTGGGGGGAAGGGGACCCAGGGGTGGTTGTGGTCGGAGGGCTGGGAGAATGGGGGTCTCAGATCCATGGGAAAACAGACTTGGCTCCACCATTCACAGGACAGCTTGTTCGTTATTTCAAAAATTAGTTTCATGTTCTTCCCCAAATAAAAAAAAAAAAACAAACCTGAACGAATTTCCACATGCAGATCTTGTTTGCCATGATTTTGCAACTTTGTAAGACAGGCTAAATTGTCTTGCAGAAGACCTCCAGTGCCTGCCTCCACTGGTCTTAGTGGCCTTCCAGCTGATTTTCTGATGCACTGAGCAGTCACATATCCCATTTGTCTCCAATTTGTTTATTGTTTTATCCCATTTGTTTTCCCAGAACTCTGACAATCAGCAGCTCTATGTTTTCACACCTGATTTCCTTAAACTAAAATTATTTATTTATCCACATGCCTCGCTGGTAGACTCAGCTCTGGGGTGTGATCTGCACAGTGACTCCACAAGCACATTAGAGACTGTCTTCTCACGAATGCGGCTGATGCACCACCTGAGGGCCCTGTTCCCTTCCTCCCCAACTGCTGAATTACTCCACGATTAGTATTTGCGAGAAGGGAACACCTTTTACCACTGCAAAACACATTTAAATGCTTTCCATCCTTCTTTTAATTACAACTGTAGGATGTCAATTGCCATCTGGTGCCTTGGTGGCCAAACTCACAGCCTGGCCCAAGAAACACCCAAACACAGCATGTAGTTGAAGACCTGCAACAGCACATGGTGCTTCAGGGTTCCTCAGTGGTTCAAGCTCTCCTTTCGTCACCCGTGTTGACAGTTCCAGTAAAACTCATCAGTTAAGTCATTAAGGTAAGATTTTTTCACATTACATGCAGTCCTCTCTGTTTCAGTCCTATTTATTAAGCTCTGATCAGATTATATCAGCTGAGGGTCATGCTCAGGGAATTTGAGCAAAGGATGAGTGTCAAACAGAACAAGAATTGCACCCCCCATAATCACTCTACTTACCTGGGTTTACTAGTGCCTTCCTACCTGGCCCTGCTATATTTTCATTGTATTCTTGCGTTGAACAAAATCCGCGGTGCTGCTACTGGTGGTTAAGCTACTACAAGTTGTCTTTCAATGCAGTTGAAAACTGATGGAGCTCCAAAGTCAGTTCAAAAATCTGTATTCTCCCACAAGGTCATATTAGTCTCATTATGGTAATGTTACAGTAAGAATGTTTTCCTCCAAGCTAGTCTGCAGAGGTGAGGTTACTGGCCAGGACTGTAATGTGTTGATATATGGCCAAAACCAACTTGTGAAGATGCTGAACAGCAGCAGGTGGTGTAGAATAGCAGGAGAGACGGTGATGTAAGATGGAGTTCAGCCAAGGACACCCTTCTTTTCATCAATAAACTGCTCCACAAATAAGAGGCTCATGTCCCATCACCGAGCACGTGCCTCCTAGGAGAAAAGCTGTGAGAACCCTTATACATAGGCAGAGCCAGGACTGTGCTTGCAATCAGTCTCTGGAGGCATGTAGCCCTGCTTGCTCCTACAGTTGCAAGTTAGAGCTGCTGCAGCTTTGAACTCTGGGGAGACAGTGCTGCTAATCCTTCAGGAGAAGGGACTTGGAAGGGACTTCCATTTTCCCCATATGCAAGCAGCCCCGCTGATGTGAGGTCTGTTAGAGGTGTGTCAGGATGCAGAACATGCCATTTCTGGGATAGTTTGTGTTACCTGGAGAGCACTAATGTAATAAATGAAAATGTTAGAGGAGAGAGGGATGGAGGGTTAGCCCATGGGCAGGATTTTGAATCTGTTAGGCAGGGTGGACTGTTTTGCTTTTCCTCAGCTGACTAGGGGCAGATCTCTGGCTCAGCCCTCTTAATCCTTGCTCCAGTGAGTGGCAGTCCTAGAGATGGTATTTTTATTACACAGGAGCAAAACACAATAATTTTTCTTTTATGTTCTCAGTAATGGCTGAAATATTTCAGCATAAGTCTCCCATAAAATTCAGGCTGGGACAGTGACATTCTCCATACCTTCAAAAAACAAGCCTTTGCTAAACTTCAGCCACGTTTCCTTCAGCATGCTGGTGGCAGAGAGGAGTATGTCTGAGCTCAGCAGCTACGTATCTGTGGGTGGCAGTAGCACCCCCAGAGCTCAGATGGACCTTTACCCTCTGTACATGGTCTTCCAAGCAAAGCTTCTGAATGTGCTTCATCCACTTGTTTCAAGGTCCTGCAGTTCTCCTTAGAGGTCAGAAAGCATGAAAACAGAATCAACATATTTTGGCTCCATCTCCATTTCCTGTAGAAGGCCAGGCTAGGAAACAGATTAAAGGGATTACATTAAATCCAGATTAAATCCTGGCATATACCCAGACGTGACTTGCCCATTCACATCACCAGTTTCTCAGTGCCCATGTGGCCAGAGCATTGCATGAGCAGTCCATGTTCACGCTAGCTGCCTCATGAAAGATGTTGTAGGAGGGACCCCAAATTCAATTTCTCTGCTGGACTGCAGCTGTGGGATATCACCACAAGGAGCTGGGGCCCAACAGCAAAAGACCAGGTGAGGGAAGCACACTCTGCTTGAGATGTCTGCACCACAGGTAAGGTCACAACTGAGCTCATGTTAAAACACAGCCTAAACCCAGGTCTCTCCTGGCGGGCCTTAAAGCTTGCTTCAAGCTTGCATCTGAACGTCAGCTGGTAACCTTGTGGGATTGCCATAAGGTGATCTGTGGTATGGGCCCAGGTTCAATACAACCTATGTGTCAGGAGCTGTCAGAGCTTTTCCTGCTGAGGCTGAAGCAGAAGGATGCACCAGTTTCTGTACGTCAAGGTCCTGAGAGTTAGAAAACACCATCACAAAACTTCAGTATGAGTGTTACGACAGCCTTTACCCAAATGCCTATTTTTTTTCCACAGGTTATGCCTCATTTATGCCTAGGATGGACAATGATTTGGAAATCAATTGGGGAACATTTTCATAATCAAAAAGAACTATCGAAGATGCTGGAGGCTTTAAGGTGGCTGAGATGAGGGACTACAGACTGTACAAACAAAAGGGGAACCAA
The DNA here is from genome assembly GCF_018691265.1 of Tyto alba. Classification (NCBI taxonomy): domain Eukaryota; kingdom Metazoa; phylum Chordata; class Aves; order Strigiformes; family Tytonidae; genus Tyto; species Tyto alba. The sequence continues at coordinate 5,324,015 of NW_024881303.1, read as the reverse complement.
AGACAGAGCCCCAGTAAATTGTCATGTGCATAAGGGAAGTGGGAAAGTTGGACTGGTCCCATTAAGACAGAAAACTTCCAACCTGGCACTGCATAATCCTCAATGTGAGGTAGAGTGATCTCGCCCTGAGCATTTTTTTAATACCTAATAAGTGTTGACAATCACATGAAAAACAACATTTAATATAAAGCAAGAGTCCAAGGCCTTTGCAGTATAATGATGTTACCTAGAATTGTTATTTCAAGGGTCGATAAAAAGAAACAATATGTACGTAGGGCAGTTCTTGAGGCCTTCAAAACCGTCATGTTACACTGACTGAAGGAGAACAGCTTCCACAGCCTCCTCCTCCTCCTCCCCTCTCTTGCATCTAAGAGCCCAGGACAGGTGACTACAGTGTTATGTGGTCAGTAGTCACTATTTATGTTAACAATCCTGACATCACCACCACTTTATAACTTAGAAGCCTCAAACTTATCCTCCTCTTCTTTCTGTGGCCTGGTATTTTCAGGCTCCTCACAAGTCAGAATGAGAAAAAATGCATCTCATTTTTCAAAGGCGGAAACTGGTGGTGCAGAAAATAGCTAAGTGCTAGGGACTGAGATCTGCTTCTGCCTTCATTCGGATAAAGCCAGCATCCCTCACTGCCTTCAGCTGAGTTACTCCTCATTTGGTGTAACTGAAAGCAGAATTTGCCTCTTGCTGTTTTTCGATGGCATTAAGGCCTTTAAAGAAAATCCTACAAAAAGATTTAGGCGCAAACAAAATCTCCTGCTTTCCACAAATCTGTCTGAACTTACACTGTGAAAGGAAACACAGAGGAACTGAAGCCTCTTGCGGGGGACGGGGGACTCTCTAGCAGGGTCAGCTGTGCATATATTTACACATGATATTAGCAGGAAAAAAGACAAAATGGGTGCATCGTGACCCAAGGTGGTCCAAATGTTGTGCGCTATCATTACTGGTGGGGTCAAAGGCATTGTCGGTTGGTGACTTGATAAGCATGATGAGCTAATGAGCGACAGCTTAATCAGCACAGATAATTCTTCTGCAATATATGAGATAATTACACCCTTTCTTCTGATTTTTAGGAACCTTGTGGATTTTTTCACTCATAAATATGAGATAATGCCATACAACTTGACCTTCCCAAACAAAGCTTTTGCAGAAAGTGGTGTAATATCCACCGGTTGTTCATGAATATAGCTACTGGCTTATCTAGGCTGATTTTTTGTCCTCTGCAGCTGACCGACTGGAAAGAACACCAGTAAAGCTGCAAGAAAAACCTTTAAAATTAATTTAATTTTCTGTACACATGGAAAAAAGCCATCGGGGTCAGAGAGTCGCCCCTGTTATTTTCTGGGAGACACCAAGGGCAGGATGAAGTCATCCACGAGGGTCTCATCTTTACTCTTCCCAGAAAGGACACAGCTCCGCAGCACTTCTGGGGAAGGAAGCCATCTGCTAAATGCTGTAAGCCTTGCATAACCCATCCCTTCACCTGGCCCTTCCTTCCCCTGCCCTGGCCAAAATCACACCTCTGAGGGGCTGCCAGTAGGGCTCCCTGAAGCAGCCGTTCTGCCTAGAGGCTGGAGACAAAGAGGCTCTGTTCAGACAGCCCCTCGGTGTTAAAAAAGGGCTGTAGCAGAGCAGGAGGAAGGCAGGACAGTCTGCGGACACCAGGGTGGCCACCTTGAACTGCTGCGTTAGTCCTGCACTCCAGACAAGATGTGTCACAAGTCCAGATTGGAGGGTGGGAGATACCCCGTCTCCCACCTCCTTTGGCTCACTTGATTTTCTCCCATCATGGGCCGGCTGGAATTAAAATAAAGAGTCAGGACCATGAGCTGCCAAATTCCCTCAGTTGCGGTCAAATAGGAACGGCTGCCCATCTCCGCCCCTCGCTCATTTGTTTGTGCCTGTAATAACTGGATTTCCCAGCTGGTCTCCCAGCCCAGGACCTGCTTAACTCCAGCGAGCAAACACAAGTAGGGGAATTCGGTCCAAGCAGGCAGGTGCAGTGGCTGGATAGCTTGTGGATTTCCCTTCTGCCGTGAAACAACAGTTACTGCACATATGTTGCAAAGATAAGCATTGTTTGCCATCGGTAGAGGAAAAGCCAGAGGCTTGCCACAATTTGGGAGTTTTTCTGTCAAAGAGATGCAAGCGCGGAAGGTGCGTGTGAAAATAAGGGAGGATGCTCTCTCAGCAGCCGAGGAGTAAAAGACAAAATATTTGTGGCTTCGGCTTCTTGCAAACAGGGACCGCACCTGTGGGCGCAGGGTTACATCTGTGTCCAAGAGCGTTTCTGGAGTGCTAGACTCAGGTTAGGCTTCCCAAGGAGACTTGTTAAAACATAGGAGAGGTCTAAAAATGGCTGTAAGCATCAGTAGAGGTGCAAAATCCCCCCTCACAGTTCCATTTAGCAATCTACAGCTTGACAGAGAGGAGAGTAGGCGGTAACTTGACTGTGGTCTGTAAGTACCCCATGAGGAGAAGATTTCTGACACTGGAAGGCTGATTAATTGAGCGGACAAAGGTGAAGTGAGCCTGAAGTGCTAAAAGCTGCAATTAGATAAACTACACCTAGAAGTAAGGTGAGTGGTCCTGAGTGAAGGGAATTGAACGCTGGAGATATTTGCCTGGGGTGGCAGATCCTAGTTCACTCCTCTGCGTGGTGATGGACACACACACTGCTTACTCCTCTTGATGTTTCTTTTCTACCTCCCTTTCATCTTTCCCAGGGGATGCAGGGGACATTAGGGCTTGAGATGTCTTAAATGTCCCTCAAACCATGTGTGGAGACAGAGACAATAACAAAGAGCCCAACAGAAGGCCCAGGCCAGTGGGGTTCAGTGTTTACCCACCAGGATACCCCGATTCCCAGACCAGCCTTGGAGACTTGGCTTACCTCTACAGCATTTGCTTTAGGGATGGAGATTCCAGATTTCTTCCCTTGTCCCATGCAGCATTTCTGAGGGACTAAGACAGGGAGAGTAGTCCAGCCTTATATATAACAGGTGATCCATACATATGACCAGTGCCACCAGCAACACTGGCCTTATTCCACCCCATAAAGCAGCATCCACTCCTGAAGTCCATGGAGAACCAGGAGGCCAAGGCTGGGAGGAGAATAAGACCTCCTGTTTCGAACAGCCTCTAATCCCTGCCCTCCATAATCAGTTTTAAAATGGCCATCAAATCTTCCCTCTGCCTCTAATTGAAAAAGTGATGTCAGCAGTAATCTGCTGCCCCAATTTATCCCCATATATTTGGGCAGTTTGGGCTAATGCATTGTTTCATAAACATATGTTTTAACGCAGCCGTGCGCGCACACACACAAAGAGAAAGCTCTGAACGCACTGCACTAGTTATGGAGACTAATGCCTTAAATATTACTTTTAATACTAATGTCAGATTATTAAAAACATAATCCATTCTCCTGATTGGACCTAATGTAAGCAGGAGGATAAGAGGGCTTCTATCCATGCATTAACACATTTCATGGAGTGTAAAGCCACTTTTTTCCCCCTAAAACATAAGGTCAGGAACTAATAGAATCTGTACTTCAAGTGGGTTTTTAAAACATATTACATGGAAAGTTTAGTGAAAGTTAATCTGTCGATAAGTGTTGGCTGGAGCTGTGTGGGTAAACAAGAAATAAATGTAATTCACATGCAATTTTTTCCTGTTTAAAAACCTATCTGTGCACTTTAAAACATTTATGTTTAAATAGAACAGAGACCAGCACTAAGAAGCACTCAGCCCAAAGCAGCTTTATGTAAATGTGTCGTAAGGGACTAAAATAAAGTAAGCTACCCAAATCTCCCAAAGATAAAGGGAGAAGGGCTCTGACCCTGCGTGAATTCTCCCCTCATCCCAACCACACGCCGTTCCTGGGCTTCATCCCCGTCCCCCCTTGCGCACCTCTCCGTGGCGGCATTCCCCGTCTCTCTCCAGGTTCCCCCCCCAGCTCTGCTTCGTGCCCGGCCAGCGCCGGGGCTTGGGGACAGTTTGGCAGTGGTGGGGCAGCGTTCTTGGCACCCTGGTCCTGACCAGCGGGTCTGTCACCTCTCCATGCGCTCAGCCTCCGCCAGCCTCCTCCTTGCCGACCACGGGAGCTCACAGTCACACGTTCCCGCTGTGGCGGGCGGCGTTGTTTCCCAAACCAGCCCGCTTTGCCCATTTCCTTTGCCCAACCTCTGGAGAGCAATTTGGGAAGCCCAAACCAGGCACTGAAGCAAAGACAATACCCACAAAGGGCTGATTTTTGCACAGGACCCACGGATTTAGTGAAACCGTCATTTTAAAGCAGCCTCAGCTCTCCGACGTTGGTGGAGGCCAGGCAGCTGACCCTGCTGCAGCTTATTTAATTGCTTATTCGGGGGTTTGGAGGGACTGGCAGGCGATTCAGAAATCAGGCTTTGGAGCACAGAGCCGGGGTGACGGTCCTCCCCGGCGGAAGGCACACAGCCAGCTGCCCAGCTCTGCTTCCTCCTTCCTCCAACAGCACATCTTCTGGGCTGCACCACCACCACCACCCTGTTTAAAACAGGAGCCATTTGGTTCCCCTAAAATGGAACTAAGAGTTGCTGCGGGGGGTGCTGGCTGCCAGGGGAGGGAGACGAGAGGGCAGCGGGAGAAGCAGGAGGTGGAAGCTTGTGTTGACAGGCGCCGGGACTTGGCCCCTGTGCTCCCAGCCACATGCCAGAGATTTAAGCTTCATGAACAGGCTTCAGCCACCAGAAAGAGATTGATGACATATGGATTTCATACATTCAGCAAACGGAAGAAAAGCTCTCTATGGCTGCATGGGATTAGCAGACTTTATGTGCTGTTCCTTATAGCAAGGGTCTTGGAGGAGGACTGCATCACTGAGACGCTGAGATGGTTCAAATCTTTGTACTGTCACTACAAGTTACTTACAGTCATACTTTTCTCGATGGCACTGGGGAGGGCTGACAGCCTCCAAGAGCCAGGCAGGAGGTGTAGGGAGGGCATTGTGTGGCTGGGGCCACCCCAAGAAAGCAACAGGGATGGGGACCTGGAGGGAATTCAGGTCCAAGTGGGTCCAGACCCTCCCTGTAATGGAGACAAGCAATTCTCCTCCTTCTCCATCTTTCTAGCGACTGGTCTTTCAGGTGCCCAAAGTAGCTGGTACATGGCCCAGGTCCCTGACTGCAGTGCAGGGATACTGGCAGTGTGATGTGGTGCTACGTGCGTGGCCGCGTGGCCTGTTCTCCATTGCCAAAATTAAGGTGGTGTCTTGTGAGGAAAGGCAAAGTGGCTGCTCGTGTGGCTGCAAGCTGTGCTGGAACTCAAGGGATTCAGGGTGTCTCCCTGGCTCACTCTCTCTTAGGATCCCACTGTCCCATCCCTACACAGCGTCACACAGAAGCACAGGGAGGTGGCTCTCCATGCACGTGAATGGGGCCAGAAGCTGTATGGTTGCAGGAAAGGGGATGAAGGTCCACCCAGTCTGACACAGCCTGCTTCATTCAGGGCTTAAATATGCTCCATAAAACCTAGAGAAGAAATAGCAGTGCAGAGTATTGGAGGAAGGGACAGATAGATGAGAATAGGTGTCAAAAGTTTGGCTTTTGTTCAGTTCCAGGCAAATGTGGAACAAAGTGATTTGGCATTTCCCACCCTGTCATACAATTTAGGCAACACTTGCTGGTACGGAAATAAGTTGCTGATATTGCTTTCAACCCAGCAACCTTGGGCTGCTACAAGTCCTTTCACCAACTAGTCAAGTACCACCAAAATCAAAGATCAGACCTTTGACTCAAGGGGTTCATCTTCCAGAAAAAAAACCCTTTTAACTTCATATAACCTCAGGACACAACTGTTAACCCTGTCAGACATCATGCACATGAGCAAAGTCACTAAAGAAGGAAGAAAAAAAAGTAGAAGAAAAAGCTACTTGGATGCTGGAAAGTAAGCCCCAGCCATCGTGTGGCCATGCCATTTTGGTAAAACAGTTGGACAGCACTTTGAAGCAAATGAAAATTGGTTTGCGAGTCAGATGGTGGTGCAGAGCAGGAGGGAGCTGCTATCTAAACCCCTTATGTGGTTTGTGTCCTTAGCAGAAGCTGAGCACGCTTCAGGGGATCAAAATCCCTACAAATGGGAATTCCTTGGCCATCTATAAGGCTACGATTTTGTCATGGCAGCCACAGGAACCATTAATTTGAATTAACTCCATGAAATCTTACAAATGGATGGAGAAATACCTCTAATTCGGCAGATTCTTTCTTTTGTTTCCAAAAGATGGTGTCATGCCATGAGCTGATGGCAATTAAAATCAGAGGAGATATCACTCAGCAAGGAATTAGATCTCATAGCTGTGCCTGTGTCCAAGGCGTGCAGCTGAGTGGGGATGTGGAAGGAGTGGGGGAACGTGACCAAGGTCAGAATGAGATGTGGAAAATTTGAGCAAGAGCTTGCCTTGGGCAGAGCAACATTTCAGCAATAGCAGATCAGTGACGGCGCTGGCTCTTAGCACCAATTAATGAGAAAACAGAAATCAGAGCTCACGTAGGGGCAGTGGCTGGTCTGGCATTGCCAGCTGGGCAGTGTCACTGGTCACACCGGTGTGTGTTTTTCTGTATTTGAAAATTTACCGCATTTAGCCAAATTCAGAGACTTCATGGGTGCAATTTCCAGTTAAACACTTGAAACCCTCTTGTACCTTGGTGCCACTGAGGCGGTGGCATTCCTGCTGGAGCTGCTGCCCTCCGAGACATCGGCTGGTCCCTGTCAGCAGTGCTCTGGTGAGATGGTGGTGGGTATGAACTCACAGATGGCAGCTCCAGCTCATGGTCACACCTCTACCAGCTTCTCTGCGGAGAAAATTAGCACCTCCTAACACTGTTAGTGAAAGATGTAGCTGTCTGTCTCTGAGTGTGTATGTGGCTCAGGCAGGTGTTCATGACATATTTTACCATTTAAAAACACCTTTAGTCCAAGTGCCTCATTTGGTATCATTCCAGGGACTTTCCCCCCTCCTCTTATCTCCTCCATGACATAAACTGAAATTTACTGCTCTGAACCTACAGTAGCATAATCTGCTGGAAACTCCCTTCTTCTTTACATTTAAGTGTCTCTTAAGCAGTATCACGAGTGTGGCAAGCAACTGTGGGTTTCATTTTCAGGTTGCCTCTTTTTTAGGATTTCTGGCACCGGAGACAATGTCACAACCCCTATGTCCCCCTGATCCTTCGGCAAGATTTCCCCTATGCCCACACAGCCCAAACGGAGTAAAGATTTCCCTTAGGAGAGCAGGATAAGGGCAGACAACAGCTTTATGTCTCATATTTATTTCAATGACAGCTTCATGGCAAAGGCATGAAGCAGGGGCATGGTGGGACTTGTCACCTTTGCAATAGAGCATCCCATCCCTAGGCAGGCAGAGTGTGGCTAGGCTGGTGGTGAGATGCCCTGAGGGAACATATTGCCCATCTGAAGGGAAAGGAAGGGGTTAAATAATGATGCATAAACCCATGCCTGGTTCCTGGGCAGCCAAGGGCACAGGAGTGGGTGTGCGGAAGGGAAAACTCAACACTTGTCCCTTCTGGGAAGACCAGCAACAGCTTGGCCATGTTTGAGCCCTTTAATCCCCACCATTTATAAGCTGTAGAGCAGAACTGAATAAAATATATTTTTGTTGCAATGTAGGTAAGTGCATTGAAATAGTACCCTCCCTCTCAAGGAGCAGCTCTTTATTTCCTCATTTAGTTTGTGTTTAGCCTGCCTTTGCTTGCCTCTGGTTTGGTTTGGCTTCCTGGCTGTTGCATCGATTAATCTGTATAATCCTGTAGAGACTTGGCTAAAGCATTAATCAGAGTAGCCTGATGGAAACCATGACTGATAGATGGATGACTTACAGGAGGCCAAGGTGGTGGCACAGGACAAACTGTCCTACAAATGGCTAAGATGGGTGGAGAGGAAGGGAGATCTCTCTGCCGAGGTCAGGGTGACACCATGCCCTGTGCAAGGAGCTAGGTGTAAGAGAATACATCTTTGTTTTGACCTGCATGTAAAAGGAGAGCCATGAACTGTGTAAGCCTTGTACTGACCCAGCAGGAGCAGACCTGTTGAAAACTTGTCCCATGGATCAGTAGCATGTCAGGACCAGGCCCTGTAAACAGGGAGGCTGGCTACATCGCTGCCGTCCCACCGAGCCTGTGGCTAGTATTTAGGAGGCAAGACTTGCACCGGGCTCTCTGGACAGTACATTCACCAGCCTGGAGGTCTCTGAGGTGGCACCACTGGGACATATCCCAGAGGCATCCCTGTGGGTGCACTGTACTTCCCAGGAGTGTGGCATTCGCTGTGTTGTCTTTACCTGTGGTCCTTCAGAAATATCCTCACCACATCACTCACCTTCCATGACCATGGCATCCTCCAGCAGACACCCAGATCCTACCAGTTTTCACGAGCCAACTCCCCAACTTATCTTTCCTGCTTGGAAGGTCTTCCCCATCTGCTCCTACCATGGTAGGAGTGAAAAGAAGAGAAGCAAAGACACTACCCGTGAGAGGAGGCAATTTTGGGAGGCTGTCAACTGGGGCAGAAGGTGGACATTGCATTAAGGAATGGTCTGTGTGACCATTATGTGACTAAATTATGGCAACTTGTTTGCACGTGGCTTAGGGAAGGAGGCAGCTTGTTTATCAGGCATGGGAGAAGCACACTGGACAATAGAAGAAGAGGCTAAAAATCACCTGAAAACACAGGCAACTGAAGTTTGAAACATTAACAAATTTGGCAATGTCTCCTGTTTAGCAGATCAGTGAGTACTGAAACAAAATGGGGCCAGAAGCTAATTACATGGAAATATTTCTATTTGCTCATTTCACTGGAAGGCAAAGTGGAGAGTATAACTAATATATCTCCACAACTGACAGGAATATTAAGTTCTCTGTCGTTTTGCTACCACAGCTACCTTTCTCAGCATGCTTTCTGTCCTAGTTCCTATTAAGGTGAGAGCAGAATCAAACTCATTAATTGTCTGCATTTTAGATATGATAAGAATTTAGTGGTTGGTGTTAATTAAACTACAAAACAACTCCTCTTGCTGCGGTATGCATTCCAAGTTGGAGCAATTAATTCACTCACTTAAACTGATCAAGATTTAATTACCATCACTCTGTGCAATTACTCCATAATTAAAGTAATTTGGTTCATTCCACTCGCTGACAGTGTCATTGAACAGCCATTCATAGTACCAAAAGAAGTGATAATTAACTTAAAGAACAGCTCAAGGCAGTTTTACACAGACTTTTAGTTATTCCTGAATATACCTATATGGGAGAAAGAAGTCTAGAGAGAAGTCTATCACATAATACAGGTGCTTCCCTTGTAAAGGGTTTCAGATATTTTGTGTTGTTTGTTTGTTTTGTTTTGTTTTGTTTTTTTCCATCTAGCACACTGTAGCAAACCCAGTTTCGGGTAAGGCTCTGTAGCTGTCACCAGACAACATGCCATTTCATACAGGCAAACACAACAAAACCTGGCTCTCTCCAGCAGTACAGACATTCCCTGCCTGTTCCTGGAGACTCCTCATTAGGGAAGAAACAAAATCCTCAATAAAAAGCTCCCTCCACCCAGATAAAGCTGCTAGCTCTTAGATCTTATCAAATGATATCTCCTGATAGAGCAAGTCCCCAGTTGCTGGGACCAAGGGAAGGCAGAGGAGTCTCAGGGTTGTTAATGATCAGTGTTCTTAGTCCACAGGTTTGCTGACAATAGCTTGAAAGCTTGACATAAACATACTCCAAAAACAGAGACAAGTGAAGACAAATTAAAAAAAAAGCCAACATGTGACTGAAGCTAATCTTGTGTTTGGAGAGTGGTGGAATCCAGCTTGAGTTATTTTTAACTTGTAGAGTTAGAGACACTACAGATAAAACCTGATGGCCTTAGAGCTCACCAAGAGCATCTCCACAAAACCTGGCCTACCACTGTTGCCATCGATCACCCCACCTGCTTCCCCCTTCGCTCTGTGCAGCATCTTCACCTCCCGTGGGGTGTCAGGATTTACAGCATCTCCAGGCACAGGCTATTGGGGTGCTTCACTGCCTGCCCTTGGTCATGTTGCAGGAATATTGTTGGTGGTCATCAGGGCTAAATCAGGTACTCAACATATTTTCAAGGGGAGCTACAGCAGACACCTGCTGTATCGTGCATAAGGCATTGAACTTGGAACAAATGCAAGTCTAGGGCACTCGGTATTTTTGTATATACCAATGACATATTAAAAAAAAATGTTAAATATCTGGTCTTGGTGTTCATGGCATATCTATTCAGAACTCAATTTTGTGCTTATTTTATTCTAGAAGATGATTTTGCTGGTAGAATTATTCCTCAAGAATTGGAAGTGAATATTGCTGCCTGTTTTCAGGAAAAGGTATTTGTACTCACAAATACAAATCTGGTACCAGAAACCTCTGTGCTGAGCCACTTTCTAGGAGGTTGGATTTATTAGACCAGTCCAATCTTTTCCCAGTGACCTTGCAAAATGCCCATGCTGAGCTCTCTGCAGGATGGGCAGGGAAAGAGGCAGACATATCCATCTGTCTTTACTTTTGAGGGATGCTGGGGCTCGAGTGGCAAAGTAGACCTTCAACAGATTATCCACCCATTTCAAAGTTAAGCCTTCTCAGCCGACACACAGAAATTCAAAACATGACCTGACACAACCATTTGGTTGTGCAATATTTGGGCTGAATTTTTTCCCCCACCACAGAAGTGACGTTAATCTAGAGAATCATCTCAAACAACTGTAAGAAACACACTAGCTACGCAGGGAGCCATTCATGACACCAAATCAGTTGCTGGTATTAGATTTTTCCAAGCTCTCTACTGCCTCCATCCAGGCAGACATACAGGAAAGATGTCACTTAATTTGAGCTATATGAGAATTAGTGGTCCATTTTTTGTCAAAAGTACATATTTCCTGTCCTGGAAAGAGAGAAACACCTCTGGAGAGCATCTCCTGATGTGCTGAGTGGGGCTTAATGTGGCTGGGATGTGCCATCTCCTCAAAGAGCCCATCTTTCCCCACCAGCATCACGGGGAAACCAGGCCAGCCTGAGCTGACCTAAATGAATCCACCTCACGCGTCGACACGACCATCTGTCCATGCTCAGCCCCATCCTGCAGCAAACACAACATCCTTGGTTTTCTCACACGCGCATCTCATGGGTGCCCTTCCCTGGGTGCAGAGATGGGTGTTGAGGTGAAGGGTGGTGGTGGCACTGCTAGATGTACGTTCTTCCCTCATAGCCTGTGCACATCCCCCTGGAGCACCCGTTCTCTTGCAGGGGACCTCAAGCATGTGCATAACCCACTACAAGAGCACAAGGCAGAGGGAGCAGCATCAGGTCTGGAGATCTTGTGAGAAGAGATGAAAGGAGTTGGACTTACACAGGCCAGGAAAAAAAAATACGTCAGGGGTCTATTATTGCATCTAAACCCAGGTAAACCTCACATGTCCTTGATCGGATGGATGATGTGGATCCCAAACACACCAGGTTCAACTGATCATGAATCAGCCTGCAGATATGTTTTGTAATTGTCAGCGCTGACTGATTCTGTTAGAGTAGTCGGAGGGAAACAACGTGCTTTAAACAGAAAGTGAGCAGCTAATAAAGGGGATTACGGTTCCTGGCTCCATGTGGCAGCAGGTCCTGCGTGGCCCCGCAGCCCTGTGACCCACTTGGGATGTGGCAGGGGCCCTGCAGCTCTCCCCTCACTCAGCGCTTGTCCATCAGCCATTAGAGCTGCAATTCTCAGCAATGCAAGACCTACTCAGAAAGCTGAGCCGTGCCACGAATTATTCCTACACCTGCAGCATCCGTAAAGCAGAGCTTTTTGGTTGGGCTCCCAAATGCTTGTTAGCCTTCTGTGACTCAGCAGTGGCTAAGTTAATGTCAGTACTACCCAGGGGAAAATCTTCAATATTTCTTTTTACTTAAAAAGAAAGAAAAAAATCCCAAACATTATTTTTAAGCTCCTAAAAGAGCATTACAAAAGAATGAAGAGGAAGAAAAAAGAGACTGTGTAAAGATTGCTTACCAGAGTCCTTTTAAAATAGTCAGCCACACAACAGAACTAGGTGGACATTAATTCATGCTAACCTTGCACACCTAAATACCATTAATTCATCAAAACTAATAACATTAATTCCTTCAAAAATGAGATTAAAGACAGGCACCCCTTGCAGTCATAATCTGTGGCTGATGACACTAAAATGAAACCTCCAGTATACAAAGCTACCAGCAGAGCTTGCAGAATCTCACAAATTGCAGCTGGCAATACATAAATCCTCAAGACAATATACATTATTTTTTTCAGGGAGCGGGTGTTTGCACGCCAGTCGCCAGGCAAAAAGGAAAGCAAAGCCGTATAACTTCTCTTCCAACACAGGAGCTGTTGTCAGAGAAGCATGATGCCACTTGGACCAATGCTTACCTAAATCTGTCAGGCCAGAGCAGGGTTTAGGGCACGTGTCCTGGGAACCACATTTGTTTTAAATTTGCAAACCCAGCGAGCAGAAACAAAGCATAACTCAGAGCTGGCAGTGCCCCGACCTTCTGGCAATGGGTACATGACTTTGGGTACATCACTTACCCTCGCTCGTGGATATTTCAAGAGCTGGAAAAGGTCTTTAGCAGGACCTGCTGATGCTTCTGATGGGTGCTGAGATGGTGTTAGGGCGAATAAGGGCTCAGCTATGCATTGCTTTCTCCCCAGGGCTGCATCCAAAGGCAGTTGTAAGTCAGCTAAAAGCTTTCCTTTTAATTTTCAGTGGGTTTGGGCTTTCGGCCTGGCGGTGAATTGTGAACCCACACGCTCTGAGGACAGGCTTGGGTGGTGCTGGGTGAGAAATATTAGATAAAGTTACTTCAACTCCCCCATCTCAAAGCAAATGCAAGTCTGAGAGTCAGCTGCCGTACTCAGGGCCAGAGCTAGCACCAGGATTTGCATCTGTCTGCTCACTTCCCATGTCTTTTCCGCTGCCTCATCGTGTCCCCAGGGACACGGAGGAATGGGTGTGCTCTGCAGCCAGCTGCCGTGTCCTGCCTGTCCCTTTCTCCCTCCTTTGCTGACTCCTTGGTGGACATGTCCCTTTGTGCTTGTCAAGGGAAGTGCTGACCAGGGCTTAACATGGGCTTTGGTGATGGGAGAGCCCCTCGTCCGCTCCAGAAACATTCTTTTGCTACTTTCACCACTTTTCAAGTGCGTGTATCTGACCCCAGAGCCTGCCTGAGCATCACCAGGGTCCTCCTTATCTCAGATCACTGGTGCGATGCTGCCACAGGGGTCTGTAACACATCCTTTCTATTGTCCTTGTTGTACCCATTGCATTTTTCTTTTCTTCCAGCCTTGGGCAGAGGATTTCACCTGCATCCAGCAGGATGGGCTACTAGATCACAGCCTTTGCCTGTGATAGCAACAGTGGCCGCTGCCCGGAGGGGGACCCCGACAGTCAGGATGTGCCACGTCCAGCACACCTCTGGGTGCTGGACCCACAGCCGTCTGCTACCTACAACTGCATCTGCACTGGTCTAGGACTTTCACGGACTCCACTTGACAATAACAGAGTTGTGGGCAGGCCTGGGAGGGCATTCACAAGCTTGCAAATTCACTAATTTCTATATAGGCCACTCAGACGTCTCCGGTCTACAGATGACAGGCAGGTTGAGAGGAAGATCCCCCACTGCTGCCCGTGGCCACAGAGACCCAGAGATGTTTGCAGGAGGCAGCAGGATGCTGCTTGGGCTGCCGGCTTGCCCAGCAGCGCTACCCAGGGCTCGTGAAGGACGGCGGCTGGTACTGCCGACCCTTCGAGACAGCACCGATACATCCAAAACACCGGAGGTATTATTTCAGATTAATCCCAGATTAAACCCGTTTAATTTTAACTCAGATTAAGCCCCTATTTAGAACCTGGCCCTGTTTCCGATGCAGCCGGGTTAACCCCCCCGCCCCAAGGGGCTGGGAGTCACTGTGGCTGGGTGTCGGGTATCCCCCAGCCTCTCCCCCCCAGCCTCTTAACACAGACCAGATAAAACACTGAGTTACTAAAATAAGGCTTGGCTTGTGGAAACTCATTTAAGAGTAGAGCCGCACGTGGCTTTTGGGATGGGGTTTAATGCTTCGTGGCTTCAGGAGGGACCCCAACGCCTGCTGCAGTCCACGGGGGCTTTGGGCAGACGTGAGCACTAAGGAGCTGTGCCGGTTTAATCTCTAAATAACGATGGAAGTGCAAGTGTGTGTATTACTCCAAATGAATGTATCACCCACACATGCTACGCTCTCTGCATATTTAATTACACAGCACATTCTCCTGCCCTGCTTTTTAAGAAATACTCCACAATTCACCAGTGCCTTTCAAAGAATAACTGATTTCAATGAGATTTACGGAGAGAGCAGGCTCGGACCCATTCAGACTAGCTGGAAAACAGCAATGGGGAGAACATAATCAATCTCACTATTTTTTTAGTCTTATTTGTGTTATCATGGCATCCGAAAGGTCCAAGTCCAGACCAGACCCAACTGTGCAGGAGATACACAACTCCCAAGACATGAAAAAATTCTCTATTTCCGAGAAGTAACGGTGAAGTGCAGCACGCAAGGGATGCACATGAGTGTGCACAGCGAAAGAACAAGATGCTTTTTCTTTGACTGAAAGCTACAAGTCCTCAAGGTTTCTTAAAAACCAGGTGCCATGGCAAAGGCAGGCTGTGCAGCACTTGTTTTTTTATTTGATAGATTTCTGGACTAGCTCTTGCTCTAACTTGGCCACCACAGCCTTCATCCTCACCCTGCGTTGAGCTGTCATGTTAGGCAACTGCGTGGTGTGTTTTCACTTCCTATTGACTGGTTGTGTACTTCCCTCCCACTAATCCCTTGTTAATGGACACTTTCTTTGAGCCAGCTGAGATCTGAGTTACGTTGTCTTTGTGCTTCTTGCAGATTTTATTACTCGGATATCTTTGTTTTCATTATTTTGAGATTTGGGGATTTTGTCTCTTTCCTTCGGATTGATTCGCACGGTTAGAGACGGGCTGGCCTCCCATGGCTCCTGTTTGCATTTGATCCAGGAGCGGTGGGAGAGCAGCTTCTCAGCTGCAAATAGCGCAGTCCCGCACTTCAGCCGCCAAAGCCAAGAGAAGACCCGCTTTTGGCTTTCACGGGGAAGCGCCTCTTCCTTGCCAAACAAAAAAACAAAGCAATTCCGCTGCTCCTTTCGCTGAACAAGTCCGCTGGTTTTAACTGGGCCCTGCTTTCAGGTGTACACCCAGCGAGCTATAATCCACCCGCAGCTGCAGGGAGGTGGCAGGTGGAGTGGGCAGCAGGGGGGGAGCCCCCCAACTCTGGCCCTGGGGTACTGGGGGGACCCTGCGAGCTTCTGAAAGGTGGAGCCCGAGGCTGATGGAGCGTGTCTGGGTGCAAGCTGCCATGATGTGGCAGTGACAACCCTGGGCTCGGTACCCACGGTGGTGAGGATGCAGATGCACGGCAGGGTCAAGGACACCACTCTCACCTTCAGAGGAGGGAAAAGCACAGCCCACGGAGCAGTGAGGGAGGATGGAGAGCCCAGACAGAGTCCTCTGGCAGCGGGACAAAGCAGGGTCTCTCCTCCAGGAGGGATGCGAGACCCGCTGGGTAAATCCAGGGTTGCAGTGGAGGGCAAGGACAGGCTCCGGTGGGAAAGCAGAGATCCAGCAAACCCACCGGCAGAAGGGAGACACACAAATAAAGATTCAGTCTTCCTAATCAACTTTTCTCCTTTTAACACAGCCCTGGGCAAGGAGCAGAGCTATACGGCCATTTTTTCACGTTTATATAATTTAGCCCCATCACCCTTAGGATGGGCACTAAGCCGCTCCAGGGAGGAAAGGCAGAGCAGTCGGTGTTGGCATAACTTGTGCAGTCCCTGGAGAGCGGAGGCTGCACGTGGGGACCAGATGGGCCATCGAGGGCAGGTGGGAACCGAAGCAATGCTGCATCAGGTTTTGAAGACAGGGCAGGAAGGTGTTTTCCGGTGCAGAAATCAGAGACCTGCCCACAGTTTCAGGAGATAAGAGAAAAATAAAAACCCTAAGAGTTCAGCCAAAAGAACGTGGTTTTATGGGTGAGTTTCTCAGCCAGGGCAGCAGAGCCTGGTGCTGGTCATGGCAGACCTGTGGCCACGGTGTCCCCAGAGCTGAGGACCTGCTGTTTGCAGACTGGGAGCTGCTTCCAGACAAATGCCAGAGCCCAGAAAAGTCCTGGTGTGTTCAAGATTCCCACTTTGTCTTCCTAGTGCCCTCTCCTCAAAAAATCAAAGACAAATCTGGTATTTTGATGCTTCCTGATTAAAGTTACATCTGTCAAAATGACCTTTTGGTTAAACAGCAATAGCTGGCATTAATCCTATTATTTCATCATTATTATAATTTTATTTATCAATCCAACGCAGCTGCCATTTCATCTTGCACTAAGTGAATTGAAATTCTCAGCTGGGGCACGCCACGCTCTCAGATGTGTGAAACACTGATAGCCACAACAAGAATCACCCCTCCTTTTCCCTCCTGGGACCCCACAGCTGACTCCAAGTCTACACTGAGATGGTCAAAAAAGTCAGCTCAGCATCAAGAAAAATAATCTCTTTCCAGATCGTGGATGCATCAGATGAAATTTGCGGTTATCTTTTGTGGTCCCCACAGCTCCTCACAGCTGGGCGAGGTGAGGACGTTTGCTAAGTTCTGCAAAAGGGAGGAATGTGATAGAATTGCTGATGTCTTAAAAGAAATAACAAGTGAATATGACAGTCCTATTCCAAGATTGTTTTTAAGGCAGATAAAGATGAGGGCTAAAGCATTTCAAATCCAATCCAACAAAGTCCTTAAGCGCGTGCTTTAAGGCAAGCAGAGGAATAATGCCATTGACTCAAAGGGGTTGTTTATCTGGTTATAATTATGCGGGCGCTTAAGTGCTTTGCTGGATCACGGTGTCAGGTGAGAGGCAAAACACCCTGATCGCCCACCTGTAACGACCTCAGCACACGCGACCACGCTGGTGTGAGCTGCTCACGAGCTTCACGGGGAGACGCACCCAACGGAAGGTACAGATGGCACCGAGTTAATTATAAGGACAGCAAAGCCTGAATAGATGTCCAGGGGAGGTGATGGGGTCCCATAGGAGGTCTTTATGGAGCCAGTTAGACAAGCTTCTTTCTGGTTTAGAGACCATGGATCCAACTTGAGGGCCAGGCATGGATTAGGTGGCCTTTTGAGGCCCCTGCTAGCCTAAGTTTTGGTTTCTGTGAGTCGGAAGGGTTAGATACACAGGAGGTGGTCATGCTGAGCTGGTCCTGCTGAGCCCATCCTCAATGTTGCACTGACCATGGACAGACACGAGAATGGGTGTAGATATGAGCATAAGCGTGGACACGGGCATGGAGATGGGCGTGGGGATGAACACGGACATGGGCAATGAAGGTAGGTCTGAATCACCATAAGGGCCCTCTGGGACCCACCTGATAGCAGGTGCCTGGTGGCACTGGGAGCCCGTGCTGGGACTGGGAATGTCCCAGCCCACACAGTGAAGAAGTGACAGTTATTCACCAGAGCAGTTCCCTGCCTCGGGGCTTCCCAAGGACCTTATTCCAGAGAGTTCAGCCAACGCAGCAAGTCCCTTCTCCTCTTGCAACCCTGCGCCTGGACTCCAGATGAACCGAGGCTGAACCCCTCTCCCAGGTCCAGGGTGACAGTCCCAGAAGAGGACGAGCCTTAGAGAATCCTTCTGTATTTAGGGGCTGGTGTCGGACAGTGCCTACTTCTGCAACTCTTCATTTGTCCTTTACAAGGTTCTGTGATTTAAGAACGTGTGTTAAATCTTCTGCAACAATCAATTCAAATATACAAGTTTGGCTATTCAAATTACTTTTCCAAAAGTACTTTAAAATGCATTAAGTTATTAATTGCCTGCTGGCACTTTAATCAAACGGGAAAATTGACATAGCCAGAGGCATGTATTTTTGTGGAAAGGAAATTTATTTAAGAAGAAACAGCGGCTCTTACTGCTTAATTTAAACTGAGAAAACTGTGGAAAATCAACTGCTATGGAAAATTAATAAAACATTTCCAGCTGCAAACAGTGACTAATTGTACAAGATGAAGACTGCCTGGAATTAATAACTTGCAATCTTCTGTGTGAAGAACCCCCTACCAGTTCAATTTACTGGGAGATTAAATTACTTCTAAGTTTGCCATATTAAAACAGAACATGAATAAAATGTTAGTGAAAGCACATCTATTATTTACTGTCTGTGATATGGATATAATTATTTCCAAACAACCACCATGTGACGTGACTGGCAATATTTAAATTATTTGCTAGTGAATGTAGTTATACCACCTCAGTTCCTATAAAAGCAGCCCAAATGGGTTTCTGCAGATGGCATATTCCTGCCACGGGGAATTATCTCCCCACCCTCTGCCCTGTGGTGCCCAGCATCTCTGTTTTACTCTTCTTTTCACACCACCACTAACATCACTGTGCTTCCCCCCAGTGCCCCATGCCATATGAACTCCATGCCTTGTCCGCTTTGCGCGATTTTTATAATTTTTCCCCCCTTTTAAAGTTGACTGCACTGAATGCCTGGTGCAAACAAGAGCTTTGGTGGTGGTAGAGCATAATCAGACAAATGTTTTCCCTGCGTGCAAGGGCTCCTTGCTGAACCCAGCACAGAAAGCTCACCTGCAGAGCCGGCAAACTCGCGCTTGCTTTTTCAAAGTGTGCCAAGTTTGTGGGGCCCATAAGCCCGTTTCAAGGGAGCAGTAAATAGGAAGGCGAAAAAGAAACAAATCAAGGTGAGAGGGTATTTGCTAAAACCAAAACAAAACCCAGCAGGATTTCAGAGCCCAAGAGGGAGCAGGAGGTAGGAGAGGCACAGAAGATGGAGGAGTTGCCAGCGTTTGGGGACACCCGCTGGGATGCCATGCTGTGGCCCTGGTGTGTTGATGGGTGCAGAGATAAAACAAAGAAATTGCTTATGCAATGTGTGGTTTAGGTGGAGGAAATTTTCGATGAACCAAGTGGTTTGGGAATGAGGAGGAACCATCTGGAACATGTATGGGGCTGGTGTGGTTGTCCACACGCCCACTGCCCTGCCATGAGGTGCAAAACACTTCCAGGACCTTAGCATTAAATTAAGATGTCTTAAAAAGTCCCCCAAAATATAAAGTGTTTCAGAGGGAAGGTATGGATGTTAATGGGCTGTAGGCTGTCAGTTCTTGCCCCTCTGCTCGGAGAAGACAGGGAGAAGGACCATGCAGCAGCATCTCCGCTTTAGAGAGGGGAAACTGAGGCATGGAGCAGCCTGGAACAGCCTATCTCTGGACGTGAGGCTGGGTCATTGTGTCAGGGCTCTTGTACACCCATTCTGTGTCCCCCTGTACCCAGCTGACTACTGAAGGATGCCCAAACTGGCAGCCCCAGCAAAGCCTCCCGACTGCTCGGGGCTGTAAGCACATGTCGATGTGCTCCCAGGAAGCGATAAAAAGGGGGGAGAGGGACAGAGCTGGATGAACCGCAGCAGGAATCGCTCAACAACTCATTCGAATAGAAATAAACGATTTACCATTAAACGGGACTATCTCTAAAGCTTTGCACAGACATTATTAGCTACAAGTGCACTAAGACAAAGCTGTTCGGGCAGCGGGGGCGGAGGAGGACGGGACCAGCCGCAGAGCCCACATCACCCCGCAGCCCCTCTGCAGCGCTGCCCCAGTCAGAAGAAGTTAAGCATGGAGTGGCACCTCCAAGCATTTTCCTCACCTCCACAGGTCTGCCACACAACTGCTT
The DNA here is from genome assembly GCF_018691265.1 of Tyto alba. Taxonomy (NCBI): domain Eukaryota; kingdom Metazoa; phylum Chordata; class Aves; order Strigiformes; family Tytonidae; genus Tyto; species Tyto alba. Next base: position 5,304,152 of record NW_024881303.1, on the reverse strand, counting down.
CCAGCCAGGGGTGGTCCTATGGGGCTCCCTGAAGTGGGGTTCCTGCAGTGAAGAGGTCCATCACGCGTCCTGAGAGGAAGAGCTTCCTTTGGCTACTTGGAAATGATGTGCCAACCCGAGGACCCTGCTAGTCTTGGCTTTATGAGACAAAATGAAGCACTGTACCTTCCTCTGCCATCCTCACTGCTCAAGGCTCTCCAGACCTCTGCCACTTCCCTCTTCTACTGATGGCTTTCCGACGGGGCTCTTGCTGGGACGGGATCTCAAAAGGAACCATTTAGTCTTGTGTTTAAAGGGATTTGGATATGCTCTGTGAAAATAACTGCAAAAAAGGGAAAAGATGCTGTGTGGTAATTATGAGCATCCTTATTTGCCTTTTATTAGTCCTAATCAGTTGTCCAATGTCCTTCCCCACTAGAGGTGAGACAGTCCCTCCTGCTCTCTGCCCAGGAAGGTCTCATCAGAAGGATGCTGAGCCCAAGCAGAAGGTCCTGCAGAGACAAGTCAGCTCACTCCCAGCTCCTCAGCTTGGGACTTGGTGAAAAGAAGCTCATGTTCAGAGACAGCCTTTTGCAATATGCTTCCCAAGGCCTGTGTACGATAATGAGCCTAATTACAGGCATCAGGCATTGACAGTTAAGGAGTCCTTCTTCTCTGTCCACAAATAAATGAGTTGTGGCTCAGATCTGTAGGTTAATGTAGAGAACGTGCATGGATGGAGATGGAGTTTCCCAAAGACGCTTTCACATTTCAGTAATGGTGTCACATTTAATTGCCACAGGCCTGTCACCGTGCAAACCTGGGGACCCCTCTTGATGTCAGCTTAGACCTGATTGCCTAATTGCGTTACCTGGGTAATTAGATAGCAATATAGTAGCCCTGTGCTGCACGATAGTGAGGATCCATCTCCTAACAGAATGAGCCTGGCTTTAATGGGGAAAGCTTGTACACGCGGACACACAGAGACATACAACTTAACCTGGCTGTAATCACACAGGTTAGACCCAGGGGCTTTGTTCCCTTAAAGAAATAGTTAAAAATGGTACAAGTGTGGTTCCAAAGAGCCTCCTTTGTGCTGTAGTTTGGATCCCAGCAAGTAGAGGCATCAGAGACCGTGGGAACCACCATGCTCCCACCATGCAGCACCTCTGTGGGATTGCCCAAGAGCTCAGTCCAGCCCAGCCTGAGGTGCTCCAGACCTGGATGCACCAGACACAAAGGTGAGCTTTAAGCTTTGTGGAAGCACAGTGCTGGGAAAATTTGGGGGTGTTTTGGTCTTCCTCGGCGAGTCACAGGGGTGTTTGGTGCCAGAATCATAGCAGGTCGTCTGCGGTGGTAGCAGGACCTGGAGAAGGTGGAGGAAGCGGTGTTGTAGGCATCAAGGCTCAGTGCTGCCATGACTTGCTGCCTCCATACGCTGCTGCCACCATGCCTACTGCCACTGTGCCTTTTTCTCAGCCAGGGAGGAGAATTAGCTTTGTTCTGGAATGGGTTCAAGAACAAGAAGAAACCAATAATCCCCCCACAGCAGGGAGCAAGTCTCATAAAAGCGAGCGGCTGTAACGCTCACCTGGAGACCTGGTGAGAATTGTTTGCCTGCTGGTCCCCTTTGCTCCCCGCAGGCTGAGAGCTGGGGACATGCCAGCCCACAGCTGCCTTTCTGCTGGCTGGGGACAACCTGCACCGACGTTGGCCATGGTGTGACCCGTGAGGAGCAGGAGGAAAAAGGCATCTCCGTGCAGACTGTGGCTGTATTCAAGGCAGGATCAGCCCCTTTTCAGCCCTCACATCACCGTTCACCCCCAGCTGGGACAATCTGATCTTTCCTTGCTTTGAAGGGCCTATTCCCCATCCCATCTCATCTCTGCCCACACTTGTCCCACCCGTTCCTACCACCCTCAACCACCGCATTTCCCTCTGACGTGCTACCAATCCTCCCTTTCTCCCCACCTTTTGTTGCTTCCCCCTGCTTTCTTTTTATTTTTTTTTTTTCTTTTTTTCCCCTTAAAGAGCGAACAAAACAAAACAAGAAAAAGCAGTGCCAAGCCGATCCTCTTAACCCAACGTTCTTACCCCGGGGAGGGCTCCGGCAGCGCCAAAGTGCACGGCGAAAACCCCCACACATTTTGTCCTGTTTCTTCATAGCAACTGGAGCAAATTGAAAGCCACTGAGGGGTGTGCCCCCAGGCACTTGGTAAATCCACTTCCTTTGTCATAACAAGAACAAATCCCACCTTTGAAGTTTTTCCTTCTTGTTACAAGGGGAATGTCTTTTGTTTAATCCATTTTAGCCTTTAATGCCTGACCTGGATCAATCCTGTTGGGTAGATTACACACTACTCACGCCGACTTTAAACTACCCTACAGGGATTTTTATTTCCCCCCCTCCCTCCCCGCCGCATTGGTGTGAGAATCTCAGCAATAATCAGCATTACAACTTTAGACCATCACTCACTTTGAAGGAGGAGACTGTCCTTTAACAAAGGGGAAGCAGGGGGAGGAAACCCTGAAATATCAAAAAGATTTAATCAGCTTTGAGGTCTTTCAAGCTCATATTCATACCGGATCTTTATTAGTTATGAAAATCAGTGCAGAGCTTGACTGGGCTGTGTCACCATGTCCTCCTCCTGTGTTTCATGCTCTGTTTGGGACTGAACTTGCTTGCCCTGTCAGTCTTCCCGGTGCCAGTCTAGGGGAAAACCTGGGAAATATTAGACCAGGACCGCTGCAAACAAATTGTCAAGGTGTCTAGCACCCACACCACTGCACTGTTCTCCTCCATCCCACTGCTCATGCAAGTAGAAGACGTTGAAAACTGCTACCAGGAGGACTCAGGTGCTCTCCTTGATGACCCAGACATGCATGATGCCACATGGAGGATAAAACTATACATGGACCCATAACGTCCATCTCATTAAACCTTACATTAGGACTTGCTGTAAAAAGAGGTGGCCTCAGCTCTTGCCAGCCCCTTATTTTGCAAAAGAACCTGTAGCACGGGCTTTCTTTGCTCTCTAATAATTACTTATAGCAGATATGTCTTGTCCCAAAGACTTTTCCTTCCTGCAGCATCTGTCTTCTTGGTAGCGCTGAAGTGTTGACTGTGCTGTAGGCCTCACTGGCAGATTAACATTGGCTTCTTTGCTTTTTCTTGTGTTTTAAGTCTAATCACCAGCCTTGTTGTTGAAGGGATACAAAGCAACAGGTCTCAGGCACATGCAGGGCTCCAGGGGACCTCCAGAGGCAAGAAGCATTTCCCGGTCCTCCCCAGCTCTGGCACCACGATGGTGCCAATAACACTCCCACCAGCCTCGCTTTGCTCCTGGTGGCCACCAAGTCGGTGCTGGGGAAGGTCTGAATGAACCAGCCCCTCCCGAGGAGCAGCCTGTCCTGGAAAGCTCCATGATGGTGACTCCACGTGGTCCCTTCATCACTGGCTCTTTGCACTCAGCCAGTTTTGCCTCAACTGCAGTGGCTGCTGCTTTGTCCTTTTCCTGAGGAACAGGAGGGCCAACTCCTGCTCCAGGAGGCTCATCTCCCCGCACCTGCCATGTCCCAGGATCACTTCTGTTCCATCCCTCTGGATTCTTTCTATGTTTCTTACAATTTTTTGAAGTCCCAGTCAGGGCACGGTGCTTCCCCTCATGCTTGGTAGGAGTATACAAGGCAGGACAGCTCACATATGACTCTCTTTATAGTAAATCCCCAAATTAAGTTTCTCTTTAGTGCCACATTAGCCTTGGCTGCAATTTGCTCTGTGATTTGGTCTGTTTTCATAACCCAGCCCCCAGTGATGCTGCTTCCCCATCTTTTCTCCATTTTACACTTGTGTGTCTAAATTTTCCCTCCTAACTGTACCTAGAAGCTGTGGGCCTTCAGGACTTGTATCTGCTCATTTCTGACCTTGGTTCATCAGCGTCATTTTGGATTCCTGTACAAAAGCTCTGAACTCTCCCTATCTCCAAGCTCCACAGCAGGCAGGCATACCAGCTTGGTGTCTTATCTGACCAAGCATGAGGAAGCAAATGGAAGAGATTAAATGACCCAAAGATGCCAGGGACATCTTGTATTGCAGCCCTTAAAAACCCTCAGACCTCTTGAACAGACAATCCTGCCCCATGGGTAGATGCCCTATTGCCCCAGGGCATGGCTGAGATGAGGTCAAGACAGAATTTGGGACTTCTGCATGATTGGGGATAAAAAGGAGACTTGTCTACCTCCTGGGATGCCAGCTAAGTAATGGGTTGTAACCAGCCTCTGTGACACTAAGCAGACCCATTTTAGGAGCTGAGAAGACTGGGAACATGGGGACACTGAGGATGTGGGACTCCCATCAGAGACCAGTGAATCCCACGACAAGATTTGGCCGAAGTTGGGTGACTCAGGGACATCTTCTGTGCTTATTCCTCCAGCAGCTCATGACCAGCAACCAGCCAAGGTCACCCCAAGCACCCATCCCACAAGAGGTGGGAACCATCTGCTCATGCCACCACCGGTGGCCTCATTTGGGGACTTGCCAACAGGAGCCACAAAATGCCCATCAGGACCCTGCTATATCACCCTGGGGGAAAAAGCAAAGAGTTGAGCCATTTTACAGCAAAAATACCCTCCCTGGGCTACAGTGGCCATGGGTTAGAGGGTAAGACTTTCCATCCCCACTCCTGACAGCATCAGTCTGGAGGATAAAAGTGGCTTTTCCTTGGCTTTTGCAGGGCCAAGCCTCAGCAATGGAGGTGGCAGTGCATTTTGGCACGTGGAGCTAGCAGTCAGCTTGGGAAAGGGCCAGTTAGCCCCTGGACATCGCTCAGGACAGTCGAGTAAGGAACCATCTTCTTTCAGTTTTTATGAGATTGATATGCTTTGAAATCAGTAACCCTGCGTTAGCTCTCCAAATAGCTCTGAATCATTAGGGTCAGTACGCCTGCACTCCTCAAAATGAGGTTTTACCTGAATTAGCATCTCAAAGAGGCAGGACTCCCTTCCCGGGTTTTAATTCCAGCGTCGCACTGCACATCAGGATGGTTTTGGTGGCCAATCCAAGCCCCGCATCCCAAATACATTCAGGGGAACCTGCTGGCTTGTTTAAAATGTTCTTTTTCCTTCCCATTCTTTACTAAATGCCTATTATATTAATGTTTAAAATCCCTTTAAGTTCATCATGGGTGGCTTTGTGAAAGGACACCGGCTCTGTCATTGTAATTAGATGATTTATTGCCCTCTCGTGGTGACACACGCTAACTAGAGAAGCTGTGATTTAAATTGGATGATCCTTCCAAGAGTGTTTGAGTGAGAAATAAAGGGAGAATTATTAATACTATTAGAGAGCAGTGGTGTATACGTGCAAGGGATATACTGTGCTAGGAGAGGGATTAGCTAAAACTTGCTGTTTTGCAGCTGACTGCTGCTTTCACGGGCGTCTGGCCCAACATGGGACCGACATCTCCTGTCAGCTGGAGCTGTGAGCAGGGCAAGGTGCTGGCAGAATGATGGGCACGTTGTTAAAAAATGAAGTGTTAGCCAAAATCACTGGTTTAAAGTGGAAAACCACGGGGAAACCACCGCCCCAGGATTTACTATTCCAGCCCAGCCAAGTGTCCTGGCTCTGCCCTGTGAATGGGGTGGTCTCTGCCCTCCCTCCTTTTTGGAGCCTGCTGGCCACAAGAAGAAGTGAAGGGGTTGAACTTTTTTTTTTTTTTTTTTTGATTGAAATGTTCGTTCCTCCCTTCTTCCCACTGATTAAAACACATTAAGCACTACCTGGGTTTACAAAGCTTATTCCCTTCCAGCATGCAACCCACTCCTGGGAAAGCTAGATGACTCCCAAAGTTAACTCACTGTAAGATAATTTCCCATAAGTGTAAGTGAATCCACATTAACATTTTTCACTGATTTAATTAAAAAACCAGGCAGGCCTGAACTGCAATAATTTGGTATAAAACCCAAGTATAGACCTAGCCTGGAGCTGTTATTCAAATGCCTGGGTTAATTCAGTGTAAAGCCATGCGCACATCCTCTTACGATGGGGCTTAAATCTTTTAAGAGTGGCTTATATCAATCTAGTTTAAGTCAATTCCTCACCAAGTTAAGATAAATTGAAGGGAGCACTCAGACCCCAAACACAGAGCTGGCATTACCTGATCTCTTTGCACACAGCAATGGCTTCGGCCAGGTGCCTGCTGGCATGGTGGGAGAGGACATGGTACCAGAGAGCCTTGGCCAGACCCAGTTGAGCACCAGGGCAGAAAGTTTCCCAATTTGATCCATACTGTTCTTTGCAAACACAGCTTCCCCCCTCTCAAAGGTGCCCTTTGCTGGAGATCACGATGTGACCATGTCTTTGCAGAGGACAGGGATCTCCAGCTGACCATGCCTTTGCCATGAGCCTTCATCCCCAAATCATAAGCATCCAACATCTCTTCTTCAAACTTTGGAGAAAAGTTGATGCTGGGCTGATACAAAGCGAAGGGCAAAGCTAAAAAACAACAAGAAATTGTTTCCTGCTATGGAAAAAGTGCCAGAGAGAGTGGATGGATGTCCTGTGACCACCAAACATGTGTGTGCAGATGGGGACTTTCCAGTGGTAAAGGAAAAATGAAGGAAAAAAGCTTTTCTCCTACCTGACGCAAAGCCTGGAGGCCACATACTGTTTCCATGCCAAATTGCATGTGCTTTGCCATCAAAATGGGGTCGTGCTGGCTGGCAGGAGGCCCAGGAGCTCCCACTGGGAGCATTGTGACCTGCACAGATGTAAATTTCTTTGTGGTAAATAAATAAAATCAAGACTTTTTTTTTTTTTGCTATAGTCATTATGAAGATCCTTGGTTGGGTCCCATGAATATGTGGGCCATCAGACTTGGATGCACCAGCACCCTTCATCTCTGCCCTCCTCACCCTCCAGGACTCCCACCCCAGCACTGAGCAGCAGATTTCCAAAAGAAAGAGTCAACCCCAAATGTCGTGACCTCCAAACACTGTATTTACTTGTGTTCTGCCCTCTATAACCCTTACCAACAACAAGAAAGAAAGATGAAGTCACCACTGGTGAAATCATCAAAATCCCTTGGAAGATTCTCAGGAGATTAAATAGATACCACTTTGAGGGTCTCACCATCCCTCCTGTTCCTAGAACTGGAGTTACTCTTTGCGCAGGACAAAAGCCAGTTTTTAATTCAATTCACATGCACTCACACGCATTTGGGTGAGTAATAATTGTGAATATAAAGCCATATGGGAAAAATAACCCTCTGCAGAGCAACGCAGAGCAAGAAACCTGCTGCTGAGTACTCTGAAGACTACTAAATAAATAAAAAGTCATTTACAAACAGCAACACCACTTCAGTACAGAGATTAATGAACCCATGAGATTTGAGTTGAAGAAAGTGCCCTGTCCTGCTGCAGACCCCCTGGCCAGCCCATTGCCCCACTACCCAAGAACCATCTCCTTTACTTCCCTGGAAGAAAAATCCGAGGGAGAGCAGTTTTGGCAGGACCAGAGTCCTGGTTGTGGTGAGCTGAAGGGTGGCTTTCTTGCAGGTTTTGGGTCGGCTCATCCAAAAGAACCAACCTGTAACTAAAAACCAGCTCGGGCTACCCTGCAGCTCTGCTCGGATGCTCCCACTACTCGCAGTTACCCGTGTGGGCACTTGGGGCTGGCTCTTGGGGAAAGGAGCACCATTTACCTACAGAAACAATACCGTTTGAAAAAAAAGAGGGGTTATTCTTTTTCTCTCTTAGCGCCCAAAAGGGGTCGTAGGGTTTTTTTTTGCTGTGTCCCCCCTGGAGAGCAGGATCTGCCTGTGCCCGAGCATCCCTGCGTCATCCGGGCGTGGGCATTAGATGGCAGCAACGCTCAGGGATGGAGGGGCCCGAGCAACCGCATCCCCCCTCTTCCCCCCCCTCACCCCCCCCCAGACTCCCCACTGCACCAGCCAAGGACCTAATGACCGGTTTTAGGGCATTTCTGCAGACCAGAGTGTTTTGCTTGCGTTGTGCATTACAGGGTGGCAGCGAATATCGGACATTGGCAGGGAGCATGAAGGGATTTCAGAAAGCAGCTTTGGGTTGTCAGCGTTATTCCGGAGGCATTGCTGACCGTGGCCTCCGGAGCATCTTTGGGATTGATCCCAAAGCGGCTCTACCCTCATCCCAGGTGGAGGTTGGAAGAGAAGTGGCTCCCCAGGAGCACCGGATGGTGGTGAGCAAGCAGGTGGGGGGGGGCAGCAGAGATCTGGGCAGGTTTTGGTTCTACTGATCCATAAAGAGATGCAAGGTCACTTCTTTGGTCCACCCGGAGAAGTCATCTGCTGAGAAAAAAAAAAAAAACAACAAAAAAAAAACAACAACAACAAAAAAAAAAAACCAAAAAAACAAAAAACAAAAACAAAAAACAGGGAAAAAATGTCGCTTTATATAGTATAGATTAGGGCCAACATTCAATGTGAGGCAGTGGGGCACAGTGTGGGAGTATGGGGATACCCTGCTGTAAACCTGACTTTTGGAAGCTATTTGCAGGAGGAAAAGCAATGCTCCACCTCCAGACATGATTTCGGGCTAACTGCTCTGGATCCCACAGCGTTCTGGTGCCACCGGCACCGACGCACCACGAGCACCCTCATCCCCAGAGATGCGATGGCAGCAAATTCCCTTAAACCAACTGGCTGAAGAGAGACTCTCTGGGAAGTCTCGTGTGTGAGTTAAGAAATCCCCACGGCTTTTTGGCTTCATGGGTGGCGTCCAGGAGATGCTGGGGGTCCTTTTCGCCGGGGCCGGGTGCGCAGCGGGCGGCGGAGGGGACGTGGCTGCCAGCCCCGGGTGTCACCGGGGTGATGTGCGGCAGCTGCTCCGTCCGAAGCACCGGAGCGTGGCCCCACTGCTGAGAGCCAGCTCTAAACTGCAATGCAGTCCTCTGCCAACCAGCCCCTGCTGAGCAGGAGGAGAGCAGCCGTTTTACGGGTATTTTCATAAACAGCGATGTTTTCGGCCCCAGCTTTCTGGTTGGGCTCTCGTCGGGAAATGACCATTACTTTGTAAAAAAATTGGAGAAGGGAAAAAAGACTTATTTGCTGTTGCTGCAGCAAATCCATGGACGCACAAGGGGGCTTGTAAGGCATACTATTTTTTTTTTTATCTGACATGCCCACTCGCTCCGTCTCACTTTGTCATATCTACCATCCCGATAACAGCCCCAGAGAAAAACCCAGCAGAGAAATTAGCAACCAAGAGCTATTTTATCAGGTCTGTGTGACAAACATGGGGACAGAGAGCAGTGTGTCCTTTGGCCCCTCAGAGATAGGGGTGCCTGGAAACCAAAGGGCTGGTTTACAAAACAGGTCACAAAGATGAGGTGGCTTTGGGGTGGCTTTTTTTTTTTTTTTCCTGGTACCACTTCTGCAAATGCCCAGCTCACCCATACCCATACCCTGTTGGGAGCGGCAGGTTCAGGCCCTGGTAACCAGAGGGTGCTTGGCCATGGAGTGACTCTAAAAAATATTTGCTTCAGCAAAAAAGAGTGGGTTTTTTTGGCTGAACCCTCAGCTGGTTTTGCTCCAGAGCCCAAGGAAAGGTGTTGATCCCCAACTGCCTATGGTATTCCCGGCACGGCAGCACACGGAGCAACCCAGATACCCCCAGTGAGCAGCATCCCCCCAGCTCTCTTTTCTGCAAATGAAAAGCCCTCATACCAAAAAAAAAAAAAAAAAAAAAAAACAAAAAACCACCACAACAGACTAGACGTAGTGCAGAGGAAACCACAGACGAGTCTTCAAACCTGGGAAACAGACCTTTTCTGGGCCAGGTCAGGGTTTAGCATCATGTGCCCCCACCCAACACTGCGCCGTGCAGAGTGAAAAACCAGCAAGTTGCAGATAAGCAAGTTAAACAGATCAATATTATCCAAATTTATATTTAAAAAAATAATAATAATAAATAAAAAGATTGCCTATAACCTTCGGCTGTAACCTTTCCCCGTCTCGCTGATGAGATTCAGCAGCCTGCCTGCCAAGAAGGAGTCGCAGGACTTGCCAAGCGCTATCGAGCAGCGTGCCCTCATGACTCAGGGGGATTTTCTGCCTTATCACATGTGCACTGCAGTGATTTCCACCATCGGGGAGGGGAGGGGGGGAAGCAGGAGGTCACATTCACAAATGTTGTGAAAAAATCCTTAATTACTCCCCCAAGGGCTGTTTCAGAGCTACTGTAGGGCCAAAAGCGAGATTGAAAAGGTTCATTAAGAAAGTTGGCAGACAGATGTGCCCGTATCACGGAGTCGCAATATGGTCCCTGACCTTAAAACAGGGAGCCTGACCACCATGTAATGAAAGCAGAGGATGGAAGAGCTTTAAACCAGCCTTTCTCATCAAGCTCTGCAAGGGAGGCAGCTGTAGCGGGGAAGATGCTGCCTTGAAATGTGGATTTGTTTTTCTGGCTGGGGATTTTGCTCTGTGCAACACGAAGCAATTCCAAGAGAGGGCAGCCCAAGCCACCACATCACTGCCTGACTTTTCCCAAATCTGTACACCAAGCTGTTAAGATGCTGTGAGCATGCAGAAAAAAAAAAAAATTAGAAATAATAATAATATTTTTTTAAAAAAAAGGATAAAAAAAAATATGGAAAAAAAAAAAAAATCATTTCCAGTCCAAATCCCAGACACAAAAATGCTGGGAGAGAAAATACAGCGGGAAGCCAGAAGGAGCCCCCAACTTTGGAGGGATGGAGAGGTTGAAGCCCCAAGGTTGTAAACTGTCTGTGGGCAAGAAAATTTTGAAAGATGTGAGGTTAATCCATACCCTAACAATAAGGGACCATGGAGGGGGGGGGACATGCACTGAAGTGAGGTGCCCCAAGGCACCAGCTGCTTTTCAGCCCATGGGAGGGAAGATGAACTGAGGGCCCAGGGGTTGAGGGGCTCGGATGATTCGTTTTCAAAATGTTTTAGGAAAAAAAACAACCAACCAGCCGACCAAAAAGCTGGGAAAGTTTCCTACCCAGGGTATAAATCAGGTTCATGCGCCCACGGGAGCAGCTCTGGGCTACCTCGCCCCTCGGAGCGGGGACAGTGGTTTTTCATGAGGGTGACTGGGGGTTTGGTCTCCCCCCAGGCCAGTAACAGGCCCCTTCCTCGCAGAGAGAGGCAGCTTTGCACATTTCCAAAGCCTTTAATAAATCGTGACAACAAAACCCAGCCGAGATAGGGTAATGGACTGTATCGATGTGCAAACATGTCTTTGGGGCTTTTCCAAGCAAGTGGCTTTAGCTCAGCGGCCCTGGCTGTGGGGGGGAAGCAGGTGGGGTGCATCACTCTCCCCAGGCGATTCAAAATGTGCATTATTCCCAAACCCGACCTAAACACTGAGCTCCTTTCTTCCCTTTCAATAAAGATTTGGGCGGTCTTAGAAAGCAAGCATGTGTGGCTCAGGGGAAGAGAATAGCACCTCCCAAGCTATTGCTCCTAGAGGGTTTGGGTGAAGGGTTTTATCCCTGTTTGTGGCACTGGGTATTTTCCTTTCTGAAAGAGAACAAAACCACAAGATCACTTTTTCCTCTCGCAGTGCCCAGCTGAAGCTGGGCTACCTCCAAGTCAGTGTTCGGAGATGGCACTGGTGAAAATTCAGGACATCGAGATGAGGATCTGCCCCTGAAGCCTCTGAATTTTACACGGACAAAGTAAATTACTCAGGAACAAAAAGAATTACCCAGCAAATTCCTTCAACGAGTTGTACCAATTTAAAGCAATGTTAATGATGATTTATTGATTTGGAAAGGTACTTACATTTATAAAAGCAGCAAGGGCTTGTCTATAGTGCCAATAACGTAACGCAGACCTGCTGGCTCTAATCCTGCAAGTCCCTTATCATCGCATAAAATTCATCATGTGGGAAGGATGCAAAGGGAAAAAAAAAAAACTGAGGAAACTTTATTTTTCCTGAAAACAAAACAAAACCAAACCAAAACAGGAGGCTAACCTGTGTTTCCAGCAAAGGCTGAGATACTGTATAATGAGCCAACTGTCCTGCAAAGAGCCAAGGAGTTAACTAGGCTGGAAATCAAAGCAGTGATCAGATAGAGCAGAGAGATCCCTGGCACATCTGAGGCTCAGGGATCAGTTACTTGAACAACACCATAAATCCCTCAGATATCCCCAGAAGCAAAATCCAGTTCCCTCAGGGATTCAGCTGAGCAGCTGGAAACAGATAATATTTCCCAGGCATTCCCAGCAGGAAAGGTGGGAGCAAGGAGCAATTTATAGGGGCCAGGGATGATGTTTTTAGGCTGGCTGAATAAAAGCACAGAGGATCTGTGAATAAATTTGGAAGGACTTTCCACAAATCCAGTGGGGTTTTGTGTGTGTTTAATGGCAGAATTTGGTTTCTAAAAAGCCCCAAAGGCAGAGTCGCTCAGCAAAAAGGCACTTTTCAGTAAGAAGGGCTTTTTGGGCATGAGTTTACTCTGGGTGGCTTGGCATGATGCTAAGTGAAAAAAAGGTTTCAGAAGGAAAAAAAAACAAGAGATGCTGGATGCCAAAAGCCTGGCAGTGGCCACGGACAGACATCCCTGGGGATGCTATGGGACAGGCCTGGCCACAGCTTTTCCCCAGGTCCCAGCAGCTCCCCTCTGCTTGGTGGCTTGTCCAGAAGAGATTTGTCAATGGGACAGCGGCAGGAGGAAAATCCCTTTACACAGCAAAAGCAAACCAATAACCTGCTCCAGGTTAGGAGAGATGTGGGAATAAAGACATTTTTTGGAATAGGATGCAGAAAAGAAATAATTTCTCATGAATCTAGCGTGGCTCAGGTCAAATAGGCAGTGCAGAAAGGACTTGCTTGTTCAAGAAAATCCATATAAGCTCACCACAGTTTGATCAAACTCCTCACCATCTTTTCAAAGTAAGGGAGAAATTATGCTTCTTGCACAAATTCTGCTCCTGGGATCACTCCAGGCTGGACGAACACAGACAGGATAGAAAAGCAAGAAAAACAGCCAACTTCCTCATCCCGGACATCCCTCTGCGTCCCATGGAGCTCGTGGATGGAGTCCCCATGTCCCCACATGCCCAGATACATCCCTGGAGGTTGGGGTACCCTATCTGTGGTGGAAAAGAAGGAGCTTGTACTCTCAGCAGACAAATTATCCCCAAATTGTACAAGCCGCAGAGGTTGTTTCAGTTACTAAATGATTAAAGCATCTAATCTCTGGAGCAATGAGGATGAATATGGTTTGAAAAATGGGATATTTGGGCAGGGGAGAGGGCTCCTCCAGCATCTCTCTGGGGGCTGGGCCATAGGAGCCCTCCAGAAGAGCCCCAGATAAGTAAGACATCATTAATAAATCAATGACAGGGAAATGAAAATGGAAGTAGATGAATCAGCGAGCTGATCGGGTCACAGATGAAAAATAGCACATCTGCTGCCGCTTTCAGTGCATTAACAAATAAGGCCACTGGCTCAGACACACTAATGCTTGGAATAATGAAGCTTCAAGACCGATTAGAGCATAAATCACTTTTTTAAAATGTAGCCGGTCCCTCCCCGACCATCGGGAGACGTGTTTGCTGAATCCCACGTGCTCAGTGGCAGCTGCCGGCTGGTGCAGCAGACGCCGCCGCTCTGCTCCCACTTTCTGTAGGGTTGATTCCCACCAACGGAACACCCCAAACTGCAGCCAATCCATGCCAGAAAATGCCTGTGACCTCCCCACCAACCTGCTCACCGGCTGGACGGGACCCAAGCACCTTGCCCTCTTTTCCCTCTTGCACCAATCTGGGGTTTTATTTGGATTGAAGAGGGCAGCGACTGCAGGCTGCTAAATAATCTGCTCTGTGGTGTCGGCTTGGGTTTCGGGGAGGGAGATGAAGAAGACATTTCCCTGGTCATGTGAAGAGGCAGAGAGCTGGGAGCAGCCCCAGCCTTACCCCCACGGGGTTTCCCTGGGGACCTCGGGTTTGGGTGCAGGGACACAAGGGTGAAAGTGTCGCTGGTGGACCCAGGCCACGCATCACACACTGCAAGCCGACACTAAACAGCCACAACTCACAAGCTCCTGCATTTTTCATCCTTCTCCCTGTTCATATTTCCCCGTCTCCCCGCTATCCGTCACGGTGACACAGCACGGCGCGGTGCCCCAAAGGCTCCCGCTCATCCATCAGCTCCGTGCCAGCCACCCCACCAAAAAACCAGCCCCCCGAGGGCGTTTTGGGGGCACAAACGCAGAGATGCTGGCAACATCCGAGCACCCACACCATGTCTCCCCTCCCGGCTGCTCCCCAAGTTCTCCCTGCACATTCCCACCTTCTCCATCCCTTTCCCCAGACACCATGGCCACTCGCACCATAAACGAGGAAATCTATAAGCTAATCCAGCTACTTCCCCTCCAGGCTTGATAGAGGGACAGATTGTTATTGTTGTTTCTATTTTTAAATACAGAAGTGCCTGGATATTATAGCAATAGGGTCATCTGTGTCCCTGGCTTCACTGAGTTGTGACCTGTGTTACCATTGACCAGGGTCTGTAAAGAGAAGTACAGCCTATACGGGAAAATTTAGCACCCAAATTATCTATGGGAAGAGGCAGTTCTTCAGCCTGGACAACTGCTCAGGCTGCTTAAAAAAAAAAAAAAAAAGATGGAGCAGAGAAAAAGAGAACCACCAAGCTGCATCACCCTCTGTCCTGTCTGGGACACACCAGGGCCGACCCTGGGGCTCAGCCTGACACCGAGCTCCTCCTCTCAGCCCTGGAGCGACGTTCCCCAAAACGATTGTTATTCCGCAGTGGCAGCCTGCAAAAACCAGAGTGATCAGAGCTCGCTCTTCCAGCCTCGTTAAATCACGTTTAAACGAGGGCAGCGCTTTGCTCGGGGGTCCGGGGGGGCAGCCGCTCTCCTCAGCCACGCGCAGGATTATTGCACGACAAGATGACAGAGCCATTACGATTTCATACACCGCCGCCGTCCAATTAGTCAAGTACAAACGCCTCTCCCGCATGCCGAGCGAGCCAGCCCGCTCGCTCCCGCGCTCAGTGGCCACCCCTGCTCCTACCAGCACACGCGATCCTCCGGGCTGGTTGCTGCCCGTTGAAAGCAAAACTGGAATTATCAATTTGCAGGGAAGGCTGGAAGGGCCAATATCGCTGCCGGACGGCGGTGGGAGGGTGCTGGGCTGGGGGGGGGTTTACAAGGGGATGGTTTAAGATGAGGCGGCAGCGAGGAGCTGCTGGGGAATATCAGGGAGTTCTGATCCTGAATGAAGAGGTCTGCTCTCGCTGCAAGATGGTCTATTTATTCCGGCGGCAGCTGACTCTGTGTTCATATTAAAAGGCAAAGGATCAGCCAGCTACATTCATTCATTAGGAAAACATCGCGAAGGAGCCTGCTCAGGCTGCGATTACCTGTTTGCAAGTGATATTAATCACTGAAGCAAAAACTAATTATGTGGTTCACTAGTTTTCCCTCTCCCTGCGACAGCACTACGTGAAACCCCCGGACCTGATGGGCAGGGAGACGCGCTCTGCCATCGCCGTGGCACAAAACGCCTCCTCCTTCCAAAAAGGAAAGCTTGAAGTGCTTTAAGATGAGCCTTGGGAAGAGCTGTGGGAGCATCACAGGGTTCCTCCAGCAAACCCAAACCTTGGCTGTGAACGACCGAGAGATTCGCACCTGGAGCCGAAAGGGGTTTGCACATCACGAGCCTCCAAGGTGAAGCCCCTCGCTGGGGGCTGTGCGAAGGGGTTTGGGGTGGGGGGGGAGCCCCAGCTCCCCCTTGCACCCCTTCCCCACTGCTGGGTCCCCTTAGGGGGAACCTCTGAAACATCCTCAATGCATCCTCCGCACAAATCAAAGCAGGTACAGCTTAAACAGACCCCAGGGAAACAGCCCTGCGGCAGCAGGGCACATGCTTACGTTTTCAGAGGAGAAAAAGTAAAATAAAAAAACCTAAATCTTTTTAAAGGTCATTACAGACACCCATCCCAGGGTGATGTGACCACGCTTCTGAATTTTTTAAGTGTGCACTTTCATGTTGGGAAGTGTTTAAAAATGCAAATTTTGACCTATAAAGAGGACCTTGGGTGTGCTTTCAAAAAATGTCCATCCTTTGAGTTCAAAAGAGCCCTCTGCTTCCCTGGTGTGGCAGGGCAGGGGGCTTACAGCGGAGCTGGGGGGCTGCTAAAGTAGAGCCCCAGCAAAGCAAGGGAAAGGGAAAAAAGGGAAAGGGAAAGGGAAAAAAAGGAAAATGGAAAAAGAGAAAAAGGAGAAGGAGAAAGGAGAATGAGAAGGAGAAGAGAAAGAGAAGGAGAAGGAGAAGGAGAAGGAGAAGGAGAAGGAGAAGGAGAAGGAGAAGGAGAAGGAGAAGGAGAAGGAGAAGGAGAAGGAGAAGGAGAAGGAGAAGGAGAAGGAGAAGGAGAAGGAGAAGGAGAAGGAGAAGGAGAAGGAGAAGGAGAAGGAGAAGGAGAAGGAGAAGGAGAGAAAGAAAAAGGAAAAAGGAAATTAAAAGGAAGGAAAAAGAAAAGGAAGGAAATGTCCAAACATTTTGCAATCCTGGAAGCAAGGCAAGATGGGAGCAGCCATGGGGACCGCTGAGGCCGAGCTGGAGCAGCGCATCTCAAGTCACCTCTGAGCACTCGCCAAGGAGCGAACCAAGAGCGCCACTGATTAAGTGGGTTAATTCCCATCCTAAATGATTATTTTATCGCAGCAGTGCTCCTCGGCGAGGCACAGGCCCTGCCTCCACTGGCTGCTCCCCAGCCCACCTGTGCCTTCCCCCAAAGAGCTCCCAATCTAGGTCAGAGCCACGTTTTAAACATCTTTCAATATTAAACAAAACTAAGGCACTGCGAATAACACATCGGGGTGGGGTGGGGGTTTCTGCTCCTGTCCATCAGTTTTGTGGGAAAGGCAGCCTTGAAAAAACATGGATAAAAGGGTCGAGTGCTACTGGGGCTCAAACGTGGCAGAGGCTGAAGCAATAACAATCTGTCCTACTAATATTTGATATGTTGCTCAAGCTTGTGCCGTATGACGGCGGATTTATGGCTGCGAAAACCCAAGGGTTTGCTTTCTGCTTGAGCTCCATGGGTTGAATGAGGGGTCTGTGTTTTCCCCAGCGAGGGAGGACGCAGAACCATCTCCCTGTTCAAAACTTTACACCCCTCCTTTTCCATTAACGCAAGCCCTATGGGTCCGGCGCGGCCAAACCTCGCAGGCAGGTGGAACCCGCCGCGTCTCCAGGGAGCACACAGGACCTGGGGAGCCTTGACCACGAGGAAGAGAGAGCCCCCGTGCCCTGTATCCACAAGCAATTGCCCTGAAATGGCCAGTGAGGGGCTGCTGGCGAGCGTGGTCGGGGTGTCCGAGGTTGGGGTTCGCGAAGGAGACGGCGCTTGGTTCGGCTGCCGCCCAGCTTCGCCGCTCCGCGCCCGCCCTCTTCCATTCCCGCTGCGAAAGCGCCTGTCGAAAGGGGTTTCCAACCCGATAAATCCAACCTCAATTTAGTGGCTGTTACACTCCGCAGGGAGAAGGACGCCCCTGTCCAGAAAAATGCACTCGCTGATTTTCATCCTTTTGATTTATAGAGCTTCCAGTTTAAGAGATGTTCCTCTCCTCTCCAAACGAAGCAGACACTGACAGCTCCATCCATCACCTGGGCTGTCAGAGGCCTAGTGCTTTAAATAAGCTATTAAAGTGAGAGCTAGCTGGTTAACAGTCATAACAGACCAGAACTCAGAGTTTACTTACTTGAGTGCCCTGTGAAATTAATTTCCTTTTAATGACCAGGGACTGGAAGGAGAGATCGCTCTGGTCCGCGAGATGCAAAGATATTTCTGACCCCGGAGATGGCTGGAACATCGGCTACAAGCACCTGCCTGTGTTTGCTCTGGAGGGGGAATCCGTCTTCGTTACTGATGGCAAAGCCTAATTAATAGTCTCAAACACCTACAGCGCTTGGCCGGGTGACAGAGGAGGCAGCACTTTCCCTGGCAGCCCCTGGAGACTCCTCCGGGACCCGCCGGGGAGGTGCTGGGAGGAGAAACATATAAATTGAAACAAGACACATACAACTTATCAACTTTAAATGACTATTGTTATCTATTAACATTACCTACTCTGCTTTTTATTTCCCTAAAGTAGATGTTCATTACTTATAAAATGAGTGTCGCAACAGATTTTAAAGACGAACATTTTCTTGTATAATTAACCCTTGAACTTGTTTTGGTAAGCCTTAAAATTACAGTGTTAAAATAATTAGTGCTGTTATCCAAAGTTTATTGCATATGTATGACTAAAGAAAGAAACATGATCTAAGTGTAATTATCTAAGGAAAAGTCCTACAGAAGATTGAAATTGAAAGTAGTGACTGCAATTATCTAAAAGGAAGTCTATTACTGTATGATAAAACTGTCAAAATAATGATGGAGGCTCCTGCAAATCATACAGATGATCAATAAAGCTAATCCCGTGTCATAGTTGAGAATTTAGAAACTGTATTTTGACCTTAAGTCACAAAGGAACCATTCAAAACGTTTAATAAATGGGTTGTAGTACCTTCTTAATTAAAATATAAAACAATTCCTGTTGGTCTGGGACCGTGGTGGGGCCAGGTCCCACTGTGCTCTGCCCAGCAAAGCCCATCGCATCCCAAAAGCGACCAACATCGGCAGCAGCGTAACACGTTCTGCCGCGGTTTGTTTTTCCCCCAGCTCCCTGCAGGAAAATCCCAGCACTTTGTCTTTTTTAGTGAGCCCGGCGTCCTTGTCATCTTTTCCCTTTCGATTTCCACCAGCCCATTTCATCCCTTCCCACCCCACCATCTGTCTTGTCCACCTTCGCTCCTCAATCCAATCTCCCCGCTCGTATCACCTTGCCTCCATGCCGCGGCTGATTTATTTCGGAGCAGCCGGTTTCTGCGCCGGGTGGGTTGGGACACCTAGAAATTGGCTCACACTTAATTTCCAGATCCAGGAGAAGGGCCAGAGGGGTTTACTGAAGATGTCCAGCAGGAATAGCTCCACCGACCTCACCGAGACACACCACGAGAGGGAAATCTGAACCATGCTTTTGCCTGTGGATAATTAATGCCTTGGTGGAAAACCTGCTCTGTATCCCCTGCTTGGCTTTAAGTCACCCACAAAAACAAACTTCTTTACCTTTACAGATTTTTTTACCCCAGGCTGGCCAGTAAGCACTGGTTCCCAGCCCTTAATATACTGATTTTCAATAGCAGAGATAGCTCACTCGTGGATCTGTGAATATTTAATTCCTCCAGAGCAGCAAAGCCCCATCTGAGCCGGTCTGGTTGTCCACATCTACGCTGGTGTGATGGGGCAGGGATGCCATCACCGCACAGCTAAATGCATAAGTGGTGCCGAGTCCCCGACCCAAAGCCCCTGAGGTTTGGTTTCATGGGCACAGACCCCCAAAAGCTCTTGGGTTTATATCCTCAGGTGAACATCTGGCTCCGCAGCCTCCGTTCCCAGCCTGGCAGAAGGCAGAGGGCACAGCGCTGGGGGTTGTTGCCCTCCCCCTGGGACTACACATGGAAAAAAGCCTTTATGTCCCCTCCCTGGGGCCCTGCCGCCCTGCCACAGGGATGTGGGAGCACACCAGGCTGCAGAGACGATGCTAATACAAGTTTATTAAGCTCAAAAGAGGTTGTTTCTGGCAACCAGCCAGGGCTGTGTTATCTCCCAGTTGCTCACTTGCATCGCCATCGGGGCACGACCACCCTCTGCCACTCTCCACGCTCACGGGGACGAGGCCACGGTGACCATGGATGGGGCTGGTGGCCAAGCCCCCCCTTTGGGGGGGATTTCTGGGACCCCTTCTGCACACCGACCCCGTGGGACAAGGTAAGTCCACCCCACAGCCAGGGACCAGCTCTCGCCCTCAGAGCAGCCTGCATCTCCATCAAACCAACTGCACCGAAAAGCAGCCAGGCCTTACACCATCGATGACGCCGAAAGCAGAGCCTGCTTGGAGCCATCCCTCCATGGAGCAGCAGCCACTCTGTGATCAATTGGTGTTAAATTCATAAATCATTCCTTGGGATTTTCCCTCTCGCACAAACAGGAGAGGTCCAGGCTCCTGCGATCCCACCTGCTTGGACAAAGCTGAACACCATGACCCAAGAGAAAAGGAGCGGTGAAACTGGGCGCCAGGAAGAATCTGGGACCAAGAAAAGGTCTGCAATGGTAAAATCGCTCCCCCCTTTGCCCCGTGCTGGGAAACACCGTTTGTTAATACGTGAATTGGCTCCCCCTTGGCGTTAATTACATCGTTATCTATTGCACGCTTCCTCGGCGGCTGGTTTTGCAGCGAGTGAGGGAAGTCACATCCTTGCCAGAATTAAATGAGACACGAGGCCCTCGCCCGCCTTGAAATGAGTTTGTAAACAGAGATTTTGCTGGCATTTACTCTTACCCAGGTAATGCTTCTGGGCAAAGAGTCAAGGCCCGACGTGCTGTCTCACATCATTTCAGTCCCTTTAACACCCAGAAAAGCAGTTTTCCTCACTCTGCTCCCACCATCACTTATTCCCCTCCCTGTACGTGCCATCCCGCAGATGCACGCAGCCAGATCAGGGAGTCTGGGGGGATTAAAACAAGCCTGCAAAGGAAAGAGAAAAGGATTGGTTTAATTCGGATTGGTTCCTGGATCAGGTTTACAGTGCAGCCCTGGGAAGGTTTGCAGCAGCACGAGGAGGCTGGTGCTGGGCAGTGGCACAGGGCAAAGCCAGCTCTGTGAGGCTTAGTTCAAAGAAGCTGCAAAAATACAGCTTGATTTACCCAAGATTAGGGAAGAAATAAGATGTGAGGATAATCCAAGTCTACCAATATTTCTCATTATAACTATGGAAATCTAATAACAGACAAGCAGGAGCACTGCAGGCGCCTGGACCACGTCCTGCCCTTTCCCATCTCTGTGGGACCTTCTGCCAGGGGAGATGTGGAGCGAGCGGTTCTCAGGGGCTCCATCAAAAAGAAAAAATTAAAAAAAACAAAATAAAAAAACTAATCAAAGTCACAGCATGAGGGCAAGCGGCTCCTTTTGGGCAAGGAGACGTGGTGAAGAGAGGGGTCGTGTGCGGTGATGGGGAGCGCGCCCAGCACCGAGGGAAGCTCAGCCAGACAGTGATGAATGGGCAGGACGATGAAAAGATACAGCCGTATTTATTACCACTGGTCATTTCTGACAGCAGAATGTTAATAAGAATACTAATAGTCGATATTTCTTCGGGAGAGGCTTCATCCATTTTTAGCAGCTTGCTGGAGCACAGTAGATGAGTTTCTTATGGGCTGTTTCTTGCGGCTGCCTACATGATGTGATGAAATCTGAGCTCCTCAAGCTACGGTACAGTGCAATGGCACAACTTTATTGGGCTTTCAGAAATCCAATTTTACTGTGTCCAATATTGTGAGTTGATTAAACTTGATTTGAATCAACAAACGTCCAGGAGGGTGGGTGGTAGCTTGCTGTGAAAGAAGGGAGAGAGTTTAATAAACAGGCTTGGGAGATAAAAATCTACTTTTATTCCAATAAAACTTCCATGTTAGAAAGCTGATGGTAGCATGAAGGGTAAGAGGAAAAAAAAAAAAAAAAGTCTCCAAGCCAGTAAAGACTCAAAGATACTGCGAGTACAAAAGATTAAAATGGAAAAGCAGACATGAAGGCAGTATCTGGGTGCAGAACTCATGGGCAGAGTCTGGGGACAAGGTGCAGAGCGGGGGGTGCTGCAGGAAAGCCCCCACCAGCACTAACTAAAGCAGCGTGCCAGTATTTCAGTGTGGCTGGGGAAGGGTTGGTGCTGGGAGGGAACAACCTCTGTTGAGCTCAGGACAAGATCAACCTTTCCTTTCACTTGCAAAAAACCCAGCTAGGTTTGAGAATGGGCTGGTTTTTTTTGGTTTAAGGTGATGGACCATGGCAGGCAGGGCACTGCCGGTGCTGTGGAAGAGCCTGGGATGGCAAGAAATTCAGGTGCCCCCCCCCTCCTGTCCTGCACCTTCACCCAGCCTTGCTCAGGGTCGGGATGCAGCTCTCGGGGTGCTGGGCATCAAACCCCATCCCCCAAACCCAGCTCATCTCTCTCCTCCTTCCCGGCGCGGCTGTCTGGGATCAGAAAATTGTGCATCCCCCCCCCCCAGGGTGTGCCCTCCCCGGGGAGGACGGGGTGCCTGGCCATCCCTCACAGCAATCCCCCTGCCCCCGCGTCAGCCCGAAAAGCCTTTTATGTCCTGCAGGTTAAACAACCTGAGCTGGGAAGATCCCCCAGCTGGCTTCTGCCTTACATTTGCACTTCCCTTCTGATAAACCCAGAAATCCTTCACCGCTCAGCACCTTGCCTGCATATTAACCGGCACCGGTCGGTGCGTGATAAATTCCCCGCATCCCTCTCCGGTAGAGCCGCTCGGCGCTGTCAGAGCCTTATATAAAACCTTCCCCCATGATTTAGATGGGGTGGGGGAGATTAAACACAAACTGGGAGCTCTGAGGTAAGACTCTCTTTCACCAGCTGCCCGAAAACTGCGGGGCCTGGGGGAGCCCCTGCTCTGCATCCCTCGCACCTCAAAAACTGCTGCCAGGATGGGACATCGAGAACGTACCGTACAGAACCGTGGTGCGGGGCTGAAACCACGAAATATCATACCCAGCAGCAAGGAGGGAGCAAACCAGAGCCCGGCCCAGAGCTGGCATCGAGCAGGTTTTACTGCCCTGAAAAAATATATTGTCCTGTCCTTTGGAATCGCGGGAATCCTTATTATTCAGCCCGCATCCACGCCGATGGCTCTCTCCCAGGAAGCTAAAGATCACAGCCAAGGCTGTTCGAGATGGTTGCTGTGACTTTTTTCATAAGGGGTATGTTGTCAAAACCTACAGGCTTTTTGCAAACGATTTAAGGGAATTTTGCAGCTGGGGAGTGAAGATGTAAGCTGTTATTCCCAGTCATCCTAGAGAGATGACAGGCAGACACTGAATCAGCCTCCGCAATGATGCTCGTGGCTGTTAGAACAAAAGCAGAGTGTAAACTTCAACCAGGACCTCCCATCAGGACACCAGACATTTGGCTTTCCCCTCATTTCTCTGCCTTGACATCTGGTTGGAGCAAAGAGGAGGCATTTGGCTGTCCCCTGCTGATCTCCAGGATTCGGGCATCCTCCACAAATCCCCCAGCACGTTTGCTAAGGAAGCATTTTGTGGGTATGTGGGCGTTCTGTCCCCACTATGCCTAGAAGAGGGGTACATCTGCCCCCACCCAGCAAGCCCGGCACATCCCAGCCTGGCTGCTTGCAATCCCACCTCTGACTAAATTTTAATTACATGGAAACATAAGTACCTTGCATCAAACAAGAACAGCCTGGTTATGTTGGATTTTGGTCCCTTTTGAAAAAGATTTCAGCTTTAGCACAAGCAGGTAAGGCAGAGCTCAGAATTTGCTGTAAAACTTGCTTTTTGAGCAGCAGCCAGCCCTCGCCATGCAGCTCCCTGCCGTCGCTGGCTCCTCTCCAGCCCAGCGGCTGCATCTGGGCAGCTACTGAGGAACCCAGGGTAGCACCGTGCTGCAGCTCCTCATTTGATAAATGTTACCTTATCACACACCCTCTGTATAAGACACCCAAACATCCATCTGTCCAGCACGTGACACCCATCACCTTTCCTTTATCACCTCCGGCCGATGAACTTCTGTGTTGGGTGAGGACAGGGATGCAGAAGAACAGGGAGAGCTTTGCTTGGCATCCCCGGTCCCTCTGTGGTCTGAGCTTTTGTTTTTGTTTTTGTTTTTTCTTCTTTCTGTCCTTGACAGCCAAAGCAAAATAGCGACATATTTCTGGGAGCTAGAGGTTGTTTATGCTTCTGAGTTTGGAGAGGTGGGATCAGCGCAGGCATTTTTCATCGCCCCCCTTGCTACCTTTCCCCTCAGCTGGACAGGAGCTGGGCCACACACCCAAATGGGTGGACCAACCCTTAGGGAAAGAGATTATGGATACAGGCTCCATCCCAACCTCATGCTTGTTTTATTGCCCTCAGGGCTATCATAACCTAAACACACGAAAGGATCAGCCTGTCCCTCCTTTTCCATCCTCTCCCACCCATTTCCCTCAACATCATATTTTCCCTCCATCACTGCCAGCTCCCTCTCCTTCTCCCACAAAATCAGAAGCATTTCCAAAGCCATCAGACTGGGAGGTTGCCCCCTGAGGGGCTTTGAGGTGCACAGTATCTCCTTGCATCCCCTGTGAATGTAAATCCACCCGCGTCCAGGGTTCAGGGCACCCACGTCAACACGGAGCAGGAGCGGTTATTGCCAGCACCTAAAAACCACAGCCCTGGCAGGGTTACACGTACATGTGCAAACCCTCCCGGTCCCGTTGACACTGGGGGTCTCCAAGTTACAGGAATGACACAGATACATCACACAAAAATCCCACTTGGGATTATGCCTCGCTAAAGCATCTCTGAATATGTGCAGGGGACGCCGAGCTGCCCCGAGCCGCTGGCCGAGGGAATCGCTCCCCCAAAACCAGCACAGGTGTTTAACAGCCCCAGACGGGTGTGTGGTTTTTAAGCACTTTCAAAATAAAACTGTTTTATGCCAGGATGACTCAGAGCAACAGCCTGTCTCCAGGGCAAAGAGCAAAAGACAGTTTCAACCCAGCTTTTCAAACTGAGCGTAGCTGAGGGATGGAAACCTCAAAATTGGACCCAACCCCCACCCCCCCCCCATTTTCTAGATGAGGGTTGAGCAAAACCTTTAATTTTGCAGGGATGAAGTTATACGTTGGCATCATTTTGCTGCTTTAAGTGTTGCATTTTGGAGGGTCCATACTCAAATCCATCTAAGAAGGGAAAATTAAATGAATCTGCCAGATTTTTGACCACAAATGCTGCAGGGCTTGGGTTTTTCACCTCATCTGAGAACCAACCCCCATGAAAACACATCAGGTTTTCCTGGGAAAGCTTCATCTTTCCACGCACCAACAAGGCAGAAGCCCCCCAACCTTCACAGCAACCCCAAATCCCTGCAGAAAACAGAGATTTTGTCTGCCAGGTAGGATAACTGGGGAAATGACACAAATAATTCATCTGGCAAGGAGCTGTGCTTATTTAAGGAACCAGAAAAGCATCCCTGGCTCCTGTAGGGGTGCAGGATCGTGCCATACCAGACGCTGCTCATCTGTGGCCAAAATCCCTGCCCCAACACGCAGCATCCCCTTTCCCCCCAGCATCCCCCTCTTTGCTGAGTCCTGCCCACACAGGAGGTCACTTAGTTCATTTTTTTGTTTATTCCCTTATTCTATTTTCCTGTCCTCAAATCCCTCAGCATTTTAATGCCAAATCAAAGCCCTGTTTTGGGGGTTGTTTTATTTTTTTTCTTAATTACTCATAATTAAGTGATTCTTGGCAGGGAAGGCCATGGAAACAGTGTTATCCCACAGACAGGAATTCAGCTAGGAATTTCCTCTTAGCCTCCTAGCCCTAAAAAAATCTGGAAAAATGTATAATCACTTTATTTATTACAGCCAGTATTTCCTCGCAAATACGGCCTTCCTGCAGCATCCCAGAACCTTTATCACAACAACACCCTCCAGCAAGACTTTGAGCTGTGCCTTCGTTTCGCTATTTGTTGAGCTCTGCTTTTCCTCCTGTCAAAGTCACAGGGAAAAACTGTCTGGATTTTTTTTTTTTTTTTTTTTTTTGGGGGGGGGGGGGGCGGGGGGCTGTTTTTCAGCATGGTGGCTAGTGCTAGACAGCGAGAGCGTCGCCTGCACCCGCCCAGTGCTAGATCTTGCAGGAGCTGAACATCTGCTGAAAGCTCAGTGGTTTTGGCCACCGCCTCCATCATGCGGACGCTCTCCCGTGGGTTACAGCGCGGCCGTGACAAAGCCCGAGCAGCACTCACTGTAAAAGCAAAGTGGCTTTGGCGAGGGGAAGCAAAAAAATAGATCTCTGATGAAACTAGCTAGGTGCCTCTCTTCTTCTGCCTGGGCGGACAGGGACCTGCAGAGGTGGGGATGCTCGGATGTGAGGCTGAGCGGGGCTGGCGAGCGGTGCGGCGGATCCGGGTGAGCGATGCTGCTCCGACGGCCGTGCAGCATCTCACGTGCCAGGGTGAGGGGTCCGGGGCTGCCGGGGAGCCCGGCTGCTCTCCGGGTAGCTGCAATGAGGTTGGGTAACGGCGTTATGGCCGGGTGTGCTGGAGGGCACCCACGAGCACGGGCCCCAAGGGCACGCGGCGGCCGCACGGCTGAAGGGCTGGTCCCCCGTGGTGACTCAATCGTTCTGCAACCCCCTCGTAGCTCACCGGTGCCACAGCACGAGCTTTGCAAAGCAGCCCAGGGTGCCCAGAGAGGGAAGCAGCACGGAATCACTGGGTATCCCGTGCACAAGCCGAATCCCCGTGGACTCAAGCTGCCACCAGCTCTCCTGCACCCTTCCACCCACCCGTGGCCCCAACATCTGGCCTCTGCCCACACTGCATGTTCATACGTTAGAAGTTCAGCCTTAAAAAGCAGAAATAATTCTAAAAGTTCACCAGCAATTCCTTTAGCTGTATTCCTACCAGCAGTTTAATTCTGGTGGAGTTCACGTGACAAGTATCATACACGTGGATGATCCCCACCACTGCACCCCACACCAGCCCCAGGACACGTGTCAACCCCCAAAACTGGAGACACACCAGGAAACAGGGAAATTGAGCCTGTCCATCAGCAGGCTCCTCCAATCCTTCCTCTTTACTATGACCTGCTTACAGTCTTTGCAAGCACCAAACCCTTTGAAAGCATCGTCATCCCTCCCCCATACTTCAAAGGGGAAATAAACCCCAAGATTGCTCTTTTCTCACATCATTTTAGGAAGACCATGTGGGTCTCCTGGGGCAGGTAAGGATACAGCCAAACGTAAAACAGCCTCAACATCCTCTTTCCAAGCTCAGGACTATCACTCAGAAATGCTCAAAAAGAACCAATGGAGCAGGTTTAATAGGGCAGGCTTCTTCCCAAAACCCCAGCACATCTCAGGGAAACATCACCCTCCTGCTAAACCCCCAAAACTAAAGAAACCACTTTCATGTAACTCCAGCATGCCCTGCTGGGCTCAGTCGCTTTGAGCTTGTCACACTCTCAGCTTTGCACTTGACTTTAGCTCCACATTTCCAAATAAGCTCAAGGAAAAGCCTGTATCCAGGACTGTCAGCTCTAAATATTCATAAGTCATGAGACTGGCTTCAAAGTTGTCAGATTTTTTAGAAACTCACTCATACATTGCTATTATTCAAAATTGTCTTAATTTTTTTTTTTTTAATGTTCTATATTTGGCTTTCTTTTGATGTATCTTCTCTTCGGGTTTGTGTTCCTCCCTAGAACCATATGGGCTTTTAAAAAGAAAAAGAAGAAGAAAAGATAGCTGCAATTCTGATACATTCACACAGATCCAGATGTTAATCCTTAAAACAAAGCTGATAAAGGGGGAAAAAAAAAATTAGGATGAAGCCACAATAGCTGGTAGGAAGCTCCAGAAAATCTGCCTCATCACCTAAAATCCCATCTGGTACCCGGGTGGCCTCGGGGGTCCCTGTCCTGTGTTCAGGAGAAGTGGCAGGAACTGAGATGGGATGTGTGTCAGGTACCTTATTGCTCTGCTGGATTCGGATTTGCTAGAAAAGCAGAAGATGGCCATAAACCTGCAGGTAAAATTATAGAAAAACCCTTTTTAGGTGACAGAGGTGTCTGTTGAGTGAGCCAGTGCTGTTCCCAGGAGCTGGATGCAGGGACAAAGCAAAACCCCACTGTCCACGGCTGGATCTTGCACCCAGGACAAAGCAGAAAAAAAAACCACAAACAAACAACCCCCCCCATAAAAAAACCCGAACACTTGAATTCCTGCTCCTGCTGAGGGAATTAAAGGAAAATCCCGTGCAGAGACTCAGAGAGCATCCCCAGAGAGCGTACCACTGCTCCCCCCAACCCCAACCAGTGCTTTTCAGTGCTCCCCAAACCTGAGCAACGATGGAGATAATCCCAGCCACCATGCCAGGTGTCTGCCTCATCCTGCCATTGCACAACGAAATGCTTTGCATAATCCAACTAAATAAAATTGATGTGTTGCTTGGCACAGTGCAGGGCCGGTGGGAGCACCCAGCTAATCACCAGGGAATAAAAGCTACCGGGACTTTGATTGCTGCTGTATTATTCTCCAAGGAGAGGCTTTACCTTATAAATCCTGGAGTACCGAGTTTGATGTTATCACTGGGAGTTGGGGGGAGGGAAGAGAAGAGAAGAGAAAAGAAAAATAGGGAAGTAAAAAGCACAGCGTGCTCATGCATTAACAGACTGGGTGAAGAAGGTAATTTCTTACTGGTACTAGTGGAAGCAGCAGTCAGTCATCCCTGCACATCACAGCTCCTCTTCTGGAAAAAACAGAGGCCAGAAACCTCCCAGAGCCAAGAGGCAGCTGACACTGTGCTCTGATATCATCTCATTAATTGTGGATAGTGAGGAAATTCTAGAAAAATAGAAAGATGGTTTAGTGTGGGTTGAGGAACAAACAAGGCAAGGGGGAGGGATAAACCAGGCTGCTTCCCAGCAGGTGTCTGTCCCAGGTGGAAAACTGCATGCATTTGTGCAGGATTCAACTCAAAAAATAAAGAAATGCAAAACCAACTGGTTCCACTGGGTGGTTGTGTAGGAAATCAGTATCAGACACACGTGCTCTCATTCTTAATGAGATAATGCCCAGGTTTACTAACAGCCCAGCACGCTGCAGGGAACGCAGAGAGACTTCCAGGAGGCTTTTGACTTTGAATGCCCTGACATTTGAAAGCAGGACCAGAAAATATCAATAAATACAGGCTAAGTGGCTTATGAAGTGGTCAATACTGGACTCTGGTTTGGGGGAGCTCCCCGGGGCACAGCGGGCATCGGCGCTGAGCTGCTGCCTGGGGACCTTGTTATTAATGAGCTGGAAATCCACCTGAACATCTCTGCAGAGTGCCAGGTAAGGAGGGAAGCAGGACGTTATTAGAGCAAAGGGGCCAGTTTGGCAGGCCGAGCACAGCCCTGGGAAGAGGGCTGAGGGCAAAGTGGGGGTCTGCAGCCAGAGGAACCCAAATCTCACCTGTTTCAGCTCAGAAAAAACAGAAACCCTCATTACTTGACAGCTGCCCAGGGCCTTGCGGGTATCAACAGGGAGGTTGCTAGGATGGGATATGATCTTACATCTCTGCATCCCCTTGAGGAGCTCAGCAGGAAAGTATGTACATGGATCTAGTTGAGAAATTTGAAAAAAAAAAAAAAAAAAAAAAGCACAAAAATGTTTTTAAGGGAAGAGAAAACACAATGTAGAAAGGCTCATAAGGATCTCATCCTGCTTAAGCTTATGGGAAAGAAGATGGGCAGCGGCTTGACTATGTCCATGCACCTCCACAGAAACCTGAGAACTCAAGGGATTACAACCTCTTTTGAAAGGGGATGATTGAAAAGCAGGGCCAGACTCAATGAAATAAGGAGGTACACCTCATCCGTGAGGAAGGTAACGTCAGGACAGCCCTCAAGGGAAGTCACGGATATTCTCCAAAGGGCTCAAAAATGAAGATGAGACACAGTCTTGGGAGAGATGAGTTGGTCAGACACAAGCTCAAACCAGGCTGGCATCCAGCAGCCTGGGCTGGGTTTTTGATCCCTCGTGTCTTGGACCTGTGGATCTAAGGTGGCCCCTAAGCCCCGAGCCCCCCCGGGCTGAGCTCCCCAGCCGTACCCTGAGGAGGGAGGTTTGGGGAGCTCCACCACAGCAGGAACGGGCACCATCTCCTCACCCATCTGCTTTCAGACACACCAGCAGGGCCTTGCTTGAAGGTGCTCTG
Organism: Tyto alba; assembly: GCF_018691265.1. Classification (NCBI taxonomy): domain Eukaryota; kingdom Metazoa; phylum Chordata; class Aves; order Strigiformes; family Tytonidae; genus Tyto; species Tyto alba. The sequence goes on along the minus strand of NW_024881303.1, from coordinate 5,274,312 downwards.
CCCCACAAGCCTCTAGAGCCACCAAACCCCAGAAAAAACCTGATGGGAACAGAATGTTCAACCAGCACTGGGACAGTTACTACTCTATCCATACAGCTCTTCAACACAGCCCAGAGGCTGTTTTCTGGGCGAAGCTGGTAGATCACCAGAAACATAGAAAGCAAGTGCTTGAGGCTGATGGTGCTTTGGGTTTTTACCACGGAGGGGCTCAGGACAGCTCACAAGGAAAGCAGAAGGCAATTCCTGCAACATCAGCATAATCCTACAGTGGTACTCTGTCAACAGGAACAAAAACACTTAAACCTCAACCTTTGAGACACACAAGCCACCCATTACACCCTGGTACGGCTTCACCAGCAGGTGAAGATGTGAGTGTTCAACCACTGTCACATCCCTCTTGAAAGAAGAGTTTATAAAGGCCCAGGGGCCAGAAGCTGTTAGTTAATGCTGCTCAACACTCTGCAGATCGGGGTCCCGAAGGAAACCTGTGCATTTGTCAGGGCTGCCAGAGCAAACTCCGGGCTACAGCATCCATCAGATGCTTTGGTTTCCCGTTGTGAGCTTATTCTTTGCTTCAAAACCAAGATGTTTTTGTTTTGTTTTTTTTCTTCAGAGAAATCCATCAGTGCAAGCGCATCTTCCGTTCAGAAGGGCAGGACCTGGCTGCTTTGATCCGTGCTTGTAGAGCGCAGGAGAAGCAGGGACACAGACAGGGCTGCTGTATGTGTACTGATATTAATGGTGCTTTATCCCCCCAGGCTAAACACAGCCGTGTGTCAGAGAACTCCTGCCACCACCCCCAGATCTGCTTCCAAAAATTTCCCTTAAAAAAAAAAAAGCCAGATCCAGAGAAGCACAGCGGTTTCACCAGCCTCTGCAGGGCATTGAGGTGGCCTCGCTGAGCTGAGGGCCCTATCTCCTAGCAGGCTCTGTGTTTATTAATCACAGACCTTAAATACAAAATATGCCAAGTCCCTCAAATCTGCAGACAATGTCTGGGTTCTCTTCCCAGCCTGCCTGGCATTGTGAATCACTTGAAAAGACTTTGGGCTTTCGAGGAAATTTCTGGTGTATTTGCTGGCACACACGTTGTTTCCAGTAACAGAAACCACTGTGGAGTCACTGACTCGAACCTCTGAATCTTTCCGGAAATATCATTTTTTCAGTATTTTATTTGGTTGTCCACAATAGAGTTTAAAATGCTGAGAGTTTCTACAGAACAAACTTTTTCCCAACACTTCTGATTGGAAGCTGATAGAGGAGTGACGATACTGATTGTAGAGTTTACTCAGACCAAACTGGTTGAAGGTTTTTGAGTGGGGAAAACTTTATCCAGATCAGATGTTTTTTCTATTTAAAGTAATCTACAGCAGTAGAGCTTTAGCATTTGTGAGCAAAGACCGAAAAAAAAAAAAAAAATCACCTTCCCTGGAAACTTGATGAGACAATGCTTAGGATAAAGACAATTAAGTTGCTCCTTTGCCTTAAATATAACACCCTTCCACTGAGGCTACAGACACCACCTCTTGACTGTAGGGCTGTGAATTATTTAGATTTTAATGTCTTCTCTTCCTTCACCTGAAAGTGGGGAGAAAAAAAAAAAAAAAAAGGGATTTGGATATTTGGAAGTCCTGTGCAGATAGCTGCTTGGCATGCACTTTCTGGCCTGATGGCTTGCAAGTCCGTCCTACGCAGGACACACCAGACCTGCTGCCAAGCTGAACCCTACACAGCTGGACCAAAGCTGAAGTTTCTCAGATTCCTTGCACGTTCCTGGTCTGTCCAAACACATCCAAGCCCTTTCTGCATTCGCTACCCGTGTGTATGTCCCTGCCTGGCAAACCTCACCTCGGGCAGCAGAGCAGGAGCTCGCCTTCGCTGCTCGCTGTCCACACCGCTCCGGAGCGTGGGGATGCCCGCAGCGAAGGCGAGGCAGAACATCTGGCCCCCACGTGCGTTGGGTGAGGAAAATTTTCTTCTTGTAGGTCAGGGACCGCCTGTAAAACTCGCTGTTCTCTCTGCTGGAGGCTCCTGGCTGTCTAGACGTGCTCGGTTACATGCGCTCAAATCCCCAGCTACTCCTGATCTGGCGAAGTGACCCTCCTGGCTCTGCTCCCAAGGAGAGGCCCACTCTCCCCAGCCAAGGGAAGGGCAGGAGGATCTTGATATGAAGGACCCGGCCAGTGGACTGCGGTGGTTTATCCTGATGGGAAGGGAGGGAGGGAGAAAACAAATCTTTCCAAAGGCACAGTACTCCTGGGAGCCCATGGCGGGTGAAGGAAGAGGAGAGACATGAAGGCACACACTGGTTTCGGCAGGGAACATTGCCATTTAAAAAATGGAAATATTTGTTTTCTGCTTGCAAGAAGGGGGGATAAAACCCTTTAATTAAAAGCCAGATTTCTTTCAGTAAACCCTCAAATCATTGCTTCAACTCTCCAAACAGGGCTAGGTAGCCCTGTAGTTCCTATTCTTTAGATAGGAAAGGGGAAATGAAAAACGTCCAACCCAAGGGTAGAGCAGGGAAAAGCCAGAACTCAGACCTGCCTTCCCTGTTGAGTTGCTGCCATCCCCTGGCTGGGCTCTGTTAATTTTTTGGCCTTAGGTGCCCAGACAGCCCCTGTAGCGTGGGGTGGCTCTGGCAGCACCCTTAAGCGCCCTCCTGCAGGGACCTGAAGGTTTCGGTGGAGGTCAAGGTTTCCATACAGGACAAGACAAGTTGCGTGTCCATGGGAGAGGAAAAGCAAAGCAGCTTTCCCAGGACTACGAAGCAGGAGTGGGGTGAGAGCCCAGGGCTGGGGAACACACCAGCCTCCTGGTACACACACAGGCAGGGTCCGCTGAATCACACCTAATGCGAGAAGAGATTCCACTTTGTACAGACCCTGCTGGGACGACGCTCAGCCTAGCCCTTATCTGGACCCTCTCATCAGGAAAATTACTCCGGCCCATTCGCCCTTCCTCCACTCCCTCCCTGGCTCCTCGCTTCGATTTAATCAGAGAAACATGAAGAGGGGAAGGGACGCGCCGCAGACCTGAGATTAGCCAGATGTTACTCATTGCTCTCCCCAGCCTGCAGAGCTGGATTTGTGGCCTTGGCTTGACAGGCAATTTGGCCCAAATCCCGCCGAGCCCAAGCCCCAGCTCCTCTCCCTGCTAACACACCTGGCGGTGCAGCTGCTCTGGAGCCACAGCTGGATTTCAGCCCCCTGGGAGCACACCCCCCCCCCCCCCCCCCCCCCCAGCTTCGCCTTCGCAAGGTGATGTGAAAACAAGGAGGAGCACAGAGAAACCCTCGGACCACAGAGACCCGCCAGCGCAGCCGGCAGCATCCCTTCCCTGGGCTGTGGGCTCAGCCGGCCCCAGGGCCAGCCCAGCTCCATCCACACCCCACAATTTAACCCCACACTGAAGGGGGGGGGGGGGGGTCGGAGTCACTTCTCTGGAAAGGGCAGCAACAGCCCCCCAGCGCCTCACCATCGAGGGAAGGAGTTTGAGGTTATTTTTAGACTTGGGTACAGTCGCCTGCCTCCTCTCTGCGGCTCTCGCTGAGGACATTTTCTACCAGAAGTAGCAAATCCCCGCTCAGCTCAAAGGCCAGGGCCCCGCCTCTGCAGTCTGCTTTACCTAGAGCTTTAAGAACACAGCATTTAAGACAAGTACTCCACAAAAATGTATCTCTAGACATATATAATTATATACATGTGTATATATATTATTTTAAGCACTGATGTAATTGGGATTCTACTGAATTCCTTTCTGCTGTTAAGTATTCCCTCATCTTGAGCCTGTCTTCTCAGCGAGTTAAAAAGAAGTATCAGGCTCAGACTCCTATGTCAAGCTTCTGCTTCCCTTAGTTTCACATGAAAGAGATTTCTTAAGTTTCTCCTAAAATTATGCATCCATACAGCAACACCTTGAAAGGGAAGGAAAAGCAGTAATCACGAATGCTCTGGAAACCTCTCACAAAGATCATTTTCCAGCAGCACAAGCTGCAGTAAGAAGTAAAGTTTTACAGCCAGGTAACAGAGGCAGGAATAGATGCTCTCTTCAGCAGGGAGTGAAAAAAGACGACAGCATCTTTAATCAGGTAGCTGGAAGAATGAGGAGAAAAGCAGCAAGGAAATGGGATCAATAGGATGACTTTTGGTCCCGTTGCCTTGCATAAAATGAACTGAGAACAGACTGGAAGTTGTAGGTTTAAGTGAAAACCCAAACTTCTGGCATTGCCTGGCAGAATTGATGTAAAATCTGCCCGATTTGCATAAAAAGCTCACAAAAGGTTCCTACTGAGGCGTCCTATGGGCTGCATCAGGATCTGAGCTGCGACACTTCTTCCTGCCTCGCTGCTCCTTGTTCTCCGCTAAGGATTAGCAGAATCCTCTCCCCCACCACAAGCAGAACTACTTCTCTCAGGTCACCTCCAACTGTTTTAAACAGACGAGGCCCCTGCCCGTCTTTGCTCAGGTACCAAGGGCTGTGCTTCACCCGTGCGCTGCATTTCTCCAAGCACAGACTGCCTGTTCGGAACCCCCCCCGGTTTCTGGCCACCGCTGGAAGCGGCTTGTCCAGCCCCGCTTGTGAAGCTGTCCCGAAATGAAGCTGATCCCTACAGAGACAGCGATGGTCCCGGAGGAAAGAGGGTTTCCTCTTCTATTGGTACGTGGACACAGTTACAAATAACCCAGCGCTTTTCCCATTCGCCTGGGAGAATCTTCCCTGGAAATTATTTCATGCTCTTCAATTACAAAGAAGCCCAATAGCCAGCTGGCAGACAACCACATCTAGAGAAAGTTGCAGATATCTTTATTTCCCTTTCCTATGCTCACGCCAACTTTTTTTTTTTTTTTTTCTCCTACTTACCAAAAAAGGCAGACAATTCATTTGAGCTCATTTTAAAAAATGAAGCTTGTGTACTCACAGGGACTGCATACAAAAAGGGATGAATACACAGATGCAAACAAAACACTGAATTACCATTATGGAAATTAATTTTAAGAGTCACAAAGCATATTATTCCTGGAAATTGCTTTTATTTAGCAATTATGTTAACACCGCAAGAAGGCAGTTGGCATTGAAAACAAACAGTTCAATTTAAAAAATCAGGGAAGTGAATTAACAGAAATTTCGGGGCACTCACACCTGAATACACTCCACTACCTTGAATACTTAAGAATCCTCAATCAAAGGCTTAGGCTTTTGTTTGTGGAGGAGTAGAAGAAGGAGGATAAAAGAGTAAGAGAAACCAGTTGTTTCTGAAGTTATTTATATGTTTTTGCAAATCAAAGTTAAACTCTGACAACCAACCAGCAGGGAAAAGAACTGAAGGAGTCAGTGACAATACTGAGATAGTATTTTAATTATTATTTTTTTAAGTTTGTTTGTTTTGGTTTGGTTTTTTTTTTTTCCCCCTGCAAAATGGCTTGTACTTCCACAGGTACAAGAGCGAAGAAATTATTTCAGTCCACCTCACATGGCGTATAAAAGACCAATTTTACAAATATACCCAGAAGTTTTAGCAGCTGCTAACACCATTTAAAGGTAAACATCACTTCTCCATCGTACAGGGCTCAATGTGTGAACGAGACTTTTCCTATGGTTGCGCCACAAGAAGGAGCCTTCCAGGGGCTCTCCATCATGTATTTGATCTGAGAAGAAAGTGATCCCCATCCCTAATCACCATGACACAAACAGAAGGGACTTCCAGGTGACTCGAAGACTGGCTTGCCCACCAGGAAAGTATAAACACGCCCCATTAAAAGGAAATCTTGACAGCCACCAGTTTCATCTGTAGTTTGGCTGTTCACGCAATTCGTATTTTTGTTCCACTGACAATAAATGAAAACTTTGATCAACACAGAAACTGAAGCTCTATCTTCACCACCTGTCGAGGCTGACTCTACTGTTCCTTCAAGACTGAAGTGTCCGCTGCGGGCAGTGGGACACGGTTTGCACAGGGCCTGCAGAACTACTGCGACTTCATCCTAGAAACTACCCCCCTCTCCACCCTCCACCCCCCCAAAAACAGCCTTACTTTCTAAGTTTTGCCTTTTAATTCACAACACCAAGTGTGAAGACTTGTGAAGAGTGCTTATAAAAATCAGTATAACAAGAAAGTCTGTAAAAGACATTTGCAACTCCAATTTATATTTTCCTTGAAGAGATAAGCAAGCCCGAAGGTATCTCTCTAATTCTCTTCCTTGTTTCCTTTCCATGCTATATTTACTTGTTTACCTGCAGCTACATGGATAAATAGAAAATGAGAGGAGCCAAGAACTTACAAGAGGCTGAAAACTGAGCAAACGAGGAGGAGGAGGAATCCTTGGCCAGAATACTGCAGAATCGCTGGGCTGTCCGCACCCATGCGGCTCAAGCACCTAACAGATTTCTGGTTCCTATCTGTTCCCATCACCCTACCTGCCAAGTCCCCTTCTCGTCCAACACTGCATGTTAACAAGGCTCAGGGAAAATAAGACTTAACCACCCGTGACCGAGCGTTCCTTTACAAAGAATGGACAAGCACAGCTCATTTCAAAAGCGTATTTGCAGCTCTACTTTAAAAGCAAGAGCAGGAGTCAAGCCAGGTCAGTTTTCCTACCGCACTAAAACCATATTTAAATGCCCCTCTCAGTTCTCATGATGGCCAGATCACTACCAACAGTTCTCTGACCCCAGAAAAGTGTCAGGACCATGAGCTGGATGAACAGAAACATGACAGGCTTGGCAAAGCTTCCTTCCACTTCCAGAAAACTAAAAAAAAATGGTGAGCAAAGCAATCAGCTACTGCAACAGCACTAAAGGGAGAGTTACAACCAACAGTTTCTTTTGGGTGGTGCATGGAGTTAGAAGGTGAGTTCTGTTCAGAGACTATTGCAGTTTCTCCCTACGGTATGCTCAGCACCTCTGCTCCTCGCTCAGGCTCTGAAGCGGAGCCCTCAAATTCCACAAACTGCCATTAAAAAAGAGTGTTTTGTTGGGAAGATCTTTCCTGTCATCGCAGAGCTTCCTAATGAACCAAGGAGAATCCTTTTAAGAGCATAAACCAGGTCTGAAAGAGGGAACAGCTACAATCACTTTTCTGATCAGTTCCTTTGCTTCAAGGTGGGTCTGTCCCTACTGGAACCAGCCTGACAATGGCTTTCATCACTTCTGAGCTCCATTCCCAGCCTTACAAAAAAAAAAAAAAAATAATTTCCTCCTTTAAATACTCTGCCAGTACAGTACTACTACTGTACCCTGAGGCACAAAGTGACCAAACTTGAAAAAAAATTTGTGACTAAAACACAGTATCATGCTAACTCTTTTGTACAACTTGGACCGCGATTCAAAATAAGAACAACGCTTACCACTCCGTCATCTATTTAGACTTCAGCACTCTATCAAAAAGCTGCCAGGAAAAAGGGAAGTGTTACAGTTCCAGCATGCATGGGTATAGCAGATTTTTTTTTTTCTTTGAAGATCATACTAGAAAAATACTTTTAACTGTAAGTTACGCAGTCAAAACTGGTTTTGAAACATTTAAATAGAATCAGCAGTAACAGGTTAATAAAAGCCTTGCAGAATACACTGCCAGCATTTGAAATGGTACGTAAGAAATATCGTAACACTCAAATCATGAAATAAACTCTCAAAACAAAGTTAAAGGGTGGTTCTCAAGTTTACTCACTCCTAACAAAACCAGTCATATTGATCCAGAAACTACTTTCTCCTGTCAAGTTACCAGACCAGTGAAGGTGTACATTTACTGAGATGAGGGAAGGAAAAAAGGGCTAAGCAGCCAAATGGTCCATGATTTCATTAGAGCAGCATATGTGGCAGTAGCGTTTGAGAAAAATAATGCTACAAAGTCTTCTGCCTTCCCAGTAAATCCAGCTCTGTGGGACTCAACCCAGATTTGAATACAGGTTAAAGGCAAAGTACCTGGATTCATGCAAAAGAACCGTGGAAGCTTGTTTCCCAGATAAGAGGAGAGTTCTCCTTCCTGCAGTACTTCTTGCAGAATTGCCGACAGTGAAAGAAACAAAAATCTCGCTTGAAACAGGTCTTTTCAAACGGACACTTCCCTCAGACACAAACCATTAGCCAGTCTTCCACTTCATGCAAACCAAACGCACCCCAACCAGAGGATGTGCTAGTGCTTCCAGTGAGGATTCTTCTAACAAAGCACAGGCCCTTTGCTCAGGGCACAGCTATATGAAGTCCTGAAGCAGCCATTAAACTGCAACAGCGAAGGAAGAAAGTAAAGCAGCTCGAGAACAGAGATGCCTGGGAACCTGCAGGCTTACAGTGGGAGACTACACATGCAAGTCCTGGTCAGCTCAGCAGTACAGCTGCCACCCCAGACCCGCGAAGCTGTCGTACACAGAGCTCCAGACCTCTGGCCACCAGCCCCAGCACACAGCTCGTGGCCTTAATTCAACAAGGAACACGTTCTGAAAGTGTTTTCACAGCATCCCGTGTGAGCAACAAAGTGAAGTATTTCAGAGTCCAGTAAGAACGAGGTGGAGGTGAGACTGCCTCTCACAGATGAGGTATATGCTAAATAGAAATAATGCTGCAGTATGCATATGGGACCTGAGGAACTTGTACTGAACATAAACAAGGAAGAGGCACCTTCACGTTTATGACAGAGACCATGACAAGGAACTGAAGGCCAAAGGCGTTTCTTCCCAATCCGGCTGGGCTGCCACTCTTGAAGATTAGCCACAAGGTTGTCTTGTGGGAGTAAGGACTTGGAATACAGAATCACGAGAGGATCTCATTGAAAAGGCACTAGGAAGAAGCAATATAGTTTTAGGTTAACAAGATTCATCTTATTTCCAATCACTCAGTGGGACAAAAACTGTACAGTTTGGGATTTTTGGAGAAAACGTTGCAGAAAATTTTTTAACAGCAAAAGCATAAAAAGAAAAGTAAAGCTATTTTCAAATTAGTCAAATGCTGAACATTTATACAGCAAAATTATATTAAAAACAGCAGCAGACAAAGTACGTCCCCATCACCATTAGCAAGGGACATGTAAAATGTTTATAAGGTTAACTATAAAACAATTTTACAACCAAAATATGAACAGGCCAATTCAAGTATATATATACAGAATATATTAAAATCATATAAATTATATATTTATACAAAGGGCACAAATATAGCAAAAAGCTATAGTTGATTAAACAGAACTGAGCTTGAATGATCAATTTAATCTAGAGATGTTATAATTTTCTCCCAATTTCTTTTTCTTTCTTTTTTTTTAAGCCTGGATAGATTGATACCTCAGATACCAAGAGTACAGAAAGCAAAAGGAAAAAACCCACAAATCAAGGAGTTATCATTCTGTATGAAATGAAACTAACAGTGGGCGGGGTACATCTCATATGAAATTCTGATTTAATTATTTCCATAGTAAACATTTATCAGCTCTCTTAAAAAGTCAGGAATTTCAAGTGAACCACTTTAGATGTACCACCCTGGTGCATATATTTGATTACATTTGAATGTTGTTTGATTTGCAAACATTTGAAAAAAATGGATACAAACACATCTCAATCTGCAAAAAAAAGGTGACAGATGGCAGCAAGTTGAAAACTGAACCAAAATACTCAGCTGAACTAGAAATGATGCTCTCCTTACAGCATTTTGGCTAGTAAGTGAGCTTAAAAAAAATAACTTATTTTTAATTGCTTTTTTATTTCAAAACATAACAGCATATAACCACAATCCATTGAAGCACTTGAGAATCTAAACAGTCCCATCCATGGGCTTATACTTAAACATGAACTAAGTGCTTTCCTGAATTCAGGGCTATGTAAATAAGTTCTGTATGAGCTGTACCTAAACCTTCTGTCTTGGTGCGGCACTACCCCTTCATTAATGCAGTTTTTAAAGGCTCGCTACATCTCGATCAACCCAATGGTCCTGGGCATGCAAGGAGCAGTTAGGGCAAGCTAAGTTAAGCAGAAATAAAAAGGCCAGACTACACATATACAGAATATTGGTTTAAAAACCAGAACTATGTATGTAAAAGAGTAAAGCAGTTTTACCAGATGCAGGTTAAAGAGGTAAAAAAAAAAAAGTAAAAAAAAAAAATAAAAAAAGTCAGGCATATACCATACATAATGAACAGTGGATATCTATTACACTGAAAGGAAATCAATGCAAATGGGATTTCCTCAGTTTCAAGTAATCCTTGATGCCTTTTTGGCCAGCTGTGATATACCATAATAGATATTTTAATAGCTTTTATACTCAACAATTTAGGCAGCTAATTTTTCTCTTACATATCCAATTATCTCTAGTGAACATTCACCTATGGCTGTCCACACATTTTTGTATTAGCTCCTTGAGAAACTATTCAAGTTAAATTATATTGCAAATTAAAGACAGTTACATTCTGTATGTTCCTTCTGGATTTGAAAAATAGGTTTTAAAGGTTTGTCAAAGTTTAGAAGAAAAAACCTCTCATTAAAAAATCTTAGCTTAAAAAAAATCATTAAGACACCTTTTTCTGATCCAGGGTACTAATAAAAAGATTACAAATATACTACAATTTGACCAAGAAGACTTCATGAATATGCTGCTTTTGAGCATGCAACACCACTGATATCTGTCAAGTTCCAGGTATCAATGTATCCCAATTCCACCACAGTCCCTCACTATTTCCTTGTCGGTTCCCCATCCCCACCCTACCACCCTACTAATAACATTATAAAAAAAGGTAAAATCTAGAGTTAGTGGCAAAATCTTCACAGTAAATTGTTAAAGAAAATGTTATTGTGGTCGCTGCAAAGTGATATCAGTCAATTGGACCCTGAAAAATTAGCTTGACGCAGTTGTGTTCCCCAGACAGTTGTGTTGCACAAAAAGGGCAGGCAGCATGAAATGCATGAGTACCATGAGGCAGTGGGATTTGAGACCAGTATTTTGCAGACTTCTCAGAGCACACATGTCCGCAAGGGGTGAAAGCATGAGTTGGAGGACCAGCATCCACATAAAAGCCTGCTTCACAACCGAGCCAAAGAGGCACATAGGGGCCAATGGTTCTGCACATAGGGCATTCCCGCTCATTGGCTTCTGTGTCACTGCGATGTCCCCAGTTGTGATAGCCATGAACATGACCACAGCTGAGGTATGCCCAAGGCTGCTTCTCTTCTACCACATCTTTACGGTTGATGCTGGGAAATGCTAAAGTGTTTAACCCAACAGGACACTGTGGTCTGGCAGCATTTATCTCCTGTCGCAGAGCTTCAATGTGTTTCTGAGTTGGAGTGTGAAACAGTCCATCTGCCGTTCTCCACAGAAGGGTGGCTCCACACAGGTCAATGAGAGAGCCATCTTGGAGGACGTTGGTCTCATTTTCTACCTAGTGGTAGAACACAAGGAGAAGCAGTTAAGCCCAAGAGCTTTTACAATCAAATGAGTGAGTTCTGTAAATGTGTCATCTGTTTCATCCAACCGTTACCCCCTCCCAGCATGCTAGCTAATATTGTCTTATTGTTTCCTCATGGCCCCCTATTTGTTTGAATCCATCTCTTACCTTATATTTAACATTATAGTGAGCACTGCTCTCTTATTCTCTGTTTATACAGGAGGTCCTAAATTTGCAACTGTCACATGCTATGGCAATACTAATCATCATACACAGTCTTCCTGCCTGTAATTCTCCGGGAAAGGTATTATGTTAGTAATCACTAACTTCTTCAAAACACCCCCTACCTCTGAGCATGCTATTTTTTCTCTCTAATACTGATTCTCTGTATGTCGTCTTCATGTTTGAGGTAAATCATGATAGACTGAAAAGAAAACTTGCCATTCCCTAAGGGCTGTATTAGCAGATTGCTCCCCTGCAATTCTTTGCCCATGTAGACTGGCAGAGGCTGCTCACGCAGCAAAAGATCCTTTTTTGAACTAAAAACTGATACCCAGGACAGACCAGCTATACTGCCACTCAGAATCCATTTTGTTGGCTTGTGGCAACTGTAAAGCATTTTGCAGAAGCATGAACTCCCACAGTGTACCTCATCAACAGTGAAACTCTTCCACAGAAACATTAGGAATAAATGACAAATGCAATAACAGCTACACGCACAGGTACTTGCATAGATTATCGTTACAGCAGAGTGATCTACCAGTTGAATTCCTCAAGTGACAAGTTCTGCAACTGAAGCCACACAGGCTCAACTTCTGAACAAATAACAACTCCAACTAGTTAAAGCCCTTTATTTAATGAGGTATTTCATGCAAATACAGCCCCAATGTGCATTGCCTAAAGGCTTCTCTCATCTCACTAAAAGCAGGTACTTAAAACATTTCCATGGGATTATGCCAAACACACGTTGTACTTTGCTGAAATATTCTTTATTTTAATGCCACAAACACACAATCAACTTGTACTATTGCTATCAGTTCAGTAATGAAGAATATATATTTTAAAAGTTCTTTATGAAATTGAAGAGGAAAACAGACCTACTGTGTGAGTTTATACATAGAAAGTTTGTAGAAAATGCCACTAAGGCAAAGCAAATACTCAAATACAAATACATTAAGTAGGTCACAGGAAACCATCATGTCTGCTTAAGAATACTACAAATGGCAACAAATTTGGCATTTACATTTTAATCCAGTTTAAATTCACAGATTAACCATAGATCATCCTTGCACAAAACACCTAGATGGTACAGTACAGACTACAGATAAGAGGTCACCAGTGTAAAGTACTTCCATCAGAAAAATTCAGCAGTTAGAGATGAGAGAAGGCTTGGTTTGATGAACTTTTCAGATAATTCCTCCACAAACAGTAAAGCAAAAAGCTTTCTCGTATGCAGTATGTTCAATTCATTATACAGTGTGCATTTGGTTTTATGAACTCAATCAACGAATACTGATCACATCAATACCAGTGTGCCATGTAATTTTATTTAAATGAGAATTCGAGTAATTTTGGATGCAGAGAAGGGAATTTATTTGTTTTAGTATGCCTTTCTTTAGCAGCACTAAAAAGGTGCTTTGCTAACCACGTACAAAGGGCGCAATTGCAACATCATCTGTCCCAGTCCCTGAGGTGATGTTTGCCTGCCACCATTAAAGTGACAAAGCAATTTATGTACTGCAGGCTGTCTACTGAAAGCAGAACAAAATAGTCAAACTCCATTTTCCTAACTCCTTTAGGCACTCAGTTTTCTGCAAAGCCAATGGCAAAGTTGGGAAGTTGGGTCAGTGTGAGCACGTGGGATACCTCTAACACCATCAAGATAATGGGAACTCAACGTAGCAGCGCAAAAGCAACTTTGCCATGAAAAAGAGAAGGCTGTTCCCTCCACCACGCACACTTTATCGGTCTTTAAAGTCTAGCAGCTGGGTGATAAGGTTACAAAGAAAAGGGGCACCTTCAGCTGCTGTGAAGATACCCTTTGAACATCCTCTTGCTTCCTGAACCCTAACGAAGGGCAGAATTGGCTTTTCCAGGTCTGCAGGCAGGACAGCATTCAAGCCCACCCAGACAGAAAGACGACTTCTGGAGAAGCTCATCTGCCAACTGACAAGCAAATATGGTTGTCTCTGTATTTTGCCGGGCTATTTCTAGATGATGGCATTGTGGGTTGTTGTTTTTTTTTTTTTTTCCCCCCTTCCTTTGAGGGCAAGGGGAAAAGTGATAAGCAATGGTAGCATTCTCCTTCATAGGCCCCACAGATTTTGGGAAAGGGAAAGAACGAGAGCACTATGGGAATTCCCTCCCATCTTCTATCAAGAAGTGGACACGTACTTTCATGGGAACCCCTCTCCTGGTTATGTATGCCCCAGAGGTCTCTGAGGCAGCTGGAATCTTTCACTTTTGGTAAAGGCAAAGCCCATTCTGCTTCACAGGATAAAAAAAGATTATACTTAGCAGGGTTCCTCTTATCTTCCTAGTGGCAGGTAAATCAAACAGAAGCTGCATTTTCCAAACTTGTTTTGCATGCAAGTGGACTCTTCCTTTCACCATAATACTTACTGCAGAAGACAGCTCCCCACAGTAACTTCAAAATGTCCCCATGCCCCAGGAGAACATTTCAGAGATGAAGATTCAAGAGCAAAGTTTATTTAGCTTTTACACTCTATGCTATTTCAGTTGGAAAAGTGACTTTAGCAGAAAACTTAAGGAGTGTTCTCCTGTATAAGTAGAAACAGAATAGCAGTACAGAATCCACTGTAACACATCTATTTAGATGGTTTCAGTGCCCACTATGCAGGGACAACACTGTTACTCTGCAGTCACCCTAAGATTGCCTCCATTCAATGCCAGGAAAACAAGTATCCCATGTTTTGTTTTAATTACCACTACTTTCAACTTACCAGTTTCCCCCTTTGTTGAGCAGATCTGGTTTCCCGGAGAGTGTACACATCACCACAGACCGAGATTTCCCGCCAAACTCCAGGTTTGGACTCCTCCGTGAACCCTCCTTTTGGATGCATGACCAGCACCCCGTTTGTTGTTAATCCATCCATGTGGCCATCAGGATTTTTCCACTTTGCTGCTTTTTCCTGCATGTAACAACCACCCCAGGAAAGAAAGTTTGTCTAAAAGTTTATGGACTAAAGTTTTACACACTGAGGTTTTACTAACGCTGTTTAAAATACATTTCCTCACTGGCCAGCAGTGCTTAGACATAGATTTACAAGAAAAAAGCATTTTTAAGAATACTTTGTGTGAGTGGTAACATTTTTTTGCTCATACATCTTCAATTACTTTTCTATCTTCTATATTAATATTTTTAACTCAGTGGAGTGCCTCTGACTGCAGGTTAGGTAGGAGTTAAGGCCTCAAAGGTCAGTAACCATTATGGAATGCCATCGCAATGGGCACATCCTTTTCCATAACACAGCTGATGCGTGCCTTGGTCTTCAGCACTCAGAACTGCAACAGCATCTTACTCACAATGACTACCCAGAATTTATCAAACCAACCTAAAGAAAATCCACTAAGTTACTAAAGCAAAGCTTCATTGTTAAAGACAACTATGACCATGAGTCGGTGCTGGTAATAAATCAGGCTCGTAAAACTGCAGTTTCTACTTAATATTGCAGCTGGTACACTGGGGTAATAAAAGTCTAACAACAGTATAAGTTATCAACTAATACAAGGAAATTTTTGGGCTTGAAAATAACAGAAAATAAAAAACAGAGTTTGCTCATACATACCATAATTATTAGTAGTACTTACACCAAGAAATATATTTTTAGATGAGTCAAATCCAGCTGCAAAAATCCTTGCTGTATATGGTGGGCTCCTGTCACAAACAATCCTGCACGCAAAACGGGATATGGTGCTTTGCGTAATCTGGGTTTCATCATTATTTTGACTTCCAGAAATAGTATCTGTTACTACAAAGTCAATGGGGCTTTCTGTTGACCTCCCAACCTGCAAAAAAAATAAATTAAGATAATGGTATAATTAGAACGAACCACAGAAATATCAAGCATTAAGAACCCAATTTTGCCAAGTTGATGTTGATGACATCAGTGAACTACTGTCTACTGAATTTTTGGATGACAAGACCCAACCAGAGACTAATCTGTATTTTCACATTTGTTCTAGGCAGAAATACATCACTGACATATCATGACAAATTTTCACTTACTACAACTGATGTACATGCTTGCCCAACACAGCTGCAATTAATTGTTTGGTATTGTCAACAACATGGAATTATTATCACCTTGCTGTTTCATAATCAAACCACAGCAAATTACTTATCCCTATACTCTATCAATTAAGAAAACACTAGCTTGAAATGGTAAGCTTTATTCACAGTTCTAGTATCAAGTTAACTTGCCATGAAAATAAAAGACATTTGAGACCCAGAACTCAGTTATTTTTATACGTAAGAGAAAGCTACCCACCTTCACGTTTTCAGAATTTGTAGTTTCAGAATAGAAGAGTTTTCAGGTAAAACCCACCACATGATTAAATTTATTCCTAATCATGCGTGTGCATGACTACAGAAATTTTAAAACTTTCTTCAGCAGAGATAAAACACAGTTGACCAGTAGACAAGAATATTTTTTCTATCTTGCCATCTATAAATTTTAACTCTAAAATTGGAAACATCTAGGCATCTGGAACAGAAAACTTCATTACAAAATGGACAGAGATCTGACTGCCAACCAAACATACAGTGAGACTGTATCAATATTCATACATGCAAATTAGTGTTACACCAAACTTTGAACATAACTGGGGAAGCGGAGCTGAGGAACAAGGCGTGGAACAGAATATTAAATTTATAGACATCTTGTGATCAAACAGAAGAAAATGAAGAATATTCTTCACATGAAACTACCTTTAGTAACAGGCATCTACATTTACATAAAATAACCTCCTCACTAAACATGATCTCGAGAAGTTACATTCTGCTTAGCCTCTTGCTCTTCAAAGCCAGCTATGGGAAGACATGTATGGTTCCATCATTAACATCTTTTCAAACTAAATTCACTGTGAAGAAACATTATTCAGGAGTCAAGGAAAGCGATATTATCAATACTTAACCCTTGTCACAACAGAACTGACAGCAACAGTACAGGGATCTCCCGTACTTTTCTGCTTTCAGTTCTACTTTGCAGTGTCAAACTCAAAACATGAATTTTGACATGTGTTCAAATGACACATCCAATTACTTTCTCCATATCACAGGTCTCAACCCAGGTGTGGAATGTGATGAGCTTGCTGCAGATAAAGTGCCAAGAACATACTGAAAAAGGCCTAATGAAAACCATGCACTTCAATTTTTCACAGAAAGGGACTACTAGAATAGCCACGAGACAGAGTTTAGAAACTGTTTAATATGGGACACTTCTGATTTATATAACTTGACAAGTTGAAGCTGAAACTTAAAGCTATATTCTTCTTCCTTTTACAGCATTATTTCTAACAGCCTTCTATTTCCCATCCAGTGCAATTCCTGCTAAGTGTCAGCACCAACCAAACAGCAGGAAGCTTATTCATAACTTCTGACCATTCTATATCTGTACATAAAGTCTCTTAAAGGATAATCAGTAACAAACATTAAATAAATTTGTTCATAACAAGTTT
Source organism: Tyto alba (assembly GCF_018691265.1). NCBI lineage: Eukaryota > Metazoa > Chordata > Aves > Strigiformes > Tytonidae > Tyto > Tyto alba. Next base: position 5,257,250 of record NW_024881303.1, on the reverse strand, counting down.
ATGCCTGTTGCAGTCTCTCAAATAGACCACTCTCAAAGCTTTTAGATGCAATTAGAGAAAAACCTTCCTTATTTTCCCTTAAAGGATGACAAAACACCCAAGTGTTTGCTTCCTCACATCATACACATCGGTCAACATGAAATCCGAATATGTGTGGATAGAAGCATTAAAATCTATACACAAAGCTTTCATGTGACTTTTTAAATCTCTAAAATTACATGAAATATTTTAAGCAACAGAGTAATTACTTTGTATATCTCATTTGTGCCACAAGTATGAATACATCAAATATTTTACGTATTTGGTTTTCTTGATTTTTTTTTTTCCCGGTTGAAAAAGCATTCTAGAGGATCAGTCTCATTTATTGTGCTACATTTCAACACCAGAAATTATTTTAAGAAGTGGCCTTCAAAACATGGCAATTGCCTCATGCTCTGTATCAAATCAGAATTTCAGGTTTGAGACCACCTGAAAAGAAAGCCCTTTGGGAACAAATGAAGTATTTGATGCGATCAACATTTACCCACCAAAAATCTCAACTCATCTGATATTGCGGTCAGACTACAGTCACTACAGATAGTTCCATTATTCAGAGCTACTCTTTACAGACTTTATTACTCATTTTTCTCTTCCATTTTCCTCTATAGCACAGAAGACTTTCTTCTTTCTAGTAATTTTAGGCTATATTTTGGGACTTTTCTTGTTAACTGTGTCATATTATATACTATTTCACTAAGTTACTTCCAGTAACAAACCATAAATCTTCCAACTGATGCGTAATACAGCTTCTGTTGCCTACACTACAGGTTATTGTTAAAAGCTGTGTAAAAGCCAGGCAGTCAATCAATTTGCTAGTGTCTACCGTCAATCAAAGAAGTGCTATTAAAAATGCTCACTCCTGAGACAAGGCACACTCAGACAACCTGCCAGCTGGTTAGATTTAACAGCTGCAGATTCCTGGACTTCAACAGAATTACACTCTGATGATAGGGGGAATTGGACCACACATCTTCTGAAGGGCTGTTCTTCATAAAAAAATAAATTGATTCTTTATATTGAATTACCTGCTTCTTGTATAAACTTGTAGTTATTTAGGTTACAGGCTACACATTTTGGTTCCCTGTAGTGGTAAAAACAGGTATAATCAACCCATTCTTGTCCTATCAAACCATGAAGGAATAGGTTCTACTCCAACTGATGCATCATCAACAGAATGGTTAATAAACTCTGAAGAAAATCTTCATTTTTAGCAGCATATAGATACTACAGCATACAGACTTTGGGACATGCCAGGTGGAAAGTCAGTGCATTCTTTTTGTTACTTCATGAAGACATCTGATCTGTATGTCACTAAAAGCTATAAAGAAGCATTTGTACACAAATTTCACCACAGAATTACATTAAGGAAAAAACAAATACGAACACACACACACACACACCCCCCAACACAGCAGAACAACAAGTAAAGTGAAGTAAAAAAAAAAAAATAGAATAAAGCCTATTCCCAAAACAAAATACAGGATGTAAGAACAGAATCATATGAGATGTCCAGGACAACCTTCTAAAGCACCTGAACACCTCCAAGCTTCAGAGCCCTGCTGTAGGAGGCTGTGAATCCTTTTTGTTGAAGTGATCCAGCAGATATTTGTCAAGTGACTGAGCAGGATACAAGCAGGGGAGACAAGAACACCCATTTCTGCATTTTTTTCCAGCTTTCAAGAAGTAATAACTTTCCTCGTTAGTGCTTTGAGTAATATATTCAAACACTCTGAAAAGACTATGCTAATTTGTAAATAACTCTTCATGTTACCTTCAGAAAAAACCTAGAAGAATAATAAGGGGTAGGATGGCTACTGTAGGAAACTTCATTGTGCATCTATTGAATATGCATGTAACCTTCATGGTGGGGCAGGTATAGTACGTGCATGGTGATTTAAGCCACTTATTAACTGCTAAGTAATATGCATGAAAATATGGTCATTTTCATTTTATTATGGAAAATGTTGAGAAAATTGGTATTTAGACAGCCTGAATACTGCTCTCCAATGCCTTCTGAATTTCCTTACTGCCCCTTGTATAGTCTCCCCACATTGTCCACGTGTGCCTCACTTCTGATAAGCATCTACTCATGCTTCTTCTTGGTTATAAGCTTGGAAGCATAAAATAAGAAGTTATTCTGGGTTTGCAGTCTTCAAATTTTTCCTGTTTGTTTCTAGAAAAACTGCAGAATGCAAGTCACCAACCTTACACTTCTCACATTTTCCTTCAAAGAAAAGGACTCACAACACTCTCAAAGTGGATGAAGGAAAAAGGCGACAGCTTTTTTGCAAACTGTGAGTCTCTCTTGTTTACACAGGAAACCAGCTCTAACCCAATGGAATCAGTCCTCCCAGGTTAGAAACAGCGCCCTGACCAAGAAACAAAGACCTCTGCCATCCCTTTTCCCTATTTCAGGTCCCACTGATAAAGGCATTACTAACAACTGCCATTCTAAGCTTCTCACATTCCTTACTAGGGTTACTTTAGAGAAGTCATGCAGTGCTACTATCCCATTTCAGAGGGGAATGTTGAGCCAAAAAAAAGTTAAGTGATTTTCCCAAGATAATGTGTGTTATCAGCAGCCAAGGAGGGGCCTCAAACTAATCGTGTGGTCCAGGCATTATCCTTCCCTTTTCAGCTTCTGCTTCTTTGCCAGTGTTCTACAAAAGCCAGGAAAGCACATTTGAAAAGAAAAGAGCAAGCTCCGAGGACTGCCTATCCAAGTGATGCTTGATCAACAGTAAGACTTTACTCTGTAGACCAACAGACATGTCATTTGTCATCATGTACCACAGGGCTGCACAAAACAGTCCAAGTAACTTTCCCCTGACTGCTCTCAATCAGATTACTGAGAATAATTAAAATCTAATGGCTCATCTAAGTAACAAAAACCTCTTAAACTGCTGTCTGGCATCACTTGAGCAGTGAAATAATGCCACAGTCTGCCAGACTGTTCCTTTTCCCATTCTCACGGCTATCAGCCCCTCTAGGCCAACACGTGGAGTGCGATCCTCAGAAGACAACCACAGAGAGTGGAAACATGAGCCAGGGCAGTGCTTGAGGTGAAGCTGAGATCAAGTCACAGCATGACAGTCTACACATCTGAAGACAGAAGAAACAGACTGCACTGAAAAGAGGAATTTTAACAATACAGAAGCCTTAACACTGACCCATTAGCCATTTGAGGGGAGCACCAGAAGGACTGAGACTCTACCAACACAAGATTCAGCTCAAAAGGTTTTATTGTTATTAAGATGGGATAGTTTGACCTGTTACAAACCAAAGCAGTCACGTAACTACAAATGTATTACAGATAAATGCCTGAACCATAGGCAGGCCCTCAGAGGTTAATTAGTAAATGGGCCAAAATTAGGGCTTTTGTGACATTTCACCAGGCACCTGAGAGCTGTCAGAAGGAAAAAGCATGACCTGTGCTTGTGAAGTGGCAGTAAGAGATGTGCACTCCAGTGCCAACCGTGGAAGTGCAGCAGGTCTCTGGGTCAGGCAGCACAGTCCAAGCTGTCTCAGTGTAACTACCCTGTGCAAATTCCTCCTCTGCTGAGCAACAACAGATCAACAAGGGGAGCAAGGAAAGACACGTTGTTAGCTGGGCTACACTATGCTTAACTAGCCCATTCCTCACTGAGCTAAACTCCTGCTTTAGATCCAAAGCATCCTTGATTAGCTCCCCTAACCTACTGCCTTAGACAAGAGTCACCTGAAGCTGTGGAGCATTGCATTGCCTATGCTGCATCTCCTCACCTCGGGCTGTCAGATTTTATTAGAGTGACAGCTAAGCACCCCAACCTATCTAATTCTTTATCAATACTCCACCAAGTAAAAGCTGTAACCACCACTAGGACAGTATGCAATCAAGAAGAGCTGGCTGTACAATACAACAAAAAAGCAGCTGTTTTGCAACTCTTCTTTATTCATTTTTTACTGTATACAAGTAGTGAAAAAATTCCAGCTTTTAAAAATGACTTTTCAAAATTTACATACAGGAAGAAGTTTCACTGGAGCTACTCATGGCACAGAAGCATTTTGCAGAGATAAAGTAGTATCACACGGTAACTATAAAGGATGGGATACATTTTTCTTTTACTAGTCTACACAGGAAAACCTATTTCAGTTCACTCCAGCTGCACAATCCTTCATGCAGCAGCAAATGAACAAGACTGGTTTTTAATCAATCCCTATTTGGACCTAATCGTTCAAAAGTCACACTGGGAAAATTTTATATATAGCAAAGAACAGAAGCCACATGAAGCACAGACATCTTGACAGAGCTATTTCCTCTTCTGTCAACAACACTCAACTGCTGACCCTTCTAAATATGAAAGCCTGAATGAGGGGGGAAAACATTTTATGATAAGATGCTCTAATTACAGAGGTCACTGACAAGACAGACCTGATTAGTCAAGATTAGAAAAGGTTGTGCGTTATTTGTGGGGTTTTTCCCCAAGCTTGAAGAGTCCTTTTGTACAGAATTTCTGCTCCCATTATATATCCAAATAAGCATTGCACAAGAAAATAACTTAGGTTACCAGAATGTTAGATGATGCAGATAAACACAAATGCATACAGGAGAGAGTGAAAACATATTGGATAGATGGTAGCTTAGAGAAACTCAGCACAGTTCCCTATGCCATTTGATACATTGGCAGACCCTTCAAGAACAGTTTTCTTTATCGTCCTATCACTGGCTTGTCTCCTTTCGTGCACAGCTTCCATATTCCCCTCCCTACCTTTCCTTTTACCTTCCTCCTTCCCCATTGCCACCCTACTCACCTCCTTTTTACTCCAGCTACTTGATTAACTGAAGGGTGGCGGGTGTATTCTTGCGCTTATTCATGAACCCAAAGAGAGCAGACATTTTTTCCTAGTACTGTTTGTACAGTTCCTACACTGTCCTTGCAGAAAAAGCAGAGTACAGCAAAAGCAGCAACAATATTAACAGATACTGGCACTGGTTGAGAAGAGAAGACAATGCAAATTTTCAAAATGCTCCCATATTAATGCCACTGGGTCCAAACATGGAAATTTCACAGATCACAGAGAATACTCAGACGAACATAATGCAGAATTGTAGTTCCATATGTTGCTTTTAAAAAACAGTGCATGTATTGAACAGTGTCTTACCTGAAACATGTCTGTATCTTTATCATGGGTATACTCCACTACAACAGTCTGGTTTCTGGATAATGTGTAAGAGATACTGTGCTGACCTTTACAGCTGATTGCCTGTTGAATAAAAAAAAATATGTCTATTATGCACAGCTTCCACGAAAATATTATAATGAAATTCATTTCACTATAAACACCTTTACTATGATCAGGAAAAGCAGTGTATCATAACATTTTATTACAAGGCTGGGTAAACATATACAAGAGGATTTTTTGTTCTGTTTTTAATGGAAAACCCCAAGCTGCACTTGTTTGGTTTTAGTTGAGAAGTACTCAATACCTACCATTTTCATAGTTTAGACTCCAAATGCATGGTTTTCTCTCTGTACATCTATTAAGTTCCTAACCCTCACAGGAACCTGTACCCCAGCAGAGACTTGGGGTTTAAGGTTCATTGATTTATTTGTTTGTTTTTAAACCAAGTAAGCAATACAACTGATTTCCAGTTAAAAGTGCCAGGATTTCAGTGACATCATTACAGTTAAGTAGATTTCTAGTTATACCAGAAAGAACCTAACAATTTTATATGAATTGTGATAAAGAGTGAGCACTTTCAACCCATTTTTCCTCATTAAAGGGTACTTCCTACTACCCATCAAGGGAAACTGATCTCTATAGATATGGGTATAGCAAAGACTAAATAGTATTTCAGTATTTAAAACAAGTCTAGAAGAGGACAACTCCTAGGATTCTGCTATAGCTGACTAAGACTTAATTCCTTACTTGTTTAGGCTTCCCTGTTTACATGTCTAGGTTGCCTTTTTACTAGTCCAGCACCTACTTCAGAGACCAGAACAGAGACATCACCCCAACACAGGAGCAGTCCCAACTCGAAAAGAAGCAGTAACAGCCTGCCTCGATGAATAAACAGAGCACAGCTGCCACAGCAGAGAGCCATAAGAAGGGGCAGAGCCCAGCGATCCCTTCAGGACCCCTGAGATTCACCACACAAAATCTTTGTGGCATTGATGGTCATCTCATGTTTAAGGGCTCACTCCAAATGATCAAGTGGTAACACTCACTCCAAATGATCAAGTGGTATCAAAGTGTAATTGCACTCGCTGTACAATGTAAATGCACCAGTAAAAGCTTCAAGACAGAGGAAAACAAGCTGAGAAACTAAATCTATTGGCTAACAGGGGAATATATGTGAATATAAGGTCCATATAACTGCACACAATTATGAAAGGTAATGACTGTTACTGATCAGAAAACACTTTGCAGGCACTTCAGTATTGAATTAATAGGTTAACTAAGGATTTCTCCAGTTTTCTGCTAAGGGGGGTAATTTTTCTATAAGAGGTTCTCTCAATAGTTCCATTCCTTCATGTTGCTCTTCACCTACAAAATTCAGATAGGGATGATTCAACTAAGCAACTAAATATATCCTAATCCATCTCACAAATCTAAGTGATCCCAAAACTACAGATTAATTATTAAACAAAACATTTAAAGTCTTACTGAATATTGGAGGTATTAAAAACATCTATGTGCAGAATAAAAGCCTACTAAGAGTTAGTAACAGTATTTGACAGAATTATTGAAAAAACATACTGGAAAAATTCTGTTTTGTAAACCTGGTGCATTTACATCAACAGACTAGAGACTGCCCCTTGCTGAAAGCTCTTAGCAGCTCCAACACTTGCTAAACTTTAGGCTTAGGTGATAATACCTGGAGGCAAAGGATTAGGGAAGATGACCTTTTCCAGTCCCTTCTAGTGCTTTTTTTTCTGCAATGAAGCTTTTAAAAAACCTTTAAGCCATAAAGTCCAGTTTCCCTGATTTTGTTCCAACAGCTGTAACACAGCTGAAATGTGAGGTAAACTTATTTAGTAATCAGCAGTACGCAGATTCTAAATTTCCCAGTTTAAATTTATAGTGCTTTGTAATAACTGGCACACAGCATGTTGCAAGACCAAAGAACATCTCGAGATGCAATTCAAATGAAGTCACTAACACTTTGTGACTTGGTAGAACATTGAACTGTAGGTCTGAAGGGTGTATGAAGACCTTTTTCTCTATGCATGTTTGACAACTAACCATGGGATCTTGAGCCCTGAGCAGGTCTCTCGTATTCTTAGAATATAAATGAAAGTGATGAACAGGAGACCCTTACACTTTGCATTTTAAGTAAAATATGATAACAATCTATTTATATTCATATTATCAGATATCATCGTTTCAAACATCAGAAAGTAATAGTTTTCACACATAAAAATTTTCATTCATTTCCACAAAACTGTGCTGCGGCTGCGGAGACAAGGGAGGACAGGCCCACTGGCAACTGTTAACATGATGGTCCTGGCTTCAGCTCCAGCCCATCTGTGCAGCACTGACCACCAGCAATTCGGTAAAATTCCCATGCAGGGACACGTGCCCTAAGCTTATGCTCTTGTTGGACAAGACACTGGATCAAACAGAAACTTTGGTGAGACCCAAAACTGAAAGTTTTAAGGTCCAATAGAAAAAGCAAGGGGGGAAATGTAAGAACTTCCAGAATTACTTAGTAAGGTTATATCCTACACATACAGAGCATAGATATATTAACAATTCCCATTAGTATGGCCAGGGTCAGTATCTTTTCTGAAATATTAGAGTAGGAAATAATCTTTACTCTGTGTGTTCCTTTCCCCTCCCATCATTTCTTCTTCATCTTATTTCCCCTCCTCTTTGTCTTCCACTATTTAAACTCAGTTATTTTCAGTGTGAAATGCTGCATTTAATTTCCTGGAATTGTGTAATTGTTTTACAAAATGCTATGGCCATTGTGAGAAATGTTTCAGCCTGTGTGCTTTCACAGTCTACTCATCACCAACAGTTGCTCTGATTCAAAGACATTTTACAGGCATTTTAATTGCTGGTCTCAAAGCAATTGGCCACTTCCAAGTCAAAAAAAAAAAAAAGGTATTTCATGAACTACACAAAACAGAACAACTATGAACACAATGACTATTACAAGTGAAAGGTAAATATCTTAAACAGTACTGTAAGTGGAATGCAGCACAAGCAAAATCAAAGTATTTTGACAGCTTGAGTAGCTACAGATCTACACTACTACAAGTCCCAAAAAAGTCTGGAGACTGATTGCCCCAATCCTCTTAAAATTGAGTTGTAGCAACGAAAATAGTGGGGTTGCCTTTTTACTGCTTTAAGCATTCAAATTTCTAGACTTCTTTTCTGCCTGTAGGATTCCCTGTCTCACCTGCCCAAAAAAAAACAGAACCGTCACATAATTGCACCGCTGTGGTGACTGAAGCTGTGAGAAGAGCCCTGGCTCCCACAAGCCATACAGCAGCATCACAACTTCTAGCAGATGACTTTCAGGGTTTCAGGCTGGACACCACCACTTCCAACTTCTAGGCAGGGACTAAAACACTGAAGAAAATAATCCAGGCACTAAATCTTACCTGTACCTCCTCACCTCCACCCCAAGGCTGCCAAGATCCATCACAGCAATAGTATGTATTTTCTAAGGTTGTACTGAGTCCAAACTTTTCAGTGTGTGGGCCAACATCAGCTTAATGTGAGAGCAGTTTTCTCCTATCTTTTAGGTTCTTAGAAGTTTAATGAAAATCATCAACTGAGCATAGAAGAAACCCCAACATAAATTAGTGTCCAACAGAAACAAATGCTGGAAAAACCTAGCTAACATATATAGCCTGAGCCTGCCAAACAAATCGGAAACATGTGGCTCCAGATCAGCCATGGCATATGCCACCTCTTGTCCACTTGGAATGCTGGCAGGGAAATACAGACTAGATTAATTCAGCCACCTACACAAGCATTTGTTTTATATGGTTAACTGTCTCAAACTGCTGAATTCAATTCCCTTTGGAGGAAACTGATAGCGAAGTGGAGACTGACAAAAAAAACCTGTGGCGGAATAGAGGGAACAAATAACAGCAGCAAGAGATTTTTCCAGAATAATTCTACTGGTAGTGACTATGTCCACACTGGGGCTGAAGGACTTCAGAAAGTCCAAACACCAAATGAAAGCAACAAGGGAAACCTGAGGTGCCCCATTCCACTTGGCATGGAGGGACAGATCTCCACAGCATCTTTCCAAGACAGAGCTTGTGTTTGCACACTAATCCATTCATCTCCATAGGGCTTTCAAGTTGGAGGACAGCATGCTTCAGCTCCAACCCTCCCTATATGTTGAGCCAGTTTACCTTAAGAAGACTCTTCTCCTCCCCAACGCTCAAAGGAGACACTGCAGCTACGCCCTACCGCGTGGCACTTCCACAGCCTTGAGATTTGCATTCCAGTGATTTAAAGTCATCCCAACTGCCATTTGTTATCAGAGACTGAGAAGAGCTGCATCTAAGAAGCCCCATTATCTCACCTCTGCACTAACATGGCCTAAGCAATTTAAAAAAAAAAAAAATTAAAAAAAAGCTTTGCTAGTAACTCCTCAAGTTTTCAGTTATATCCTTCCTGCTGGCTGGAATTACTCTTGGCTGTTTTTTTTTTTTTTTGTCTCTGCTTCCTTACACACGCTTGTCATTCTTGCTTCTTTCTCTGTTTTGAGAACAAAACCTCATTCCAGCACTCTGCGCTCAAAATCAAAGCAGCAGCTAAAGGCTACGGCTTACAAATCTGTCAGGTCTCAGAGGAACTAAGACCAAATAGAGACTGCTTTCCCAGCAGCAATGCTGCAACTCAGCCAGCCCCTGGAACATCCCAGCTCACCTGAATGCTTTGCTCTCCACTCATTCCCCTGGAAAGGTAGCTGCTATCAGCTTTACCACCATTTCAAGAAGTGAAAAAGTAAAATTCCCTCAACACACATATAAAAACACCTTGCAGGTAAGGGGAGTAAGAACACACAAAGGTTTCATTTTAAAAACAGTATTTCTTAGTAATTTTTTAGCAAAGATACAGAAAAAGGAGGGAATATAAAACTAAAAAACTCAGCTCCTCAGCAGATTGGACATAGGCCCAACTGACTGGCAGCGATGCACACCATCGTATTTGCAAATATACAGCGTTACCCGAGAGCTGGCACTGCACTGCGTGCCACCTCTCTCCCCGCTATAGACAGCATAGGTGGCTGCTGTCCTGGAAATAAGGAGAAAAGCCAATAAATCTGAAAAACTTGAACTGTTTCCTGTTGCACAATGACAGATTAGTGTCAAACACACCTCCAGAAATGCCCTTATCGACCAGCAAGCTACAAGGAAGCAACGTGGCAACAGACCACCCCTTCTGCAAGAGCATACAAAAGCTTGTAAAATAATTTGGCCTACAATGTAATTCTTTTTCAAGAGGTTAACTACACTGGTGTTGGATCTCTCCAAGTGCAATAAGAAAATGCAAATTTTCCTTGCACTCCTTTTTTATGGGCTATTCGAGAACTCTGAAAGCCCATGTTTCACAAACAGCTATGAACTAGCATATGTTCTTAAAGTTTATCTTCTGTAACAAGCATGCCATTGCTTTGACGGACAACAGTCATAAGGGTATAGCAAACATTCTGACTTAAGGATCAAATCTGAAGAAAGGCTTGCAATGTACATGTGCTTTGGGTTGTTTTTTCTTCCCTAAAAATTATACTAATTGTTTTAGTGAGAGATTCTACATTTATCTACTACACAGACTTTACATCTATACGACTATACATCAGCCAGATGTTCCCTATGTAGCAGCATCTTCTGGTGTGTGGCAGCTCTCCTGTACACGGACACTGATAAAAGTTGCTCATTTCCCTTAGTCATCTTACATCCAAGAGAGCAAGAAGAAATCAGGAGCTCATGGCATGACTACATTTACTTAACTCTGTCTGGGCAAACCTTCTGGGCAAGGAGTGTGTCAACGAACTGGAGAAGCAGATCTCCAAATTTACACAGCCCTTAGGCTGCTGCTTACAAAGCTTGCAGGGAACAGGTCTAATCTACTTCTAGAAATGGAGATTCTGCTACTTTCTTCTGGTCCATCGACAGTGTTTCCAATAAAAAAAGTAGTCTGCATTTGGAAATTTAAACTTCACAGTTCACTTGTGCCTAGCTAGCTCCCCAAAGATCACGGGAAGGGCTTAACATTATTATAGTCACCAATACTTCTGCACCATAGCAGAAGTAAAGGCTAAAACCCATGAAGAAAAGAGGCAGATGTCTCACAGGAAGGGCTGCTCCATTAGAATAGGAGTTTTAGTTTAGTTAATTAGGTTGGATTAGGACAATAAAATGATTTATGGGAACACTTTAGTTTTCTTTGTTGGTAGTCAAGCTGACCGACACCACACTGACGTGTTTAAAATTAATGACAGCAGTGCCTTCATGAGTTAAATGCTTTCTTACTTGGCTGCCGGCCTTCAATTTCTTTTATAAAAAGAGAACACAAGAAACACTCAGGGACATCAGACAAAAGATCTTGCAACTTAAAAGGAAGCTTTAGCTAGCAAGGAAGGAATCCTTTTAAAGCAAAGAACACATCACATTTCCACTGGATTTTTGGACAGACTGGCTGCCAGAGCCAGCAGACATTAGGTTACCATAAGAAAACCCACCAAAAGCTCATGATCGTGACACGCTAATATTTTGACCACATCAGAAAAATGGGTCCACTTCAGAAGTTTTCCAGCAGATTATAACAAATGTCAATTCATATAACATTAACTAAAGACTGTTTTCAAGCTTACTCTGTCTCAACCTAACCCCAACAGTAACTGAGCAGAACTACTGCTTCTGTAACACCGGATTTCAAAAAACACTGAAAATTTACACTGACCATTGGCTACTGCTACAACTATTTATTATGTATCATCTTCTTCTAGCCTTTTGCAAAGAAAATACCAGACATTAGCACGGAAATCTTAGAGGCTTCGTGTACCTACAGGAGGGGCTGAAATGACCATACCAACCAGGATCACAGGCCCAGCTGATTAACACGGCAGCATCCGCCTCCTGCACAGCTCTGTACAAGCCCATCCGCCGGTGTCCGTCCTTCCTTTCCTTATAAACAAGTGTCTACATTGGGACTGAAACATCTATGCACGCTTTTTTGAATACCAATATTCTTGACAAGTAAATAAGCGTTAAGAAATGGTCAAAAAAGACCAAGAGTCAGGAAATGCAGGTAAAGTAAAAGAATATGCCACCACGAAGAAGTTAATAAAATTTTGTACAGAGAACTTAGTGAGCATTTCTGACAAAAAATTTAATACACTTACTGATGTTGCAATTACCTACAGGCAAATTATTTCTTTTGCTTCAGTACATGGTAAACTGCATAGAGCAAATGCTTGCCTCCTGAAAAACACTGATTAACTGTAAAAACATTACAAATTCTTTATTGGTTTCAGATAGTTTTGTTCATTTGTTAAATGATGCAAGCACTGACAGACTGGGGGAAAGTTAAAAATGTACATGTAACAAGTAATGGAATAACAGATACTTGGATACTTGATATTTAAAGAAACAGTTTAAAACTATGTATGTGTGGCACTGTCTGCAATCCCAGCCATAATAAATTAGCTGATGCACGTAACTTGGAGGCCACCCCTCTTCAATCTTCTGACTGCAGATCACCCCCCCTGAAACTCATGGTACGTGGGCCCAGTGCCTATGCAGAAACAATTTCAGCAAATAGTCTAGTTTATTTACACTTCAAGCTTTTATGGCTTTGAAAGCATTCACAAATTTGTTCTCATGTGCCCTTTCATGCTGAGCTTGGAGATTTGAGGGGGAGGGGGCAGAAAGGACAACACATTTGCCTTTTGCATACATCAAAGCCATCTGCTACAAGCGCACATGTGGGGTTGTGCACTACTACTCAAGCAATTTGCCATTTATCAACTCAGTAGGCAGATGTTAAACAATTTTCTCCATTTGTTGAATTTGTGTTGGTGTGCAGTTTTAGACAACCAGCCAATACAGCACATACAGTCCCTTCTCCAGAGGAAGCATCAAAATATGCTATTCTCATAATTCTCTACTTTGGGTACTGCAACAAGTAAGGAAGCAACAGTCTAAAAGTATTTCTAGATAAGCTACTGCAAAGCTTGGTCAGGGCTGACAGACACTTGACTGCATGCTGTTCTTCCAGGGAATAACGTTGAGTAGGCTATTCCTCAGACAGAAGTGAGTATTTGAAACATCTTCAAAATGCATACTGGGTGTTGACTAAATTGCACAGATTAAAGTGGCCAAACTCATCATTGTTGCAGCCACCTGCAAGACCTAAGTCCTACCTCATACCTAGGACTCCTGACCAGCTCTGGTAATGCAACCCAAGTTGTTCCATTTAATAATTCAACGTATTAAAAGGAGCTTGAAATAGGTGCCAGTTTATACTAACAGGCATGGCTAAATGATACAGTGGCTCAGGAATTGTTTTATAAGTCACAAACTTTTGGCCATCGTAAACCAATACTTTTTACCTAACCAACTTGTGAATCATTCTCGTCCCAATCTCATCTTTGAGCTTTTCTAACCCTTAAAATCTTTCTCTCCCCCTTCCATTTTCTTCCAGCCGTGTTCAGCAACATTATTTTGCAAGGGATCTTTCAACCATCTTTGAAATCAAGTCTGGAGTTTTCCTCCTTTAGTCAGCTTGCTAAATTTCCTCCCCCAAGCAGACCAGAGCTAGAGACAGCTCAGAGGCATAACACAAAGCTGCGGCAGTGTCAGATACATCAACTACCCAAAGCATAAATCATTTACCCCAAACTCCAAAACGCTCCTCTGGGCAAATTACTGCCTGCACATTGCTGCTACACTTTCTACTGCAACTGCTCCAGAGTTGCCTGCTGTGGTCTTGTGTTGAGGACACATTTCACCTGCTTTGGAAACCCAGGAGACATACATGTTTATTACTGTCCTGTACTAAGTTTCATCTATTTGATGTGTGACCTTAACTAGTTTCAGAACAATTGTTTCACACTGTCAGTACGTGCATATTCCTCTAAATTTTGTGATTTATATATTGGTAGCCAACAATAATTTATTCATGCTTTACAAAAAAAAAGTCATACTACAACTCCTCATTTACTCCACCAGATGCTCTCTTTTCATTACCTCTACTGATCAATACAGAGTATATAGAGATCCATCCACTGTATTACAGGTTGGATTTACATGTACCTGCCAATACAGATTACAAACGAATGATTAAAATACTTTTTGGAAGACAAATCTGTTCCCACTTCAGCTTCAACCCACCATGCAATCTAACCACTATCCGAAAGAAAAAAGTATATGGGCATAAATTTGCACAGTGGTTTTGCAGAGTATTTTATTGCCATTTGTGAAAAGGAAGGAAAATAGCCCCAAAAAGTAGGACCATAAAAATTGAACATATTCCAGCCAGGATACTGCTTTGAAACAAGCTGTCTTACAATATACTGAGCAGTCGAGGTTCTCTATCTGCAAAAACCAGGGAAGAATACGAGATAAGCAGCTAAGCTCTGCTGAGAGCTGCTGTTCCTGGTCACGCTGCTAGGATTTTAGTAGTACTAAGGCTTACTACCTTCATATAATAGAGCTGGTTCTCCTCATCTCCCCAGTAAAGAAGCCTAAGAAGCCTTCTTGTCTTAAAGCAAGAGAAGCTGAAAAGACTAGCAGTCTACCGAAAGAGATTTGGCACAAGATACAGTTCAGCTACAGTCACTTTAGGGAGAAAGAGACTAAAGGGTTGACTGGAAAAAAGCCTACTATACCAAGAGCTGTGTTGAATATAATGTTTACTGTACTAAGATCACATATCTAAGACCAGTAGGACCTTCCCTGATGTGTGACGTTTTGAAGGCAAAACTCCTGATTCCAAAACTCCTGGCATTAGTTCACTAAGGGTAGGATTTCTTCTGGAAGACTATAAGCCTATAAATTGAAACATAAAGACATAAACATGATTTTGCCACTGCAGCTGGAGCACATTCCCCAGAACTCTTAATACACCCACCAAAATATCAGTAATTAGAGAAGGATGCAACAGTGTTTGTAGCTGAACATTCTGGTGCCAACAGTCTACAATTCATTTATATACATCAGGAACAAAAGCAGCAGATGCCTGGCTACACTTACGTATTTGGATATGCCAAGCACACAAAATAGCCACAAATTAGAATCCTTAACTAAAAAACAGACAAAAAAAATAGTGATAATGTCCCCTCAAGGGCTTCTATCAATACATAGACTGGAGGATTTGTACACTCAGCGCATCAACAGTGAATGCTTCTGTGAATCAAAGCACCCATGAGCACCAATCTAAGCCTGCCTGCCAAAGGAGAGCACATAATAACAATATAAGAAGCTGCTTATCATTCTGTAGCTTCCAGAAACCATAAATTCAATCTGACACAAATCAATTTTACATTAAGACAGTCAAAGACTCTCCAGACAGTCACCTTATCAGACCTGTTAAGCAGCTGCACAAAAATCTCTCAAGAGGAAAACACCACAAAAAAGTGAACTTCCTCTTCCAAAAAAGCCATTTAGTGCTTATAGAAAGCAGTTACATTTTATAAAGATCAACAAGGGACAGAAGCTGCTTTCTAGACTTCACACTAGTGCTACTGTTATGATAGAAAACACTTTTCAATACAACAAACCCAAAAGTAATTAGATTCTTCTCTACTGGTCTGAGATTCCCACAGAAATTGCAACAAGTCACTGCAACAAACTGGACTTTGTAGCATTTTCCTTCATAGAGGCTACCAACAAAAATATTCCTGCAGAATAGTTCAACTGGTACTTGAATGAAGTTGGATAAACATCACTGACAGTAGCTCTCACAAAAAGCAAGTTAAGCCCACCTTTCAAACAGAGCATCCTTACTGCAAGACATTTTAGAGGTGGAAGGCACAGAAGGGTACATCTGTAGGATCTGTCTCCTATGCAGATGAGGTCGATAGGTCTGACCAGCTCTCAGAACACTAACATTCAAGTAGAAGAAAGAGCATGGATCCCACATGCGGGAAATTATCACTTTAGGGTTTTTTAAAGTCCTATGAGTCTATAGTAAACAAAAGTATTTCCAGTCTTTCCAGTTACCATTTATATATATCACCAAGCATCTTCCTGGGTAAAGTTCAGAACTTACTC
Organism: Tyto alba; assembly: GCF_018691265.1. NCBI lineage: Eukaryota > Metazoa > Chordata > Aves > Strigiformes > Tytonidae > Tyto > Tyto alba. The sequence continues at coordinate 5,240,982 of NW_024881303.1, read as the reverse complement.
ACATTCCTTATACACAATCTTAGTATATTTAAAAATACACACATACACACTCTTTGTTTGAACTCTGTTTAACTGAGCAACTGAAGTGATTTAAGTCAACAAGATAACACACTAAACAGCAGTCAGAACGCAATCCTGAGTCATGCTGCTGCACGGGAGTTGAAAAGTCAACTTGCTAACAAGTGGGAAGGAAGAAGCTTTCTTCACTGTATGTGGAGTTGCCAAGCTCATTTCAAAACATAACTGACTGTAAGCCCCTCCAGTGCAGCCTCCGACTCTGTATAGAGCTGAAAACAAGTCTGGTCCTGATTCGAAGACTTTTTTTTCTTTTTTAATTATCTAGGGGAAAAAAAAAAGACAGATCATCTCTTCACACAGGAAATGGCATGGCTTTGGGAATATGAACTAACTAGTACTGACTCTCCATCCTGCAAATTAAGAACAGTGAGAAAGCAACAAGTACATATCCCATTCTTAGTCACACATCTAAACTATAACAAAGTGTTAACAACCAAATTCAGGATACATTTATCAGAATGCTTTGTCCCTGGCTGTCACTCCAAAAATTTTACAGCCCACGCTACCAGCTAGGTTCACAAAATACATCCAATACTAGTATGGGGAGGTTCAACTGAAAGCCAGGTTTTTAACCTCAGCATCTTTGTCTATTTACTAACTAGTGTAGAATACCAGACTGGGGAAAACTTCAATATCAACAGTACAAGTAAAGCAAGAACAAAAGAACTCTTGGAGAGCACTTAAGCCAAAATATGGGTCACGTTTGCCACTAAATAGCTTTGATATCATAGTAGAGCCAAATAAACATTTTATAAATCAGTCCAACACAAAGTCACCGCTGCAAATATGCCACATCCTCAGCCCCTGCCCCCTGGGGTGTGAAAGGGTAAGCACAGGCAATTAACACCCAGGAAAATTTCAAGACTGTAGACAGACATTTGGCAGAGTAGCCACATCTGTTTCACTTCTATCAGATAAAGACCACCACAGCCCATTACTATTCTGAGTCAGCAGCAAAATCCCTCCCTCTATAGCTTTGGAATGGAATAAATTTAGCTTATTCTAGATTGTACTGAAGGATATTCCGCAGCACAATTCCCACTGTTCAGAGAAATTAGAGGATTAGTCGCCTCTATTGGTGTTAGTTCCTGTTATTTTCATTGTGTTATCAAACTCAAATATTCTGTCATTTTTCAGTAAGACTGATTCAGACAGAAGGGAGAAAGGAAAATTTGTGTCCCCAAAATTTAATTCTATCATGCCAGCTTAAAAATTCAAGCCACAAAGATTAGTTTTAAAATTTATAATACTGGAATTTGGTTTTAGCAGGCTGTGCTACATGCACTCATATCCAGAAGTTACCACTTATCTCTTTTGCAGTTTAATAGAATTTAAAGCAAGCTTTACAGGCAACTTGCTTTATATTCATATGTAATGTTAGATAAGAGAATGGCTCATCAAAAGCTGTGCACTTTGTACAACATGGTTTTGCCACTGATGAGACCAGTTTCCCTCCCTCAAACACACATACATGCTCTCTCAGAAATAAGGCAGGCAGAACTCTGCCTTGTATCAACAATTTTATTTCAGTATGTACCTTCAGTAATAAGGCCCAAGTTATCTGAACATATGGCCAAAAAAAATTTTTTTTAAGGGTACTTTCAAAAAACTAGAGTTGCAGTAGCAAAATTATGGGATACATCACTATTTCTATGAAAAGTACAGACTAATACCCAGTGATTTATGGGATTTGGGGTTTTATATTGAATTAAACAAATGCTGAGAAACAATATTAAACAATGACACTATGCACCTAGCAGGTTTGCAGCATAAGGCACAGTTTTAATTAGGGCTATAGAATATCAAGTGCTTCTAAGGGTAAAGCAGCCTACACTTACATGGAGAATATAGAAGGCTTATGAACTGACATACAGCAAAAAGCACTTCAAGTACCTTATTTATCCCCCAGCATGCCTGGATAAAAGTTCTTTACATAAAAATTAATCATGTTTCCCAGTATTAACCGATTTAAATCGTGTTTTTAATTTGGCATCTTAAACTACTTGATTTCTTAAATGCGTTGTTTAAACCAGGTTTTAACAAATCGGAAAATCTTTGTTGCATTGAACTCTTCTCCTGTTGAGCTTCAAATCTCAGTCTTCCAACAGTTAGGAGTATTTATCTTTCAGTACTATTAGAGTGCTGATAATAAAGATGATAAATGAGTTCAAGATTATTGCTTACATTTAAGTATTCATAAATCTACATATATGTCTGAGAGTTTTAATAGCAATATTTGACGTTTTTCAGAGACAAACCACCTCACAATCCACAATTTCACAAGTTTACTGAGAATTAGGCAAAAAAAACATGAACAACACTATCTAGCCCTCCTCCCCCCCAACCAATATTTAATTTCTTAACCTCTTTTACACTGCAGCACCACACATACGCGGTGTGAGGAGCCTGCAAGACTCCCCTGTATGACACCACACTGAGTTCAAGTTATGGCTCTGCGAACTTCCAGAAAACTTTGCCTCAAGTATAATGTTTTTGACTGCTGGCGAGACATTCATTGTTTTCCCTTGCAGGCAGCACACGAGCTGGAGACTATCAGTGAAAAAGCTTTGGTACAGACACCTACACATTTTGCATAGAGCTGGAGATTACTGCTTACCCACCCACGCCCTGCAGCCCATGACCACAGCTCTTGCCAACAGAACAGCTTGTGCAGAAGGTCCCAAACTTGTCTGGACCCAGGAGCTGAGCTAGCCCACACCCACCATTTAATGCATTTTTGATAGACTCAGCAGTTTGAAGGGCAACCTCTTCCATCTGCACAACTGGGTCTGAAGCTTAGTCTGTTGACTATTAACATTACACGAGTTTTTAAACTTATTGGCACAGGAAATTAATACATACTAACTGCTGTGTATTACAGAGCAACAGTCATAAGAGTTTTTGAGCTTTGACAGGTCCAGAATAAAAATTATGCTGCAGATAATAAAAGATTTCCTTCTGCAAACTCTCTGCCAAAAATCCCTGTTACCACTTTCTATAGAGCTGCTATGTAGAAGCATTCCTAGAATTGTTTAAGTCATTTGTACTGTCCCTGTTTTTGCACCCACCTTCACCTCCAGACTTATCCACCCTTTAGGTTTGTTTGATCAAATATCTAGTGACAGTTGTTGCATGATTTGGAAAAAAAAAAAAAAAAAAAAAGAAATCTAACTAGTGTGTAAATTACACATATATCAAATTTTCTATATATAGTATATAATTAAAAACATAGAAATCACATGGCTTTGGGTCAAATATTAGTCAAATTCCATTACACTTCTGGCATATCTGGATGGTATCTAAAGGAATCCTCAGGACACTGACTGTATGAATGGCAAGTGAAATCAACTGTGTATGGGTAAATCAGGAAGCAGCTAGAGGGACTCCTTGAGGCAAATGCTATCTACAAATAAATGATCAGATTATCTAATGCAGGCAGCAACAGAAAAAATAATGAATGGGCCTCTTTTTTCTTTTTTTTATAAAATAAACAGCAGTGACAGTGAAGATCAAATTGAGAAAACAGATCAGCCACCACTCTGCTAAGCTAAAAAAGTAATTTAAGAATAGTTAAATGTGGGAATCTGCACTGAAACCAATTGATTCTTTCACAAAGTATAAACTGTAAATCTACAAAAAAAACCAGCAGGAAGACTAATTCATGACAACAAATCCAGATCAAATGCCAGATAAAAAAAATAATTAAGAACTTGCATGTTTTTAGAGAAAATATTATGGAAATACAAAGAAAAAGATAATCTCTTCGTAGTCAATACAACTGAAGACTGTATTCAAATTCACATTTAATATAACTAAAACTGAAAAAAGCTTATCAGTTTTCATAACCACCACCCAACAAGCTAGTACAGATTCACTGATCTTTAAAAACAAGAACTTAATAACATAGTATTGTTGGAGAAACACAGACCACAGGGAGTGCAATACCAACACAAAAATTCTTTTTATGTACAGATTGTACACAAATAGTTAGCTTTATGTAAAGAATTACTTTCAGAAACCTTTAAAGGAACCCCTGTTCGGGTGCCAAAAAGGACTGCTGTGCTTTAATCCCAACTGGCAACTAATTACTACAGAGTGCCTTGCTCACTCCTCCCCCTGCTGCCCCAGAGAGATGGGGAAGAAAATTGGAGAGAAAAAAAAATAGTAAAACCTATGGGTTGAGATAAGACCAGCTTAATATAAAAATAATAGTAATGAAAAGGAAGATAAAGAGAGAAAGAAATAAAACCCAACACAGCCAAGTGATGCACGATGCAATTGCTCACCACCCACCGACATCACACTCAGTATATAAACTGGGGGGTTATATATATTCAGTTCTATAAACTTGTAAGAAAGGGTTTGAGTCTCCATCTCAATAACTGAACACACTGCACTTGCAACATGACTTCAAACAACTTACTGTCTCAGCATGTCTTGTCCTATCAAAACATTAATTTTTGTATTGACTCTCCCGTGCTTTGCTTAATCTCTGGGATAATGGCATTCATTCATTAACAGAAAGCCCAGTAAGTGAGGTAGTAAGTAAAAGACATTTCACAACTAAAAGGTTTTTTTTTTTTTTTTCAACTACATAATACTAGCCTGCTGTATCAACCTCTATTATAGCTATTATATATAAGAAGTAATTTAGAACACCTTTTACCAAAGTATCTCATTTTGGCCTTTTAGTTTCTGTACATGGAAACTGATAAAAAAATTATTTTCACTCATGAGATTCACCCTCTGACTGTTAAGTTAGACCAGAGAGTAGGGATAACACAGGGATTTTAAATGATGGTGGAAACTATAAACCAAAATTTACAGTCAATTATAAACCACTTCTTTACACTACATACAGTATCATTCCAAATTTACAATTCCGCAGATTAATTACAGACTTCAGTTTGAGGATTTTTTTTGGTATCCTATTTTGTTATTGAGCCTCCAGAAGAGTAGCAAATAATCTCTTAAAACTCTACTCTGTTAAAGATGGACAGCATCTGCTTTGTCTAATGAAGCACCAGAAACAAAAAGCCCCAGCAGCTGAGGGTTTCTCCACATCCACGAAGACATGGGCTTTTACCTCCTTCCCTGCAATACGATGCCTCTGCAGACAGAGCTGAAGCTACAAATCACATATGGGCAATAAAGCTGGTATCTTCCTTTAATCTTCCCAGACTAATGGTTCCCAGGTTTTCTACCCACATTGTATATACAGATACTACTCTCTCTCAATAAGTACTATCATTTTCTACACTGAAAAAAAAAAAAAAAAAAAGGCACTTCAATTTTGGCACTTACTCACAAACAGCCCTTATTCGTTTTTACAAGATCCATTACCCTCCACATCCAGTTTCATGCACTGCAAACAGTGGCTACTGTAACACAAGAATGTTTTCCATCATTCTCAAGACAACACCACAGTTACTGTGACACAATTTACCTCACTCCCTCCACCCTGACTTTAAGGATAAACCACGAACACCTGCTTCAGAATAACCAAAATACCCTTGTGCACTTATTATTAATTTCTCCAAAAGAGCATTTTAACTAAGAGTCTAAAAATCTTAATTACAATTCCTTTATCAGCTCCAGTTTTCCCCATATCAGAGATATCTCAATTTCATCCAGTTGTCCCCATATCGTTTTTTAAATACGTTGTGTTCAGCTAAGATCTTTCAATCTGCTCCATGGCAACTTGATTTCATTAAGACATTAAAAATCATCCTTTTTACTACCTTGCTCCAATAGTTAACTTCTCTCCTAAATAGCTTCCCATTTGAGTTGGTTTGGCTTCAGCTTCTAGCTCTCGTTATTGATTCTCCTGCTAGAACAGAATGCCTTTTAGTATCTCGGATTTTCATGGCCGCAGGATGCACACTAACAGAGCTCAGCAGTCTTTGAGAAGCAAAACAGACCGTTCTTCAAGGAGCTTCAGCCTTCGTGCAGCAGCAAGTTAAAATTGCTAGGCAGTTGCTGCAGTTCAGAAGCAAATTTGTGAGCCATTTTCTGCCATAGAAATGGCAGTTTCTCAAGTAGCTATGGTGAGTAACTTGCAGAATAGCTAGTTTAAGCTGCCAGTTCTCATTTGATGCTATGCAAGTCAGAGCCTCTCTATTCCCTCCTTCAAATCATTTTTGCAACTCCTGTTTGCACCCTCTCCAGTTTTTCAAAATGCTTCTGAAAACTTGACAGCAGAACTGCACACAGTATTTCATTAAGCAGCCACATCAACATAGACTATACGATACTACCATTCCCTTACTCCTACTACCGGCCCTTTCATCCAAGCAATCTATTACTCCTTTTTACTGATTATAGAAAACTGTTTTCCAAGATACAGTCCCTGCTGCAATAGCTATATACCAAACTGAAAGCCTCCAAATATTTAACTTTGCTAGTATTTGGTTATAGTAAGGTTACAAACAACACGCCTTTTTAAAAAACCTGTATCACCAAGCCATCTAGACTGCTCTATGCAGCCACCTTCATTTTATTTATCCTTCTGACAGTTGAACTGATACAAATTTTGTCAAATGAAGTTTGTGGGGTTTGTTATTTGGAGTTTTCTTTGTTGTTTTATAAAATTTTGTTTCATATGATACTTTTAATGCTGCAAATTGCTTACTGCTAAGGAATCCTATTAGTAATCAGCCCAGGAATTTAAATGTTGCAAATAATTTATTGGGATTTAAATTAATTAATAGCCAGCTGATAACAGTTAAGATAATATCACATAGAGCTCCTTCCTAGTTCTCCTCTTGACTTTTCATACTAGAGTATCATTAACAAAAAATATAAATCTTAAAGAATAAGGAAAATACAATACACAAGTTATCATCTATCAAATGTTCTACCATCCTTGTACACAATTTTCACTTCACAGCATCACACAATACTGTCAGACACTAGCAGATATTTTATTCCTCTCCATTAAAAACAAGCAAGCTTCCTCACATTCACCATAGTAACAGCACAGTCAGACTGTTATCACCAGGTGGCTGAATCACAGTAACTTGTTTAGGCTTATATGCAACAGGGTATCAATACAGTTAATCAGACAAGTTGCATGCCACAGTCACATATAAATCAGTAGATTATTGACTAAAGCACGTGATCCACAGAACTGTGTTCACTAGTACCATATTCCCATCCTGTATGTGGAGTCATTAGAAATTCCAGTCCCTAATCATCCAGTTTACCTTTCCCTGCTCTTAGCAGACCATTAAAACTCTTCAGGAATTCCCCCACTGCTTTAATACCAGTAATCAATTACCAAGGCAGCATGCGCACCCTCTCTCTGGCTACTTTGGATTCTTGGAAACACTAATTTAAAAGTGTTTCTTCTAGTTCGTACTCAATAAACCAGGACTCACCTTATAACCCTCCAGTGAATAGACAAGCACTGTTCTGCTTTTCTCCCCAAATACAGGTGATAAACATGTGAACAGGGATGAACAGGCTCTGCAGAGGTGCTGTATAAGCTTTATCGTGCTCACCTACCTTTGGGAGGGAAACACAGCCAGCAGCTCTCATTCTTCACAAACTTAAAGAATGTCTCATTGCTTTAACTATAGGAAAGATACTGTAAAGGGCCCAATCTAACTGGAATGGATGAGGAACTAGATCATGGCATTCATGCTATGTTCTTCCCCTTTCCTCAACAAACAGGAGGGTAAGTAGTTTAGAATACCACATTCCCCTTTCCTACCTCCCCACACGCTTTCTGAAAGTGTCCTTTATTATATCAGCATTTCACTTACACAAATCCTCAACAAGTTACAGAAACGCCAAAGAAAGTTTCTTCAATTGATGACTTACAGAGATTCCTTGCATTATTATGTAGGCAAGCAAGGAATTTCTTTGGACTAGGACCTGCTGAATGAGTTTCTCACATATGCTGCGTAACACATTTACCATAGACTGTTCTCCTGGGTGCTCTAAACTACCTTCAACCCAGATGACAATCTCACTTGCAAAAAATTAATGTCATCCTTCACATACTCCTTTCTTCCACTGAATAGAACAAAATAACACACTACACTAGAACATTTAATTCTCAACTGTTACATTACATTTTTCCCCCCTCCTCCTTGCTGAGAGAGTCTGAGAAAGTCAGGCTTTGCATGGTGCCAAATCTGTATATTGACATATTCTCTTTTAAGAAAAATATTTTGGATAGACCACCTCATATCACCTCTGTTTCTAAAAATAAATATTGAACAACTGTTAACAATTTTCAGACATAGACAGGGCACTGTGAACTGCAGATAGTGACTTAAGCTCATACTTTTCAATAGGTTATAGACATTCCCTTAACAAGGAGCTACAAATACACATATAAGCTATTCATTTCCCCTGACCTGCACTCAACACTTAAACATTGGCAAAGATATAGCCATATACACTATGGCAAGAGAACTATGCCCCACTAAAATACATAAGCAAAAAAAATCATTTAGTTGTAAATTTTAAAATTCTCATATGAATTATACAGAATTTAACCATTTAAAGGGTTATGAAATACCAAGTGCCCAACTGACACTTATTCTTACACTATGGAAGGTATAAGTATCAGGCAGTTTTTGTGTCCATAACCCAATGTACCTTTATCACAAGCCTTGTGCTGAGGCTCAAACTTTGATGCGATAGCTAAAATTGCCAAATGAAAGAAGGTTTAAGTGTTATGAAAGGACAAAGCACTACTTAAATAGGACGATGTTTCCACAATGCATAACTAACAGGCTGGAAGGTGTTAAGTATTAAATATTTGCCCTCAGGGTTGGTTATCAAATCTGAAACTTCAGAAAAGCCTGCTTAAATACACACTATCCCCTCATGAAATTGTTAGCATAAGGTTTTAAGAGTTAAAGTATTAAGTGCCTATCAAATTGGATTAAGCAGTATTAGAAACACACCGTTTTGAAGCCATTTCAGAGATGCAACTGTCCCTGCCTTTAGCTGACAGCAATGAATGAGCTGATACAGCAAAACAGTAGATACTTCTGCTACATTGCTATCAAACAAGTGGGTTTAAATACTAAAAGGTCTGTCAGAACTCACATCGATTCTCCTGTTGCTACAAGAACAGCAAATACAGGTGGTTAAATGTTCCATCTGCAGGTATGAAATACTACACTCAAAAAAATTTGTTGTCTGTGCTGAATCCGGAAAATCCATGCTGGGAAACAGAAGCAGCTAAAGAGGAGTCGCTTTAATGAAGCCCCATGGGAGTACAAAGATAGAGATAATTGCAGCTTAGTATCACTGCACATCAACCTGCCTAACTTCTGTTAGGAAGTTCAAATGCAATTTCATAAATTAATGCAAGATTTTTTTTTAATATATATATATTTTTTTTTTTTAGTTTTAGTTAAAAACAAACAAAACACCCACACAGCACTTACGGAAAAAGCATTCATAAAAGAACAATGCGCTTAAGTTGTAAGAACAAAAGACAGACATTCCTCCTGGAGGAAAAAAGCTGAGTTGCTACTATGAAGCTTCTCCAGTGCAAATGCTACAGGAAAAATGAGCTGAAATTCTGTCCAGATCTGGAAAGACTCATTTTATTTGTGACACTGGGAGATCACAAATCAGTGTTCTGCTGCTAGACACGCAGATAGATGACTGACACTCTCTGCTCAGACGAGCTTCCAAGAAAAATAATAGTTTTGAGGAAATGATAGCTATGAAAGAACAGCATGTATCCTACATTTTTCCCTTCAGTAGCAAAAGGCCTCGGTACCAAGGAAAATATAAAAACAAGAGACTGAAGTCAACTGTAACATGTAATTTTTAATGCTTGCCTCTGTGCATCTCACTTCGCAAAGCATATAAAGTACTGACTTGCAGTATGAAATAGTAAAATGAAGAGATAATCTAGTGTAACTAATATTCTAATTATGGAAGCATGTTTATTACTCCAAGATTCCCCTTCACCCTTCACAGAAACATGAACAAACAGTAATGCAATAAAATCCTACAATTTCCTGCTTGACAAAGTTAAGACCTATTTATTCATGAAGATGCAAAACTAGAATTCAACGATGATTTTAGGATTTAAGCCAGAACCAGCAGTGTTCTGAACTACTTTCATGATCACAGGCATTGAAAACAAGTGATTAAGAGAACAATTTGTAGTTCTACATTTCAGCTTATTAAAATATCTTTTCCAGATCTAATGTTGTATGTGAATATTCTGTCAACACATCCCCTCCCTTTCTGTTGCTACACTGCCATAATTTGTGCTCAGAGACAAGGAAAGAAACTTGCTATGGCAAAATAAAGTTTCTCATTTTGCCAACTCAAGAAGAAAAACATAAAAATCAAATGCTACCAACATGGAGCGATGGATCGACACTGTGCAAGTGTTAGTGGTACAAATGAAAAGTGGGACACATCAAGTCTCACAATTCCTGAGCATACTGGACTATTTTTACTTTATGTATTCCAGTAGGAACAAGGCTCTACAACAGTAGTGAGTGCTAAGCACAGTGCATATATGTTTTATATATTAAATGCAAAATGAGAATGAAAATTCTCTTTAAAAAAAACCATGAGTACAGTTTTAACATTTTTCTTTCCAAAAAGAAAATGTTCAGGAATGTTTTTCTAAAAAGATCAAAGGCATCTCATTGATACCTGTCACAGGCCAACATTAGGAAAAAAAAAAAAACAAAACAAAAAAACAAAACAGAACCCACAACCTCAAGACTCCTGGTATCCTTTACTTCCTGATGACAAAAGAGCACTGAGAAGAGGAGCAGCACAAGACAGGTAACTGGCAGGGGATGGGAGAGGGGAGGGGTGTTGGGAAGAAGAATATCTGCAGAAGGGTTTTAACCCATCCTTTCAAACAGATTCATTAAATCAAAGGCCCGCTTCTTTAAGCTATTATATCTATTTTCATAAAATGTGAAGGAGATTATGCGTAAGGGAAGAGACAAACCACAAGCTTCTTTATCAGCTTATTTCTACAGTATGTGTCATCTTCTCATAAAAAGTTATTAGAATACACTCTTCCAAAGCTATGTCACAGTCTGATCCTGTATGTCAATTATTTAAGAGCTTAACACAACCCCTTCAGCCCCAATTTCTAATGGTTTAAAATCTTGGCACAGTTAGGAACTAACTCCCAACATCATAACTTTGCAGCAATTCATCTGAAACACCACATCAGACAGCAAGTCTTGACTCTCTGTTTATACATACAACCAATCAAACTGCATACTTAACAAGACGACAACCTGCCCCAGAAAGGTATCAATCTTAGTTTCTGCCAAAAGCACTTTAATACAACCACAATCCCTATTTTAAAGGCAAGGTGTTTTCCCTTCACTGTGAAGCAAAACATACACTCAGTGTAAAAAAAAGAAGCTACTAATATAGAACTACTACAGCAAGGCACAATTTTAAATTAGATAAATACAGCACTAACAATGTCAAGATATTTAGCACATTTTTGGCCACTCTGCATGCAATTGCTTGCTGTTGACAATGCTTTGTTAGCAAATTCCATTAAAGGGGAATCTTATTCCACTCCAAGTCTTCCACTGGTCTGCACAAATGAGCATTCAAACCTCATACTGGCTATAGTTAGCAGGCACTACAACAGATTTAAACGTATCTGAGATGCTTCATGAGAAAGGGTTGCAACTGTAAATTGCGTGGCCCCCCCAACAGGTTGTAATTTTCCTTTAACATTAGTCATCTATTTCAGTAACAAGAGGAGTGTGGTATCTAGACCAATGCATAAACAAAAAAAAACACCAACCCAAAAATAAAGAAAATGCATAGGCAGCAAACCATCAAGTCAAATTAACATGAAGACTTTGGCCAGTCATTGAAATGAGACTGAGTCCTTAATAATCGAATGAGGAGGTTTTCCAAGTGTTCCAAATGCACTCTCCCTCCTGTTAACCAAGGTTGAGAAACAGGAGGCATACAATCCTGGAACACTAAACAGGCTGATTAGATAGAATCAAGACATCTGCAATTTATGAATTTTCACTAGTACTAATAACTCAACTCACAGGTTGGCGAGTGAGAAGCAAGGAAGTTTTGCCCTTAAGACAGAGCGTTCAGGGCTAATAAAGCCAGCCCTAAATACAAGCAGAGCTATACACAATTAACAAATTATTCTGAGTATGACATTTCCTTGAAGAAGACTTCCCTGACTTCAAAACAAAGATTATCTGAATCTTGGCAGGAGTACAGAAAAAATGACTCTGCTTGGCAGAAAAACTACTGAAGGACAAGAGATTACATGAGGCTCCCAAAATGTCAAACATCCACTATACCCAAACTTGCTAGACCTCCTTCTGGAGTCATCTTCAGCTGGGGCTAAATCAGCAATTAAGAGACAGAAATTGGTATGACTTACTGTACACATCACATGTCTAAGCTCCTACTGAGTCAATGGAGCCTTGACCAAATCAGTTAGTTCTAAAACAGGCATGTGCTGCTCAGCTGAGCCACCTTTTAGACTCCACTGACATACAGACTAAACCTGCACAGACAAGGCTTCAGCACCCTCACACATAAAATAAGTGTGTCAGCAGAGGGGTCAGTCCAGACTCAGGCCCAGTCTTAGAGGCCCTGACACTCCTCTCAGTGACCTCCACCAGTACAAGTTGCTGAAACATCTTGGCCGCCGAAGCGATGGACTTTCTCCACTGTATCCACCTTTGAGTACTGTTGTGGAGCTTTGTTTTTACCTAATGCAAAGTGGCTTATTCAGAGTAATTCTAGGCAGGACTGTTACACTTACAGTTGGGAGCAAGACTGATTGGGTACCAGAGATCATCTAATTCACATTAATACTCTGCCACCGACAACACAGCTAAGCATTATATGGCAAACACTAGAACTGAAAGGATTACTGCTTCATAAAAGCTGTAACATTTGCTTGTTGAGGCAGAACTATAATCTCTCAGCATTTGCATAGCCTGCAATCCTACCTGAGGCAGAGGTACTGTTTGTTACATTCCAAAATCATCTCCTTTTCAGATATCTGTTTGAAGCCATCCAACCGTTTGACCTACGAGGGTATCTTCACACTCCTGTTTCAAAGTGGTTTAGTGCTTTTAAGGTTAAATGTGGTTACTGTCACTACCACCAAGTAAAACAAATTACTACTTCAGTCTGAAAAAAACCTCAGTACATTCATACTGCCACGCTGTATGATGGCGGTTCCCTTTTGCCATCTCTATTTGGTATGCATATATGTATTTCTGCACAGAATTCCTGAACATTTACTCACACAGTCACAGAGAAAAATCAGGTCCCTATTTTTTCATCTTAGCAAGTACATCTTCATCTGGAGTGATAAAGAGATTGCAGGAAGGGACATCCCTCCTTATGGTGATGGAATCGGGCGACAAAATGCCACTACTACCACCATCACACAAATGCTAATTTTCCAAAGCATTAGACAGTGTTCCACATCAAGAGTTTACAAAATGAGGAAAACTTGAACTACATCAATAGCAGGCAGGAGAGCAGGAAGTATGTAGATACTGCTATAGACAAAGATTAATCCTAGAGCACCCAGGATTAGTAATAAACTTGAATGTTAGAGGCTTGCAGGGGAGGTGCTGGATGATCTGGCAGCGTTTGGGGATGTTCCTCATGCCCACTCCCCAGGAAAAAGCCTTCTGAACTTGAAGGTCTGGAATTAAACCCCACAGCAAACAAAGAAAAGCATTCTGCCACAGGGTTTTAATAATGGATTGTAAAGTAGTTCCTGTTGTCCAACATCCAATACTGGAACAAAGTACAAGGTATAGAACATATACTCCTAGACTTACTGAATGTCCTCTGTACCCAAACTTTACTGTAACAAGTTTTATATCCACTGATGTCAAACTACAAATCCTTTTTCTCAAAAAATTATAGTATTCTTTAAATAACAATTAGAACGCATAACAATTAGAATGCCTTCTTTTTTTTCTCAAATCCCTGAAACATTTCCATTGCAAAAGCCATAAAGACAGCTTAGAAAAATATCTGTAAAACATACATTGCATCATCTAAATATGTATGACATAGCTATTTGACAAAAACACTTCTGGAGACGTTCTGAATTAATGAATGCGGCTACCTTAACTCAATACCCTGATCTTTTCAACCTATCTGAGACCTTGAGTAAATTCACACATCCAAAAGAACTTAACCGATGTGCAACTTCTTTCATTTATGAAATCTTTTTCTACTACTTCCAGGAGAAAAAAAAGTTCCTCAGGAAGAGTCCTGGTTTTTATATGCATCACAATGACACAGTAATACTCTTAACTCCAGCAGTATCTGCTACTATAGATATACAAAGATACTACATTAAATTAACCAAGATACTTTTAACCAAGGAAACTAGGGTTAGGCCTTCCCAGTAACAGTCAAAATCATAACGGAGTGTTATTTTAAGATATTTAACATGGGCTGTCTCTTGCACAAAATTGCAAACATATTCTTCTGACTTACAGTTTATTACACTCAAGCAGCAACACAGTAAAGTTTTGTGACAAAGCACCAAACAGTAAGATTTGAGAAAGCTTTGAGGGGGAGGGATGAGTTAGGAAGAACACTTTATGAGCTATTAGAAGTTTTGCAATCCAGCTTTCCAAAGCCAGCTTTCCATTTGGAACAAAATAAGAGCAGCAGCCCATGCTGAAGCGAGGTCAGCTTTGTTCCTGCCTGCCTCCCACCTGGACCACCAAGGCACTGCCTTATTGCTGACCTTCAGCAGTGGAGGATTCAGTGGTGGGCTGAAGCACAGAGAAAATGGTGTGGAAAACCAAATGCTAGCATAAGAAAACAGGGAGGAGGAAAAATTTCTGTGTGTCTTACACAGTAGTCTATTGTCTTGAAGTTTATAACAATAAATGTGTGAAAGCTAGCAGTCAAAAGTAATCCACAAAGCTCCCCAAAGTTCCTTTCAGACTTGCTTCCAGTTCTTGTGGGTTTGCAGGCAATGTCCTAGTCAACATTTCCTCCAAACTTGCTTTGTAGAAAATTCAAAACTAATAAGGTTTGGATATATAAAGTACTGTACCATCAAATGTGCAAACTAGAGAAATCAGTCCATTATTGTTGAAGATTTTTTTGATCATTCATGCACCTTTTTTTGTATTCATAAAGTAGAGATAAAAAGTTTTGCTTTAATAACACTCAACAAGCACTCTAAAGCCTCAAGCACAAAAAACACACCTCTCCCTCACCTTTTCTCAACCGCATGATCTCCTTAATTACATCTTCTGGACTCAGGAGGAGACTGCATGTTAAACAGATGCACGGTCAAAATACTGTGGAGGGAAAAGCTTCAAAGAGAAGTTAGTTGGTTATCTGTGTGATCAGCTTACGTCCACACATGCAGTGAGGGACTCCAAGCAGAACTACCTGAAGACCCAGTTGTGCAAAAAAGTCTCCCAGAGTCCACACTTATGTCAAGGACTGAAGGACAGCTTTTCCCAAGTACAACATTTAGATCATTTCAGCAGTAGCACTGTGTTATACTGGTGACATGTAACTAGGGCCTATGTCAGAAGCTCAGTGCAAGAGAGATCACAACGGATCTTAACACAACTAGAAGACCACCAAACCTTTAGCCATTTGTGGTAGAGATGGGGAGTTGTTGGTCCTATGAATTCAGTCATGTCAATATGAGAAGATAGCACAACTCATTTGAGAATGCACAACAACTTATAAAGACAGGGAGGGAAAAGGTAGAATAATCTCATTCAGCTGAAGCTGAAGTTCAGCACCAGCAGTTGCTTTGGAATAACACTGTCTGGGGAAGGGAACAGAAGCTCTAACCCTCAAAAGCTGTAAACTGTACCCAAAGAACAGTTTCTATAGAGAATTCCCCAAAGAGCTATAGAAAAGCAAGTTGCTAGAGGTTCAGAAATACCCTGATCATCCTGGATTTAAATGTGTACACTCTGGTGCCAAAGTCCCAGTGGCTCCCAGAAGAAGTGTGATCCTACACAAAAAAAAAAAAGTATCTCTTCAGTTAAATTTAACTGAGATTTGAGATTAACTAGCAATAAAAAACAGAAGTTTGGCTTGCTGCAGAGTAAGCCTAAAATGTGGTTTATTTCACTAGGGAAGTCCAGGTTCTTTTCAGATTCCTTTGCTTGAGAACAACATCCCTCACTGAAACTGAACAATACTGTGAGAGACACAAGAGCTAAGCTGCACATGGGGAGTGCTTTGTCATCTAAGCCTCCAATCAGTTGAGAAGTCTGGGAGAAGAAACAGAATGATGCAGCTACAAGTAACTACACAACATGCCCTGGAACCAAAGTTTCTTTGGTCATACGGGAGCCATGAAAGAAAACTAACAAACAGCCAGACCTATATTTGCTGCCCCTTTCTTTGCTCTGGGCTAGGGCAAAAGAGAAAAGTACGTCTCAGTATCTTAAACTGGAATGATCCCCAGGGAAACCTCTGGAACTACCACAGAAGTAGTTGTCAACATCCAAGGCTGAGTGCGCAACACTTCTGGATGATCCCAGTTCAAGACAGATCACTGGTAAGACACCAGTCTCGTTCTCATGAACAACTAGTCAAATGCCAGGCCAATAGTCACTGGAGTAAAAGTTCCAGGGGGAATATGCGAATCTGACTTCAGTGCACCAATTCCACAGGTTTTCACTTTGCTTGCTGATCTCAAAAAGTAGAGGGGAAAACATCCATCATTCCCTGACTGTGGTGAACTCAGCATAGGAGAGATCTCTCTGAGCTCACATTGATATGAAGCTGGAGGAAAACTGAGTAGTGTACAACCAAGCAAGCTGGCAGTGCTGGGCCTTTGATGAGCTTCCTCAATTCAAAGCGATAGTCATCTGCTGTTACTGAAATTAGAAGGCCAAAGTATATATTACCACACATATTATCTCATACCAGGCATCTGCAGAGTCCAGAACTTCCTGAAGTACTGGCAGAATCACTATGGACAACAGACATATGCAGAATTTAAAGACAAGTCTGTACACAACACACACAGTCTTGCATGGAGGTCATGTAAGTACAAGCTCTGATGTAGACCCAATGGCTAGACAAGCTTGTTTTCATGGAAGGACAGCTCATGAGATGATCAAAAAAAGAAGATAGTGATCTTGTAGAAGCAAACCCATAGTGTTAAAGAATTCTGAATTGCTCTTATGACTGCCAAACACAGATAACAGAATTTCTGCACACAGCGCTAAAGAGCTTGGAACATTCAGGGAATGAAGCATCACCAGTACTTTGCTGGGGATACATCCCTTCAAAAGAGATTATCCCGATAAAGTACTCCCTGTTTTCTCCTAAAAATCTTTGTGAGGTCTTTGGTCTTGAGTAGGAGCAAAACAGCAGGATCCCCAAACAAAGTAGTCCTGCATCTAAAAGAAAGCATAAACATGTCTCCAACAAGAGATGTACAAACAGTGGAAAAAGGAATCTTGTAGTCTCACAAGTCAGTCATCCCTTTAGTACTTCACTTAGTGAACAGACAAAATTATTCATTTTGCAGATGTAGTCATAAAAGACTCCCAAAAAGAGAAATATTTAGATTTTGTTCTTTCCATCAACAAAATCTCAAAGCACTATGGAAAATAAGTATTTTCTAATTTGTAAAACAGGAATAGCAGCTGTTTATTTCTTTGAAAAGTTACTGTTGGCCCATGAAACTTGAATTCCTTTCTGTGTTTTCAAAATAATTGCCCCTCTCAACAAAGCCTTAGAGCATAGGAGTCTCATCTACTCTTTGATGCAGTTCCAACTCCACTGTTCCAGGAAAGCTGTTCCATACTGCTGTGACTGAGTATACGCTACCTGATTTTTCCAAAACACAACATTCCATCATCCATATAAGACAATTTTGTTTGGACATTACATTTTGAGATAACAGGGAAAGCACATAGATCATTAGTTGGATGTTCCTTTTGTTACCACATTTTCTTTTGAGCATGAAAAAACCTATATACATATCATTAGCAACATATACTCCAAGAACCTTCAATTTCATTTAAAGAGGGTAACACTAAAATAAGATGCACTCTGCTTTACACCTCTTCATAGTGCCTGAGCATCTGTCTTTAGTTCTGTGGTACAAGCCTCGGTTAAGGACAGACTCTGTGTCTTATGTGCTATAGAACTACCTCCTATAAAGCCTAGAATCCAACTGTCTCTCCCCTACAGGGGCTTTGCACTTCAAAGATAACATGAAAGTCACACTTCAGACTTGTGTAATGTCCCCCCATGACAGAGGTGATGAAGCATGTTGCCACAAAAGTAGCCAGGAATTCCTGTATTATGGATGCTAACAGTCCCAGACTCTTCTAACAGCTGTATACAAGCCCCTGTAGTCATCAGGCTGTTCATAATTGTACTGCAGCACAGCCCACCCAAACACCTGGAACACAACAGCAGATTGTCATCACTTTTTAATATTCTAGGGAGGTTTTCCCTTAGTAATGACAACTTGCAATGATGTGTTATCCCCAACAGCAAGTTCAAAAGGCATGCATGCAGAAACATTATGTTCAGTCTATGCAGCTTCATTTGATCCAAAACCAGTTTGGGGTTTTCTCCTAACTTTTAGGAAGCTCAGCCCAGCCCAGCTCTCGGGAGACAGGCATTTCTAAGACCAGATCTATTCCAGCCAAGTAAGAGTCCAAGAGTAAGTGTAACAGGACAGAGCTCCAGCGCTACGGTAGCTGGTCCAAAATTTCCACTCTAAATCCTGAGAAGTGGCGGGGAAGCATGCAAAACCCAGTCAAATTGGAACAACATAGTTTTAAATAAGTTTAGCTTCATGTAGCACAAGCAGTGAAATTGTTATCTTTCAATGAAAGAAACAGCTCTACTGCCTGCAGTACAAATCTTACTTGTAGCTTTTCCAGCGGCACAAACAATTGAGGACATTCCCTGATGGGCAGCAAAGCTTTGCAGCAGCTGCCCTTTCACTACCATATTTGAAACTCTGCTGAGATAGTCTCTACTTTACCTAGCTCTCCATTACCACAAGGCCAAACTCCCCCAGGCTATTTCTGACAGGGTAAGGGAAGTTGCAAACTGATAGTTATTGCGCAGTGGTGGGTTACGCAGCCTGGCTCCCTGTGGGAAGTGAAGTGGAAGCACAGGGGGAAATGCAATGCCCCCGAGTTTCTCAACACAACCCTGGTGATGGCTGCACCTTCCTCTGCTTTCAAAGGGCACCCAAATTCAAGTAGAATCTGCTCTAAATATTGATTTAGAGCATATGTAGTTTAAACAGAGTTTACAAGGATAGCATTTTTTGATCTTCTGTCTATCCTCTGAAGGGAGACCATGAAAACAAAAAACAACATTAAGTCATTAAAAAAATAATTGTTGTAGTCCTCAGCAATTTTTATTTCCCTTTCCTTCACTAAACATCTGGTTTTTGTTAGAAAACACTGTAAAATTATTTTCCAAAACCTTTGACATGCATTCTGCTCAATAGGTCCCAAAAGCTCGGGAAGGAGAGCTTCAAACCAAGTAACAGTTGTTATTTATTAAGCTCTACTAATGAAATCGGTCTAACCATTTTCTTTTGTCTAACCATTCCCTACTATTTGCAAGGGCAAGGGGATAGGGACTTAGCATGTTAAGATGATGCTTATTTAATATAAGAAAAGGACATTACACCAAGGAAACTATTATTCAAGCAGACTCAGTCTGATGAGCCAAGAAAAAGCTGCCTCTGCACAACTCAGGACTCTCAAGATACCTCTGTGATTAAGTTACTTCAGAACAAATTATTGCTCCATGAACTGATTACACCATAAATAAGCCCAATAGGAAAGAGAGAAGCCACTGACAGACACAGCATCCTCCTGACAGCAGCTGAGCTCTATAGCTCTCATCCAGAATGAACACCAAAAAGCTGTCAATGCCAAAAGGATTTCTGGTCTTTTTAGTCAAAATTTACAAAGTACATCAAAGCAGATGCAGTATCTACAGTAGATAACTAATCACAAGAATCCTATACTTTCATTTTCTCTTGCCACTCAAAGCACAAATTGCAGCTCTCTCCCCGACCTAATAATTATTTGTATGGCTGCATTTTGTTCTTCTCCAGTAGCAGCATGAAACTTGATTTGAGCTGCAGGAACCCAGCCAGTGACTATACAAGCTGCTGTTGTGACAGCAGAAAGCAGAAGCCAACTCGGCAGGTAATTGGACTTGAAGTCAGAAAGATCTTCCCCAATCAGCTTGAAATAGTAATTTCATAGGGGAGAAAAGAGGCTGTCTTTATCTATCACAGGTTACCAAAGGAAAACTTTGCTCCCAAGACAGACAGACATAATAAATACCAAGACATACCACCATAAAAAGGTATTGTGTGGGGGTTTTGTACTCTGCAGCAATTCAAAAGACATTTACAATCTATCAAATCAGTATTAAGAACGCAACCACCTAGGTTTCAAAGCACAAGCTTCACTTTTTAGAAAGAAGTACTTCTAGTGCTTGCTAGTTATATTCTCTTGTCCACTGACTTAGTACTTTGGAAGGTCTCCAGTACTGTACATGGCTGTTACAACAGAATTCATTCATGCTTCCAGAGTAATCCTACGGAATCCTGGAAGGATAATGTCAACAATTAATGCTTCCTAATGCCATACTTCAAGTTACTCAAATGCACACGAAGCTCCTTCGTCATTTTTCTAACCTTCACATCCATGGAAGTAACTCCAAAGCATCTGAAACCAATAAAGAAAGCTAAACGCATGCACACCTAAAGTCATGGGGGATTACATGACTGGATTGTTCAGCATCACCAGTAACCTCATGCCAGCTGCCAGCACCCCCTTCACTTGGAGCTGAGGGGGTTCTCTCCCACTGCTCCACAAGAACAACAACTCCAAATAACATCCAACAAGGAGTTAGTGATGGCTATGAAGAGGAGGAAACAGGAGTGAAGATCCACTTGCGTTTGCACAGAGGGAAGTGTTAACCTAACAGCCCACTGAATCAACAGATTGGATGTTCAACATCCAATCTGTTGATTCATGTACATGAACATCTTTGCTTAGCAGAAATTAGGATCATACAGTTTTATTTAGACAGGGCATATTATTCACCTACTTAAGGTCTGAAAGAAAGCTAATACTGTCCTCAAGTATTATTCTACAGTGATATTAAGCAGGTTTTGTTTTCAGTTACAGATGCCTTTTTCCCTGTCAAATATGTATACCCCCAGAGCAAAACACCTCGAAACACCCCAAGATACAAAAAAACCTTTAAAAACCTCCCATATTCCTCCTCCTCAAAATGTAGTAAACTCCCTCATTCCCAGGTGGTTATTCTGAAAACTTACATCCCCTTCTCACTTGAAGTTTAGCACTCACTGGAAAATTTCTGCACAAGTAAACCCCTTTAATCATTTCAGACACCAGCAAACCTAGACTTGAGTTCCACAGCATTAACTATTGTGCATTGAAAGCAACAGTTAAAACAACTCAACCAAACAAGATAAACACTAACTTTTGATTTTGTTAAATAGCTCTAATAACTTGTAAATAAAAATCAGCAATCCTAGCTATGTCATGATGAGCTAGTAGCAAACTTAAGAGTTTGGTAGTCAGAGGAAGGTTTTCACAGATCATATGGATCATGACTGATGATCATGAGACCTAAGTCAATGCAAGGAATGGCCTCTCCTCTGACTTGACCATTTTGAAAAACTCTCTGGTCTAGCAAAGGGGATTATTAAAATCTTGAATAAGGTTCATACACAGTTCATGAAGTCTCACACTTCTCCCCATCCCCACCAAGCAAGACACAGCATAAAAGTTTTGAGCCTCCTTTCTTACAGTAATACCAATTTTGACAATTCTGGAAAAAGTCTGTCTCAAACAAGCAGTCTGTTTTATAAAATAGGGAACACTAGAAAATTTCCTGAATGGTGCTGAAATATGGAGTTAATAAAATAGGTTTAAAGTCAAGTACATGATGCTGAAGAGATGCATGCATATTTTAACAGTGTTCTGAAAAAACTTGAGATTTATTACCCCAAGCAGTGCTTTACCCCAAAATATACCCATTACCCTCAGAAGGCCAAAGAATTCTGAATTTTCTTTGGCACCTCCAGAAGGCAGAGTGGCAAAAAACAAGCACTCCAGTAGAAAAAACAAAAGGCACTGATTCATATGCAATTAGCTCAGCTAAATTTACTACTGAAACCACTGCTACTCCAGCTGTCCTTGACACCTGCATAGCAGGGACAATGGAACATGACAAGCATCCTCTTACGATCTATTACGTTTTCAGGCTGACACACTAGCTGAAAATTGGTGACAGTTACAGTTCTTGAGCTGCTGCATTAATGGAATTCACACAAAAACAGCTATGCACCTTATTCAAGCACCCATGGCATAGCAGAGACAAAACAAATGGAGACAGTCAGTGCTTTACCCACCTCTGCTAAATCCACCACCCAAAAAGCATCAGTACTCTAACATGTTTCCTTCTACTCAAAGATTCGGTTTACACAGTGATAGACAAGCAAAGGAAAACAGAGAACTAGTATCTGAAAAGTTAGAAGGAAGGGTGTAAAGGGAGGAAACCTGTTAATATCCTGTGCAGCACAAGTTTCCACTGTTTCATCTTCCTTAAAGAAGAGTTAAACTGAAAGACTGAGAACAGAACAAAGCTTTTGAGGTCAAGTTGCACATTATTTTCTGAGAACAAAGCAGCTCACTCTTTTCTTTGTTAGTCTATTTTTCTGCAATCATTAACAAAGTTGTATGCAGAAACCATTCCTAGTAAAACAGACTTAAGCTCTGCTGTCTAAGATGTCAGAAAAGCCTACAAAACTGTCTTAAAACGTAAGTGTCCTTTCTCTGCATCAAAAGAGCACTAACAGAAATCCACTGCATCACTGTTCTGGCACACATCCACCAGCCTTGCCCCAGACAACAGTATAAATACACAAAAGCTCTTTTATAAGGGTTCAGAGAAAGTGCAAAAGAATGCATTCAACCTGACATATCTACCTGAATCCAAATCCTCAAAGGAGGGGCTTTAATGTCTCAGACCCTATGCTATCTTTATAATGGCACTAATTTGTACAGCACACATTTTATCTGCACTACAATAACAACACAGATGAACATTAACCAGATATTTTGCGGTGTCTGCCAGGTGTTTAAATATTTTGCAACTCAAATGCCGAAATACTATCTGCAGTCCAAATGCTTAAGATTATCCAGTGAGAACATGTGTATATTTCCAACAGCTATGCAAAACACATTTTTTTAATTTGTTACATTTTAAGCAACAGACCACAGTTACCAACATGCAAATATATACTACAGGCCTATTTCGAAGGTTGACTTCATCTGAAAGATTCAACTCACAAATGTGTTCATTTTGAGAACACAAACACTAAAAGATATTTACAGAAACTTTTAAGCCAAATACATATCTATCTGCACTAGGCAGGCCCTATACAATTTTTAAAAAAACAAGCTCTAATATTGTGTATTTGACATTTGTATAGTTTTGGTGTATACTGTGTACGATATGTATTATAAAAGAAAGCATAATCCTACACTATACATTAATCTCCTCTTGGTCTAAGTTAGTCAACACACTTCTGAAAATGGTGTAGGTTCTCTCCCTCCCCCAATCTGTATTTCAGTAAAAGTGATGTATGCCTCTTACAAACCATCCACTTTTGTGAGTGTCACTACAGGACTCCTCCTCCAGTTTGGCCTAGTCACCTTTTTCTTCTAGAAAACAGGCTTTGAGAAGTGATAGCATGACTTTTTGCAGCTTGAAGTATGTTCCACCACCAGAACTCTAATCTGGACAGTTCTATACATCAGTATATCACTGTTAACATATTTGCCTTACTGCTTTTCCTACTTCACTTACACTAAACTTCAGGTAAAAACATATATAATATCACTTTTAGCAACAAAAATTAAAGGCCCAGAGGGACACAACTGTATCACAACTATACGGCTCAGATGAAACAGTCAGCACTGACAAAGTCAGCTTTCTGAACAGGGGCAGAAAGGTCAGATTATCTCGTATTTGAGGTTAAAGACTATTTTAAACAGGTAACTGGATTAAAGACGTACACCCCCAGAAAGAAAATCCACTGCAGACTTCTCATTAAAACACATATACCTGATTACCACAGAATCAACCGGCAGCAAGGTAAATCAGCTGTAACATGTGAGTTGTTCTCCCAAGATATCTGCAGGATCATCAGAAAAACAGGGTTTGCCCCATTGTCACATACCTTTGATGCTTGAGGAGTAGAAATGACGTGAACGGTGCTGGGCTTAACTCCATTTGCCTTCGGTCGCTTATAAAGGGCAAATCTGCTTTTCCTGCGTCCTCTGTCACCATTAGGGAGGGATCCATTATATCTAGAAGTAAACAAAAAAGTTTGGCATAAACCACCACCAATTTGGTATACAGGAAAAGAAAACAGAAACTTGGCTGCAGTATCCTGTCATCAAATGCACCAGCAAAAATTAACAACCATGGTAAGTTTCGTTCTTGAATTATGAGCATTCAAATGTTCTTTAACCTAACAATGGTTGAAAATTCATACATCATTAATAAGGTAATAAACTACAAATTAAATACTGAGTTGTTCAGCCACAGAAATACTTCTTCACCTTTAGAATTAAAGGAATTTTGGAAGAACAAATCTTCTCTGTATTTCTGAACACAGGGAGTTTAAAAAATGTTTTTACCCTACCATCCCCCTTCCCCACATCTCATGCAGAAATGGAGAAGACAAGAGGAAGAACATCAGTGTTTTGGAAGAACAAAGTAATTCAGGGGCAAGTAAAACTAAATAAAAGGGAATTTTACTCTACTCGCATAGGTTTTTCTTGTTGGCTTTTCTTACCCTTTTTTCTTCCTCTGAAACTCTAATCCTAAAGGCTTCATCTATTATTAAGGAAAGAGGATGCAAGTGTTTTTAATTTATGTGTCTACACCTATACCTGTAATGACTTCTTTTATCAGGTGTAACATAGTAGCCTTCAACAGTTCTTTCATCTTTCTCTGAGGACAGAGACCCAACAGATTAATTATTCAGAGAAGTCTTAAGCCTCAAGGGGACATAGCTCCTTCTGAAGGGAAGGGATCAACTGGAAATTTCTATGCAATGTATAAGCATTGAATTCACCGCCACCCCACTCCGAAGGTTTAGGACAGGTAGATATTCTCATCACAGCACTGTCGTCTGTAACATTCTTGCTAACTCTCAGCTGGTCTAAAATCTCAGGGCTTTGCTTCACTGTATAGATGCCTCTTCCATTCCTGATCCTCAGAGATTTCAAACTTTTGCCAGAAGAACTACAGATGTTATTCCACTTATAAATCTCATTTGTCTTACCGGTAAGATCTATTCTACACTGGTCATATGTATCCCTCTCCTACAGTCTTTATGATTAAAAGCTAACATCACAGTCAGGAAAAGAATCTGAAAAGGAGAAGGAAGATTTAAAGATGACTAACTCCCTGAAAAGCAAAAGAGGTTAAAATAAAAGTTAGGAGAACTTTTTAAAGATACACTTAAAAGTAGTTCAGCTCTACATCCACCACACCATCTGCAGATTAAAACTATTTGTTTACAGCCCTGCGAAAAGCCAATAGTCATTCACTGCTCAGGCTGCAAGAGCTGTTCTGTGACATCCATTGACTAGGAAAAGCAATGCAGTAACCCAGAATCTTTTTTTTCTTATCATTACAGTCTGTATATGTAACTAGTTTGTGTAATGACAGTGGAGAGCCTCGTATCCTTTTGCAAACAAATGAGAACTGGGTAGTGGATGAAAGTAAGTGGTCTCATTGTTAAGGTTCTGGAGCACTGCCCTACGGAAGGCCGGCTGCTGACTTCAGGCAAGGATCGCCTGCTGTCACACAGGAAAATAGTTTAAAACTTCACATGCATGGTGTCCAAATACCAGTGGCCTGAACTGCAGGACTGCTGAATATTTGTGTGCACAAACAAGAACAGATTTAAGATTGAAATAATTTCAATTTTAAGTACTCTAAACCATGAAAACAGACTTTTTTTAACACATATTTAATACGCTATATTAGAGACACCTAAGTTAAGAGCTTTTTCAGATGGTCTACAATTGAACTTGTTTTCCCACTTCCATTTTCATAGGGAAAACTACTGTGTTTTTCTGGAATATTAAAAGATATTCCCCAAGACAGCAGAAAAACAACAGGAGTAAATCACTGTTATTTCGTATCAGGCCTACTCATATCTGGAAACTTGTTGTTAACCCTACACAAGAGAAGAGTAGCACTCAGTTAACACAGCAGATCCTCATCACAAGAGACAAATAGCTAGAAAGATATACCAATATGATCCACAGGCTACTTAAATACCAGCCCTCAAAATAGGAATGATTTGATTCTGCAGCTTGAATCTTCCTAGATATATACACGTGCTTTCTTTCAAAGACATTACCACGAACCTGTCAGCAAGTTTTAACTTGCCTGAAGACAACATTCTTCCTGCAAGTATTTTTATCTGAAAACCTGAGAAAGCAGTAACTCCTTCAGAAATACATATATATATAAAGTAGTATCAACATTAGCTTTATATTTTGTAATTAAAACTTTTGTATTTGTGTAACTGTTAAGCAGTACTGAATTTAAGTAGTTCCACTGAAAGTTAAAACCAGGCTAGTGGGGTTATTTTGTTTTTTCTCATGTTCACAAAACAATTATAACTGGGAAAGGCCACTTGATTTCATTTAAGGTCTCTGTGGGATTTAATTATCTTTCCAAAAAAGTGAAAGAAAGAAGCCAATCAAGGTTTAAAAGCCTTCTGGAAACTTTAAATAGGAGGAAAAAAGCAAAGTGAAAGTTTAATTCACTCATCCTGATTAGCACTGACAAGTTTTCATGAAGGTTTTCTTTGTGCCAATTTCTAAATTTTGTCTGCACAAAAAGGCAGGAGGAATTGAGTGGTAGTTTTACTATTTTTAAAGCTTTAATTATAGACCTGCAAGTTTTATTTTGATCTGACATTGGTAAAAGGAGTTAGGACAATTACTAGGCATATGTATTTGTTTTACAGGAGAAAAAAACGAGTGTCAGAGAACTTGCCTCTTTCTTCTCCACAGCCAGCAGATGCCTTCATTTGTTTTCTAGGCCAGGACTCTCAACTTGTTCCCCAGAAGCCAGATCTCCCCATGGCACTCACGCCACACCTTTCCTTGCCACTGCCTAAACCACCCACATACCAAACAAGGGGATATCAATGCCATGGGATCTTGCCAGCTGCAACAGGACCTGCACCCACTCACTCAGCATCCCTGTCCTGGCAAGTGTGCGACTGAGATCATTCTTGAAGCGGCAGACCCACATCCACTTCTTGGCAAGTCCCCGCCTTTCTAAGCTGAGCTGTCCCACAGGACACAGTGGGTTCAGCCTTCAGGAGGAGGAACACAGGCATGGCCACCCACACCTCGCCAAGTCAGCTTTTCTAAGCATTAGCACAAGGAGCTACAGTGAGAGAGGCAGCCCTCTCCCATCCTTCATTTTTCTCAACTGTTCCGCTGAGCAGTGCCTGCGTGAGCAACAACTGTCTCCTCCCGGGCAGCAGCAAGATGGGACGGCACAGGAGGAAGAGAGAGACAAGGACTAAGGTCACAAATTCCCCATCATTGAATGCTGGGAGACTGAGCTTCCCCATAGCCAACAGGAGCTTCATAAACAGAGGCTCCTTGTTGAATCCTCTCACAACCGCTCTCCACAAGCATCAGCCCGTTTCCCTTCTCCCTGCAGCCTTCCAGTAGCTCCAGGAGCCTGATGCACTCAGGGACCAGCACATAAGCATGCCAACTTTCTGCTTTGCAATATGGCCAGCACTACCAAAGACAACCTGCAGCTGGAACTCTCCATCCCATCAAAAATCCTACAACAAATGTTGTTTCCAAAAAAATAAAACAAACTAGGAGAAATTACACTGTGCTTTTGTCAAGAAAGGTTGGACCAGGTGATCCTTGAGGTCCTTTCCAACCTGGTATTCTATGATGCTATGAAACTAAATTTCACAAAGACAGAATGACCATTTCTGAGACTATCGTGCTCACTTGCAGATCTACAGGGCACCTCTGAAGTTCACCAGATGTTCCAAAACATCGGACCAACGCAGCCCTATACTTTTTTCAAATGCTTCTCAGCGACAGCAATACTGGGGCAACTACCATTGTGAAACCTCGTGGGATAATTATCTCCGTTGATAGCACTATTCCTTGCAAATAAGGGAGTGGTGCTGGCATAGGCTATGGGCACCATAATTATCAAAGCCAGTTTCCTACAGATTTACATCAAACAGTTGAGGACTTTGGTATATAATGAAATGCAAACTCCAGTTAAGTTTTTCCCATGGCTGGGATATGTAATGAAAGACTCTCCTCTGCGTGGATTCACGGCTGACTGGAGAACAAGACCACACACGCTCTCTCCCACAGTCCGAACACTTTGGCAAGTTCCTATTTTCTACTAATCTTGTAGGAACCTACTTGACTACTTCAGAGATCATCAAGTTTTGAACCATTTGTGGGATGACTTGTTACACAAGCTGGTTTGTTTTGGTTTGCTTTTTTAAAAGGAATCACGATTAGCCAGTGGCAAAGAGTAAACAAGACCTATGTTATTTAGGACAAGACCTCTAAAAGTCTTAACCTGCACCTCAAAAAATTAAGACTTCAACTCAGGGAAGTCATCCTCAAAATTAAGTGGAATATTTACTAGCTACCAGACACAGAAGCTGCTGCTAATAGCTGATTTTTATTTTTTTTTTTTAAAACAATGCTATGAAAATACAAACTATCATAAAACTTAAATACTTCTCCATACCTATGCAACCTACCTCCTAAAAGACTACAAATTGAACAAATGTTAATTTTCACTGGTAATAATTTCCCCTGAACAAGGAAGAGTAATTTCACTTTGCTATCCTGACCTACTACTAATAGATCTACTGCACATCTTTCATTTTTAGGTGCAAACCCTCCCATTTCACAGACTTCGCTATGAACAGATGACATGCAACAGTTCAGTTGTTACCAGAGCTCTAATGAGTGAGGGAAAGCACATCTTTGCTGCACGAAACAATAAGTTGTAGAAGTGAAGTCAGACTTGAGTGAATTTTTCCTTTTAAACACATTCCAGTTCCATGGTCAGTATCATCCAGTGGTACATACTCTGCAAATATCAAAAACTCAGCTTGTGCTTACACTGTATTTTTACTATCACTGAGCCAGTGTGGGCCAACACTGCTGCCAAAAGCAGCAGTCCCACCTTTCATTTGCTAGTTTGTTCCTGCTACTTCTCTCCCTGATTCACACAAAGGGGAAACAAAACCAGATTTATGCTTTAAATTTAGTTTTAAGCCACATCAATTCCTCACTCCCCAGTTCACTGCAAAGCCACAGGAGCACTTATATTAGCAACAAGGGAAGAACAGCACAGAGGGCAGGAGAGATTCCTTTGGACGTATTGCAAATCTATAGTTCTCATGACATCTATAATGTTAGAAGTCTAAAGATACATTATTCACCTCCATAATATCCAGCCCCAGAGCTTTTCACAGCTGTACACTCAAGTCCTGACTAACTGGAAAGCCCTCTTCTGCTGAGGCATCCAACATTTACTCCCTTGAACACAGATTAAAAGGAGAAAAAGTCACATGCTAGTTTATATCAGCAAGCAAACAGAAAGCATCAACATATGCAACACTGACAACAAAATAAATGAACTTGTGTCTCCTTTAATGTAACATCACTGCTAGTACTTCATACTCTTTACACTCCCCCTCACCCCTATACTGTACTGAACAATTCATTTTGTATCTAGGAGAACTGATGCACTATTTCAGCAAAATAACTTGAATAGGTTTGGATTTATTTTTTTTTTTGGTGAAGACAATGTTTATTCTGGATGTTTTTCTGTATCAGACCTTCATAAAACAAGCAGTTGCTGTCTGCCAATTATCTGAGAATTTCAATGAAACAGAACACTGAAGTTATTCTCAAACTTAAATCTCATTGGGAAGCGTTGTCAAATAGGAAAAGCAAAGGTAAGTAGTACTTCTGTACCAACAGCCTAGTAGTGGTTTATTTTCTCCCTTGAACTCTATTCTCTGGTACTGTGTAACAGTATTACAGATATTAACTCAATATGAATTTAAGTCTAAGCTTGTCTCCAGCTGATTACTACAGGCATCAATTTCTATCTCAAAATCAGCCTCCACCACCAGAAGTATTAATTGTCAGCCTGTTCTGTAGTGAAGTTTTGGCCGTGAATGCAAGACTGCTCCCTGAACAGTATAGTGCTACACAGATGACTACAACAGAATACAACAAAAACTTTTGAAGTTTCTTGAAGGTTGGAAGGATGATACTGTTGTCCTCATCATCATCATCACCCCCCGGCACTCAACAAGCAGCCCAACAAGCCCAGACTAACCAGAAGGTTCCCTTCTGTCTTCCAAAGATGCGATTTCCCAGTTGCATCACATTGGCAAAATGTACACCTGATCACAGAATGACAGGAAACAGAGCTAGACAGAACTTCAAAGAGTTACCTAGTCCATCCATGATGTTTCTGTTTCAGTCAGTCTGGAAAACCCAAGCCTCCCCACCTTGTCTCCACATCTTTGGAGTTAAAACTCTCTCCATACACACAGCAATGGAGATGCAGGTCAAAGCAAGTCTCCTGCACTTCCTGCCAAATCCAAAGAACCTAAACAACCTGTTCTTTTTTCCTTTTCACAGCAGGCTCACATGCTAGATTTGATTCCCCATCTGATTTTTCTTTCTTTCTGAAGGAAAACATTTTAAGAAGTTACTGCAGCAAGCTAAAGTAGCCTTAAGTAGAGGATTTTGTCACTATAATAGCTACAGCAATAAGTAACTCATGGAAAAGGGCAAAGGGCTTCCATTCTTTGAGTAACAAGAGCCACTGATCCAAGACCTTTGCTTTATGTAACCTTGGAGGAAGTCCTGAATGAAAGACATGGTCCCACCTCAGACTCTGCAGGCTAAGACACCTCTACAGGCATAAATGCCTCCTAATCACTACCAGCAGTACAGCTTAATAAAGCAGTCTTCCTGCAAAGCAAGAAAATCCAAACCAGCAAGTTCCAAAGTCCCAAATAATCTCATCTCTTTTCCCAATTAAGAGCAAAGTTTTTGCATCTGTGAACTTGATTATCCCTGAGAAAGGTATGTTGGAATAGTTAATTGTGGCTATAATCAGCTTGCTTTTTTTTTTTTTTTTCCTTTGAGACAAGTGTTTGTTCTTACAACTTGCATTTGTGAAGTCGTTTTACTCTCCTAAAGCACTTTAGGAAGCATTTCCTTCTCTAGTACTTTAGCAATACTTGTTGGCATAGTGATCAATCCTGTGTTCACCACAAGCCTTCATTCCCCAACACCAAATTTTAGCACTGCCTGCTTAGTTTATTGCTACCTGTACAGTCCTACAGCCTTGAAAGAGGTTGCAGTGGTTCAGTGAAATGCAGTCTGACCTGATAACCCCTGTAGTTATTAGGCAGATTTTTCAGAGAAGGCTGATTTGCATCTCTGGCTAGTGATTAGGGGTTTTGTTTGGTTTTTTTTTTTTTTTAAGCTACCTTTCTGAAGGTGCTCCTAATTGCTCTTGCTACCATTAGGAAGCTAGCAGTCAGCTTGACCAAGAGCTATATGCTGCGCTTATGGTGCTTTTATGTTCAAGTACAGCCAGTCTCTCTCTGATCAGAATCAGAAGTGTGGATTAGCTGAACACATGGCTAAAAGGTTATACACACTATGAAAAAAAAAAATAATCTTACAGAGGCACCTACAAAAGATCAGGTAAGCTAGAACCTACTTCCCTCCTTCACTGGGTATACAAAAATGTTGAAGCTTATCTACTGATAACACTACAAGAAATTGCATGTGAAGTAGCTGGGGTTCTCCAGGGTGACCCTGCTTCTCCCTTGGTGCTCTGGAAGAGAACTGGCAGCTCTTTGGTTTTGTACGTACCTGACTGAGGGCAAAAAGTCTATTTCTGGCTGCTATGGCCTCTTCTCATTGTTGTCATCCCTCTTGCCAAGTGATGAGAGCGCCTAGTACACTATAGTTCAGATTATCTCATAGGCTGCTTTTCAAACTATTCCACTCCACACATTCCCTCCACTGTCAGCAGAACCACCCCGCTGTTATAACAACTATAACATAGTAGTTTAAAAAAAAAATCAAGTTTGTTTTAGGAAGAATATTTATAGAAAATACAGCTGGCTAATGTTCATGCACATTTAGTTTACATAATATAGGCAATTCAAGAAAATATATTCCTGATCTATATAAACTTTACCCTATACAAGAAGTTAAAGGATGCTATTGGCTTGCAAATACCAAATCAATTGTGTAAGAAGTGCTTTTAATCAGCTTTATTTACAATACACACCCAGCTTCCTTCAAAAGTACCAAACCTCTCTGCTATTTTGGTACTCTCCCCTACCCCTCACTGATGTGGGAAAATAGAGTAAGAAAATATGGAAGCAAAGTAGCAAAATCAACCAGTCTCAAATTGAGGAGTACAAGACTGAGGACTTTATTACTCTAACTACTTGTAACATAAGACAACCTGAGATCCAGGAGTATAGTTTGGACACTCACATAAACTAGCAGGTATTCGTTCTGGGGTGGGAGAACTTACTATAGAAAATTCTTACAACTTTCTTTGACCATATTTTTTTTAGCAAGTGGTTGTTACTTGCCCCAGATTATTCTTCCAGAAAATTTTTTACTTCTGCTTTTATGAAATCAAGGACAGAGACCCTTGCCATCACTTCTGAAAGACATAAGTTTCTGTAGAAGTTTCTATTGGCATTGCAACCTTAGTTTAAAGAAATTCAAGATCTGCAACTGCATGTGTTAATGACAAGGTGGAAATAGGTATTTCAAGAGGCAGTAGTGAAGGATATTTGCTGCATAGGCTTCTGCAAGACAACTATATAGGCAGCACAAGAATTTGATTAAAAGCTAATGCTCTAGAAGAGTCTAAAACAGCATGCTGATGCAGACTACTAGAGCATCAGGATAAGTTTCAATTAAAGCAGTCAAATAACCTGACAGTTGCAAACAACTTAATAGCTGAAAACCTGCACAGGCAGCCCAGTCAAGCACTATAGCCAGAGAAAAGAATGATTATAGTCTCACATACAATATATTTCTTAGAAGCCATCTGTAACCATGATACTGGTAGGGAAAAACAGCAGCTACCTTTAACAGGGAAAAAAAAAAAAAAAAAAAAAAAAAAAACAAACACCAAAACTCCACTTTTATGATACTGTTATACCAATTCAAATATAAGTAATATGCCAGAAGAGCATTACAATACAAGGGGTTTTCCTTTCAGAAAGCAAAGGGTAAGGGAATCAGTTCTTTCACATAATGACTTCCTCAACAATCCTTATTTCCAACATTTTACTGCTCCCTCCAGCATTCATTTAACAAGGAGGCAATTTTATTCAGTGCTTTAAGCCCATCTCCAAAGCTGTCAACTAAAACCATTCACTACTGCATAAAACCAACAATGCTAGTGCACAGCAAAATACAGGGTATAAACTAATCAAGTTCATTTCAAAGCATGCTTTTTATTCTAGCTAAAAGAACATAAGAGGTGGTCAAAGCACCATGTTTAGAGAATCCTCTTCCCAACCCTAAACCTCTCACATTATAGAGGAAATGCTATTCATTGGAGAACTATCTATAATCTAGCCAAATGACACTGAAATTGTTTGATACAGTATTTTGTTAAACTAAATACAGATGGATATGATAGAAAGCAAGTTCCAGCTTTTACTGCATTCAAAACAAGTCAGATAAACACAAAATCCCTTTCAAAGGAAAGTACTATGCACAGCTGGGTTTTGATGCAGAGAGAGAAAAAAGTGAAGGAGGAAGACTGTTTATCCAAAACACCAGAGGCTTAGGATCCACACGCTTCTGTCTGGAAACAGTTTATAATCTTCTCTTAAACACCAGATCAAAAAAAAACCTGCAAGTTTCAGAATTAAGACAAATTAGGCTTCATATAGCACAAGGGAACAAGAGACCTCAAAACACACCTGCCCTGACATACCAAACATGCTCCCAACCTATCTACTTGTGCTACATACATGCTCGGAGGTACATAAGCAAGCTGTTCAAATGAATAGTAATAACAGCATGTTACATCTGAAACTTCACTACATTAAACATTATGGAGAAACTACATTTGATTCCAAGAACCATTTGGGCCATTAAAAAAAAAGTACAATCTAGACAATTCATTTCCTAAGCAATCAAATGCTTTCCCTAAAACACTATTAAGGACTACTTGACAGTTCACATTTTCATAAGAAAAAGTGATAGCTTTCTTATAACTTCAGTTATTCTCCAAATATAAGCAGTTTTGATATCATTTTTGTGATTCCACAGACAAGAAGTTCCAGGATGTCTGTTACAGCTTTTTCAAACACTCAAGCATGACAAGAATCTTCTTAGGTTCATTCCAGTATCATTTAGCACAGAGAAAGAGATAAAATTTGCATCCATTTTGTGAATATATGTGATCTCACAGGCAGTGTACTGAATAGAAAGTGAAGCACTCAAATACAGTATCCTGAACTGCAACATCTGTGTCAAAACCTATCAATTTTAACATTCCTTATAGTTTCCCAGGGAAGAGACAGCCTTACAATTGCACAGTTCCCTGTTCAATCCCAACTGCATAACAGAATCCCAAACGTTTGCCTCAAACAGAAAATAAAGAATTGGGTTTCCTTCTTTGTAGCACTTGCAAGCACTACTGTCTCTCTCAACACAGCAGTTTTCTTAATATCACTGATGCTGCATTATCATCACCTGCTACATCGGCTCAAGCAGTCAAAGGCAAGATAATCTACCACACAGCCTGCTCCAAGAAGATTTAGAGCAGGTAAGTAAAGAGAAAAAACAAAGAATTACCTTTCTGCCTTCTAGCACTCAGCAAGATCTAGAGGTTGAAAGTTTCCAGATGGTTATTGTAGAGGGCTGCTGCACTACCACCTAGTTGTGGACCAGATGTACCAACCTGGCTGAGAATCATTCTATGGTTACATTTAGCATGTAGTATTCAGTGTGAGTTACTGTCAGAGGTTCCTGCTTTTAATTCTTATTCTCCAAACAATATAAAAAAAGAATGGGTATTCTATGAGATAGGTGTAGAAATAAAACCGGTGAGACATAACGAACACACAGAAGGCTGGAAGAACTGCACAGCTCTAGCAGTCTGGAGAGAACCATGAATCAGTGCAACACTGCACCTAGAACAGCTAGCAGGGAAGCTAGGCAGTACCTATTGTTTGGTAACAAGTGTGTTGTGAGCCCTAAATACCACACAGGATAAATTATGCTTCATACCCAGTTTTAAAAAACCACCTTGAACCTACCAGATCAGTATGTGTACCAGAGGTACACAAGCATCATACCACAGCTGAAGCTGTGGGGTTTTTAAAAAGTCTTAATAAACCAGAAATTTACAGTGCAGCAACACCGAGAACTAGACTTAGATATATCTTCTTTAGACCTAAAACACTCTGACAATTTACTAATTCACAGCAACCTTGGGTGTTTGTTTTCATCGTAATCTAGAACAAAGTTAATCAGTCACCTCCAGCCAGGAAAAGATTTTGCAAGGTTGTTAAATGTTTACTGCTGATTAGCAAAACTAGTTCTGATCTATAAAGCTTTATGACAGCAAAGGGTTTCATTTTCACACTTACTCACAGAATTTTGAGATTTTTCTTCCCTTAAGAGGACTTCCCAAAATTTTACATCAAATAAGCATTGACCCTTTACAGGTCTCAGAACACCATCACAAATATTTAAGAATTATGAGGTATCTGCATGCACTTACTAAGAATGAATCAAAGTCACAGAAGTGATGTATTCCTAAAGCTTTTAATTTCTAAATGCTCAGAGATTCTGATCTCTAGAAGAATCTCACTATACAGCTTCTTGACTCAACTGCTTGAACAAGAGATTTTGCACCACTGCTATCTCCAGATGGGAAGGCACATTGTTCTCAGTGATGCAGCAAGACATGGTTTTATGCAAGATAACTAGACTATGCAAGACTGTGTTTGTACACAGATGCAACCACCGAAACACTGAAGCCACACTCTGAAGGTTCTATAGCAGCTAAGTT
Organism: Tyto alba; assembly: GCF_018691265.1. Lineage (NCBI taxonomy): Eukaryota > Metazoa > Chordata > Aves > Strigiformes > Tytonidae > Tyto > Tyto alba. The sequence goes on along the minus strand of NW_024881303.1, from coordinate 5,204,679 downwards.
TCTTGGAGGACCAAAATTTTCACTTAGCTTATTTGCAGTGCTAACCCAGCTTGTCTACTTCTGGTTACATACTCTAGAACTGAAGTTTCACAAAATTTGCATTTATACATTCCAACAGATATTAAGTAATGCACACAAGTGGCACAATGGTTTGTAGAACAGAAAACAAGTTTAAAACCACATATAGTTCTCCCTCAAATTTTTTCCTTTGGAAATCAAGCTCTTTCTTAGCCAAAACCCACAAAGACAGTCAGCATACTATTACTATTTTTGTTCACCAGCTTTCAAAAAACAAGCCACCCCATATGTTTCTCTCTATCTAGATTTCTTTTACTTTAAAGGCAAGGATGTCCTATGGGGCAAACCAGACCAAGAACACAGAGGATCTGTTTAAAGCAATGCTTCCCAAAGTACAGGCTATAATTCCAAAGAGTATTACAGGACTTAGAAGCAGCATTCACAAGCCAAATAGAAATTCATCTGTAGAAATAAAGCTCATGAGCCCAAGACTGGAATCGGAAGTAGATTCCCCAGAAAAGCATGTCTAAAAAGAGCTAGTTCAGACACACAGAAATCAAGTAATCGATTACAGTTGGCTGGCTCAAGAGATGGCCTTTTGCCCTCAAGTTTTTATTTGACATCACTCTCCATAAGGACACCTTGGCAATGATATGCTGTTTTCAGCTGAATAGGGGAGTAGTACAATGCTAAGGAATTTTGCATCCCACTCCCCTCCAGTGCATGAGGATATGCAAGCACAGACATAACCTGAGTCTATCTCCTTTTTCTGTAGGTTTTGCAGAAACCCAAATTCTTACCTCTTCTCCCTTGCCCAGCTAAAGATACTGCATAGGCATTTCAGAAAATAAAGAGCATACTCCTTTGCTACTCTGTCAATACTTTAGCATTATATCCATAAGAATATCTGTAAGGGTTTCCCACAACCATTTTACTTTCCTCTTGCAGACCTACCGCAGCGGAAAGAGCTGCTGCACTTGCTTTCATTATGTAGAATTCTCTCAGGCAAGAGTTGCCATTGCTCTACCACCCTGAGGGGTAGCAGAAGAGAAGAACCATGTACACAAACACTCACACCCCAGCAGTCGGTTTCAATATCTTTGTCTGTAATACTCAGAGGTAAATATTCTGGAAACATCCATTATAACAGAACAAGACTGAAGTCCACTAGAGAGGCATTCCTGTCTGGACCAATCCCAAACTCCTTCTTTCAGAGTTTTGGCCAAGGACAAAAAAAAACCTAACTAGGCTATTTTACAACCACTTGGAAAGGGAGACATTTCATATCTAGAAAATTTCATGTTTATGTTGAGTTATACAGAATATTGGTCTGAGTTCTGAACTGAGCTCATAGATGAGATGCAAAAGTATGAGGCTGCTCAACTACATGGGACATAATTTGCAACTGCCAAAAAGTTTCAGGTGGTGTTCAAAGCGACTCTAAAAAGCTGGTTTCCCAAGAAAAGCAGACACTCGGAATTATTCTTCAGGGACAACTTTTTCCACTGAGCAAGAAGAGATGAACTGATCCAAAGCAAAAGTATGTATCATCACAAGACCTATGTTCTATACCAAACACTTCATGAAGCACACTTACTTAAGGCTTTTCTAGTACGCCAATAACAACCAGAAAAGTTTCTCATCCCGAGGCACTGTGCTGACTTGCACATACAAACACAATGAACATTTACTATACTGAATTTTTCTTCAAACACCTGTGACAGACCTTATGGTGTGGCCCAGGCTGTCACTATGGATTATTCTTCTACATCCAAACCTCTTCCCCCACTACTTGTGGTGCCAGAACATTTGCATCCATTCCCATTCACGGAGAGTTGACATGCCACCATTACTGCAGGCAGTAGAGGTGAAACAACAGTAGTGACAAAGACAACAATCAAAAAACAAGGAGTTTCATATGCCAGAGAACCAGCAAAGCGTGATTTCCTCTGGGTATGTGTCTTGCAGTTGGATTCCTTCTTTGTCTACTAAGGTGACAGCTCCAGTTGAAGCTTTTTCCTCAGAGGTGAGAATCAGAGTCACATGGACTCCCTGATGTCTAACAAGGCGGGGGTGTGGGGGGCTCATTCATCTTACAGACTCTCCTCAATAGAGCTCAAACAGCATTGGGAGACTTTGGAATAAAATCAGCTCAGTGACATACTTCATTTCCAGTTACAGACTACAAGGCTCACCTGTCACTACATCTTTCAGTAAATCACAAAGTATTCATCAGAAGCAGATAGAAAATGAGTGGAATAGGGAGCTAATAGTGCCAGTAGATTTGAGGATGTGGTGTCCTCCCACAGGACTGCCTAGACAGCTGGGAGCAGTAGCTACGTCAGACAACTGACTTCATCTGTTTGGGTCATCACCCCAAAACTGACTACCTTGTCCTGCCCCTACCCACTGTTTGCCCTTTAGGGTCTCAAAGACGCACCAGATCCTTAATCAGTTTGTCCCACACCACTTAAATACAAGGAGTTCTAGAAGCTAGGAGCAATTATCATGATCAATTTGAAACAGGCACCTGTTCAGAACTTATCTAGATTTCAACCAGGCTTAATTTACGCCAAGACAAATCACACATCTGAACAGTCATTATCTGGACTTTTGTTCTTCCAAAGCAAAGATGAATAAAACAACAAATAATATGAAGCTAAAAAGTCCTATCAAATATTGCTTGCTATACCACTTTTTTAATTTTGACAACAGCTGTCACACTTGGCATAGGTCTGTACATCAAATCAAACTCCTCTTTCCAAAAAAAAAGTGGCAATGGCATATGTAAAATCCATGAGTGGAAGAAGAAAATTAAAAGTTTAGATTGTTTCTAGACAAACCACTCTTCAGACTTAGTCATGAATATAGGTAGGAAGTTACCTTCGTTTAAGTAAACAAAAGACTGCTTGACCAACCCAGTGGCCTTCTATGATGGAGTGACTACCTTGGTAGACAAGGGAAGAGCTATAGATGCTGTCTATTTGGACTTCCGTATGACCTCTGACACTGTCCCCCACAACATCCTTCTCTCTAAATTGGAGAGATTTGGATGTGATGGGTGGACTGTTTGGTGGATGACGAATTGGCTGGATGGTGGTCAATGGCTCAGTGTCCGGATGGAGACTGGTGACAACTGCTGTCCCTCGGGGTATGTAGTGGGACCAGTACTGTTTAATATCTTCATCAGTGACACAGACAGTGGGATTGAGTGCACCCTCAGCATGTTTTCAGACAACACCAGGCTGAGTGGTGCGGCTGACACTCCTGAGGGACAGGATGCCGTCCACAGGAACTTGGACAAGCTTGAGAAGTCCACCCATGTGAACCCCACAAGGTTCAACAAAACCAAGTGCAAGGTCCTACACCTGGGTTGGGGCAACCCCCAGTATCAACACAGGCTGGGGCATGAAGGTATTGCGAGCAGCCCTGCAGAGTAGGACTTGAGGGTACCATTGGATGAAAAGCTGGGCATGAGCTGGCAATGTGTGCTCACAGCCCAGAAAGCCAACCCTATCCTGGGCTGTACCAAAAGCAGCGTGGCCAGCAGGTCAAGGGAGGGGATTCTGCCCCTCTCTGCTACTTTAGTGAGATCCCACCTGGAACACTACATCCAGCTCTGGAGTTGTGAGCACAGGAAAGACATGGACCTGTTGGAGTGAGTCCACAGGCCATGAAAATTATCTGAGGGCTGGAACACCTCTCCTATGAAGAAAGGCTGAGAGAGTTCTGGTTGTTCAGCCTGCAGAAGAGAAGGCTCCAGGGAGACCTTAATGCAGCCTTCCAGTACTTAAAGGGGGCTTAGAAGAAAGATGAGGACAAACTTTTTAGCAGGGCCTGTTACAATAGGACAAGGGGTAATGGTTTTAAAGCAAAAGAGGGTAGATTCAGGCTAGATACAAGGAAAAAATTTTTTTACAACGAGCGTCAAAAGACACTAGAACAGATTGCCCAGAGAGGTAGCAGATGCCTCCTCCCTGGAAATGTTCAAGGTCAGGTTGGACAGGGCTTTGAGCAACCTGAGTTGAAGATGTCCCAGCTCACTGCAGGGGGGTTGGAGTATATGGCCTTTAAAGGTCCCTTCCAACCCAAACCACCCTATGAATCACTTACATGTGTTTCACTTAGTTCATGCACAAGTAAGAAGTGGGGGGGGAAGGGGCAGGGGAGAAGGTCACTTTGTACATCTGGTTTTAATGAACAAGTTGTTTTTAAAAATCAATATACTTATTTTCTGGAAATTAAAGAGCATCATACATGCTTATCTAACAATATCCTTTTTTTAGTTTAACTCAACTAAGTGTTTTGCTCCCTTGACTTACACATAACAAACTGATCTTCAATGCATTTCTCTGACTCTACATAGCACAAAGTATCACACTTTTACCACCTGACATATTCATAACGAATTTCATCAGTTCATGAAACTGAGACTATTGTTTCTTCTCAGCTGCCATCTCTGCCCAAAATTTACAAATGAGCCCATACTCTTTCTGGCTCCGATCTGAATAGAGTCTGCAACTGGAATCTAGCCAACCCCAAATCCAGTTCCTTCCTGCCTGCCTGCACTGGCTACAAAATGCCCAGAGGAAAAAGAGCAAATCACTTTTGCCACAAAGATTTGCTTACCCTTTAACAAAGTATCATTTTACAATTGTTCTCTCTACCCTGAGAGATTTCCATTAGGTAAAACCTTAATATAAACCAGTCTTCTCCAAGAAGCATAAGGTGCCAACTAGCAATATATGATCAGAGGCCAATTCCTGAACTGAATTTAAAGTCACATTGCACATAATAAACTATTACGTATGCTGAGCTTGACTTAGACCCTGCTAATCACTTAAACCCTAGCTTTTCTTACAGAGGGAACTGTACTTTATATTTTGTAGTCTTCCTGCATCCTTACATGGAAAGGCATTTGCTACATTAAAGCAGTCTCTGCATGCTGGAAACTCAAAACTTGCAATAAAACTAGATATATAGCACTCAAGTACTGCAGCTGAAGTGCGATTGTGCAACCAAAGAGATAAGGCAGGGCTGAGCCAGCAATGTAACAGCAGTATTTTGTGCTCAAACACTGGAAGTAAGGCACAAAACACAAGTCAGAAGTTAAGGCTTTTTTGCTCTGACAGCAACCAGACCGAAAATGCTGCAAACAATGGCTTATTTATCTCTCAAAGGCTAAAGGAGGAACATATTTAGAACTTTTGGGAAAAGTCTGTCAAAGTCTTTAAACGGGTGCAGGGGCCTACTACCAAAACCAGTTATTTGAGAAATGTTTTCTGAATTGTGGAAAAAAATTGCAATGCACATATCTAAAAACAAATGAGTAGCTTGTAGTCTCTACCCTGACACCTTCAGCAAGACATCTTACCTAAAGGAAAAAAATCTCACCAGTCAGTAAGATTAAAGCACTGCAGCTTCCACATATGCTGACCATGGAGGCATGTTCCTGCAACCTCTGGGAACTCTGGTACAGTCCCAAGGGCAGCTGGCTTGCCAGTGGTGTTTAAGGGCATATCTCATGCTTCAGATTTTTCATTAATCCAGTGAAGACCAGCTAAAAAAATAATTAAAAAATAAAAAAGAACAGTAAAAAGCCATGCAAGACTGATCTGTTTGGCTATTGCCAAACTTCCTTCTCCAGATTTAGCTCTGATGGAAGTTACTCAGCTGCTCATGTCAACCAAAGCTTGTCTCCTCATAGATCTGCCCCAAGACCAATTTGTTCCATTTGCCTAATTTGCTGGTAGATTTTTTGGCAAAAATCACCAAAGTACTGACAGCCCATTAAATTAAATCTTCTGGCAGAATCCGATTAGGGAACTCTCTTATGAAGAAATCATCTGTCCCCACTGCTGTTCTGGCAGCAGGGGTACAGGTCTGCAGCAAGGCACTGTAACCTCTCCCATTACACACATGGTTCTGCAACAGGACTTCTACCCACAGCCTCTGACAAAAGGCCACACACTGAACTCGTTAATTCATACTCACTCCCGGATGCACTGGGAAACTATTCCAGCAAATTTTAAGATTCAGAAAGTAATTCAAAGTAGGTCTTACACATCTGTTAGCAGAAAGGTTAGGACAACTACAAGGTAATGAATCCTAACTAGCGTGAAAGATGCCTCTCCAATGCCAAAATGATTTTTGAATCCAAGTATTGAGTTTCACAGCTGTTTGCTCTCAGAGGTCAAGCACAGACTAGGATGAAGGCAAGTTGGAAGTACAACAACATTTTGGTTTATTAGTCTATGTTCCATAAAAAAAGTCATCTGTGAGCTACAGAACCCTGTCACAGGATGTGCAGGGAAGCGGGAACCATACAGCTCTTAATATCTTTCAACAGCTTGGGCTTCCCTCTGAAAGAAGGACATACACACACTACTCCTGTTTCAAAGGCTATGACTCCACCATTACTAAATCAGACATCAACAATCAAAATAAAGTCATGCTGTTGCACATGAAGAAATACAGCTGTGCTTATATCAAAGTTTCAGTCCATTAACTTCTGTGTCTAGACTAAACAGTTCTTTCACTCTTCCTAAAGGCACATGCTAGAGAGCTTACACATTTGGTCTCCAGTTTATTTGTAATACACAAGAGGAGATTTAAGCTTTTATATGCTTCAATTTGTTTAGATTACTTTCATACAGTGACTAATTGTCTTCACAGGCAGTACCACTTTGTCTTCATCCATGACACTCACATGCTTTAGGAGGATACACCTCAAATTTGAAGCCTACCTGTTTGTTTCTACATTACTGAAGCCATCTACTTTGAGGAATAAAATTGTTTCATGACAGCTTATGAACTTACTGGATTCTAAAATAAAGCTAGCATGCATACCTGAGGGTGAAGAGCGAGTAATTTGAAAGCCTACTAAAGCATCACTGCAGTTGAATATGAAGACTGCCTTTCAAAAGTGTTTATCAGTTAAAGACTATGCCAACACTTCTCCTTTGTCCTCAATTCTTGAATGTAAAGAGGGAAAAGGAGAATTCTGCAACAACAGGGATCAGTTAACATTACAATACTCAAGATAACCATAATGATTCTTGGCCTTCTCCTTTTTATCTCTAATTTTTCTTGCCTGTCCCCATTCCTCTGTGGAGGCAGCACTGTAAACTGACATTTTATGTTAGTATTTGTCTGACTGTGCAACTGGCTGCCTTCATCTCTATTTAACGCAATTAGTTGCTACACAGTAATGTAGCTATATCATAGTTAATATAAGTAATAAATATGACAGATGAACATTAGGTCTTTATTGCCAAACACTTCATAAGGGCACATGTGGCCTTCGTACCACTCCCTAGCACAGGAAGCCTTCTGCTACGTAAGATCAGGAACAGTCACACATCTAGTTCCTCCTCCCTGAATCATGCTACTTTTATCTACAGTGAAGTTAGGATACCCAGTGTACCTAAGTCCAATATTAAAGATGATATTGGTAAATGGGGAAAAAAAAACCACACCTAAGATAAATCACTTCCAGAGGCACAAAACAAGGCTTGCCTACTTTGCCTCCCTACAGGAGGAACAAATTGCTATTGATAGAAGCAGGCCTAACAGGTCCTTCAGCAATCGGCACCTTCATATTACACCTAATCAAATTGAGCTCATCTCAAAACCACTTTGCTTTTAATACAAACTCTTCAGCATTGTAGATGTTGTCTGCATCCATTTTCACAACCGCTGTTTATAATATCTTTCATCAATATGACATTTCTGTTGTGAAACAAAGGAAAGCTTTTAGCTGAATTATTCTTTCTTCACTGTGAGCTAGTAATAGCCATTACTACGAAGCTGCATGAGAACACTTCTGACTGAACTTACAGGACTTCATATTCTACCCTTGGAAGAACTGAACAAAACTTCAATGAAAAATAGCTAATACTTGCTACTTTTAGCAACAGAAGTTATACTAATCAGAACAAGTAAGAGCTACATCTAGACAATGCAAATCCAGTGTCACCTTGTTCACACATCATTCATAACCCAAACATATTACACCATGCCCTCCTACCACACAGTGTCTCAGTAACAAGTTTTCAAAGACTGAATGTTTATATCAAAACTGTTGAAGCTTTGCTGTGCAAAGATATCCTGAAAGGATCATCTTATGGTACCTTAAGCTCTATTAACTGTAGCCAACAAGTGCTCTTTGTGGGAAGGGCAGTAGAAAGATGCTTATTTTGTAGACTCAGTCAAATCCAAAGACAGGTTGCTTTTTCTGCTGAACTCCCAGAACCACGATGGCTACTCAGACAATAAGAAAACCCCACAAACAGTTTACTGCCTGTCACCCTTCCCCTCTCCCAGTCTTTGGGTTTAAATCGCATAGCCAGAAGTACACCCATTATATAGTCACCAACAGTTCACAGAAACCCAGCCAGTGAATATTTGCACAGAAGGTCATATCACGAGGTTAAATGTACAAGTCATCACAGAAGGGGCACATCTGATCATCCAGAGAGGATGCACAGTGGTGTACCACAACGGAATAGCTGGGACAGGACTGCTCCAGCTATTCCCCCACACAGTGCTCTACTGCTCTGGAAGCTCCCACTGCTCTTGACTGTACTATTTGCTTAATGTAAGGACCAAGACCTATTCTAGGCCAGTGGGTAATAGGATTAAAAATCTAATCCCGGATATTACTTACAGTTTGCCAGAGAAGTTACAAATTGGTCCCCAAAGTATGTGAATGATGCTATGATCTCAAGACCCAGTACTAACCTGCATAAAGCTACAGTAATTCTGAACTGTATCTTGTCGAGAGAGAAATGTCATCTAAAAACCCCCAACATAGTATTAGCATATGCAGGTGATAAAAGTGAAAAATGTGAGGACACCATTTAGTGATATATTTATAAAACAAACAGAATGAGAAGATTTGCCTTACAAGTCTCTGGAAGTGGTCACACCCTTTATGCCAGCATCCCTGTTCCTATTCCCCAAGATTTAGGCTTGTGACAAGTCACACGTAAGCTTTACAGTGCTGACCTTGGGCCAGAGAGAATAAACATGAGGGTGTTTGTTGATAAAAGGAAAAGCACCCTCAACACAAGTGAGATTTAGGGTATTAAACAGTACAAATGGAACAGGATTTGACAGCACAAAGTACACCTGGAAACCAACTAGAATTTCTGCTTCAGTCTGGGAGCTCAGACTGAATCCTCCTCTATTTCATTTGCCTTGCTGCCACAGGGCAAATCAGCCACAAGTATGACAGTGCAGAATAACCCAACACAGCTCTAGCTGACATCATGAGAAGCACTTATACTAAACATGAAGACTGCAACTGTACAACATGCTAGAAGAGTTGTCTTTGGAAGGTTTCACACCCACACATCACAGATACTCAAGACAAATTCAGAACCAAAGCATGTGCAGACAATAGCAACAAGAGAAACAACACAAGATAACAGCTGTTTCAGGCTACCTAGACAGCTGTTGCCTACAGGCACATCTATAGTATTTTGCAAACAGTTGTAAAACTTCTCTGCTGGCACTCTGAACTAATAAACTCTACCTTCACCAAGGCACACTGGCTCAGGCACAATGCCATACTACACTCACGCAGCTTCTCATTAGCTTAAGAGTACAGGAAAAGAAGGTTTCATCTTCTCAAAGTATCAAGTTGATACGTGCTATCACAACTGAGGAATAAGGACTAAGCAAGTTAGAGAGCAGCATTAACTCCATAATAAATGAGTATAAAACCACTATAATTTAGTTTGAACTGGATAATAAAAAGTTCCTGACTTCTTAGGAAAAATCTGTTCTCAAGCAACCTTGTAATCACAGTTGAAAAACAGCCTGCTGTTAAGATGAAGCATGAAATAGCTTAAGCAAGATGCTGTTTTCAGCAACAAAAAAACAAATCTTAATAGCCTAGAAAGTAATTCCTAGGTTTATATGCATATTTTAAAGAAGAACCAAGTGGACTTGCACAGTATCTACTCATTTATAAATTTCAGCTGAAAATGGAAAACTATATATCCCCGATTCTGCCAAGATAGGAAAGGAGCAGCTATTTGGTTCTACAAGGGAATACATCAGTCAAAGGCAACAGTCTTCCATTTCTCAGATTTATTTGCTCAGAGCAAAAAGGTTGTTTTCCATATTTTAAGAAAAAAAATTAAGTCTTCCACTTCTACATGTATGATCTGCTGCCTGTACATGACAAGGGGATTACAGTTTAACTTCCAGAATGCACCGTTTCCTTTTCATTACAAGCATTAAGCATGCAGATGTTTGATGCTCTGATTTGAGTCAACAAATACAGATTTTAGCTTTTAGAGTTTGAAGTTTCTACTCTCAGATTTCACATTGGTATTGAGATGCTGTGAATAAAGCCTACAGCTGGATACAAATTTGCACTCTGAGAAAGTCAAAAGTACTCCAAGGAATTGGATAGTCACAGAGAACCAACTTGAGTGTGTTTTCTTTCTTAGCTTAAATGAAGCAAAACATTTGCTCTATCCAGCCATACAGAGGTTTTCACTGAAAAAAAAAAAAAAATCCATGAATCTTTCCTCAAATATAATCCTTTCTACTATTTTTTTTCTACATTGCAGTTAATGTTCTATTCAGACATAATACTTCTTGTGTTTGATTAATCTACTTGCAAGCTCTGAACTGGCACTAATCACATATTCTCAATATGCAGCATCTAAGATCCATCATAAACTAAGCACAAGACAAAGGTCTCGAAGAAGCCACTGTCAATATCAAATAAAAAAATAAATCAGTTTCTCCAGAACAGCAAGTGATTCTCAGAAGAGAATCATGACCTTGAACATATTTAACGGGTGGCTAGCATTATTTGCTATAGACAGTCCTTTAAATGAAGCCTAAAGCACATTTTTAAATAAGGCCGAAAAGCAGAACGCAAGTCACCTAAGCAGTTTCACCAATATATTTACATCTTGTAGTGCAGAAAATTACAGAATCATTAAAGCTTCAGCTTGATATCGAACAGCAAATCCATGTAAGTGCAAGTTAAGTCCCCAGTTTAATGCCATAGCCAGAATGACCCTCGCTCTGCCTTCGGTCCATAAACAGAAGCAAACAGATATCAAGGACAAGCAGAAATACCATATTGTGTCTGCATTTGTCAACGCCACTGGAAAACTGCATCAGCTTCTTCTTGAACTGCACAGCAAGAGATTAACAAGAGTTCCATGAAAAGCCAGATAAATTAAAAACTGGAAATGTGCTTAAAAGTAGGAAACACTTCAGAAACTTTATTTAGCTTGTTAAGGAAGTAGTGGTTAAGGAGCAACTTTGATAAGTCAGAAGAAGCATATATGAGAAACAGGAATCCAAATATGGAGGTCCCTTCAGATTAACACAAAAAGATATGTTTCAAATCTAAATTTGCTCCAAGCGGTCCATCAATCAGTACAACTTCCCTAAAGTTACTGTAGAATTTATCACTGTAAACATTGATGAGAATTCTATTCTATTTTTCAAAAAGGTTAAATTTAAGCGGAACTACAGGCTTTTTATTCAAGGATGTCCAATAGTCCACATTAAACAAAGCTCACATAACAATTCATACTGGCTCCTTTAGCCACTGCAGCCTCTCAGTTAACGGATTCATTTATTTTAATGGTTGACTCTGGAAAGTTTATACATAAAATGCTGACAGTGGTTTCAAAGTGACCACTGTAACAACACCGAGCAATAGTCCTTAGTTTTGTCTAGTTAGATAAAAGAATTGATTAGATTTGCAAAACCCATTATGACTGTAAGACAGTCTTCCTCAGCTGGGGATGCACCAGGCTGTACCTCCTTCCTCATTTAGAGTAGCTAACAGAAGTCTTTCATTAATCAGAAATACTACTCTTACACGCACCCACCTATTGGAAACCACATCCAAAACTTCTTAGAATTGGTTGCAATATATCACACTGAAAGTATCTAATGTCAGGTACAAAATCCTTTCATCACTGAAGAACTCAGACATTGACTAAAAGTTATACTTCTTTGGTATTCCTCCTTCAACTTACATCATTTTAACCTAGTGACTTTTCTGAGAAGCTAAAGCTGCTCCTAGACATCACTAAATATTGGAAAAGTCTACAAAGATACAATCATGCAGTCCTAAAGGAAGAGAGATTTCACAGTGCTAGGCCATTGGGATCTGCCTTCAGTGAAAGCTACCCCACGCAGCCAGGGACCAGCACCCACCACACACGACAAAGCCATGCTGGCCTCAATGCCTTTATGCCAGTAAAAAATATTCACAGTGCAATTCAGACCTGGGGGGAAAAGGGGTACTGGGAGGAAGGGGTCAGGACACACACCTCAAGACACTAACCAGACACCAGACAAGTCAAATGAAGGCTACTGACAGACAACGTACCAAAGCCCTTGATACACTATTCGGGTACTTCTTATTGTATTCAGTATCTCCTTCAAAACTCCCTCCAGACCCATGTTCCAAGAAATATATAATGGGCTATTGCTGTGACGGGACTTTGAATAAAGCTTTTTTTTTTTTTCCTCAAAAAAAAATTAGAATATGAATGTTTCTGCTTCACCAAGAAATCCATAGCCTTTTGTGAACAGATGATGCTACAAGCAGATGTACACAATCAGATTCCACAAGCAGAGTCACAATCAAGCAGATGATCTCTTCTGTACCAGCCATCTTGACCTGCCTGGCTTCATTTACATAAACTGGTTTTATTCACTACAACATTGATTATGTAAACCTCGACAAAATCTTCACCAAACATGCACTGCCACATCACTGACAGAAAACACGTAATCATTTACTGAGAGAAGGTTATTAGAAATGTATTTGCTGCAATGACTGACTTCAAATGCCTTGGGCTTTACCCTCTGATCACATTAACGTGCAGACAAGCGATCACAACTATTGCAAGACAATATAGGAACATGTTCTGGGGGGAGAACTACCTACTGGCAAAACAACGCCTTCCTCGTGATTTAAAGGTCAAGTACAGAACAAGCTGACTTTATTACTGCTAAGACAGAGTAAGAGCAAAAGCTAAAGGGAAAGTGTTGTCATCTTACAAACAGGACTCAGCAGTTTGCCAACTATGCCGATTCCTTTGTTCATCATCCTTTTCACCACCTAATTTAAAAGTCTTACAGCTCAAGAAATAAGTTATTCATCAACATCACAATCGATGCCCTTTTTTTTTAAGCACACACAGTGTCTCAAAACAGCTTTTTTTTTTTTTTTTTTTTAAAAATCTAGCTGTGAGGTCACTCTATCAATTTTAATCAAGTAGTTGTAACAAGAGCTGCGAAGCTACTTTTCTGCCAGTCCACAGGTCTCAGTTTCACTGTAGGGAGCAGAGCAGATTTACATTGTCTTATTTAAATCTTGTAATCTGGAGTTCCATTTAAATACAAAACAGGTATTGAGAATTAATTTTTTTAGAGTACTGAACAGATGCTTAAACTGTTCCAAGACTTCCTAGTCACAAACGTTGAGTCACCAAAGAGAGATGTTTCTATTATTTATGGCACTACATACAACATTTAAGACATCTCTGAGAGGAAACACAGTAATCAACTGCTAAACTGCCAAAGGGATCTTAAACCCCCCATCTTCAGACCAAACATGGCCAACAGAGTTACTGAAGTCACGGCATTTCCTGGAGTGTTTCCATCACGTCTACCTATTTCTACATCACATCCACCAAGCCTATTGTGTCAGTAAGCTGTGAAACAATAGGGCACTGGCTGTCAGTGCAGCCTACAGGACATACTGACCAGAGAGGTTCAGCCACCCGCTTGCAGACTTCTTGTTTGTAATTGTACTACAAGGACAACAGGATTTGTTTGCTTTTTTAGTACGTGTAACACCCAGATGATATAAGCACAGTGGTTTTAGAGAACAGCTGATACTCTGATAAAAACTAAACTCAGTCATATAAAGTTCATTTAAATTTTATTGGCATGTTTCAACACACAGCAGTGAAGATCAAGACCTCTGGCAGAACCGATATGCTGAAATCAATGCATTTCCATATTAAAGGAAAAGCACACCAGACTCTGCTAGGTTAAGATCAGAGCCAAAACATTTCATACTTCTGTACTTTCAACTGCTGCTAAAAATAGTAAAGCAACAGAAAGGAAAATGCTTCCAGCTGTGCACAAAAAGCCTCTGCAGCACAACATCAATTTATGCACTCTAATTTAATTAAAGATTCAACATTATACTATGACTTTATTGTCAGAGACAGTATTGCACAGCTGAGGTTACCCTCCATTTCCACAATTGAAACAGTAAGAACATTTCTTTATTAAATTTAGTTTGATATGGATATTTCTCCCAAATCAAGTTACTTGACTTAAATTCAAGTCTTTCAGGTGCCAGCTATGCCACGTTCATGGGAATAGCTGTATTTTATTCCATGGTAACCATATCTTGACCTAGTCTCGTGATAAGAAACATTTAGCATCCCTTAAAGAAAAAAGGTACCCCACTGGACACACGAGTACTCAGTCTTGGCTGCTCTTTTTATCTGTTCCCAGAGATTCAAACAGTTATTCTGCAAAGGCGAACACAGTTCTTTATGAAATTACTTGACCAAAACAAAACAAAAAAATCCCCAACAAACCAGAATAAGGTTTTCTACGACCCTGCAGCAAATATGTAACAGATTCTGGGGGAGGCTGAGCAACGCGGCAAGGCTGTAACTGTTCTGCTTCACGGATGGCTTGAAACCTTTCGGTTGTATTCATTACTAAAAATTATTCCATTAACCATATGTTTCTACATATTAAACTATCAAAATTAAGCATCTCTTATAAGGTTCACAAGGGCTCTCAGCAAGCACGGCTTAGACCCTTCTTCCTCATCTGCTTCCACGGTGTTCAGCAGAAAGGCTTCAAGCTTTAACAGCAGGGCAAGAACATAATACCAAACGGATTACTTTAAGATCCGTATCAAGCTGAGAAAATAAACATTTCCCCTACGAATCTGAACACAAGCGCTTCACCCTCCTCCCCCCCCCGCCTCTCCTCCTGATTCCAAAGTCATCTCCCCTGCAGCCTGCGCGGAGGGCGAGGGGAGAAGCCGCCAGGGAGAGCCCGGCGAGCGGCTGCGGCGAAGGAGCGCGGCTCGGCAGCACCTGCCGGCGGCACCGGCGGAGGGACGGGGCCGGGGGGGTGCCCCCCCCCCCCCCGCACCCCCTCCCCTCCTCTCCCCACCCCGCACAAAGTTTCTCTCCAGCAGCCCGCAAGGCCCCGCGGCCGCGGTGCCCCGACAGCCCGCCCTCTCCTCACAGGGAAGAGTCGCTGACTAACACCCCAAAAAAACGCAGAGGGGCACGGCGCGAGTGGGACCCCAGCGGCGCTCCGAGGCGGGGGGGGGGGGGGGGGGGGGGGGGAAAGGCGGGAAGCGGCGCCGCCGCGCGCTACCTCAGCGGGGAGATGCGGCCGGCGCTGAGGGGAAGCAGCAACACACATATACACGCACCCCCCCCCCCCCCCCCCCCCCCCCTTCCCCGGGCTCCCCTCACAGAGCTCACCCCAGCACCACCAGCTCCCCGTACTTGACGGGCTCCTTGTTAGGCGCGCAGTGCTCCTCCTGGCTAGGGGAAAACATGGGGCCGCCGCGAAGTCACCCGCCGCCGCCGTCCCACCCGCCGCGGGGGGGGGGGGGTGGGTGAGTCCCGAGCGGGCTCCGCGCTGCGCCCCGCACTGAGCCGGCGCCCGCCGGGCAGCGGACACTACACCCGGGGCGGGGGGGGGGGAGGAGCGCAGGGGGGGACGTACCAACCCGCCGCGGCGGGGGGAGGGAGGAGCAAAGCGGGCGCCCACCCCCTCGTCTGCCCGGCCGCGCGTGGCCCCGCCCCCCTCCCTCTCTCGTTCACCGCCCGCGGAGGGGGCGGGGCTCCGGGCCGCTGCGCTCCTCCCCGTTTCGCGTGTCCTCCTCCTCCGCCCCCCCCCCCCCCCCTCACCGCCAGAAAGTGGTACGGCCCCGCTGTGTTATGTAAACATAGAGTAAAGGGGACGGGGCCGCTCTTAAAGGGGCCGCGCGGCGGGGGGGGTGGGCGGGAATCTCCGGGGGGTCCCGACCGCGGAGGGGGGGGATGGTTTCGAGGTCACTCTGACCGGGAGGTGAGGAGGACGGCGTCCTGGGTTCTAGATCACCTGGGGGACTAGATCACTCTGTGGGGTTCTAGATCCCCTCCTGACCCACACCTCCCTGCAGGTCCCCAGGTTCTAGATCACCTGGGGGACTAGATCACTCTGTGGGGTTCTAGATCCCCTCCTGACCCACACCTCCCTGCAGGTCCCCAGGTTCTAGATCACCTGGGGGTCTGTGTCACCTCCTGCCTGGGTTCTAGGTCACCTCAGGGTTCTGGATATCTCCAGGGGCCGCAGACCACCCCCTGCCCAGGAGGGAGGTCCTGGGCTGCCTGCTGGGGACACACACACACACACACACACCACACACCCCCAAATCACCTCCCCGTGGCTCCACATCTCTGTGTTGCTCTGGATTCCCCTCAGGGATCTCCTAGGAGGGGGGCCCAGAGGGAAGGGGGGCTCCAAACCACCACCCAGCTCCTACACCTTCCCCGCTGCCTCCAGTGACGGGGCCACCATCAGCTTCTGCGCCCATGGCCGAGGAACGGCTGCTCTCCCGTCTCTCACCCCCCGATGAGGCGGGAGCTGTAGCACCCACCTTCCCGCCTCATCTCTCCCGCGTCTTCTTCTGAGGCTGCAGAAATGTCCCCCCCCACCACCACTTTTGTTCTTCAGGTAGAGCTTTGCAAAGCCAGCGCTTTTTAATGCTCCAACTCATCCCTCCAGGCATGACCACCATCTCCAGCGTCACAGGTCTGCTCCAAAGTTGGGCCAGGGCTTCTTTATTCCTTCTAAAAGCTTATTTTCAAAACAACAACAAAACAAAAAGGAAAAAGTCCAGAATGAAAGTGGGTGATAGCGGTATTCCCAAGGCCATGGCCCCTCCTGGAAAGCCCACTCCCTGCAGCACTCAAGCACAAACACATTTTCACTTAATTTCTGACAAATTTGGGTGAGATAAGTCTTGGTGTCAAAAAATTGGTGGTCAGACAGGTGTCGAGGGGCACGTGCCCAGACGCGAAAGCCTTGTGCAACACCAAACCAGACTAAGAAAGCCACAGCATGCAGAAAACCCCCAAACCTCAAACTTTCTAGTGACTTCCAAGGACTTTCCCCTGCAGCCTGTTGCTGCCCCGGTGTCTCCCCCGCCACCCTCTTTGCTCAGAGCTTTACTTCCCTTCTCCCCAGTACCCGACGCAAGCGCAAAACCAACAAAGATTAGCTCGACATCGATCCGTGTCGAGGACGGAAATTCTCATTAGCCGCTATTTGAGGTCTCCAACCCGGGAGCCCGTTAACGAAGACAAAAGTAATTGCAGTGGCCGCCACATTGCTCCTGACCATCACCAAAAAGCATCCCCTGGGCCAGCACGGTCAGACGCAGGATCAAATCCTGCTCCTCCTGTTGAAAGCTTTCCCTCTGCCTGAAACTGTATTTAGCTATTAATTTTCCCGGTAATGTTATTTTTCTGTCGTTTCTGGTGAAGAGGTGAAATGGAAAAACCCAGCCAATCTCACAGGGCTGCAAAATGGAGATCTTCCCAGGGGCTGTGTGAAGAAGACAAGATTTTATTAAAGACAGAGAGCTGAATTATTACAGATTTATCTTCTTTATTGCCCTAACAAAATAGAAAAGAAAGCCAGGCTGTAAGTCACTGTCAAAGAAAACAAATACGGCCCCGAAAACAGTGTGAATAACAAACCTCCTGGCTGCATCCTCTTCAACTTCTCCCATTTCTCCCCCCGAAAGCAAGACCTTCGCAGCAGCTTGGCTTTTGCACGGCATAAACAAACTTCAATACTCTTCCAAAAAACACTCCCAAACAGCTCGGCCGAGCCCAGCTTCCCGTAAGTCAAACCTCCAATTAACGTGGCTGGACTTACAGCATCTTCTGCTGCTCCCCAGCCCCACAAAGGGATGGAGGGATGAGGAAGGACCTTGAAGATCTGATTTTGCCCCTTTTTCCTACTTTCTCATTTTCTAACAGTACACCTTTTGAAGAACAGGGAAAAGTTGTGTAGAGCCTTGCACACAAGGCTCATAACTGCAAGGTTTGCACCCTTTTGCCAAGCCTGCACATCTTTTTTCAGCAATGCAAACCAGCGCATTTGGTGTACTGAAATACAGAAATGCTGAAATTATTAACTACGGAAAATGCGCTGGTTTGCATTGCTGAAAAAAAAAAAAAATTAAATACAGAAAATACACTGGTTTGCATTGCTGAAAAAAAAGTTGCGGAGGCCTAGAAAAAAGAGCCCAGCGGGATTGATGGGGGAATATTTGCACCTGATATATTTGTAGGAGGCAGATGAGCTGTGCTGGGGTGGGGAGGCACCCACCCGCCATGTACCTGTGCTGGCAGACAGCAAGATAACCCGCGCTGCTTGGGTTGATGCATTAATTTTTCCTTGGAAATGTTGTTTATTTGTACATGCACAGTCTCTTCATTCTGCATCTATCCACGGGGTATTTTAGGCTGGCAAGCGAAGAGTGAAGCTCAGCCCCAGCCCTATGAGGTGTTTTAAGGGCTCCTGGGTCTTTTCTTCCCAAATCGTAGGTTTTCTCATTGTAATTTCCAAGGACCTATTCCTCCCAGCACTAGAAACTGCTTTTAATTTTTTAATGTTACAAATTTTTAATTTTTGACTAATGAAGCGGAGCCAGGAGGAGGGAGCAGCTTTGCTGTAGGTTGCACGGCTTCCCATCCCACACAGATCACAGCCCCGAATCCCAGCACCGTTATTTCCTCCAGCTCCAAAAATTCCTTCAGCAACTGGTGCAAACAACTCGTGGCTGGCATTTTTCCCCAAATCCATTGAAATAATTGAGAAATGTACCCACAGCTGCATTCTGCTATTTTTCAACTCAAAATGCCTTGCAGCCTCCAATTCAGGATGGCTCAGTGTGGCTTTTCAGAGCAGTGAAGGGAGGTTTGGTTGTTTTCCCCCTGGAAGTGGGAATTGCAGATAACTTGGAGCTCCTTCCCGGCGGCATCAACCCTGTGAGAGGGAGTTTGCTCCCAGGTTTAGCACAAGCAGCTGCTTGGCTGGAAGGAAGGATATCCAGCCCAGCCAGAAGAGCATTAAAATCAATGTTCAAAAAAATCCCAAACATGAAGAAATAGTACATGCCCATTCATTTTTAAAATGTAATAAAAAGTTATTTTAAATGCAGGAAGATTAATAAGGCTCTAATTCAGCAAAGTACTTACAGATGTGCTGGACTCTAAGTAAGTACTTCAGTGCTTTTATGAATCAGGGCTTAGGGACTGAGCTTGAAATATAGAGAAAGTATTGAAAGATGTAAATAGCCCATGCATCATACCTGTGGCTTACACTGCACGTGAAGCTCACAGTACATGGGATTGGCACATAAATAGGGATAAAGGTTTCCATTCTCAGCCCTATATTATTGCCATTAATAGAAAGGTTTCCAGGAGCAGGATCAGGTTTATGTTCAGCCATTAGAGTGGATGGTCAGAGCTGGGGAAGTCAATCTCTGGGGTCACAGATGCCTGGTTTTGGTGCTCCAAGGTTGGGAATAAACCCCAGGAAAAGAAAAAACTGGCTCAGCTCCAAGGTTAGGATCAACCAGATATCGGCTGGGTGGGTGCAAACCTCTCAGGCTGGAAAGTCCCCAGCTTGCAGGTGACTGAGGCTCTCGAGCAGCCACTAAGTAGAAGCAGCAGAAGAAAGAGCTGTAGATGTTTTAAAATCAGGTTTGATAAATATACCACAGGAAAAATATGATGCGATTTCTCATAATGATGCAGTACTGAGCTTAGCACGTTTTGGGGACCCTTTCAGTCCTGTGTTTCAGGGATTCAGTACCTAACGTAGATTGGGCTAAAATAGATTTGATTTTCTTTACAACACTTGGGAATATGTCTATGTGTTTTGAACCTGCTATGGTCTTAATTTTCCACCATGCCATGTAATGGTCTCGATTCACAGTAATACCTAAAATTTAAAAAGGGGAATTACATTACAAAATAAATGGAAGAGCTAAGAGGACAAAAATACTTAAAGATATGTTACAGCAGCCTAAAAATATGTTACAGGCTACAGCTTAACACTTCTTAATAAAGGCTCTAAAGGATTTTTAAAAGCAGGTAAGTTAAGTAACAGAGTGAAGAAAGCCATTAGGAATAAAAAAGGTAGCCATCAAAAAGCTATGTCTAAATGAGGAATATAGAATAAACACTGGCAAATATAAAATCACAATAAGGCAGGTGAAAAAGATTTTGCAGAACAGTTTGCTAGAGGCATAAAAATGCATGTAAAAACATAGCAGAGGCAGCAAGGGGCCAGCAAGCAGTGGAAGTGTGAAAGAAATCTTGGGTGAAATAAAACCCTGGTGGGTCATATAAATGAGACCCACACATGTCCGCGTCGGGAGAGGGGGCTGAAGACTCCCACAGCAAAACCCTCTTTATCTGGAATGGGTCTGATGAGCTTCTTAAATACGAGTGTCACCAAGAGACATTTTGGAATTAAACAGGTAAATTGAGAGAGGAGCGAATTGCCAGGGCGAGATGTCACTGGCCCAAGACTTGTAAAGAAATTCAAATATAATTATGTGAATAATTAACAGTATTTGTCAGCAGTGGATGAAAAATAGGAAATGACACTGGTTTCTGAAGAGGCAAGTATAAGAGCTGAGGTCAAATCACTCTGACCTGCACTAGACAAATGAGTAGAAAATACAATCAACTATAGATACATAGGGATGCATCTGGCAGATCTGATATGCTGGGGAAAGGGCAACTTTTGCAGAAAGAAGTCAAAGTTTATAATGCATTCACAATCTCTGAAGCAGTCAAATAGTATGATGAAGGTGATTCAATGCGTATCACATACCTAGGGTTCATGAAAGCTTTGCCACCATAAGAGCTGTCAAAGCAATAAAAGTATCATGAGTTAAAGAAAGGACTTCATGAACTAGCAGCTGACTACAAGAAAAACCAAAGACTAGGAATAGTTTCTCATTTGCACAGTGGGGAGAGGCTATTGCTGGGATTTTGAGGTATTGTGGGGCCCTGGCCAGGCAGCTGACTTCTAATGGGAAAGTTTGCTGAGGAGCCAAAAATTTTAAGCTGACTGCAAAGAGTTATAGAAGGACCCAGCAAGAAAATGTCCAAGTAAAGCACGTAAGAGAAGATGACCTTAGCCATATCTGTCTAATGACTGGCTCTAACTGAGCCATTATCATTCAAGAAAGACATCCTGAAATTTTACAGTCACTATAGGTCCTTCTCTTGGAAGATCAGCTCAGAGATCAACCTAAATCTAAAAGACAAATAAAATGTGCCAAGAAGCTTCTGTACATCTTTTCCAGCTCTATGGACTGTTCTGGGAGAATCGTCTGGATCCCTTTTCCTACGCCCTGTGCCCCATAGCTCACCCATCTTCCCTGGAGCACCAGCACTGTGCACTCTCTTCTCATACCAAATCCCATTCTGAATCCAAAACACAGCACTATACTAGCTACAACGAAGAAAAAAATTAGCTCTATCCCAACTGAAATGGGGACAACTTGTGATACCTAAGGGAATAAACACCTTTTATACGTGTCTGCCAAAATCAGAAGCACTGGCAACCCAAATCTCAGTGTTGCCTTTCTTGTCCTCTCCCCAGGAGGATCCAGGTCCATCCACAGGTCCAAACTCTGCCCAGGACCTGCAGCCCAGAGCCAAGTCCCCTATCAAATCACTGTATCCCTCTTTGCAGGATGCTCTCTCCTGCCCCAGTTGCTCATCTGAGAATGGACTTTCTCTCTCTCCGAAATTTTCCTTTTAAATTTTGTCTCTATTTGAAAGTTAACACTAACACAGTGGTGGGAGGTAGAGGATGGGGACAGTTTCCCTATAATTCACTTATACCTAATTTAGGGGAAACCCTGCTACTCTGACCTTCATCCCAGCAGACAAAGCTGGTGAGACTGGTTCCCTGGTCTTGGATCACATTATCTTACTATGGGAACCATCTCTGGCAATGATGCTCCCCATCCCCCAGGAGAGCAGCTTCGAGAGCAGATGGCAGGGTCCCCATCCACAAAGAGATATTCATCTATCCCATAAATCAACTAGACTTCCCCCGTCGAACATAATGAAAACACCCAAATCATTGCAGAATATAAGGTAGGAGAGGAGTTCTGCTTTTCAAGTGCTGAAGCACTGGCAAATCTTGGGTGCACGGTCTCAGCCTGGCTCTGGTTCACCCTACACCAGCCTGCATATGAAAGGATCCTGTTGTGAGGGCTTGTCAGCTAATTGCACTGATCCCTGTGTGTGCTGAAAGCCTCATCTAGCTGCTGGTATCCCACAACCATTTTTTATTAACCAAGGAATCTGCTTTTCAGGGGATGCTCAAGGAGTGCCGGGACAATGGGAGTTCTGCTATGTCAGCACCATGAACCTCAGACCCAAAACTTTCCCAATTGGCAGGCGCCGAAGTATTTCACCCACCAGCAAAGTGTGAACACCCACAAAGCCACTTAAAATTAAACATAATTTTCACATATTTCCGCTCCAGAGAATGAAATACATTTTAGAAATCACTGCATATTAGAAAGGAGAGATGGTCCCCTGGCTCTCATTCATCCAGCAGATAATCAGCGGGTTACAAAAACATCCTCCACATCTCCAGCGCGATCCAGCCCGTGCTGTTCCCAAGCAGGATTCAGCTCCACGGCCAAAAGCTCTGGGCTGGTGGGGGCCCGTCACCTCATCTCCTCAAACTCCTCAGCAATGCCTTTTGTGATCTTTGCAGCACTGATACGTGCATATGATTTTAGACAAGTAGAAAAACACCACTTTGCTAAGGTCTATAGGATCTGTGGTTAATAACGACTTGGAAGTTCAGGCTTCATCAGCACCTAACAGTTAATCAGTTTGCTCCTCTGTATCCTGTTAGAGTAAAGAGGGCCGGGTCATATCTGAATATGTTAAAAGCAGCATTTGGCCTTCAAAGTATATACATCAGTAAAGCCTTATAACTACCTCCTAGCATCTGACATTCTTTTCATTACTATAATTTACTAAGTGCATTGCCAGGTGCTCCTGGCAGGCTTCCAGGCTGCCTTCAGCCAGGCAGTGGATAAACTCAGAAAAAATGCCGTTACTGCTCCCGAAACCTTGAAATCTGATCATGAGGGGGGGAAAAAAAAAAAAAAAAAAAAAAAAAAAAAAAGGAAAAAATCAACAAACTCCCCACAAAAAAAAACCCAACCACCAGCCAGGCGCAGATGTCAGGAAGATGGAGCAAAAGGAACAACGTCCTGTGACATCCTGTTAAGTGAACGTGCAACTGCAGCTCCCAAAACCCCGAGCGCTGCCTCCCTCCTGGTCGTGGGAGCTTTCGCTATAGAGATGGTTATAGATGGTCACTTCTCCTACACCTGCTCCGTATGGGTAATTAGCAAGTCGTTAGCTTTGTAAGCTGAAAGGCTTGCTATTGTCAGGATCGGCCAAGATGCTGGTTGAGTTGTCATTATTATGGGCTCTTTAGCAGACGGATGGCTGAAACTATATTTCAGAGCAATAAGGTAATGGCTGAGAAATGCAATTCTGGTAGCCCCCTGATTGCTACTGGCTTTCACTGGAATCGTTAAGAGATGAAGATGGCTCATACCTCATCAAATAATATCTTTCCTTAACAAAGGAGCTGAATTATCTTGGAAGAGATTGAGAGCTCCTCGCCTTTCGGACAGGGAAAAGGCACAGTTATGTGTTGCTGAGATTTACTAGTTATGTTAAATTAAGGAAGATCTTGTATGGAAACATTAGAAGAAGCTATGAAAAGATTCTGAGACATTTTTTTGTACAAAAAGAGCACACATATACCTGCTGTTGCCATTAAGAGACAGAAGATGAATGAAAAAAGCTGAAAGCTTTTTTCTGAGCTGAAAGAAAATCAACATGAATTCATTGGTAAGTGTTAGCAATCATATATATAGCATACATCCAACTACAGCAACAGAAAATATATTATTGAAGGAATAGAAAGAACAGGAAACCACTTGCTAATAAAAAATCGCCATCTGCCTTCTGGAATTAAGGACTCAGTTCAGATGTTTTAGTCAAAGCAAAGCATCCAGGAAAGTGAAAGCAACCTTATAAATGCACATCTGGAGAGTAAGGAACCATAGAGCTGATGGCAAAATTTCATTGACTTAATAGGTGAAGGATTCTGGCTCTCCAAAGGGTGAAAGTAATGCAAGGTGGCCCTGTGGCCACATTTACAGCCCCCTGCCAAGCTGATTATATGATGAATATCCCAAACCTGCTCTGAGAAGAAGAGACACATACCATTTTCTTCTCCGCGGGCTGTTAAACCCACTGATTTCCAGGCACGTGATGAAGCCGACGGTAGGAACACGCTGACTTCTTTACGAGGAAGAACAGGCTGTGACAGCCCTGTGTGTGAGCGGGGGAGTTGTTTCGTGTTTTATTAGCCTGAATTTTGGGAACAGATGGGAGCAGACCCATAGGAAGCCTTCTCATTCAAGAACTGGCCCAACTTGCAACTCATTAGTGAGGCCCTACACAGCTAAACCCTCTGCTTGTCCCATCTGCAGCAGCCAAAACCTCAGTGACCTGCAAACCCACCACCTGGGACCCCCAACCCCGCCATCGCTGCTTATAAATCTTTACATTTGAGATGCGCAGCCGATCAATAATTTCAGGATGCAAATGGAGCATATGGAGACTATAGCAAGCAAAACAAAGGCAGAAGCCACGGGCCATTTCCATGATCAGAAAGAGAAAGAGTTTCTAATTATGCAGAGGTCATTGACTGAGCATGGTGCTACATTTAAATATTTTAGTGCATCTTTGCCCGGATCCTCTCCGAAATGTTTGTGTGCGTGTGGATAAACGCTCCCCTGTGGTTTTGGGAAGATAAGAGAACACAGAAAAAGTACAGATGCCTCTGTTTCATGACACATGAGAACTTTAAAGCAGACTCAAGCATCTTGGGGGCTTTGGATTTCTTTTGTTTCCCTGGTAGTTATTTATTCGTGCTTTGACTCCTGGTTACCCCATGCAGCTTCTAGCATGAAGTCAAGACAAACATTTCTACCTCCCAAAATTCGTACCGGCTCTGTGCAGCACTGACGGATGCAGCAACGGGAGCTCGGTGCTGTGGGGTGTCACCTCCAGCCCGGCCACGCCGTCACCTCCTCTGTGCCCATAGGGCACGGCTGGCATGTTCAGGGCAA
Source organism: Tyto alba (assembly GCF_018691265.1). Lineage (NCBI taxonomy): Eukaryota > Metazoa > Chordata > Aves > Strigiformes > Tytonidae > Tyto > Tyto alba. The sequence goes on along the minus strand of NW_024881303.1, from coordinate 5,179,349 downwards.
AGGAGACAAAGTTTGACATTTTTTTCCCCTCCTCCTCTTTGCAAATGTGTAACAGTGAGAAGAGACATTGTCTGCAGGTCCGTGGGAAGCACAAAGCAATGGCTGTGCTGACCTCCTTATAAAAATTCAAGGCTGTCTTCATTTTTCTTGGAGGTTTGGATAGTTTGCACACATGTATCTTTGTTGTTCCCCCCAGCCCCAGTGCTGGCCAGTCCAAAAGCCTCCAGTGCCAGCCTGACCTTGCTGCCCACAGAGAAATCAGCAAATTCTAACATATCCAATCGAAACTTTGACAATTAAGGGACAAATTTTGAAAATTCCTTCTTGGAGAAAAACCCTGCTTTCATTTCCAGAGATGCTGTCAGTTCAAAACTTCAGTGAAGCTCAGTTGGTAACACTTTTCTCAAAATCAAGCCCTTGAAGCCTCTCTGGCTGGTTCCTCATCACTGCAAGCACAGGGAAGGGTGGGATGCTGGGCTTCCCAGGAAGCCAGTTTACATGTGTCATTTGGAGATTTTAATTTAAATACATTCTCAGTGACCACTGAAGCCCCTGACTGGAGTCTGTGATTTTTAAAAAGGACTAGTGCTGTGGGAGCCTCCATCCAGCTGCCCCCCAAAGAGGTTTTGACTTGGTTGTGTGCTGAGTACTTTGCCATCCTAAACATATTGCTTCAAATCCCTTTTGCTTTTCTTTTTCCAGGCCTATTCTTTTGCTTTGTTTTGTTTTCCCTTTCAGGCATTAAATGCTGAGCTCACTACAGGTATAAGCAATATTTTAAAGAACCCTCGATTTAACAACCTGACAGCTTATATTGTATTTTTGGGGGGAGGATAGGTGCACACAGTCACACAATATGCAAAGATCACGGAATCTGTGCTCATGGGGAAGGCTAAGCGTGGCAGCTGAGACACATATGAAGGGTCCTCTCCTCTCCCCATCACCCAGCACCATTTTTAGATTGATGCAGGGTCATTCTACTCTGCTCATCTCTGAAAATATGGGATTTAAGTGATATTTGGAAGTGAAGAGTTACACTGTTGGTAAATACGGGGGATGTGCTGGGCTTCTTCCCTTAGCCACAAGCAGGATTAAGGCCAGAGAGCTCCTTCCTGCCAAAAACAGGGAGAATAATCCTGTCATAAGCTATTAATATGGAGCTGTATTGGCACTTGGCAGCAAACCACCAAACCCACAAAGTTGTGTTTAATTTGCTGTTAGAGGACAGACTGAGTCTTCTTCACTCAATTATACCAAGACGATATTTGAGCACCAAGCCCGGGAAAAATGCCATTGCTCAGCTCTCGATGTCCTCACATCTCCAGCCTAGGGTTGCTGGCATTGCCTGTCAACTGGTACTCAAAGGGAAATTTCAAAAGCTCCTGTTCGCCGAGGTGGCCCATATGCAATATATCAAGAGGTTTGCCATGCACGCTGGCACTGTCGTGAGGAGCAGAAAGTTCTTCACCCTCCACCTCCACCCCACCAGCCCCAGGAGCCAGCCCGAGCCCTGGCACCCCCCTCATTTTGGCCCCATGTGTATGCCAGAATAGCAAGAACAAGCAGAAACAACCCCATATTTCCCCCAGAAAAAGGGCCACGCTGGATTTTTGACTTTCCACAGGGTTTCTTTGCTCTCCTCCCATCCCAGCCCGCAAATCCCCATGTGAGCCAGGTTCCCTGCCGGTACTGGGCTTTGCCTGGTGCCTTCCTGCTTTCCCCAGCTCCCCACCGGATGTGAAGCCTTCCCCTGTCATCCAGGATGTCGTTTTCTATTTTTACTCAAACCCCTTTAACTTCTTGACATTTTAAAGGCAGCAGCCTGGAGGAAATAGATTATCCTGCCAGTGGTACTGCATGGCTCCAGTCCTTGGTTAAGAAGAAAAAACTTCTTCTTTTCAGGGTTCATCACATTCCTGAACCGGCTGCAGCTCCTAATTCACAAAATAGGAAGTACAATGCCCGTAAACTTTTGTTCTGTAAAATTTTATGATTACTCATCATATCCTTTGTGTAGATGGGGAGCAACAAGAAAGGAACTTCTCATTTTAATATATAGAACCTGGGAGACAGCTATAGCTTTTTATCTCATCTTGCTGTATATCTCTTGGCTTGCTGAAGTCCCATTACAGTTAGGAAGCTGGTTAGCTGCCCCAATAGACAGACTCTGTTGAGTGGTGACATGAAAAATAGGATGCAAGCATGCACTGAGGTCTTTTACAAACTGCAATGACTGAAGCAGGGACCGCTGCTGGTATTAATTTTGTCCTACACTCACTGTGCAGAACGTGAGCTTGACATTTCCTTCCTTTAGTTCTGCAACTGCAGGGCCTAATCCTGCTTTTTCTCTTTTTTTGCCTATTTCAAATATAATTGCTGTTAGGTCCCACTTTTCCTTTGTTTCCAGCACATGGAGATGTGCAGAATAACCACTGTCTTAGGAGTATTTCAAGGCAGCAAGAGGAGAAACTCCAGAGCAGCTCCAGGGAGAATGCTCCCACGTTCCTGAGATTCCTCTTCCAATGCTCCACAGACAGACTCACAGTTTTATTTGCAAAAACTGGGAAAGCTTCCAAAACCCAGCCTGTAAAGCCTTCTACAAAAAAAAAAAAAAAAAAAAAAAAAAAGAAAGAAAAAAGCACAGGAAAAATCACATATTTCCTCCACTGTGGAACAAGAGACCCTTGCAAGCAGTGAAGCCCCTGCAGATGTGCCCCCGTGAAGCACAGCGTGCTGCAAGCGCTCACTGCCGATGCGCCGCTTCCCAGCAAGCGTGCAGGGCCCAAGATTTATTTGCAAGCACAGCTCTGGGTTGTATCTTCAAGGATAACGTGCTCCTCGTCTGCAGGAAAATTCAAGATGGGAATAAATAGCACTTGCTGGGAGCCCTGACGGAGGAGGGTCCCTTGGCTGAGCTCTTGCACTGATTTTTCTTCTGTTAGTGCCTCCAACACGGAGCAGTGGCTGAACTCCATGCACTTGGATGATAAACTCCTGCATTTGCCCCCCACTTTCCCAGCAAATGGGGAAAAAAAAAAAAAAAAAAAAAAGAGAAAAAAGATGTGTTTCTGCTTGACAAGGGTAGGATATGTGTAGCCCCTCACATCTGCAGCCAAGCCAAGGTGGGCAAGCACATCCGTGCAAGGTTTTATGCCTTGATGTGAACATTTGGACTGATGTCAGCAGCAGCAGAGGAACGCCTGGTAGTGCCATGACTTTGCAACGTGGGCTCAGGGCTTTGTAGCAGAGATTTGACTTTTGCTCCTTCATCTTTTATTATCCCGCTGGAGCTCAGAAAAACCATTGACCTTGAAAGCACAGTTACCCTTCTCTCCAAGTACTCCACTTTGTCTTGGTCAGTTACTGTTAGTGACACCAACACAAGAGAAACAAAAAGCTGAACCAATGGATATTACATTTTTTTAACCTGATTTCACACATCTTGAGCACTCATTCTGCTGGCCAGGGAGACAGGTGAACTCCACCTTTCCAGATCTGATCTACTCCAACTTGCTGTAACCTTTCCTGGAGCCACACACTCTCAGACCCAGGGGTGTCAACTCCCCAACCAAAGTAAGGCAGATGGGTGGCACCGATGGATGAGCTGTCTTTCAAAGACAGGACGGTCACAGAGGAGCTGGGCCAAGGCCAGAGGCATCTGGGTCTGTCTGTCGGGCTGCACAGCCTCACCACGTATAAGCAATTAGCGTTCGTGCAGAGAGGTCTGACAGACCCTGTTTTGCAAATGCTGAAGTGTTGACACTTCACACCAAGGTGCATCTTGTGTTACTGGCAAAGAAGAAACTACTCTGTTAAATTCAATGGGTCTCCCCAGTAGACCTTCCCATTCCTGTAACTCAGAAGCAGCCCAGCGCTGATGTCCGTGCTCATAGCTGCAATGGAGCGCGTTCATTTAATTGTCAATACAGCCACAGTCTGCTTCCTTATAATCAAAGTCAGCAATGGAGAGGGTTGACAGGCCTGGCAGAGGTGAACTGGGTGAGGCTGGACTTGGTGTGTCAAGGGAAAAGCCAGTGCCCAGACCTGGCTCTGGCAGTACCAACACCTGACATTTCTTAGGTCCAAATGCTGATATCGTTAGAAGACCCTCTGAGCAGCACAGATCCAAGCACAACCAGGAAGCAAGATGAAAAAAATATGTTTTCCTGCCCTGTGTCTCTCCCCCAGCCCTCTCCGCAGACAAAAATTTGTTGTGTCTGGAACTGGTCCCTGTGCACCATCCTGCTAAAAGCCGAAACACTCCCATCACCTCTTGGTTATCATCTTTGCTGTTTGAACACAGACTGTGTAGAAAGGGTGAAGGCAGGTGCTTAAAGGTCCCCCAGCCACCGATGTGCCTGTCTGCCACAGGAAAACCTCCGTGTGTTTGAAAGCCTCCCCTCCTGGGTGCATATATTGCTTTTGCTTTCAATTTGAGCTGCCTGACAAACAGCACGCTGGGTCCCCACCACCACTTTCAGAGCAAAATTGGTGCCGTTGCACTTGCACATTGCAGCCAAGCCCTGCTGAAGATGTTATCAGGAAAGGGAATTATTTGCTACTGGAGAAGGTACTTGTGCCTCGCAGCTATTTGGCTGCACCAATATGTCGAGTGTTGCTGATAACTCACCAAGGGAAGTCTGGAAAATGGATTCCTCAATGAGATAATTCTGCTTGTAGGCTCTTATGTATTTCTGTTTCCCTCCTCCTTCTCCACCCCCCCACCTTTTCCATTTACATCTAAATGGGATCTTTGTTTTTTTTCTGAGTCAATATTTAGTCTCGTGTTCCTCATTCAAGCCTCCTAGCTCAGTTTCTCAGAGCCAAGGCACTCCCAGGGGAGAGCCAGGCCCAAGCAAGACATGGATCTGGTGCCACACAGCTCCTCCAGGTATTCACAGTCCACACTGGGAATGACTTTTACATATGGATTTGTAATTGAGTGATGCAAACTTTCTTATTACATGCACCCAGCAATAAATGTCACATCCTATATATCGATATCCATGATATTCAGTATAACAAAAATCCAGGATTGAGTCCACTTTATAGATGATTTGCATCAATGTCACCAGCAGACTGAAAGTTCACATAACTTCAAATAAAGAGACACTTCCCAAAGACCCTTCTCAAACAAGGATGTATTTCCAGTTAATCATTTTAGATCCTCTCTCTCTTGCAGAGACTTGCATTAACTCTAGGAACAGACGAGGAAAGCTGTCCATTAATGGATTGGTTTCCACTGAGGTATCCGCCGCTCTTTGTCCAGCTATTGTCAGACCAGCTGATTTACAAGGCTCCAGCTCTCATGGTCATTGTTTTTTCTTGCTTTTTTCATTGAAGCTACAAGTATATATATATTTGCTTCTGGGCTTGTCTATATGCAAAAGTATTATGATCTTATCTGCAAGCTGAGCTACACCAGCTGGAACACAAAGCTTGCCATTATTTCAGCAAAAGACCCTGTGTAAACTGGATTTAATTTATGTTCGTAAGTAAGTAGCTACATTAAGCAGGAAAAAAAAAATAAATCTTTTTAGGCTTACATAAAGCATCTGAACAGACCTATGTTGAAATAAATACAGACTGGGTTGCAACCTATAAACACAGTAGTTTTTCTAACCAGAGACCTAATCATAGTTTTTCAATTCCAGTGAGGAGAAGCCTGTAAGGTGAGACCTCAAACTGATTTCACCAGACCTAATTCACACAGCTACATGGATTTTTGGGGCTTGTTTTGTTTGCTCCAAGCCTGTTCTGCCTTTCCTCAAGTCAGCTGAGAATGGGACTTGGCTTCATGTCAGGAACCAACTTCCTGAGGAGCAGCAGTACCTGAAAACCCAGAGATGCAGAGTTGGGTGCAGCTCTTGGGTGAAGACAAGAAGGTTTCAGCCACCGTCTTATTGTCTTGCCTGCATTGCCCAGCAGAAGTGTCCTCACCTATGATGTGCCAGGAAAATAGAAATACTGGAGGGGTTACATGGAACAATAGACTCATCTTTGGTGTAAGAACACCAAGAGTTGTCCAGGCCACAGATGGTCCCAAATTATCGGCCCACACAACCAGCAGGGTGGAAGGGGACTTCACTGTGACCAGAAACAAGAAGTGGAGAGTTTGTGGGGGGAAAGGGAGGGGAAATGCTGCCAGACATACAGAAATGGCTGTTGAGTGCACACTACGTGTGATGGTGGACAAGGAGCTCAGGAAGGTTTGTGAGGTTTTAGAATCACAGAATGGTTTGGGTTGAAAGGGACCTTTAAAGATCACCTCGTTGCAACCCCCCTGCCATGGGCAGGGACATCTTTCACTATATCAGGTTGCTCAAAGCAACCTGACCTTCAACACTTCCAATGATGAGGCATCCACAATTTATTTAGGCAACCTGTTCAAGTATCTCACCACCTCACCACCTGCATTGTAAAAAATCTCTTCCTTATATCTAATCTAAATTTAACTTTTTTTAGTTTAAAACTATTACCCCTAGTTCTATCTCTACAGGCCTTGGTAAAAAGTTTCTCTCCATCTTTTTTATAAGCCTCTTTTATGTATAGAAAGTCCTCAATAAGATCTCCCTGGACCTTCTCTTTTCCAGGCTAAAAACCTGAAATGTCTCAGTCTGTCCACATAAGAGAAGTGGTCCAGTGCCCCAGGCATCTTCGTGGCCTCCACTACACCTGGTGTAACAGGACCGTGTATTTCTTGTACTGAGGAACCGAGCTGGATGCAGTACTCCACGTGAGGTGTCACCAGAGAGGAGTAGAGGGGAAATCACCTTCCTCAACCTGCTGGCCATGCTTCTTTTGATGTAGTCCAGGATACAGTTGGCTTTCTGGGCTGTGAGTGCACACTGTCAGCTCATGTCTAATTTTTCATCCACCAGTACCCATAAGTTCTTCTCTGCAGGGATGCTCTCAGTCCATTCATCCCCCCAGTCTGTACTGGTATTGGGGATTGTCTCAACCCAGGTGCAGGACCTTGCACTTGGCTTTGTTGAACTTCGTGAGATTCACCTGGGTGCACTTCTCAAGCTTGTTCAGGTCCCTCTGAATGGCATCCCTTCCCTCACGTGTGTCATCCGCAAGCTTGCTGAGGGTGCATTAATCCCACTGTCTGTGTCATTAATAAAGATATTGAACAGCACTGGTCCCAGTACAGTTCCTTGAGGGACATCACTGAATGATCTCCACTTGGACATTGAGCTGTTGAATGCTACACTTCAGACACAGTCACCCACCCAATTCCTTCTCCCAGGGAACAGCCAAATTTTTGTTGGTAGATGACTGCTGCAGGGAAGGTGTGAGCAAAGAGGAAGGACCCATGTCCTGAGGCCTCTTGCTTAAATAGCTGGTGGAAAGAGGATTTTCCAGACATGCTCTGCACCGGCATGTCAGCCCTTTCCCCGGACATCCCTGGGAGGGGGAGAGGCACAGACACCCACCCCCCACCCCGCTTTCCTCTGTGGGCCCCCTCTCTGATGGACAATGCCAGCAGAGCAATGCCTTCTTCTCCCTCTTTCCAGCATGGCCACATTTCCATGGGACATCAGCATTTTTCAAAGTGAAATATAAGAAAAAACGATCCCTACACTCTCTTCCCATGGGGAAATTTATAGCAGATCAGAGTGAGCTGCACCTATCTCCTTCACGTGAGCTCTCCCAAGCATACACACAGAGCTTTATAGACACACATATTTAATTCTGACCAAAAGTAACTTGAATCCAAGCGAAGCAATTTAAAAACATTAGGTTGGCACTTGGCTCCAAACTCCTTCTGCCTCCTCAGCCATTGACCACAGCAGGATGATTTTGCAGCCGGGATCAGTGTAATTCTTCTGCCTGCTGCCTTGAAATCACGCAGAGATTGAATTATGTAACAATACTGTTTAAGCACCAGCAAAATGCACAATTTGATTAATCTCAGCAATGTGCCGACTCCAAAATCTAAAAAGACAGCCATGTGCATTTTAACAAAGTTAAAGCCCAAAGCTTTTCATTTCATCCTAATGGATAGCAAAGGTCATTCTCCATTTGATAAATGACGACAGCACTGCTGCATTTGTCTTCTGGCTGGCAGTGCCGGATTCCTCTGAAGTTTGTGTTAATGAGATTCCTCCTACCACAGAAACAAAATCCTCCAGTGAGGCACTGGCACTGGATTTATCGTGAAGATACCTGTTCTGCATGCACACAACAGGATAAATGCAGCTTCCTATCTCGCTGGCAAGGTGCCCACAGCAGCTACGTCCTGATGGAACGACGTTGTCTGTGCCATAAATCCCAAGCGGTGGGAACTGACTCTGCAACAAGACGTATTTCTTCTCCCCATGACTCAGTTGAGCAACATTTTTCAGAAGAAACAGGTATCAGCAAAGAATTAAAGGGTAGATTCTATATTTCCCTCTTGGGAAAAATGCCTAAAATAAAGCTATCAGCCTGAATCCTGGAGGGGTGATATTTATTTTGCTTGTAAAACCACCCAGCAACATCCAGAATCCACTGAGTTCCCAAGCTGGACCATAAATTAGCAGAGATATGTGCATGTGCTTAACGCTGCTCTTGGGTCTTGCACAGTGAGAGGTGGATGAATTAAAGTCCTAGGAGATGTAGGACCTCTCTTCCAAGAGTGAGGTAGGAGCCATGGGGGAAGAGCGAGACCAGACAGCAGCACAGAGAGTGAGATCTTTTTTCAGAGCAGAAGGACGTGGTGAGAAGCTCATGGAGCAGGCACAGGTGCTGTAAAATCCCCAGAAGAGCAAGCACTATGTGACAGCCCTCCTCCTCCTCCTCTTCCTCTTTCTTCTCCTCCTCCTCCTCCTCCTTCTGCTGCCCAAGAAGCCCAGCAGACCATCAGGGAGGCACTGGGAGGAAAAGCCCAGGAGACAACATCTGTGGAAAAGAAATCCTAGCTGGAGCATCAGCTGCCAAACTGAGCATGACTAACTTGATCCCTTGTCCCAACTCTTTACCCCAACACCGTGAGTTTTGAGGGTTGTTCCAGCAAGGAGACAGACTTTCCCAAGGACATGCTGCATCTTCACAAGTGTGCACAGACCCCTGATTTCTGGGACACTCAAACGTACACATACATAACCCCTTCTTTGAAATGGAGACATCCACTTGTAGTTTGGCTCTGGAGACCCCTATTTTTTCCAGCTGCCTCCTGAAAAGGCAGGACAGTCCTTAGCACTGATGAGTGACTTGAAGTGATTGGGAATGCTTCAAACACAGGGGTTTGTCCTTAAATTACACAACCCATTAACAAGCCCAAATTAAAACAACACTATTAGCAGGAGATCTGAGGGAGAAGGTGGCTTCAATTTTCATACAAATGACACATAACTGAATAGCAGAGGTTTGATATACAGATAATAGTCCTTCAAAGCCAGTCTTATCAACTGCAGTTGTTCAAGTATAGGCTAAGTCCCCCAAAACTGTGAGACTGGCACTGGAAAAAAAAAAAAAAAAAACAAAAACAAAAACAGAGGATTACAGAAAGCACTCCTTTTTTTTCAATTTGACATAGGGGTTTTGAGATTTCATGTTTTGAAACTGCTCAGTACCCATGAAAAATGAACTTTACATTTAAATAACTCATGCAGGGCTGCTTTGCAGGTAGTGGAGGAACTGAGTTAGGTAAGAAGCTCTGGACAACCTGTTGCCCAAGTACCCAAAAGGCTTTTTTATCTTTTGATATATCAGATAGCACCTGTGCTATGTGCCCTAACTAGAACAGCTGGTGGGCAGCAAAAGGTGCCAAGGAGTCACCCAGCCACTGACCAAGCAACAGGGCTCACATCTACCCATCATCTTTGGGGACAGCCCCTTGCAGCGTAGGACATATAACATATGAGAGAGGCACAACACTACCAGCACATGCAAGTCACCTCGGAGCAGGAGTGGTTTTCAAATGGCTCACCTGTGGCTATTGTCATCCTGCTCTGTTTGCATCTGCTTTTTCACCATCTGCATCACCACCACAGCCCTTTGTGGAGAGAGAGGACCACAACGAAGGCCTTGCACTGCCTTGAATGATCACACACTTCTGCAAAACCCCGTGATTTCAAACCCTGAAGCACCCCTGGTCCATATGACGGCCAACGCAGGGCTGAGCATTACCCCAGGGGATCAAACCAACCCCTTGGTCCCAAAATTAAAGGGCAGCAACCGTGCTCAGAGCTGACACATGATGAGCCCTGCTGACCACCATGCCTTCCCCATGCCGGGCAGCAGACATGCACACACAGCAGCTCCTTTCATCCTGATCTCCAAAAGCCATCTCCTTTCAGACGGCCACACAGCCCTCTCTGTCTGCACGACTTCGCCGCCTGCCTTTGCCTCTGGACAGGCAAAGAAATCAGCACAGTAAAGTTTAAAGAGCTGCCAGCACCAAAAATTCCTACTCATTAGACATAATCATAATCTTATAATGATAATATAGTACCTTATAATTTGCAAGGGGGGGGGGAGGAGGGATGGAATCTTCTTGACATAAATTGTTTGCCTCTCTGATTCACCAACCTGAGTGCAATTATGGCACATCAGTTATGTGGTACAGATACTTTATGTGCGAGTCAAAAAGGGAGAGGGCTTGGCATGAGTTTCGCTACCCTTGTCTGTGGTGCAGGACCCTCTCAGGGAAATCTCAGCACCCACCAGACCCAGTCCATCATGCTTGGGGTTATTATTTGCAACCCAGAAACACAGAATGTCCCACTCGTGGGCCAGGACTCACTTCTCCGAATAAAAGGAGCCAGAAAGTAACCTGTGCTAACAAGACTCCACAGCTGAAGCAAGCCCAGGGACCAGTTTTGAGTCAAAAATGTGAATTTTGGTGCATGCCTGAATGCCTGCTGCCACTGGGTTGCTCTGGGGACAGGCTGCAGCCAGACGTCCCTTTCCAGACGCAGGCTCAGCACCGCAAGGACCAGCTCCACAAAATCTCGCTCCAGGTGCTGCAATGCTGCAGCAAGGGCTCCCGGAGCTGCTGGAGATTGTAAGCATTAAAACACAAATAAGATTTACTGGAAGTTGCTGCAATTTCAGCAAGGCTGAGTTACGGGACTCCCTCCTCACCAAATGCAGAAGCTGCTATAGAACTGAATGCATTTCCTGGGGGTGGGGGGTTTCCTTCGAACCCCCAGCAGACACCTTCACGTTTCCTACACCGGCACATTGTCTCCATCCAGGGCTCTGTTAATAAAGCACAAGGCTGCATTTAAATATGAAGCTGTGACAGTCCCCAGGACTGTTAAAGGTTATCACGGCTGAATTACTCATCCTGGAGGGGAAGGCAGAGGGAAGCAGCTGACTCACATCATGACAACACGGAGAGGGGCCCGCGAGACAGGGCTGCTATATGAGCATGGGCCGTGATTTTCCCCCATAACTACTCTTTTTCCTGAACTACTCTCCCCAGATAAAGCTCTGGCAAGCACAAGAGAAGCTCAATTTCCCACATGCATGTGTGTGCGTGTACCTGCATGGGGATACGGCTCCTTTTCCACCTGAATATATAACATCTCTGGCAGCCTCCGCATGCCTTGCGTAGCCTAGGGGTCTAAGCCTCTTTCCAAAACTTCCCCCACACGCTGCACATCCCATCCTTACCCCAGCTCATTTCCTGCTCTTAACTAAAGGAAAAGCCAGCTGACAGGCATGTACATAAATTACCCCAAAGCCATAAAAGCTCTTATCACAGCTAGAAAACCCGTCACCCTAAAGAACACGCCAGAGACCTCTCCCTGCCATGGGCAGGCTCAGCCCTGCTCCCGGTGTGGTCCAGGGGAGTCTCGGCTCTGCTGCACGATGGGGAAGGTGGGCATGTTGCAAAAACGTCATTTCTTGGCATGGCACTGAGTCAGGGCTGTATTTTCTGCCTTCTGACGGCGTTAGCCAGAACATCCAGATGTCCAAGGTTTCTCTGGGTGAACGGACCCGTAAAGTTGACCAATTCTTTCTTGGTTTAGGGCATGGACAGGGTGTAAAAGCTGGCTCCTGGGAGCTGCTTTTACCCAAGCCTGACCTTTTAACCTTGATTACTTAATAGCAACCTTTTAAAAAACCTCCACCGTGTTCCTGCAAACACCGTGGGTAGGACCTCCTGAGAATGGCACGGCTAATGGAGAGCTGGGACAGGGCTGCAGATGCTTCTTGCTTTCCCCATGAAACACAGCAAACTCCTCTCCCAGCATAGCAGCCGTTCCTTTTTTTTTTTTCCAGACGTCTGTGTTATTTTTGTGTCACGTTGCTAGTTAAAAATACCCCTTGCCAGCAAGAACAGAGTTATTTGGGGCACCCTTGTTTATCTTTGTTTGGAAAGAGCGCATGCTGCCATCAGCTGCCTCCTTCCTCCTAAAAATCATCTTCTGCCAAAAACATTGATCCTATGCTTGGTCCTTGGCCCTGGAGAGATGCTCATGGCCATGATGGACTTTCAGCCAGGCCCAATGTCACCAACAAAAGGGGGGAAGGACACAAGTGCCTGTCGGGTGTAAGATATGGGGGAGATCTCCCACGTCTCTTCCCTGACCATCAAAGTTTGTGGCTTTTGAAGGGGTTCCTGCGAGCATATCCCCGGCTGCAGGAAAAAAAAGAAAATATGGGTCTGGACATCAAGGCGAACACACTGGGAGGTTTTTGCTTGCTTAGCATCTCTGTGGCACCAGATGCCCTGAAGACCCCAGCAGCTGGCTGCAGTGGGAAGCTGGTAATGACAGTAAATAATTTGTGGGTGAATCTGTAGCTGATCATGGACCCAGCACAGCCCCAGAACCCCCCTTACCCTCCCACAGCCGCCACTTCAGAGAGAAAAACAAGATGGGAATGGTCCTCCTGACCCCTTGCCATGGGTGTTCAGGGAAGGGGGTGCCCAGAAAACCCATAGTCCCTTCAGGTTCCTGAACAAAAATAATTTGATGGTGTCAAAATCCCAAGCTGTTCATGAGGAACCACAACTGATTGTTAATTGCAGCCAAGGAGCATCCTGCGAACACCATTTGCCCAAACAGCATCCTATAACTCATTAGGTTGGGCAAAATTATCTCCCCCACTGCTTGGCAATCTTTGGTTGTTTTTATTTACCACAGGGCATTTTAAGACCCAAAAACATTCCTGGGGAAACTGTAGCACCCTGTGTTCAGCAGAGCCGTGCCCTCATCAATGAATCAGGCCTTTCTTTTTGCCCTCCAACATATCTCTTTTTTTTCCAGGCTAAAGTAATCAGGGAGTAAAAGTCTGGAATCTAACCACAGAGAGCATGAAAATATTTAAACAAGCTGGTTTAAATCAAGGCTTTGACTTGCTTTTGTAATGGTCTCTTCGGTCAAGGCTTGAATATGCTGTTGCATTTTGGAGTGGAAAGTGGAGGATGGGTTTGCTCCATCTGATCTTGGGGTGAGCATGGAGGCATAGGCATGGCCTGCAGTCTTCGATATTCCAGAAAGAAAAAGGAATTTCTTTAATTCTCCTTTTTTTTATTTTTTTTTTCCTATTAACCTGCACAGGGGTGGTTTTGATCCAGCCTATGGTCATCTAGGCTCCCACTACTCATCCCCTGTCATCCCACAGCTGACAATGCACATGGGACAGTGAGGAGGAAACCCCGGAGCACCAGAGGTGACACCAACCCTCCCAATGGCTCCTATTTATTAATTTCTGGAGTTTTCCTCTGTCTCCAGGCACCCAGAGGAACCATGTGCCTCCGTTTCCCATCCATCCTTCCTCTCAGCATCCCCAGAAAACACTTCAAACCCAAGACCTCCACCCAGTGATGGCTGGAGGAGACCAGTCTCCCTTCTTTCCAAGGTAAATAATGACTTTAATTAGGAACTATGTCTAATTAACCATGAGAAGTTGATGACTCAGCTGACCTTTTTGCTCTGGTTTTGAGTTTTTGCAACTTGACCCTGTGTCTGCCCCTGTATGCATTAGTGCAGACCTTCAAGCTCAGGAAAATAGGAATTGCACCAGGTCCTTCGAGTTGGCCTCAAGCTTTGTACATCTTTTTGAGAGAGGTGAGTAAAACCTGCAGGGCACTGCCACCCTCCTGGAAAGGAGATTATTGTCATCCTCATTTGAATTTTAAAAAGCAAGCAAGCTCTGTTGATTCAGACATTACATTTAGACTCGGGGTGGTAAATAATGCAAGGTTTGCTCTTTTTATCAGCTCTCCTGGCAAATCAATTGGAGGACTCAAAAAACGTATTGTCATCATAAACGAATGAATTCATTAATGTTCGTTGTTTGCTTTCGTGTTTTAATCGAATGCAAAGCAAATACATCCTAAGAGTGTTCACTGAGACAGTCAGCCCAAGTCAGCCAGGACTGAGATCACCTGCTGGTTTTAATTTGTCTGGAAAAAAGAGGAAACAGAGATGCAAAGGTGGTAAGACCTCAGCGAAGATGACCTGCAAGCTTGGGACTTGCATCTCCTCTCCTATGCATATCTCAAGAAATTCATCTTTTTGACGTGCTATCCAAGACCCCTGCTCCTTGGGAGGCATCTCAGGAGCAGAGGGATGTGTCCAGCTGAACTTCCACTCCTTGCAAAGTCCGTTGTCTTACTGGTAGGAGAGATTTCATCCCATTTAAAGCCTCTGGACAAAACACTACATGCAAAATCCTTATTTTCTTTAAATACTCTGTGTACCTTCTGACAGCCCTCACTGTATTCCCTTTCCGTGAATCACCAAGACCCAGCCAGAGCAGCTGTACTGGTGGTTATGTGTGTTCAGCAAATATGTTCTTTGGCACCAAGCTGAGCGGTTTCTTCACAGCACTTTTGATGTGTAAAAGGGGAAAGATGCAAAGCGTCAGCTCCCTTGCCGTCACACGGTTTCAGGAGCAATAACCCACAGTCCCATCCAGCCCACGAGCCTGAGACAGCAGGCTGGCAGGAGTTTGGAGCATGCTGAGAGTTTTGTGTGTCTCCCTCCTTGAGCAGACCCTTCTTCCAGGCATTGGGGAGCAGCAGCAGATCCAGACGTAATGGGGGATCCAGCTCTTGTGCCCTTCCCCATGTCCCACGGGTCCTCTCAGGACTTCAGCAGCAGGAATGAGGGAAATTCACAGCATTTGCCAAAATATCCAGGTACCTGCAGGCATGGCTGGCTGGAAGGCATTGCAGATACTGCTCTTAATAGATTTAAAATCTTTAAAAAGTTGCTTTCACCCCACTTGATGAGCAGCAGAAATGGCCCTTCTGCCATCCCCGTGGTAAGTCATCTTGGCATGGCCCCTGTGCAGTTACACAGGGACTAATCTGGCCCCATATAGTGCCTGCCTCAAATGGAGCAGCCGCCAAAAACAAGCTCATTTGCACATATTTATCATCAGGAAAAAATAGCCGCTCACTGATCCAGAACATTCATCTCTAAATATTTACAAAGCATTATTTATCCAAATGAAAGAGACATTTTTCCACTCAACAAACCAGGCATATGGTAGTGGCGTGCAATAGGAGATGAATTGCACCAAGTAATTCTAAACAGATTTAACGCCAGCAATAATTATTTTTAATCAGACAGAAAGTTCCCTGGGTGATAACCGAACATCTAGCATTTGAAAGTAATTGTGTCGGCCTGCATTGTTGGATACCACTCATTCAAGTATGCTTGTTGTGCTTTTTGGTACTTCAGTGCAACTTCAACCCCCTCTTTCCATCTCCCTTGGGGATAAAAAAAAAAAAAAAAAAAAAAAAAAAAAGGAGGGAAAAAAACCCCAAACGCCAATCCCTCTGTCATTTATTTCAAGCATGTCTTTTAATTACAGCACTGCATTTAGATAGTGTACAAAATATTCTGGGCTAGATGCCTATTTAACAGACTCCCCAGTTGCTGCTTGAAGCTGCTCGGCAGAACACTGTGAATCATTATAAAATCTCCTACTTCAGTACATACCAAGGAAAATGGAGAACAAAATGTACTGACAGAAAACATTTAAGAAAGAATGACACAGGAGGAGGGATTTTGCCAGGATTTGGTTTTTCTGAGGAGTTTGATAGATGCTGTAGATGAGCCCAGCAGGTTCCTAGCCCCGAATCACTCTCCCCTGTGCCACAGGTCAAGGCGTTTTGTGTAACCCACCTGTCCTCATGTCAACAGGCTGCAAAGATCACAAATACCCTTCCAGGGGCTCTGGGCTCCCTGGATTTTTTGTAATGCTAGAAGAACGCACCTGGAGAAGATAGAGAAGCCTTTGGCATCTCTTGCAGCCAAATCATAGACACACAGAATGGTTTGGGTTGGTTGGCTGGAAGGGACTTTTGAAGGCCATCTAGTCCAACCCCCCTGCCATGGGCAGGGACATCTTCAACTGGACCAGGTTGCTCAGAGCCCCGTCCAACCTGGCCTGGAATGTTTCCAGGAAGGGGGCACCTACAGCCTCTCTGGGCAGTGTGGTTAATCCATTTTTTAATGATGGCTTTACGCTCTCTGCTTGTCACCTCCGGATTTCAGCTGTGAGGGTAGCGAGGAGGAGGTGGTGGTTCCTGGAGCCTGCCAGAGTCCCTCTCGCCCCACGGCACATCACCCAGGGCTGCTGGTGCTCACAGCTGGGCAGGGGACATCAGAGCCATGCTCTTGCACTGGGAACAGTGCCTTTCCCCATAGCCTTGGGACCATGAAGCAGTGCCATGTTTGGGACCCCTCTTGACCCCCGGGCAGGCTGGCATGGCTGTAGCCAGGTGGTCCAAGCTCCCTTGCCACTTGTTTTTTGCTGAGGAGATGAGGAGCGACAGCAATGCGATGCCAAGGACAGGCTGAGCTGGAAACACAATCTCTCTGCCAGACGATGATACAGCCAGAGGTGAGCAGGGCACACAAATAAGACTAATGGCATATTAATGAAAAATAAGATCTACCTGGGAACGGCTCGACCATCTGGTCAATAAGCCCCTGTAACAAGCTTATGTGCTGCCCTTACCTGGGTTCTTGGTTACATGCTGGGAGGGTGCAGCAACCCCCCAGACACACACCCTCCCGCCAATGCTGGGCTCAGGGTTGGTCCCATGTCACCATGAGAAGAGCAAATCCCCATGCTCAGCCCCCAACAGCAACATCTCAGAAAAGATTATGTTTCTGGCAGAGCTCTGGGTTTCCAAGTCCCCTATAATTACAGTGACAATTACAGGGCTGCTAACTGCTGTAGTTGGAGTCAGGAAAGCAGCACAGGGTCTGCTGCAATTTGGGGGTTTATTCATGTAGTTTCCAGCTTAAGAGAGTTTCAGCTCCTGCTGAGGGGTGTAACCAACACTGGGACATCGTTGCCGAAACCTGCACAAGCCCACTGTGAGGAGCAGTCCTGGCCCTGACAAATCTACAGCTAAAGATCAAGGGTGCTGAAGAGATGAGGAAAAGCAGCATGGAAAGCGCATGGGACAGCTTTTAGTTTCTCATCCAGAAGAATATGACTCCAAGAGGAAAATGCTTTGGGTCTGATATACTCACAGATGCTCAGGGCATCAGTCTTCTTGTCCCGGGGGAAAACTTACCCAGGAGAACCATGAACATCTACATCACGTGGGGACATTTGGCTGGAGATGTGCCTCAGAGCCTAATACCTCTTCCAGGAGAGGTACAGCTCTGGGGCCCCCAACATAAAAAGGACAGGGATCTGTTGAAGTGAGTCCAGAGCAGGCTACAAAAATGCTGGGGGGGCTGGAGCACCTCTCCTATGAGGCCAGGCTGAGAGAGTTGGGGGTGTTCAGCCTGGAGAAGAGAAGGCTCCAGGGAGACCTTACAGGAGCCTTCCAGTCTGGAAAGGGGTCCTACAGAAAAGGTGGGGAGGAATTCTTTATCAGGGAGTGTAGTGATGTAGTGATAGGACGAGGGGTAATGGCTTTAAACTGAAAGAGGGTGGATTTAGATTAGATATAAGGAAGAAATTGTTCCCTGTGCGGGGGGTGAGGCGCTGGCCCAGGGTGCCCAGAGCAGCTGTGGCTGCCCCCTCCCTGGAAGGGTTCAAGGCCAGGTTGGACAGGGCTGGGAGCCCCCTGGGCTGGGGGAAGGGGGCCCTGCCCGGGGTGGGATTCGATGGTCTTTAAGGTCCCTTCCAACCCAAACCATTCTGTGATTCTATGAGAGCAGGGGAGTTCAGGAAACCCTCTGCAGCTTCACTTGAGGGATCCAGCATAGATCCCATAAGGACAGGTCCACTCCATTAACCCCCAAGGCTCTCCCTGTGTCTGTCAGTATATTTCTGATAAACCAAAGGAGGTGACCAAAGTCAGGAACACAGCTGATGAGAGGCAGGCTTTTTATCTTCAGTTGCAGGACTGGTAACAAAAACCATCTCATTCAGCAAAATCTACCCCCCGCATGTGAAAATTGCTCTAACCTGCTCCTGAATGTGATGGACATCTCTGATCCTCCAACCGTTGGTGTTCAGAAAAGATAAATGTGATTTTCCTTAGATCCCCAGAGCCTTTGCGCTTGGCTGGGCTGGAGCACAGAGCCGGCACGCACAGGCTGAGCTGAAACACAGGTTGTTCCAGCAAGTAGAAAGCTCGAGGGGAATCATCTTATGCCTCTGAAGTGATATCATCAGGCCGAGAAGATCTAGGGCTTGAGGTTTAGTAGTCAAGATTATTTTAGGCAAGAAAAGAAACACTCTGCTTCATCCCAAGGACTTAGGCAAGTGCAGGGAGATGACTATTGACCTGTTCTCCACCACAGCTGGTGGCAGCCCTGGGCACTGGGGTGCTCCTGGTGGAAATTTTGGGAGGTCCTGGAAGGAACTTCCCATTCACCCTTGGGTTTGATTGTAAATACACCCAGGAGAGACTCACCTGCCCATACCAGGCCCAGCAGGACACTAGCCATGAGACCTGCCTCAAAACCTCCACCAAAATTAACCTTGACTTTCAAACAAACCTCAGCCCCCCAGGGCAGGATAGCGGTTTTGCTGTATTCCCAAGCAGCCATGCTAAACTTTGTGATGATGCACAGATTTACTGGTGCTGGACTCAGAGGCGAAATATCTCTTTATTGCCAGCATCAAAGCCGTGCTCTTCCAAGGCAGGGCGTTATCAGCAGTTCATTATCCCACCCACCCGCCCAGCCACCTTGTCCTGCCCTAATAAGATGAGCAGCAGAAGTCAAAGGCATCATTCTGTGGAAAGCTCTCAGGAACTGTTCATCAAACTTGCCCTTTTATAATGAGAGCCATCTAATTTACATGCTCATTTAACGCTATATCCTACATCTGACAGCACATTCCAGGTACCTTCTTCCTTTATCTGAAACCCATCCCATTTACAAAACCAGCGTTTCCCTTAAATCATAATTAGGTCACTGTGACCCCGCATGAGCCCTAGCAAACCCCTTTGTGTCTGAACAGCACAACCTCCCAAACGCTTTATCCAAACACTCTCATCACGAGGTTAAGCATATTCCAGTCCAACGAATTAACAGATTTGCGAGCTTCATCCGATTAACAAAACTGAAGTGCCTAGGGGAAAAAAATAGGGAAATCTTTCCTAGGTCTGTTCCTGCTGTGGAACAAACGCCTTTTCCCTTCAGGGAAGCCTCTCCTGCTTCCCTCGCATGACCCTTTCCAAAATCCCAGGTCTGGCTGGCAGCCCATGAACCTCCCTGCACGGGCCTATCCCAAAAGGCACCAAGAGGACTTTACGATTCATCTGTCCGGAGGCTCTCAGCTTTCAGGAAATATTCAGACTAACTGGGGAAAAAAAAGTCAATTTTGCCTATTTCTGGTCTGCTGATTTATAAAGCAATAATGCAATATCATGGTTCCCATAACAGGAGCAGTACACAGCAGCTCAGAGCGGTTTTGCTGTGCCCACATGCCTCCCACGTTTGCTTCTCTCAGGCAATGCTGAGCATCCCCCACCACGAGCATCCTTCACCCTGGTCCCTCCAAGCTCCCGCTGCCTCCCCCGTCCCTGGGGCACAGCACCACGCAGCCTGCAGCACCGCTTGCCCCACTTTTGCAATGTCCAGACCCCACCAAACCCTTCAGTCCGTGCCTGCCTCACCAGTCAAAGCCAAGCTGGTTTTTTCACCCTCTGCATAATCCTAAAAACAGCCCTGGGACCCCCCCAGCATCGCCGGGGAACAGCTCAGCTCCCCAGCTCAGCTGAAAGGAGCAGGCTCAGGCACAGCACTCACCCAACCTGTGCACGGGCTCATTAACTCTGCTGAGCACTCGAGGACTCATAACAGCCTTTCTGCTCTCCCTGCTCATCAGCACAGGACCCACACAAGCTCATTTATGGGTGGCTTTACATTGCTGCCCCTCCTTTGTACTGGTAGCAGAGACCTCTCCAGGAAACCCCTGTGCTAATCCGGATATCCATTCAGCTTGGTGCAAGGAGGCTTTTTCACATATTCCAATTCTTTTTTTTTTTTTTTTTTTTTGCAAATAGCATGGGATAGGCATGGAAAAAAAAAATAAAAAGTCACGTGGTGCTATTAATAGTCACTACTAATATTACCATAAGCTCAGGGTGACCGGGGCACTGTGGATGCAAGTCAGGGAGCTCACAGTAATACGCACCCAAAGGGATTTCCCAGCTCAGCCCCAAGTTTGCTGCAGGCAGAAATGGCTCTGTCAGATCTTTCATCAACTTAACAAGCTCTGCCTCAAAATTAGTTTTGAGGTCTTTCACCCCCAACAATCCTATTAGCCCCAGTCGTCCCAGGATCCTCTAACTGTGTGCTGATCTCCTCTTAGATTTATTCCTGCCCAGTTCAGAGCGATTTGTTTTTCTGCTGACATCGCCCTTCAAGTTAAATCAGTTTGCTTCCCTCCCTGGTGTTTACATTCCTGCTGTATTTATAGACAGGCATCACGTCCTCTCCCAACCTCCTCGGCCAACCATAGATGATATTTTTCATCTCTTTGCCTAAAATAGGTCCCTTTTCCCCTGCCCTTCCCAGCGACCCTTTACTGCACCTGCTGCAATTTAAACTCAACCTTTTTGGGGCAAAGACCAGAACTCTGTGGCACATTCCCAAAGTTATTTCCTTGCCATTTCACAGGGTGCTTTGATATTTCCTCATCTCTATTTTGTTTAGTACACTTTAGGGTCACATTTTACTTTTCCCCAGCAGCTTCACATATAGGTTGCATGCAGTAATTGCACCAGGGCCTTTCTCCTCCTTGTAGTTCACACTCATGAGCCCTCAGTTTAGCAGAAAATCTGCTTCATCTCCCAAATTCATGAGCTCACCCTTTGCAGTATAGCATTTTGCCTTATTTTATATCACCACTAACCCATCCTCTTGATTTTGCAGCCCTACCCCAGCCCACAATAACAACACTGACCCTTAAACTCCCACTTCAATCTCCTCTCAGCACACAGCTGATGCTTTAGGGAAAGCAGGCAGACCACAGCCCCTGTATTTTCCTTGCCTAGAAAGTTTGGTCCCTTTCAAAGAAACAAATCAGGTGATGGTGGTTTGGCCTGACATCATCTCTGGTAAAACCCATGCCACCGTGCATCCCATCTTCTAGTTCCTGCTGACAGCCAGCAAGAAAAAACACAAGGGAGAGCATCTTCGTACAGGGTTCTCAGGCCAGGGATTTCATTTTCATATAGGTCATTAACTCACTCAGCAGCGAGCATGCTGTCCACACTTTATAACTCCAATTATGTCCTCCATCCCCTTTCATCCCATGGCCTCTCAGCCTTGCAAGCTCAAGAAAATAAAATCATGTCAATGTCTAGCTCTTTTTTTGCCCCTTTTTCAAGTATTTTCTGTTCTCCAGCCAGATGATACCACCTCTGACTTCTCTGTCCACAAAGAACTATCTTAAATATTTGATGTAAACGCTGCAGGGACAAGTACTCACTCCATTTCAGGTTATTATCTCACCAGAATACCATATATTATCTAGCAATCTCCAGCCAAGCAGGGGGTCCACTGTATCATCGCATTATCTTGTTTGGAGCACAGAGATTGCTCACTACATGGTTCTGCCCACAAAGGATACATAAAATAAATAAATAAATGAATAATAGAAAGCATCCACTTAGGCTGCTGATAATATCCTGGTGGAAGAAACTAAAAGTAGTCGCTAATGGCCTGGGATTCATCAGAAACACACAAAGTCTCCCAAAACTTGGCTTGAAACTGTAACAGTTGGTGCCTGTAATACTCTGTGTGACTCTGCACACAGGCATGTCAGCAAGGGACGCTGAGGTTCACGGCAAAAGGCAGAGTTTAAACATCAGAGCGGTTTGAATGCATCAGGAGATGGTGCCCCTCACCGTATTTCCTCCCAGAGCTCAGAAACTTTGCACAGTTTAAAATACGTTTCAAGAATACTAAATACATACATTAGAACACATAAAGTCCTTTAAAATACATTATATTAGATACTTGATACCATGGCCTTTTGCTGTGACAAGTTTCCTACCACCAGTTGTAACTCAAGCAATAGCAAGTGTTCAAGGCCAGGTTGGACGGGGCTGGGAGCCCCCTGGGCTGGGGGAAGGGGGCCCTGCCCGGGGCAGGGGGGTTGGAACCAGATGGTCTTTAAGGTCCCTTCCAACCCGAACCGTTTTATGGTTCTGTGATTCTAAGTCCTGTGCATTTCAGGTCAGTGGGTAACAGCGTGCCAAGGAGGAACAGGGCCACGGGGGATCTGGGGAAATGTCGGTGACCGCTCTCTGGTGCTGGTAAGCTGAGACGTGCCTGCATCAGCCCCATCCCCAGCAAAAAACAAGCTGCCTCCGTGGTCTCCACCACTATGGCCAGGGAAAAGTCCTGCTGGTTGGAGCAACACGGAGCCACTTGAGACAAAAATCACAGCTTCCCTCTGAAGCGGCAGCAAGTAATGGGGCATCGCTCCCTGGATTTGGTGTTTCTCAAGGAACGGGACCCCATGAGCATCTCTGCTCTCCAGCAGAATTCATCTCGAGCTTTACAGGGATTTCATAACTACACCCGTGTGAGTCATTTATGGATTTAAAGAGATAAGAAATTTGTCATGCCCATGGTAATCAATTCCTCTGCTCAATTAGCCTTGCAGATCTAAGGAAAGATGGATCTTATTTCTAGAGAAAAAAAAAAAAATAATAAAAAAAAAATCAGCATCTCCGCAGCACAGCTGTGCTCATGGAGGCTCCACACAGGACACGTCTGCAGCAGCGCGGTGGGCACCAGCCCATCATCTTGCAAAGAGCAGTGGGGTCCAGATTTTAAGGAGGGCAATAACATGAGAGCAGGGGCAGGTGAAAATAAGGTCCTGCCCTAGGGCTAGGAAGGCGTTGAAGTTATCCACCAAGGCAGGGACATGCGTTAGGGTCACAGTGCCTGTATCCAGCCAGCTACTCCTGGCTTTCGCCCGTTGTTTACCTTTGTTGGGGGGGAATGGCTTGGAAAAACCTGTGTCCCATGTCCTCTGAGACCATGTCTGGGGACAGAGCAGAGGGTGCCGCTCTGCCTCCAGCGGGCTTAGTGCCTGGAGAAGGATGCAAAGTGATTTCACCTGCCGAATATGAGCTGCCAGGGCACAGGGAGAACTTCAAATACAAAGGAAATGCTGCAAAGTGTTTCCAGCCACTGCCTCACTCCCCTCCCTAAGCTGGCTGGACTTTCTAAGGCTGTGTCCGTGCTGCTGGACGAGAGGCTGGGACACTGTGGTGTCCCCAGGAGCAAGCAGCACAGCCCAGGGCACAGAGCCCACTGTCCCCATCGTGTCCCCGGTGCCTTTGGCAGGTTGTCGTGGGTCACATTGCAACCTCAGCCACCAGCCACAAATACAGCAAAAAAAAAAAAAAAAAGAAATAAGAAACCCTCCAGCACACAGAGCCTGTCCCGCAGCCCAGAGCAAAGCAGCCACTGCAGTCACCTTTGCAAGGCAAATGGGGCAGAGACTCAAGGGAGACGGCAGTTCTGACTGCTCCCAGACTTTCTTACACCTTCCCCAGAAACATCTGGAAATGGCCAGTATTGGTGAAAGATTCTGAAGGAGACGGATGCGGGTTTAATCTGGCACGGCAGCGCTCACATTCCCATGCAGGGCTGATCTGATCCCCATGGATGTGTGTGCTCTTATTTGATTAATCAGAGATGATTCCTTGCTGCTTTCCCTCTCTCCTCATCTTCAACAGCAGCTCTCAGGGAGGACAAAACCCAACATGTGGCACAGCAGCCAAGTCAGGTCTTTCTGCAGGAGTGGAGCATCTGTCCTCACTCCCTTAATCTCCTGCATTAGCTACACTGAGGTCAGGGATTAGAAAAGGTCTTGCTCTGCAGGCTCTGTGCAGCCCTGAGGTTTCTGTGCCTATTGCGGCGCATCCTGGCTTTGTACAGTCCTAATACCCTACAACACCTTGGAGCTGTATTTCTCCTGGAGCAAATGTATTTTACCGCGTCTGCTCTGCAACTTCTACTTGACTATGGCAACCTGGAGAGGTGGTGGCAACCCCAATTCCCACCCCCCTAGGAAATCTTGCTTTTCCTATGTTCATCAATGACTTTACCATTTGCCTCCTTCAGTCCCAGCTCAGGAAGGGAAGACAGAGATCCTGAGAGCTTCTGGGCTGACTGGGCAGGTTGGGCTGGAAAAAAATCCCCATTTCTCTAAGGAATGGAAATCAGTGACCCTCAGGTGCTCCATCCCTCCTGCGAGGCTTCATCCTGGCATCTAATAGTGAGAGGTTAATTAAGCTTAACCTTGAAAGCAGGAAGATTAATATCCCTACCAGCTCTCTCATTTTCAATGACCATTGCAATTCCAGGTTCTCTCATTTTCCGTGACAGACTCACACAGCTTTGAACAGGCTAAACCTTGGCCTTGAGAAATCCTAATGTCGACTGGTTTCTTCAGCGGGTCACATTTTATCAGATCTGACACCTCCTCAGCCCCCCAAATCCTACCTGAAAACCAGGCAATGCCCTGCCCATGCCCTTCTCCCAAATAATCATCATCATCTCTATGTCCATACAACCAGGCCAGTGGGGCATCTCCATCCCCCCTGTACCACTGGCTTCAAAATCCAGCCTCAGATTAAATAATCCTGCCATTTAGTAGAGAAATAATTGGTGCCACTCTGTTTGTGAGCTCTTGCTTTTGGTAATGAAAGTTTCTGTTCCAACCCAATTAACATGATACTCCGAAAAGGGAAAGGACAGTGCTATTATAGCTCAGGGTAGAAAAGCAGATAGTGTATTTGGATTGGAGGGGAAAAAAAAAAAAAAGAAAAAAAAAAAAAAGGTCATACAGACATCATAACCTTCTGGCAGACCTTGCCCCAGCTGTGTAATTCTGGATCAGTCAGACAGCATTTGAGCAGAGGGAGGAGTCACCGAGGGCCCAAGGATGCTGCGAAAAGGCATCGCACCCTGCAGCAGGGATGCACCCCCGTCCATCCATGCCGGGACGTGCCCCAGGAGCCAAAACACCACAGATGTCTCCCCCCAGCTTCTGGGCACCCCACAGCCAGGTGCGTCCCTGGGGAGGGAGGGCTGGCGGCTCAGCTCCCCGGGTTATTTGAAACGGAAAGCTAAAAAACCAAGGGGGCCTGAGCCTTTAGACACCACGTGCGAGCAGCCTCGCATCATTAACTATCACTCAAGGGCTGCCAAAGACAGCTTCAGCTTTGCAAAGCTTCGCGCTTACACGGAGTTTATCAGGCTGTAATCCCGGCTGCATTGCATAATGGCTTGCATTACATGTAATCCATACGTTAATACGTTCTGAGCGGGAGCCAGCGTGGATATTAGACTGTTTACCTCGGAAAAAACAACATACCCTCTGCAGGCTGGAGGTTTGTGTGTCCCTAAAGACACACTTAGGGAGCTGCCTTCATAAAAGAAACCAAACCTGGGTGGTTCTAGGCAAAAAACTACTAGTGCATGTTACAATTCTGTATGGAAATGTATTTGGAGTACTAACATATATCTACATAGCACATAGACCGTATACAACAGACAGATCATGTATAGCAGACGGACAATATATAGCATGCAGGCAATATGTAGCACATTTCTGTGGCTGCATAGAAGGACCTGTACAGGGAAGGAGTATGAAGGCAGGAGGGCGAGGGCAGATGTGGTCCCCAGAGCAAACCCTGACCCCGGGTCTAAGAAATTTCAGAGCAAAGACCCCAGAAAATTGCAAATGCAGCGAAAATAGCTAAAAAACCATCCGTGGCAAAATAAAGCTGACCGGATTTATGGATAGTATTTTAAATTAAAGGCTTTGCAAAATTCACAGGGTTTGTGTTTTACTAGATTTACAGCCAGAAGCAAAAGAAAGTCATGGCAAGAGAGAAGAAGGGGAGGACACAGCACAACTTCCCAACCCTGCTCACCTCCCATCCAGAGCACAAACGTGAGAGACACCTTCCAAATGCAAAACAAATGGGCAAACACCAGCTCATTGCTATAGATCACACAGTGATGAGGAGCAGGAGATTTAATCTGCTTGGAAAGATGTTACAGCTGTGACAGCTTCATGGCTGTGCCTCGAGGGGCAAAGAGCTTATCCCATCCCACCTCCTCCACAAGTGCAACCTCGGCATCCAGCTTGGTTTTCCCCTGGTTGAATGCAGTTTTATGTCTTCATGGTAAATGTATTTGCAGCCAAAAAAAAAAAAAAAAAAAACAAACAAATGGTTTTGCAATCCCAGAAGCTAATTAGCATTTTACAACCTAAATTATCTCTTCCACCCCCACACCCAGTTTTCCAATACTCTTGTTTTATCTTGCTAAAATGGGCTGTGTTGGCTTTTTTTTGCTGTCCCAGGACCAAGTGAAATTTTTAGAGTAAAAAAAAAATTCTAAGTTAAAGAGTTCATTTGAAAATAACATTCCCCATGATTTTTATTGAGCGAATACCTTTCACATGATGTTTTACACACCATTAAAATTGAAGAATTTTTGACCAGCCTGCTGACTGTTTCTGTTGGGGGTATTGATGTTTTGCTTATATATGTGTATACT
The DNA here is from genome assembly GCF_018691265.1 of Tyto alba. NCBI lineage: Eukaryota > Metazoa > Chordata > Aves > Strigiformes > Tytonidae > Tyto > Tyto alba. The sequence continues at coordinate 5,152,434 of NW_024881303.1, read as the reverse complement.
CTCATATGCCAGCTATTACCATCTGGGAACAGCCTTTTACTACAGTAGATTTATCTCACAGAGAAATAAGCACAGTTGTCAACCTCTCTAATAAAGATGAGAGTTGCAGTACAGATCTAAGAGGAAAATACTGCCCCAGATTCCCTACTAAGCTGAATACTGTCAGGTTTCTCCTGTGTCCATATTTCTGTTTCCTTTTCCCAGCCATAATGAAAAAGAAACTGTAAGGCTGATGAAAAAGGAAGAGTGTTGCTTAATCTAGAAAGAAAACAGATTTTTCTTTCCAAGGAAACCCACTTGGTGAGTAGTTCAGACGGTCACAAGCACAGAGCTGCTGGTACCAGAGCTCAGCCTACATGGGGCTGTACAACATCTCCACAGCTGGAGAAGGATTTGGGGTCTGGAAGAGCATTTCCAGGCTGCTTCTGAGTAGCTCTGAGTGCAAACTGAGTAGCTTCTGGGCTCCTAATTCACCCTTGACCACACTCCCAGTTGGTTTGTAATGGCAGACTAGCCCTAAAGCTTTAGGTCTGATCGTCCCATCACCATCTTGCATATCTGCCAACCAACCATGAAAGCAGCATCATACAAAAGGGTATAGTCTGCCATCAGTCTTCCTTTTCTCACATTTTTCTTTTTTTTCCTTTTTTTTTTCTCTTTTTCCTTTTTCTTCTTATTTTTATTTATTTTCCTTTTTCTTTTCCTTTTCATTTTCATTTTCCTTTTCCTTTTTCTCTTTCTCTCTTTTCTCTTTCTCTTTTTCTTTTTTCTTTCTATTTTTCCCTCTCCCGTTTTCTCTTCCTCTTTTTTTTTTTTTTATTTTTAACTTTCTCTTTTATTTTTCTTTTTTTCTTCTTCTTTCTCATTTTTCTTCTACTTTTAAAAAATGTTTCTATCCCTTTCCCTTTTTTCTTCTTTTCTTCACCCTTTGCTAAAAGCAGATCAGCATCTCATTCCCATTTTGCAAAGTACTGTGAGATCCTGCTGAGAAAAGCCCTTTGCCAGGTGCTGTTAGTGCCAGGTCCTGGGCTGGAAAATGCCTAACCTTAAACACATATTTAGGGCAAGCCTGTTCAGCAAAGTCTCAACCACTGAAATCGCTGGGACTTCAGTATGTGCTCAAATCCAGGCTCTACACCCAGGGCTTCCACTGCCACAGAGATGGGGGCATCCCTGGAAGGGGGGTTATTTTCTTCCCCTTCACAATGTGATGCCCGAACATTTTGTAGCCCTGGGATGAAGCAGTGATGGCACCTGGGCTTGAAGAAAACATTTTTAACACAGGGAGGTTTGTAGCTTGGGGCAAAAGCAGCAGGAACACTGCCTGACTCTGTTTCCCAGCCTCACCTAAACCTTTCACCCAATTTCAGGTTGCTCAGAAGATGACAGTATGACAGAAAATAATAATAATAATAATAATAATAATAATAATAATAATAATAATAATAATAATAATAATAATAGAAATAACCTCCATCTCATGCTGCACTTTGTGAGACTGTGACTGTATGTTTAGTGGCCATTGTATATTTAAAAGGCTTCCAGTGGGCAGCTGTGTATCTTCTGGTTTGCTGCACAAAAGTGTTATTCTTTCAACAGTGTTTGTCCTTTGTATTCCCAAAGCCACGAAATCCTCTCTCCTGCTTCCCACAGCTCTGTGCAAACAGGACGGCAGTGGAAAACATCATGTCGTTAGGGCACTTAGCACCTCTGCCAGCTTTTAAAGCTGATGGAAAAGTGCTTTGCAGGCACTTTCCTCTTCTGCTGGGCTAAAGCAAGCCAGGGGGAGAGCCAAGGGCACGCCAGGAGCCCAAGTGGCAATGGGGAATATCTGCCTTTGGATAGGCAACATCATCCAGTGGTGGCACACAATCACATCCATGTCTGTCCTTTCAGACAGCAGATCTTGCCAGAAATGACATTATAAATTCAATTTAATAATTAAATCTTCTCTCTCTTTTTTTGAATGAAGAAGGGCTTTCTTAAACTCCCCAATAATTTCGCTGCACCATGACCTGTATACTGCCCTGGTGCCTTACACACCCTCCTGCCACTGTCCTCAAACATGACATGGCTAAATGGGACATGACATAACTCTGTCCAGACCCAGGCATATGACCAGAGGCACAGCTATGTTATTTATTTATTTTAAAGCCCTATTTTACTGGTCCATTAGTCACACACACGTAAAACACACATATTTCTCATGACTGGTTAGCAGCATGGACAGCAAATTATCTGCTCTTGGCTAGCAGCAACAGTTCTTTCTGCCCAAATTTATGCCAGATTGGCATATCTTCTCATGATTATTTAATTTGTTGAGCTTCTGTGGCTGAAAACACAAGGATTTAGAGAAATGTGAACTTTTTGGACATGACGTAACTCTGCTAGAAGGACTAAAAGGATGGGCCACCGCTGGATTTCAGCTTGGCTTCCCTCCAGGTTAACCTTGGAGACCTCATCAGAGGCCCCAGGAGAAACCCAAACCCCAGGGACGTGGTCATCAACTCCTCTTTGGCCTCAGTAGGGCTGGGATATCATCCCACATCCCTTAAGGATCTTCCAACCTCTTCTGGAATCCTATATTGGCTTAATTTGGGATTCCCCTGAAAGACCCAAAGCTGACATCCTGTAGACCCTATTATGGAAATACATTGGGAGCTTTTCCAAGGCTGAGGCATCTCGTTTGGCACGAACTTTCCCAAGGGCTCTGGCACCCACAGAAATGGAACTTCTCAGGAAGGCTTAGCAGCAACGATGCTGAACTCAGCCCTGGCTATTCGGGGATGGCTGGAAAACATCTCACCTCCACTAAAGCTCGAGAAGGCCATCAAAGACAGAAATCAGGCTGCTGGAGCTGAATTTGGAGCGGATTCACCAGGCAGGGGAGAGAAAAAGCCAAGCACTTGCTGGTATGTGCAGCCAGCTTGCCAACTGAGCTCATCTGTGGCAGAAAACGGACAGAGATTTGCAGTAATTGAATGGAATAATATACTGTACAGCAATTTTAAATATTTTTCATTCAGAGATAAATTAGGCTGTAATTAAATGGTGTCATTGAATGTACTGCCCAATAGATACGGTAATTGCTTTTTTTAAGTGGCAGCATGGCAATATCTACTCATTTGTAAAAGGATAATGATGCTAATTTAACCTAGTGGAGGTATAAACAGCCACTCTGTGTATCACACCCCAGTGTGACAAACCCAGAAGTTCACTTTGATCACAGCAGCCACATTTTGTGCATCCTCTAATCCCCCTCTTGCTCCCACCCACACCAGCTGGGAATTAGCACTGCTTTCAAGGGGAGAGACATAGGTCTTGCTCCTTTCATGCTCCAGAACTTGAGGACACCTTACAGGAGTTTGCCTTTGAGGATGCAAAAGGGAAAGGTGACACCTTAGTCTCAGCTGTCTTCTCTGTAGCTATACAAGACCACCAGTTTAACCAGTATAACTACTGGAAGTATAATGCCAGAGTTTGCAAAGAGCCTGAAAGAAATCCATTTGGATTTGTGGCTTACGTGTGGCACAGGGCTTATCCTGAACTACTCACAGGTATCCACCCGCCTTGAAAATCCTCCTCCCTGAGTAGGAAAAACATTTCCCAAAATTTTAAGGGCTACATGTAAATGTCTCATACCAATCAGCTCCTGGAGCCCCCCCCCCGTGTTGGATATTATATCTCCCTTCATCTCCATCCCTCGCCCTGCTCCCTACTGGGTTAATTCCCCTCACTCTGAGCTGCCCTCTCCTTTCATCCCTGCTTTAATGAGCTAAGTTGTAGTTAATGATGCTCCTCTTTAAAGCAACCGTGGTAGGAACCAGGTTAATATTTGAGACTGTTCTCTCAGGATCCCTGCAAACTCACTCTAAATTGACAGAGTAAATTTGCCATGAGCTGCATTAGTGAAGCAGGTAATTCATGCCATGACTTCTATCTATACCAGCAAAAGGAGCCCTAGAAATATTTTGATTTTACAGACAGCATCACTTCACTCTAAACAACTTGAGGTTTTCCCACTGTTGATTTTTCTGTATTTTTTTTTTAGTTCACAGACTGAAAGCTTATTTTGCAAACAGAGTAGATAGAGACTTCTAAAAAAAAAAATTTTTTTTTAATAATATATATTTGTATATACAGACAAGGCCAGATATCTGGGGAGATTTTTGCAGCTAGCAGTGCCTCCAACACAAGAATCAGGATGGCAGGGTCAAAGCTTGCACAAGGTGATCCCAAAAATAAGCTCCTCTTTGGAGAGGAGCCGTGGTGTTTACTGCGGCGGCTGAGGAGGAAGGATGGAGAACAGCCTTCACTAGTTAATTTTAACAAAGCGCACATTTTTCTGGCTCTACCATGGACTTGCATATTTTAACTCCTATCTTCTGTTCAGCAGCTAAAAAGAGACTTTCATTCCAGTTTTGGCTGCTGCATCTCGTTTCCCATTCACGGGCTGTTACACAGGCACTATTCTCACAGCCACCCTCCCGCTGATAACAGGGGAAAGACGGGGGTTCACGAGACACCCCAGAGCTGCTCCCTGAAACAGGTGGGGGTTTTCTGCAAACACCGCTTTTACAAGACCATTACTGTTATGTCTGCAGCAAGGAAGGAATATGAATCAGTACTGAGGCTAAATTAGCTTTCTGCCCACAGTTCTTCCAAGGAATTCTTACAGAGATATATTTGTATTAAATAAAAGAGATTAGAGGAAACCATATAAATGCAATCCATCATTCACAATTAGAAATAAATGAGGACAGGAGCAAAAGAAACTTTCTCTTTTTGAGTCCTTTTTCAGGAATATGCTTATGTATGTGTGTATATATATATATTTAAAAAAAAAAAAGTGTGCATATATATATATATACACACAGAGAGGCACACATACATATATATATTCATATATCCAAGAATTTTTGTTAAAGCTAAAGCTATACAGTATACATATGCATTTAAATATAGAGCATGTATAAATACATATTTTATATACATGTATAGATACAGATACAGATATATGCACACTGTACATACACACAAGCAGCCAAAAGAAACAGAGAACCCGCCTGCCTTGCCCAAGGCCAGACACATCATCACCCAAAGGCAATTTTATTCCAGCATTTCACCTCTTTTTTTTTTTTTTTTTTTTTTTTGCCCATAAAGACCCAGATCCAGAAGTCAAGTGAATCTTTCATAACCAAAACTTTCTTCAAAAAGGCAAGCAGGAACAGGTGTTCAACCAAAAACATTCTCATTATCAACATTTTATCATCAACGTCTCACCCTCGGCTTCCTGATGTGGCATTGGGCTCCCACAGTGCTCAGGGCTCGGAAGCAGAAGGACCCTCAGAGCCCCCCACTATTGAAGGGGGGAACTGATGCTTAAGCAAAAACTACCCCTCAACTTAAGCAAGGCATAAATCATTGCAAAGCTCAAGTTTCCAGGCCAATGTGCAGCCCCAGCACCCCACTCGCTGCCTCTCCCGCCCGTGTTGCAGAAGGCACTTTCAGGAGCACTAAACTTACCAAAACCATTTTTAAAAGACCTTATTTGTTTAGAAAGTGTGGGAGGTGAAAGGTTTCTTTAAGTAGGTTTAAAGTGAAAACCATTAGTGGTGCATTGTTCGTTCAGTTCCTTTATCCATGACATGAGAACAAAATGATCTGATCTAAGCAAAACTTCTGGTTTCATAGCAACAATGAATATATATTTTTTTTGTGGGGATGTATAATGCAAATCAGTGCTTAGGTGCATAACTTGTGACTCCTTTATTTCCCGTACTAAAGTCTGTTGAAACACTTTTAAAATATAATTTAACTAAATGGCTTCCTGGAAAATAATAATAATAATAATAATAATAAAAAAAAAACATTTCTGATTTAAAAGTCAAAAAATGTCAGAAGTGCAGTTAAGTCATGAAAAACAATAATGCTGTTTAGCTCTTATATAACTCTTTCCATGAGGTCTCAAAATATTATTTGAAGAAAGTAGGGTGGGTTACCCTTCTTTCATTGCTGGGAATCGAGAGTCACCCCCAAGGAAATCACCCTGCCATAGCTATGAGTGTTAGAGGACATGGTAAAAATGCAGCCCAGGTTTCCTCAGCTTGGTGTGACCTTCTGGCATCTTCTGAGAAGAGACACGCTGGGTAAGGAAATAGTGGGGAAAACTTATAGAAGTGTTCAAACAGCTGAGAAAGGGGCATTGCTTTTTTAACAGTAGTTTGGGTGTCGCGGTAATTTGGACATCGATAAAGTCATGCCCTTCCTTGTGGTCTGTGAACCTGATATGATTCCACCACTGGTGTTAGGTACCTTTGTTGGGACAAGGGGGCTGAGGAATACATCTTTTCTCCTTTTATTTCCGTAGCTTTCACAACATGTGGACTGTGACACGACACCTTACTCCACGGACACTGTCATCATCCCATCCTTCCCTTGCCACCGCTACCTAATGGCCATTGCCCTTTGCAAAGCAAAAAATAAGGTTCCTGCAGGATCCAAAGCAACTTATGTTTAACACTAGACATCTTCACTAAGTTTTCTAGTTCCAGGTTATTATGCAAAAGAAGAACAGTAGCAGGTTCTTCTACCCTCCAAATCTGGGGTGAAAATGTCCAAGGGTCCCATGCTGTGCCTGAGTTAGCACTCCAGTCATGCAGCAGACCTGAGAGACAGATGCCAGCTTTACAAGCAAATAATACAAACCATTTCTTAGGCAGAGGTTTTTAGCCTTGATCTTCAGGTACATGTCATCATCCAGTTTTGTATACATGATCTTCATTCCTGCCAGGGAATGCTGGCTAAATTTTAGGTGACTGAGAGCAGTAGAAATTGGACCACAGGCAGTTCATTTATAAGCTACTTCAATAACCCCAATGTCCCAATCAAAGCAAAATTTAGCCAGTCCAGATCTTGCCTTTAATCTTCTTCATTTTCTGCAAAATAAAGAAAATAGTTCCCTTTTAGGGCAATCAAATCAGGGCTGTTTTATCAGAATCCCTTCCAACAGGTTGCCACTTCTGGAGTTTCCCTTCCCTGTAGGGAAAGTGGGGACAAAAGGGACTTGGGGTGATGACCTGATGCAGCACCATGGGTTGGGGACACTGGGGTCATGGCAGTTCCTTAACCAACCCCAGAAAAGTGGTCAAGTGCTTCACTAGCCTTCCCCTAAGAAAAAAAAATGTTCCTGATGTTTAATCTGAACTCCCTAGATGCTGTTTAAAGCCTTTATTTCTTTTCCTGTCCCTGATGAACAATAACCAAGGAACATTATCACACAATATAAAATATTAAACACCTGTTGTAAATATTAAATTATATACAAATACAACCTGGCAAAGATAATATTCAATACATTGTTTACATTGCTACTGATTAATATTGGAGATTAAAATTAATACTCACGTAATATAAACATCAACATGCTTTTAGCATGGAATTAAGCTGAACAATTTCATCAGCACAAAGTGTTCTCATCCTTGCAAAACAAGACACACTAAAACCAAAGCAGGTCTGAAAATATCACTGAAATCAAACTCCAAATGTAAAACATTTGGATCATGAAATATTTTTTTTTTCCAAATTGGAAAAATTTTGGCAGAGCCCGAAGGAGTGAAACAAAGATGATCAGCGGTCAAGAAAACTTAATTTAAGGTCTGAAGGAAATGAGGAAAGAAGACTGAGGAAAGACCTCCCAACAGTTCTCAGAGGTATAATATTCCTTCGGAGAAAGGAAGGCGTAGTTCTACTTGTCCTACTGTGGGTAGGACAAGAAGTAGTGAGTTAAAGCGCTGCACATTTGGGTGAGATTTGAGGAAATCTTTCTAACAAGAAGGTTAATTAAGCAAGGGTATAGATTAGCTGGGGAAGCAAAGCAGTCTACATAACTGGAAATCTTTGAGAACAAGTTAGACAAGCATGTAGGAATGATGCAGAACAGAGTGTCACCTTGGAAGAGGTGACGTGTTAAATAGACATCTATTTTCCCTGATTGCTCTTATCCTCTGCTTTTTATCTCCCCAGGAGTCAGTCCAGCTGGATTTTAGCCACCTGGGAGCTAAGAGGTGCATTAGCTCCTGGGCAAGCTCTCAGACACCAACCAGCACGAGTGGAGAGCAAACCCGGGAGATCCCTGCAGGGAAACCTCTTCCCGCTGTCCTTGTCAGGGATGTCCCGCCGCTCTGATGGAGCTATCTATCTAAAAATCCCGTGGCTGATGCCTCTGCAGGAAATAAGGCAAGACGCAAAACAGAAAAGACAAAATGTGGGTGTGTAATTAGGTGACGGCACATGTCCTGGCAAACGATTGCAGTGATAAAACATGCCATATGCTCCGGCTCCTATGTAAATCCTCCTCAGCTGACATCATTATGGAGCATTTGAGAACATACGCTGATCCCTTATGTTTCCTCCATCCTTCATAAATGTTGCCAAGCACCAAATACCTAAACACAATTAACCTCTGACTTTGCATCGAAAGGCTCTGCTACACCCCCAAAGAGCAGGGAGCTTCTCTCAAATATCCTCAGAGTGCAACTGTCTCCACGGCAGGGAGATCGCCCTCCCGGGCCAGGACAAATCTATAGGTGCTGCAGCAGCCTGCACGGGGAGCAGATGTCTCTTTCTCCCTCCACCCTTTGCCAACCAAAGACTTGGTGAATCAAATGAGCCAAACTGCTCTCAGTCTGGGATCAGCAATACAAGACGCAAATGAGACGGTGTATTTGGGCAGCACCCAGAGCATCCCAGGCATGACCTGGATCTCAGTATCCAGAAAGCTACCGGTACAAATTGTTAAGCAATTTCGAAGTAGTAGATCAGAGGGAAATCAGGGGAAGAGAAATTGCCAACAGGGATTTTTCAGGAACAAATTCCTGTCAATTCTTTCTACTCTCTGACAAGAAAACTAGCCTGGCTGATGGAGGGAAGCTGTAGCTGTGACAGATCCTCACTCCAGGGAAGCTCCTGGCACCATCTTGTCTGACAACTTTGCAAACAAACAAGGGAAACCTGATCCAGGTGAGGTTATAAAAGGGGGAGGGGAAGGGGGGGCACAACAGAGGGGAGAAAACCTGTGCTCAGCAAGCTGTTATCAGACATTCCCTGCCATTCTGTGAGGGGATCTGACAGGCCACCCGGTCCCCATATATGCAAAATTTGCATTAGCAACCCAGATAATAGACTAAAGAGTGTTTTATAAAGTGCATGGATAACTCTGGGTTATGAGGACTGCAAGGGTTTTGGAAGGCAGATAATTAGAAATAATCTTAATAAATTCATGGCATTTATTTTGAGTGACCTAGACAAAATTCAGTGAGAACAGAGAAGTAAAGAGCTGTGTTTTGAACGGATAACCAGTGCTCAACCTCTCCCTGTGTGCAAGGCTTCGACTCACTGTGTTGCACCATAGCTCAAGGATAATACAGATGAGCTGGAGCTGGTCCAGGCAAAAGCAACCAGACATGGTCTGGAAACAACGGCCGATGCAGAAAGGATTAAAGAATTGGGGGCTGCAGACTTTTTCACCATCTGCTATTTTTAAAAAAAGCAAGCTCAGGTTTTGACTATTTTACCCAGAGACAGAGTGATAATTGGATACATTCAGCTGCATATTTTGCAATAAGTAGTTTCACATCAGAGGTTGGATCCCCAAAGTGGGTCTCTGCCCTGCAAAGGGCTCCTGGGCTGAGGTTTTCCCAGGCAGCACCTTCCCTTCTCAGCAATGCAAGGCAGCACATGAAGCTTGGTCAAGATTTTCCTCTGTCATGATGGTCACCCTCAGCTGTTTCTTCACTCCTGAAGCTCACAGAAATGCCAGTGATGAGATTCTTCTATTTCTAGTGATTTTATAAAAGTTGTGCTATGCTTACCTATGTATTTTGCTTGTACCTGTCCTGGAACAGCTGTAGGCATTGTTCTTCATTCAGTTGCTGCTTTCCACGATTTTTTGCAAAGTTGCTTTCCAAATCACTTCTTTGGAGTCAGTTTTTTCCCTGGGGTGGGTTCTCTGAATTTAATTCATTCCCAGTGGAGGCCTGGGCATCAGCACTAAGGAAGCAGGATAACAGTCCCCGTCACACAGGGTGGGCAGAGCAGGCATGGTACCTATTGTTCTCTGCATCCGCTGTGGCTAGGAGAGGAGGAAATCAGCTTTATCTGAAGCAAAGAAAGACATCAATTAGGAAAATCATTAGGAAAAACTTCCTGGCAGTAGTGTAGTAATGCATGGGAACAGACAGTGCAGGCAGCTGCGGAAACAGCCGTATTTTTAAGAAACAGCCCTATGGGAGATGCTCTCCCATACACCAGCTCCTGCAACGTTGTCGCCTCATCCTCCGTGGTCCACACCTGATATTTTCCCATGCTGATTTAGAGGGTTTCCCTCTCTTCCTACCTCATCACATCACCTGTTCTGGCGTCCCTGAATCCCTCCTCCTTGACAGCACCACTCCCCGGGGTCTCACCCTGACCCTGGGACCCACTACACTTAGCAAGCCTCCAAAGCTTAGAGAAGATGGTGCACCTTTCTGCAGGGCTGGGAGAAGGGCAGAGCCTTTTACAAGGTGAGGGTGAGTTTCACCTTCCCTCCCCAAGCAGCACTTGGCAGGGGAAGCTGCGCAGTGATATCTGCTGCAAGCCCTCTGCCTCTGGCACCACCGCTGTAGGGCAGCAGCGGAGGAACGTGCTTGCAAGCTCTGCTCTGGAGCCCACCCGAGCATCAGCCGCATGCAGGGGCTCCACGCTAACAGGAAAGCCACCTCTTATTCCCTTACAAGAGCGAAAAAATCCATTTTTCTTCTGCTAGCCCTCTCAAAGCAAGCAAGCAAGCAACCCAAAAAGCTGTAAATTCCCTCTTAACCAAATTACTCCCCGTGGGCAATATTCAAGGGGAGAAAATGGGGTGATGTGATGATCCCCCCTGGCCTGCCAGCGTGCTTGCTGCTGCAGAGCCCTCCAAGCAGCCAAAGGCAACTCCCAACAAGGGGATTGGGAAAGGGCCACGGTGGTTTGGCACGTAGCAGCAGGCAAGATCAAGAGCAGAGTAATATGCTGGCATGCAGGCGGCTCACAAATCCCATGCCCAGCAGGCTTTGCTTAGTTAGTTATTTGTTGGAGGGTGGGGGGAAATCAAACCATTAAATATGTTGTTCATTGGGTACTTTTCAGGTGTCTCTCTGCCCCATGTTGCTGCTAATCTGGGACAAAACCAGGATGCTGAGCTGTAGGGCACATCTGAGCGTGGAAATGTGCATTGGGATGGATGTTTCAGGAGGTTCTACCTCTCACCATCCTGCCTGCAATGAGCGCACATTTCCTAAAAACTCAGAGAACAGCAAAAAAAAAAAAAAAAAAATCCCTTCATCCCTTCTTCTCCACCTGTGCCCTTGCTAATCATCTCAGCAGATACCTCAGCCCATCAGGCGTGATGGAGGGAACCCCACCTTGTCCCGGCAGGTTGCCGAGCCCCGTGGTGTGCAGCAAAGCCTGAAAGCCATTCGGACGCCCACGGCGTGGCACGGAGCCACACGGCTCTGAGCCAGAGACCAGACTCACAAACCTGCAGGCAGGAGGGTGCTGCCAGGACTCTGCCAACAAGCTGCTCCTGGCATTCGCCGCTCTCCGGCATCCCGGCCCTCCCAGCAGCCTTTCTCCTTCAATACATCCACCTATTTGGTACCAAACTCATAGCCGTGCTGATATCATTGCTATCATAAATGCAGTGTTTAGCATCAAATCCCTCCCCTGAGCCTGTCCCCGATATTCCCTGCTTTGCCTCCGCATCTCTCCATTCCCAGCTAATAAAATTACACTGCTCATTTCCAAGTGGCAAAAAGAGATTTCAGACCCCAGGCTGAGGCTCCCTGGGGTCTTGCAGGGTTGGGGCAGCCCGTGTTGGGGAAAAGCAATGGCCCGCAAGGGAAGGAAGCTCCAGCAAAGAGATGTATTTTTGTTACTGTGTCTGTGTTTTAAGTTTCTATAGCTACCAGAAGCGAAGCGTCTGGAAATACTGCTGTGCCCTTCCCCGCATGTTGCTTTTGAGTGGAAAAGCAGGAAATGGGTCCCATCGGAACGGGTTTTTAACTTCCCATATTTAAGCATCTCTCTTCCTCTCATCTCCATTCCCCTTTTCTGGGTGGGATGAACACATTTGGCTGTGTGCTAGCGATGCTTCACCAAACTCGGCGATCAGATTGCAAGGCCAGATGCAGCACAGTTTTCCTGCAGAGCTGTGAGCGATGGTGGCCAAGGACCCCTAAATCAGCTGGGAAGCAGCGTGCCAGGCTGAGCGGGGGCTGCTGCCGGAGGGGTTGGTCCCCAGCCCTCAGGTCTCCAGGTCCCGGGCACCGATATCATGTGCTGCTGAGAATCCCCCCTCTCCACCCTGCAGGGATCCTGAAGAAATGCAAACCCCGCTCCATTTTACCTCCCTTTCCCTGTTTCCAGCAATCTTCCAGCATTGACATACGCAGATATAAATGCACACAGCATGAAACAGATAATGTTTAAACAACTTGGATTTCTGATTTTTGATTTTGAGGAACGTGAGCCCTCAGAACAGAAGAAAAAGGGCCAGAGGAGAGTCACAACCTCTCAAAAGTCAGAAACACCCTTCCGAGCCCACGCTGAACACCGAGGCCACCTTTGCATTCTGGTGCTTGCATCCACAGCTCACTGCTGTGACAATAAAATCCACCTTCCCTCTTCAAACAATGAGCCAGTCTTCCATGTGCTTTCAGGAATAATGCACAGGCTGTTATGCATGGTGCCTAAATTGCCTGGGGGGTCGGAGGGGAACTCAGACATAAAACAATAAATAGGGTGTAAGGACCATTTCCTCAAAGAGGTTGAAGTATTTGACTCCTAGCAGTAACAGAACTCATTTTGTTCAGGGATGGATGGATGCATTTCTGGAGGCATTATCTAGATTCAAGGTGTTTCTTCTCCTTCTGCCAAGTGTTGAGACACAACAGTCCAGAGCAAGCCATTCTCATCCCTCTTAATTTATGTTCTTGTAACAATTTGGTTGTCTTTCCACAATGCACACGTGTACATAGATGGGCTAGTCCCTCAGTACTTCTGAATTAGTAAAATGTGAGGCTCGGGAGGTCAGAGGTTGAGTTCATACAAACATCCTGAAGTTCAAATATTTTCCCAAAGCTTGTCTGAACTTTGTGTGACCTTCTTCAGTCTGGAAATGTGACGCAGCCAGTGTTTCTCATGAGATTACCAACACATTATGAATCTAGCAAAGTCTGCAGCATCACCAGCAGAAAATGCTTTTCCTGCAGCATTTGGTCCTTGGCTTTAGCTGCCGACTAGGACCAGGAGAGCTGGTCAAATGCCAAACAATGTTCGGGACAGCTTCCAGGTGGTCTCCAACAATGTGGACGTGGCCTTCAGGTGTTCCTCCACCTGTCTTTGTTCCAGTCCTTGAGATCCAAGACCCAGAAATTGGTCAAAGAGGTTTCCTTATCAAGCAAAAGCTGCCTACTCTGAGCTCTTATTTGCCAGGTCTAAGGCAGGGACAACCATTACCCCAATGCCAGAGAAAGGCTTGAAGATGACAAATGCACACCATTACCTGTAACGCTGTTACTCTGCAATTCCTGCGATGTTCTGCCCTGATTCAAGGCCCAATCTGCTAAATGCTGGGTACGCATCTAGCAAAGGACAGTGGCATTATAAAATCTGCCTCCTTCCTACAGCAGGGAGATGACTCAGATGCTGAGCCTGAACACAGTATTTTGCAGATATTCAGAGTAACAAACTACCCAGAAGCGGTAACAAACACTGGGATTCTAGTGGAGATTTTTCTGCCTGCTTATTGACATTACAAGACATTTCACAACATTAAAATCACTATTCTTTTAACATAACTCACAAAAAAAAAAAAAAAAAAAAAACAAAACCAAAGCAACCTCAGGTCACTGTTTTAGCTATACATTGCAAGCAATATTTCTGTCATTGTTTCTAACTAGCAATTTGCTACTTTTTGCTGTCTTATGAAATGCCAGATGATTAACAATCTCTCTTCTGGGTCTGAAAAATCTCCTTTTACCACTGAAACTAATTATGCTGTTAACCACTAATGCTGCCGAAGGAGAGCTAATGAGTTGCTAGACAGTGGGCGTTTTATCTCCCCTGCACAAAAAGCTCCAGCCATACAATATGCAGCACCAACAGGAAACTTCTGCGGTAAAAGAGAAAACCGTGGAGGAGGCAAAGCAACTGCTCCAAAACACCTCTCCCTGTCTCCATCACCTGCAATGCTCAGAAAAACAGCTGTGGGGATGGAAATGAAAGGATGCCCTGTTGCTTTTACACCCCCAGGACATTGTCAGCCTTAATGAGTTAATATTATTAAATCCTTCTGTGCTTATCAGCTGGGAAATAGTGTAGGAAGGGTGCTTTCAAAGACTGCCCTTCCAAGACAGCATTTGTACATTCCCATTTCCTTCAGCCGTCTGCTGCCTTTCCACCTTCCCCCAGGAGACATGTCCTGCCTCGCGCACTGCTGTCATTGCTGCTGGTTTTATTAGTATCATCATTATAATTTCTTAATATTAGTATCATAGAAGCAGCTTGGAGCACTAGTCACAGCCCCAGACCCCTTTGTGTTTTAAAAGGGCTTGTTACGATAGGACAAAGGGTAATGGCTTTAAACTAAAAGAGGGCAGATTCAGACTAGATATAAGGAAGATTTTTTTTTTTTACATTGAGGGTGGTGAAACACTGGAAAAGGTTGCCCAGAAGAGTGGTGGATGCCCCATTCATGGCGTTAATTATGCTCATCAAAAGCAGCAGCATCATGAAACAGTCCCCACATTTGTCTGCCTTCCTGCTTGATTCATGTAACTTCTCCAAGTCCTCTGTGACAAACTTTCTATGCTGTGCAGCCTTTCCCAGCTCCCCCCATTTTGAGCATAACAATATTTTTATATTGCATTCTTTGATGGATCATTCAAAGGCTTCAATAACCACGTGTCAGGTTTTGTAACCTTTCCTGAGCACTGCCTACTGCTGTTGTTTACATCTGGGACTTTCAATTGCACAACGGCTCCTTCATAAAAACGTTAGTTCCTCACACTTGGGTTGAATTCATGGCTCGAAATTGTGCCTTTCAGTGTGTTTGTACACATTTTCTGTGTCCGCTATGGCCAGACAGCAGCTCTCTGCTTCCTGGGGAGAAATTGCTGTGTTAAAAACATCCCCTGCATAGTTACAATGAGTTCTGAAGGAAGAGAATAAAGTGTACAGTGCCACCAAGGTAGAAAAAAGGAGGTCAAAGCACTTCAGAGACTTGTGAGAGCCTGGAAAGCTTCTGGAAGTGGATCTGGGAGTGAGGAGGACTTGCAAGGGAGCAGGTGCTGAGGAGAAAGCTGTTTTCCCTTGTTTCTGCCTTCTCCATTGCCTTCCCTGTGCCCACCATGGAAGCACAGGGTGCTTCTTCTCAGGAAAGGGGACTGGTCCCATCACAGGCCAACGTGCTAAAGCAGGGAGCCAGAGGTCAGGGCATGCAGAACTCCGGGGGGCTGGAGCCCAAAAGTGAACTCAAACTCCACATTTGGGAGATACTTTCATGTGTGGACACAAGGCAAATTTCAGCATTTTAGGGAGCTCAGGAATAAGTAGCATTACCAGTGTAGACCAACCCATCACAGATTCACCCTTGGGGTTTAGCACCAGTGAGCTGGGACCTTGACTTATGTCAGCTACCACTGCAAAGGCCTTGGAGTTCCTCAGTTTCCAAGGTTCTCTACCTAATCCAGGGGGAAAAAACTAAGTTTTCTGTAGGAGGCAGGGAATATCCTTATGGGTTGTTGTCCACCCTGGTCCGGAGCCTCTGGGAAACCTTATTCTCCATAGACTGGGTGGAGCCCAAGGGACTTTACCTCACTCAGGACTCAACATCTGCATCTTCTGGGTGAGGTTTTAACCTGGGTCTGGCCCTCTTGCCTTGAACCACTCACCTCAAGGCAAG
Organism: Tyto alba; assembly: GCF_018691265.1. Classification (NCBI taxonomy): domain Eukaryota; kingdom Metazoa; phylum Chordata; class Aves; order Strigiformes; family Tytonidae; genus Tyto; species Tyto alba. Next base: position 5,136,449 of record NW_024881303.1, on the reverse strand, counting down.
ACCAGCCAGAGGCCCTCGGATGCCAACGGAAAGGAAGAAAAGATGGGGGACAGCAGGGGTTAAACGTCCAGACACTTCATCTCCAACACCAAATCCTTTCCAGGACGAGAAGCCAAAAAAGTAATTTCAAACCCACAGCTGTAAAGCTCACGAGGGAAACCGCAGTGTTGAAATAGTGTCTTCGGTGGAGCAGAGGAACACACTCGGCCAAGCGGGTCAGCCAGCACCTCTTCACCCCCGGCCATCCTAACACCAGGGCCGAGCCACCGGCGGTGACACCCTTGAACCTTGCACAGCCCCACGTTGTCACCAGGAGCACACTGGACACAACCGGGCACGGGTGTTCCACAGCTGGAGACGCTGGGAGTGGGAGCTGCCTCCCCCGCCAAGCGTTCCCACAGGCAGTGGACTCTGATGGTTCCACGTAAACATCTTTCCGCTCGAGGAACAGAAAGATGTTTCACTGGAAAACAGGCTGTTTCTGGGAAAGGGGGCAGTGTTTTGTGATGTGCCTCTTTTTTTTCATGGTGGCAGCAAATACACTGAATCAAAGATGCCTGACCACATGTGAAGAGTTTTAAGAGTATATGACAGTGAGCAAAACCCTGCCTGCACATGAACCTAAGCAAACCCTGAATAATCAAAGTGGGAAGAAAATCAAAACAAAACACCTTTTTTTGCCTAGAAAGGTTTGGTTTGGTTTGTGTCTCCTTTCTGAAAAAAAAAAAAAAAAGACAAAGAAAGAAAGCATATTTATAGAGGAAAAAAAAGCAAATAAACACCTGTGTTTTCCTTTTTCTGGATAGACACAAGGCAGTTCAGCCCAGAGCACTGCTGCTGGGCCTCCCTGGGCCTGGGGCTGAGACATGCCTTGCTCCTCTTCTCTCTCCAGCTCAACATTTTAAGTCAAAATTCATCTCCCATGACACGATGCTGTACATCATTGGAGTGCAGTGCATAAGGTAGCAGAGCAGGGACCAGTGGGCACATGCTGATGCCCTGACATCTCATCCCTCCAGCCCACTTCCAAACCAATTTTCTCCAACCCTTTCCCCGTGCCTCTTGTCTTTCTTCCCTGAGTCCCAGAGCCAAGTTTTGGCCTTTGGGTTGGGTTCCTCCATGCTTTCAGGGAGCTCCTCTCTATTTACTTACCCATTGTGTTTTGCCTTTAGCCCGCTCCTCCCAGCTCCAGCAGTTTGCTTGCAAGACGCTGCATTTTTCATATTGCTGCCATAAACCTGCAAATCAGCCATTACAGGGAATATTGGACGACAACATGCCTCCTCTGACCCCAGCCAGCCAGCAATCAGGCTGCCTGGGCCTGGGTCAAGCATGGGGCTTTTTATTTTGTTTTGGTTTTCCCCAGCATTTTATTTAACCAAGTAAAACCCAGCCTGGGCTCAGCAGGGACCCCAGTGCCACCCTGGGAGAGCCCTACCGCAGCCTGAATGCAGCCTCTGTTGCAGCTCACACTGGCACCAGTATGGGGGATGCCTCAGGCTCCCCATTGTACGGGCACCCCCAGCCCGGGGTGGGCACGGCCGTGCCACCCTGCCCTTCTGAACCCCGCTCTGATGCACGCAGCCCCCGGAGCAGATGTGCACCGCTGCGTGCAAGACATCAGGGCCGAAGCCCCTGCAGAGTCGGGCATGTACAAATGCCAGATTTCTGCAAAGTCCAGGGCTGGAGCAGTGAGCCAGAGAAGTCATGGACAATGAAACCTCTTATTTTAAAAAAAAAAAAAAAAAAATTCAGATCATCAGTCGATCCTGCCTTTTTCTTCTCCTAAATTAACACTCTAGGACCACAGTGGCTTGTAGCCAGATTTTGTGGCAAAGCTGAGCCTGTCTGTTAAGAAGGCTGTCCTTTCTAATCCACACCCTAAAGCAACAGAAGACCCCCCTTTTCCCAACACCCACCAGTCTTTTATTCTGGTTTCCATGGGCATGGCACAGGGCAGAAGCAGTGCTGGGGGCAGCTGCAGAGCCCCGGGCAGGAGCGCAGACTGCAAGCACAGTGAAGCCCCACTCTGGTGGGCTTGCAATGAGCAATGAGGTGCTGGGCATTTGCCCACCACCATCGTGAGGTCTATGTCTCCCCTGGGAACCCAGCCTGGAGCCAGAGAGAAAGATATCATGGATGGTCCCCTGCCAGGAGAGACTTGAGATTCCCCCTGGGCTATCAGACGCGGGCCAATACGACCTGATGGACAAGGCAAAGCAAACCCAGTACTACAAGCTGGTGTACTTACGTGGGTTTTGCTGCTGATGTTTTTAAACCAATTGGTTTGTCAACACGTCAGAGGCAGAAAATGGGGAAAAGACAATTATGGAGGAGACCAGCATCATATTAGTGATCGCTGCTGCTGCGGCTATTAGTGCTATTGTCCTCTTCCCTCTGAGTCTTATTAGGGGCTTACATGACAGCCGGCCTCTGCTGAAATGTCAGTGAGCACCAAGCACTTGAAAATCCAGCCCTGCGGTGCCCTGAAAATCTTGCTGATTACTTTAGATATTGTGTAAACATAGGAAACTACAGCAAGCCTGCCCTTGGGCAAGTCCCAGCCACGTAGGACAGAGAGAAACAGGGACTAGAATCAGGCAGGGCAGACAGGAGCGTCACTTTTCAGACTTTTTCCTCTGAACCTGTCATGCTGGGAGCATTGCACAGCAATCCTCGGTGCCAGGGGACAAATCCTGCCGCTCACACTCAACCACAGCCGCTGGGTGACAGGTCCCTTCGCAGTGCAGCCATTTCAGCAGACGTAGCACCAAGTTCTCCTGGGCCTCAGGTTTTCTGAGGACTGCAACAATGCTCTGCTCCTGTTGTTCAACAAGGGTTGCATACGGTGACCAAACTCTTTGCCTGCCCTCTCGACTGGCAGTGGGTCACCAGGAAGGCAGGTGGGCAGTCTGCCATGTTTCCAGAGCAAATGTCCTCAAAACTGATGCATTCCAGCATTTTTAGTTTGGTGAACAAACATTCTCTGATGTAACACATCCTAGAAGTTGTCCAAGTGTTTCTTCCCTTCTCATTCCTGGGTCCTCTCTTTGCACCTCTTTCACTGCTATGTGAGCTCCTATTTTCCCATATCTTCAGAGCAAGCTCCCATGTTCTCCACTTCAGGTAGGGGAAGGGATCTCCATGCATCTTCATCTATATCCAGAGTTCTCCATCAGCCTTATTATAGATGAACAAAGTAAGGACCTGATTCCAAAGGAAAGCCAGATTTTCCCCATTTTTCCACAAAAGCCAAGTGGCTGCAATTGCAGGAACAGCCCCCAAAACTCTGGAGCTGCACAGGAGCTTTCCTAACAGTGGATCACATTATGGTGGGCAGAAATGTCTGGGTCTGAGTTTTATATCATAAGTGTGTGGAGATACGTTCAGAGAGCCACTGCCAGCCCAGGAGAGCTTTTGGTTCAAACAACCAAGGAGCATGATGGCGAGCAGACGTGCTGGAAGGGAACTGGGCTTGTTCCCAGTTACCCCACAGCTCTGCTCAGCCAGGACTAGAGAAGAAATGTCAGACGTCCTGGTTCCCAGTGCAGAGAGCTGGTAACGGTTAATGCTTCTTTTGAACCTTCCCTCCTTGTAGGCTGCACAGCCATGGATAGTTTTTGACTTCTCCCCTCCTCTGGACATCGGTGGTTTCAGTTTTACAATGTTCATGGCACAGGTCCTTGTGGAGGCAGACACAGTGGGCTCACCGTCTCCTGGGGAGTTATATTTGCTCTTCCTTTCCTTGCTGTTTTCCTTAACCTAAAATAAGATGTCCCAGACTGAAAAAAAAAAAAAAAAAAAAAAAGTGAGCATGTTTTGCTCCCAGTGTCTGGGTAAACATATCGCTTCCCAACCCTTAAATAGAGCTAATGGGATGAGCCGTGGGGAGCTCATTGAGATGCAGCAACTTCAGAGGCTAATGAGAAATGCAGAGGTGATGGGGTCCCGTTTTCTTCCTTTATCTGCCCTGCCAGACCCACAGAAGAGGTCTGTTTGGCCATACCCCACGCTACAAGGCTTGAGAAATCAGCTCTCGTCCCCCTTGCTCTTGGTCTCTCGCAGTGCTTCTCATTAGGACTACGTGGCTGTAATTAGCACAGCCCATGCTCACTCAGCTCTCCTCCTCGGGGACAGCTGCTGGCTGGAGCCAGCTATTTTTTCCCACCACAAAACAGCATTCGTGTGCGAACATGTTGTTTGCTGGGAGCTGCGCTGCACCGCGACAAGAGGGCTCCGTGCTCCTCCTCCCCACGAGCCGGGATGAGGTCCAGGAAGGTTGGATTTGCCTCAGAGGAAAAGCAATGATCTGGTTTGCCCTTTTGACAGCAGAGGAGTTAGTATGCTTTCGCTTGGATGGGCTTTTTTCAACCTCGGACCACCTGTCCCTGGATTAAATGAAAAGTTTAAATGTTATCAAGTGCAGATAGTACTGAAATTACATCCTCCATCAGTTGCAGACAGGGCTGACTGATTAGGCTTTTGAGTTTTGCATCAATTAAGAACCAAAAACAGTGAGAGCAGGCTTGATATCTCTCAGAGACCCTTTCAGAAATATCCAGAGGACGAGCCAAGAGGAGATGAACCTCCGTCTGCTCTCAAAGGTGGGCCAGGCAGAGAAGTAGCTCACTTGGCCTGTCCCAGTATCTCAGAGAAGACCAAGAGGAGACTCCATCCCCTGCTGGAAACTCCTGGGGCACAGGCAAGCCCTGCACCCCAGATCCTCCTGTGCATCACCAGCCCTTTTTGCCAGTTCTGGGAAACAATAGCAAAAGCACATTTCACTCAGTCAGGAGAGCGTGGCACATAAAGGGTCTGCTGAAATTTTGGCACAAGTCCTTTCTCAGTAATGGGCATCTCCAGGCATCCGAGCAGCAAGGGGGCATTTGCTCATGACGCTTATTCTTGGCTGGGGAGGGCAGGGAAGATGCTCTCCTTGGGTCGCAGCCACAGCAGAAAATGGGGCAGCTGGTTTCTGTGGAACCCTGCGTCCAGGTTTGTCATTCCTTCTTTCTCCCACCTCCAAAACATGACACAGGGAATGGGTCCCTCTCCTCCCGTGTGATGGTCTGGATGTAGGGACTTGACAAAAATTGTTACCCCGTAACACCAAAACCACATATCTTCAGCTACACTATAAGAGCTCAGCAGCAACAGTAGCCCACTATATTTCCTCTACAGTTTTTCTTTTGCCACAAAAAATACCTGTGTAGGAATCACAGATCCATCACCACAAGTGACTCAGGGGCAGAGCAGAAGGAAACCTTCCTCTGTTCATCGACACCTGCCATCGTTCAGCCATTGAACCAGCCCTGCAACATCTCTCTGCTCTTTCTAGGTGACGCAATTTTGATTGCCACCTTATATCTTTTGGACTAATCTCCTTTAAAGCTGGTCTTGTACAAATAACCTTGACTCTGGAAAAAGAGCCCATCTTCTTCTGCCTTCCTGAGCCCGACTTGCACCCTGCTTGGGAGGACGTGCCAGCTGGAGGGGACCTCCTGCTGCCGACCACCCACTCTGCCTCCAGGCTTCTTATTGACCCCAAGCCAATTTCCTGGAGATGTTGCAGAGAAAAGCACATTCAGCCCTTTTAAACTCCCTGCTCAGCCTCTCTCAGAAATCAGATGTCACCAGAGCCAGAGACTGCCAGCCCAAAACATCTTGGTCAACAACTAAAAGATGTTTATGCTGCTGATGGGTAACAATCCACCGAGTGAAGGAAGCTGCTCAGCAAGGGAGGCAGGTTCAGCAAAAACCACATGAGTCAACAGCCGAAAAGGGGAAGCGACGGTGATAACGATGGGCAGGGAGAGAGCAGACAGGTGGGGAGACATGAACGGCTGGGGAAGGCAAAGCACCACCAAACTGGAGGGTGGCTGAAGGGGTGCAGGAGATGCTCACAGAGCTGCTGCCCTGCAGCAACGGGGCAGCCACGAGCCGTGCTCTCCCCAGCTGAAGAGGAGAGGATTTTCTCTCTGACTCAGTGATGAAAAAAACGGTCTGGGTTGAATGGGGCATACGATAAGTAGCCTGCCACACTGCTTATTATTTACCAGCTATTTACCACTGGGATATAAAAAACCTGTTCAGGGCTGAATCAGACTGACTCAGCTCAGTGGGTGAAAACCTGGGAAGAAAAAGCATCATTTCCTTCAGCTCCAGGGTACAAGTATTTAAGGACAAGGACTTATCCAAGGAGATCCCCACAGTGATCTCCAAACTGTCCTCACAGCCAGCTGGCTGGAATAGAAATCATCCCATTCATTACCGAGGATTGGGAGCCTTTGGCCCCTGGTCCACTCTAATTTTCAGGGCAGAAGCCCCGGGGCTGTCCATACTATTTCATCCCCTCCCTTCCACACATACCTCTGCTGGTGGAGCTGTGTGAAACCCAAAGCCTTCACTACATCTATTTGTCCTGGTTTCAGCTGTGATAGAGTTAACTTTTTTTTTTTTTTTTTTTAGTAGCTGGTACAGTGTGTTTTGGATTTAGTGTGGGAACAATGCTGATAACAAAGTGATGTTTTAGTTGTCGCTAAGTAGTGCTTATCTTAAATTAAGGATTTTTTCAGTTTCCCATGCTCTTCCAGCAAGCAGGTGCACAAGAAGCCAGGAGGGATTGTGGCCAGGAAAGCTGACCCAAACTAGCCAAAGGGATATTCCATACCATGGAACACCCTGCTCAGTATAAAAACTGGGGGAGTTGGCTGGGGGAGCCAATCACTGCTCAGGGACTTGCTGGGCATCAATCTGTTGGTGGTAAGCAATCGCATGGTACACCACCTTGGTTTTTTCCTCTGGTTTTACTTCTTTCTCTCTTTGTTATATCCCTTTTAATTTCAATTATTATTTTATTATTATGATTGTTATTGTTATTATATTTTATTCTAGTTTGGTTATTAAACTGTCCTTATCTCAACCCAAGTTTGGGTGCTTAGTTGCCAGCTGCGCCTAAATCACAATCCTATTGCAAAAAACATCTGCAGCACATTTGCAACCTCTGCACTGTGTGCTAAACCAAATATCTGAGCTGTTCATTGCAGGTTTTTTGCACCACAGAAGTATCTAGAGGCCCAGAAACTGGTATTCAGTCATGCTGGACAAGACGTGCCCCTGCACCGAAGACCTTGCTGCTGGCAAGGAGGAAAGAAGGACTATAGCCTCCATTTCCCAGAGGGAAACCAGCGGGGCCACAAAAATACATAGCTTCAGTCATTTTATAGCAGAGGTCTCTTGCACATGCCCCGGTGAGCTCTTGTTACATTTAGTAAAGCTTCATGATGTTGTCTTAAAAAAACCCAATCTTTTAATGGACATTTTCTTTGCGCAGCAGCAGGCTGAAACTCTTGTCATTGCATAGCTTAAAAGTCAGGCTGTAAAAGCAGCGCGATACGCCTCTGATCATTAATGCATTTCCGAAAGGTGTTCCCACTTCTTTGCTTTGTTTTTCACAGCTCGGATGAGAAAAAGGCTTATGTGAGCAAATCTAAAATTAATCACCTGTGTGTCTTACAGATTTCCAGGTAACAAGGGCAACTGCGGATCGTTGGTTTTGCAAGATGCACAGACCTCAAAGGCTGTACATCTCCTGTCTCCTCCTGCCCTCTCCCTGCGTTTGTTGCTCTAAGACTAGAGCAAACCTCACATCCTTACATGCAGGCATTAGAGGCAAAAACTGGGCAGCCTCACACTGATGGGCAGCAACTTGCAAATATTACTACAGCTCTGCCTCTGAAGCAGGTTGTGGAGGGCTGATCCCTTCCCATCACTCTGCCCCATCCCCTTGTCTACTGTGCTGTCAGGAAGCAGTGATCCTTCCCGAGCAGCCAAGATGCTCCAGAAAGGGTACCAGAGCAGATGTGATAAACAAGACCAAACAATTTAGATGACCACCAGCGCTACTAGCATCATTTCTGCAACCAAGTAAGATATTCAGACATGCTAGACCTTGTTCTTAAGGGTGCACAAAGCTGGAACCTAGCACAGAGTGCAGATACACATTCACAAGTGCCGCCCACATTCCGGCTGAGCCAACAAGCTGATCTAAGGTGGCAAGGAAAGTGAGATTTAAAAATGTATTAAAGTATGCATTAAATGTTGAGCAGGCTGGACGCCAGACTGCTCTGCCAGCGGGCTCAAAGTCAACAAATTCACCTATGGAAAAGAAACATCCCTGGCAAGATGTTTCACTAGTGGTCCTGCCTTAGATCCAGCTGATTATCATCTACTTATACTTCACCACAGATCCCTTTGGGAATGAGTGAGGGATAAAAGGGTATTTATTGTGTGAGCATGAGCATCAGGGCAGGCTTGATCCAGAGCTGTTGCAGTCCAGAGACACTTCCCATTGACTCAAACCAGACCCCAGGCCAGTTACACTCCAGGAATCCTTACTGGACTGCAAAGTCCTTAGGGCGATGGGGCAATCATTGAGCTGATAGGAAAGTCTTTGCAAGAAGGGATTAATTTGTAAGAAGAACTGAGAGCTGTAGCTGTAAGACAGAGCCCTGACCCAGCATGGCAGGTTTCTTTTGTTGCTACCGCTCAATAATTATCTGAGCAATGGTTACATTTTGCCCAGATACTGCCTTGAAAAACAGTAGAAAACTTGATCTACAGCTTGGCAAAGGGTGTTGCCTACCTGCAGCAAAGACAGAATTTGTCTGCCAAGAGCACAGTCTGCATTCCCTGGGATTCAGGCTGGAATTTGCAATATCCTGCCTGCCAAGCTGCCGAGTACTTATCCAGCTTTGCCTGTGCTTTGATAAAAGAGGGAGGAGATCCCTTTGTCACATCCAATGTCTTTTGTTGCTTTGAGAACACCCTTTCTGGAGGCTTTTTTCCCATTTTGTCCAGTCCCTTCATCTTGGCTCTGTGTTTTCCACCCTTCTAGTTTTCCCAGAGATGTAAATCTGTGCAGAGTGTTAGCAGATCTCCCAGATCCATTGTGCCCCTTTCTCCCATGTAACTGGAAATTCATCTTTTGCAGCCTATTCAAAGAAACATGCATGATAAGGACAACTACCTTGCCAGGCCTGGAGCTTCTTCCACCCATCCTGGAGGCACTATAGAGTGTTCATCCCACTTTGCAAACTTTTCCTTCTCTTTCTTCTTTTGTTGCCACAAAACAGGCAAATCAGTATTGTTCCAGCTTCTCATAGGAACTCAAGTCCAGGTTGAGAAAAACATCAATCAGATTTTAGCCCAAAAATGAAGGAACTGATGGAGTTATAGGCAGAAGAGGAATATTTCTTGAAAGTCAGTGATGTGCATGGTGAACAGGGGAATGGCTTCCCACTGGTAGTACATCAACCTGGGAATGGCAATGCACTGCCCATCCACCAGCCCATCTATCCTGGCCAGGTCCCAGTCTGAACACCACCTGCAGCCTCCAGCATCAGGAGATGAAGCAGTTTACTCACAACCACCCAGGAAGCATTTGCCAAAACCCACCATCTCCAGTGTCCCAGTCATGTGCCGTAACCACTTGCAATCCTGGATTTGCAAAATAAGGGCCAATAATCGATGCATGTGCAAGCAGATGATTGAAAACCTACGGTCACATTGAGGGATACTAGTCTTCATTCATGCCACATGCATCTTCAGCACAGGAGTGAAGATGGGCACTCAGTAGTCACCAGCCCTCTTGCTGACACAACCTGTGGGGTCGTTTCCCCCATTAGACTGAATATTTTCCAGGTCAATATGCCCTTAATAACAGTTATTTATTGGAGATCATCAGGAGACAAATGCAGACACCAATAATGCCTTACCTCCTTGCCATCCCAACAAAACATGCAAGAAAGCAGCAGCAGAGATGACTTCTGTGTAAAGCTTTCCTTCAGTGCAGCATTTGAAGCTCTTGCACATCCCTGGTGGCTTCCCTGTACAACAGCAACAATGAAGGAAGGCAGGAATAAAGATAATCCACGTGGATGGGAAGAAGAAACCCTGATTTCAAAGAAAAAGGGAGGAACAAGAAACCCTGATTTCCAAGAAAAGGGGCCCTTCTCGGAGTATGGTGCTGAGATCATCTTGGTTTGGCCATCTCCTCTCCTCTGTGCGCCGCGTGGTGTCCCTCCTTGAAGGTGTACGTCCCCACAACCTTCATGTCACGGAGCCCCGCACTTGCTGTCCTGCACCCACCACACTTCTGCATTTGCTTGTCATGGATGTTGTCCCCAGAACATGTCCTCCTTTCCAGCCCCTCTACACAACCGCCTGCTCAGACCATTTCCACCACCCATCAGCTACATCCGTGCCTCGGATCCTGCTTTTCCATCAAACCCTTCTTCCCTTTTCCTGTCATCAACCTCCTTTCTGTGCGGAGGCTGCGGGCTTTCTAGCCCAGCTTGGTCTGACTTTCTGTGGCCACCGAGGAGGCAGGATGGGGACAGCTTAGCCCAGGACAACCTTCAGCCTCCCTGGCCCTGGGACCACTCAGTCCCTCTGCCAGGATTTCTCTGCTCCCCATCCACCAGCTGCTGGGAGCGGTGATGAAACAAAATCCAGAAGGATTCCCTTGCACATGGGGTGCTGCAGGAGGCATGGGCCAGCACCGGTGGTGATCCTTTGCCTTTGGCATCCACTTTTTTGCAGAGTTGAACTGAGGTCAATTTTCAATCAGTGCCTCAAGGGTCTTCCTTTATTAGAGGCTACTTGAAGGCCCCGGGCTGACGCTGCACAGCCATGCCAGCTCCACGGGAGATGTTTGCCAGGGAGAGTGCTGCAGGCTCAGGTTGTTTTGTCTGAACTGGTAAGTCTGGGAGATCAGCTTAAAGCGTTCCAGTTTGGAGGCCCATTTTGCATAAACTCCTAAAGCCCCTTTTTTTACAGCCTAACCCGATCTAACACGTTAGTTACTAGGCTAAGATCCAGCAAAGAGTTTTATTTTGAATGCCAACCACAAATTTTTATGACCACAAAATAAACCTTGAAATGTGGTATGTTTAGATAAGGGATGGGAATGCTAAGAGACTCTCAGCAAATTGAATCAAGAGGTGTGAACAGTTCTGCTTAAAGGACATTCAAAAATAATGGCACCAGGTCTGTGCTGTAACTTCCAGGAGGGAAGACGCTGGAGGGAACAGTCAGCAGATCGTAATAATGTTGGTTTGAATTATGGCTCTGCAAAGACAAGCTATACAAGTCCAAAAAGAGGTGCGTTAATATCAACCCTGAAGCAAAGATGACATCCCAGGTTGTTCAGACCCCAAAGACATGCCCCAAACCTGCCTCCCATGAGCTTCTTTCAAAGCCACCAAGCAGCACAGCTGGTTGCATCGTGGCTGCCTCCTGCCAAGCAGGGAGAGAAATCTTCTTCCCCTGCACACCCATGTCAAAGTAGCCTCTCATGTTCTGGTGCATTTTTTTCCAAGCATTGTGCTGAAGGGATTCTCATGCTTCCACATGAAAAGCTCAGTCTACTCCAGTGCTTCACCTGCTCACCCCCACTGCCCACACCACTACCCACTACCATCAAGGTAGCCAGTATTGGACAAGATCCTGTCCAAACCTGTGTGAAGAACGTTTGTCTGAAAGTAAAACTGAGGGGCAGAGATCATTTCAGTCCCTAGATATCCACTAAGTATGTGTGCTGTGTAGTCAGCTTGGAAGGGATATGACATGCCTCAAACGGAATGGGTGGATGATACAAATTATATCCACAGGTGTCCTACCCTCAAAAGTCTGGGCTGGCCACAACATCAGTTGTCTTCCCTGGTGCTACATAGCCCAAGCATACTCAGACACATCCAGGATTTCTGGACAAACAGCAGTCCTCCACAAAACTGCAGTGTTTTTGTGGGTTCTCGCTACTAATGCAAAACTCCACAAATACTAAACATTAAAGCTGAATAGTTAGAAATGCTAAAAATCTGCCCACAATATATTTCCTGGTGAAAAAAAAAAAAAAAAAAAAAAAAGGCATTCGCACCACATAGCCCTAGATGGAGCAATTCCTGGGGAGGAAGAGCCTGCAGCTGTTTGCACAGCCAGGGTATCACAGGCTCCTGATTTCCTATCGATGAGATGATGAACTCTGTCACCATGGCAGCACCCTGTGATGGTCCCCACCATCCTGATGAGCTGACAATGACCTGCCCTCAGGCAAACTTCTTGCCAGCTCGGGGCTGAATTGCAGCTGCAACACAGACCCAAGTCTGAGCCATCATCAATTTGGAAACACCAGGGAGATAGGGATGCTGCAGCTCATGTCCTCAATCTTGTCCTGTCCTCCCCTCTCGATGCTTTCTTCCCCCTGGGATTCAGGGTAACCACCTTAATCTTCAAAGCACCCCGTGGTCAGGCTCCAGACCAGCTGAACAAACCAGTAACAAGCTAAATTGGTTGCCAGTGGTGCTGCTGTGAGAAGGGCAGAGCTCAGCTGTGCATTAGCAGTGCTTTCTCAGGGGAGTCGCTGGCGATGGGAATGAACTCCTCCAGGAACCATCACAGACCTCCCCATCGCGTGCAAAGGACATTTTGCTTACCTCAGCAAGGCAAAACAACACATTCTCAAATCAACAAAGACAGAACCACATGGGCGGCTGCTCCTCTCGCTCCCAGAGGAGAGGATAACACGACAAGCACCCAGCAGATGCTGGCCACCTGGCTCCAGGCGCAACGCGAAGACGCTCCGATGTGGTGCACCAGCCTGCAAAACAAAGCCTGGGCTCCGACAGTCCAATGCTTTCCCTTAATATTGACATTATCAGAGGTGTTTGGGGAACAGGATTCGGTGTTGCCTACCCTCAAACTGAGGTGCAAGTCTCATCATGGTTAATGTTTTAATTAAAGCCCTAGGTTCTGGAGTCAGTGTGATAACGGAGATGGCTCCACTCTTTATATTTCAACCAAGCTTAGCCCCTGATGCCTGCTCTGAAGCTGGAAACATGGTTTCTTAAATATTTTAACAAATCTATATTTTGAAGTCAAGCCCAAGGGCAAGCTGGAAGCCACCCTAACGAGCTGTATTCAATCACCCAGGGCACATGGACAGCTCCAAGACATATCAGGTATCCTGCTCTGGCAATGAGACTCTGCCTGGGTGTCCTGAGCCTTGTGTTAGTTTTCACCGTGAATTTTTCAGAAGAATGAACCCAAGCCTGGGACTTCTCTCTATTTTTATCATGTTCCATCACTCCCAGCGAGAATCAGACAAACAACCCCAAGAAATGCCTTGGAAAGTCTGGAGGACAAAAATAAATGCCCAGACTGTGGTTAGAGGGGCTGATCTTGGCTGGCCCAGCTTGGGCTGGAAAACAAGCAAGCTGTTTTCTTTTTAAAATAACACCAGTGCCCAGAGAGACAGAAACGCCATCCCACAGGATCGGGGCAGCACGGATCCATGAGGAAGGAGAGGACAGGTCTGGACAACCCCAGCCTCAATGTGCCCAAGGAGTGAAACTCCCAAAATCCTGGTGTTTCATTAAGCAGCTTCTTTCTCTCCCTTTCTGCCTCCTCCTTTCCCTCCGCTTCTCAGCCAAGCCTACATCTGGATACACCAAAAATAGTCTCGGAAATCCTGTTTTCACCCAACTTCAGCCACCCACAGGCAGGGCTGGGAGCCGATGTGGAGCACGGTGGCTTTACAACAACATAACCTGGAGAAGACTTGGGTTTGGCCTTCTGCTTCACTAGAGAGTTTCTTTGCAATCCTGGGTGGGTGGGCACGACACGTCACTCTTTGGAGCTCATCTTCCCTCGCATGAAGATGGCAGCACCATCTCTTTGTCCACCTTATCACCCCAGTTTCTGAAGTTTTGCAGGTTGAAATAAATAAAATTGATATGAAAAAAATCCAATAAAGTAAAACTTGTGAATTCTCCAGACCCAGTGGAGGCAAAGAACCGCCTCCTTTGAAAGACACATGGACCTGTGAAGGGTATAGGGAGCTTTCCAGAGACAGCTTGAACCTTTCTGGGTGAGAAACCCAGGTGCGTGGGTGGGATATAACCCAGGAGGAGGTTTTCTAGAAACTGAGATCAAGAAACAGATTAGACAGGAGGCACGCACATCTCTTTAGAAAGGAAAAAAGGGATCCCTAAGTTAGTAGGCACTAAAGGCGCTGCTAAATCCTCTGCTGAACACAGGTTTGATCTAGAGCTGTTTTTGTGAACATGGAAAGTGCCTTGAACAGGGATGGGGATGGTTCTACTAAGTTTCTACCCACCCCTAAATAGTATCTTGTCTAGGGCTCTGGATCACTTGAAGATCTTAGTAAAGGATCCAGGATGCTGGCTCTGGGTCCAGGCTACATCTCCAGCTGGCCTTGCTGGCAAAGCAAAACCCTCCTGCTTTTTATCTACTATAAATAAAGACACAGCCTATCTCAAGCCTTCTATATTCTTGGTGGCTCTTAAGAAACTCGTGCAGTCCTTAGTAGTCAAAATAATGAGATTGTCTCCTAATGTGAGATTTCCTTTGCAGAATAAAGTACACCTAAGGGCTGCTGATGTAATTCTCTCATACTAAGCTGATTAAATGCTGAAGAGTTAGAGCCTTTTATAATTTTATTACATTAGATTCCAGAGATGAAATGAATAGAAATGACCAGACACCGAAGGAGGCACAAATCTGTATCTGCAGATTTTAGAGACTATAAATTACATTCGGCCAATATAGCTAGGTGTCTGCAAGAACAAATCTAATAATAGAGTATCCGTCTGTTCAACAATATGGATAAACTTGGGCCATCGGTATTGTACGATATTAAAAGGAGAATTACAAGCAAGGCCACAGAGTACAAGTAAAGGTCGTTGTATCCCAAGGATTCATGCCATCCCTTTGAGGAAGATCAGCAGCCATTAGTACTGCTTAGCAACTGACTGCAGGATATTATTACCACTGTTAATTATTTGTATTGAGAGATGAAGGTTTGCTGGGCTGGACAGAGGATGCAACACGATAAATCCATTATGCCTGCCCAAAAGGTCAGAACTGGACCCAGCTGGACCACATCTGTGTATGGAACCTAGTAAAGTCTTAGATTTGGCTGAGTTTGAAGATAAATAAAGATCACAGACTCCTCTGAAGAAGCCCAGATAACTTTCAAAATCAAGGCAGAAACAGCAAAATGCTTCAAGGTACAAATCTAAATCTGGCATTCACTTTGGGTGAATTTGACTCCTTTCAGCCATCTTGGCAGAAAACCCTTTTTTTCACTAGACTCTGGCTTAAACAAGTCAGCTGAGGACAGAGATTACAAACGAGGCATCTGCTTGTTGAGCTCCTTCCCCTTTTCCTTCACTAGGAAAGCTGGATTTATAAGTAGCTTCCAACCAGGTCTTTGTACACACTCTTGGGTCATCTTGGCCATATTGGCCACACGACCTGGTTTGCAATTGCTCAACTGGGTGATTTATGCAACTCATCCACAAAGCAGCCAGTGTGAGTCAGACAACCTAATGCACAATGTGAAATTCAAGGGATATTCATGCACCAATGCTTTACATTTTTCTCCGGGCACCGCCGTCAGCAAAATGCTCCAGTATTCAGATGAGGGTCCTATAAAAGGTCAAACTGAAATTTGCTTGCATATCTGAACAAATATTTGTGAACAATTTTCCCTATTATTCTCTAAGCTTTACATATGGCCCGTTCAGTTGAGAAGCGTGGTCCTTTTTAAAATATTACTAGGGACTGCAATGACTTAAAAGCTGCCTGAAAGCCATTAAGAAGCTGGCTATTCAAATGTATTTTTTGCAAACAAAAGTTTATTTGCTATGTATAGATAAATGCTGTCAGTGGGCTAATTTGGAAGCATAGTTGATTACCCATTGTAATGAGGCCTATTACATAATTAAAAGAGTTTTCTCCTAACTGCATTTTCCTGCTAATTAACATTTTATGCCATCTACAATGGACACTTTGGGCTGCATCAAAGACATTATTATGCAATTTTATCCTAAGAGCAGCCTATGAATTATTAATTAATATAAAATCTGTTGATTAAAGGGTAATTTGTAAGTAAGCCAGTCATAGCTAGGAACATGCTTTGCCCCTGAAACACGGTCCAAAATAATATGGACTAAACTAAAGGTAGAAGATTGGAAGTGTGAAACATGGGAGACTGGGATAATTTATGAGAACCTCTGATGTTTTTCCAGAAATTCCAGTTGTTGGTGTTTTAATTAAATAACATCTTCTAAAACACTCTGTCATGTCCCGGCAGGATTCATAAAGTGAAAATTATACAATCCTTGTTCTTTTTGCAAGTCAAACAACAACAGAAACAAATGGGACAAATTCACCGCAACCTGGAAGTTCAGCTCAAAAAATACCCAGGCTGGGAGTGGGAAGCAGCACGTTGGAGAGTACCTACAGAAATGCATTTGCTGCAGCATCACCTTAAAAAATGAAATGTGGGCCAGACCAAGGCTGCAGTATGGATGTGAGGAGGGCTGCCTTCCCCTGGCCGCTTATACAAGCGCATTTGTCTAAATATAGGTTCAGTCGGTCAAACCAAGCAGTCGAATGGTTACTGGGCAAAGTCCTGGCTTATTGGGGTTGAGAGCAGACTCCTGTCAACGTGAGCCAATTCATCATCTGCATTGCCCACCATGGGTGATAATCAGTGCCCATCAGGTCCCGCAGCATCGCCTCCAGCCCAGCTGCACCCCCTGCGCCTCGCCCGTGATGAACGGGGGGCTCTGGAGAGCAGCGTTACCCACTGGGCTTGCCAAGCTGCTGGCTGGGAGCCACTGTCACCCTGAAAAGTCAAACCTTGGGGCTTCATCAAAGACCAGGCATCCCACGGGACCGGAGCAGGAGGCTGGGGACCGCCCGCCCCGCACTGCTCAGCCGCCATGAAGTCAGGGCTCATTAATCACACGCCCTGGGACACGGCATCATCCCAGGTCTCAGAGATGAGGGTGCAGCCTGATGCACCCTCCCCCCAGCCCCAGCACCTGCTCGCTGCTGCAGCAGCCCATTTATGCTCAAATTGATAAAATTTATGCTCAGGCTCAAATTGGCTGCAGCTCATCCTGAGGTCAGGAATGGTGCTAATATTATTATTATTACCACCATCATCATCATCATTTTAATATGTATATGTTGTTGTTGTTGCTATTATAATTGCCATTATTATTATTAGTAGTAGTAGTATTATTAGTATTATTATTATTAATCAGTCTGTTGATGTGCATGCTACAGCATAGCTGGTGATACCCGAAACGCACTCCACATGCTGCACAGATTGAGTCTGGGCAGGGAGAGGCAACCAGACTGCTTTTCTCCCTGTTGGGAAAAACTACTTGTAGCAGTCTTGTTTACCAACACGAGCAGGCTGGAGGAATGCTGTGTGTTACCATGATGGGCATGCTGCAGTCAGGCTTCGTGCTTTAATTATAATAGGGGAAGAAGAGAGGGATGATGGTGGTGTTTACAGCGTGGTACAGCCCCAACTCGTGCAGTAGTTCATGATATGAATTACACCCAGTATGATCAGAGTGGCACATGACTCGGGTGAGGAAAATAGCAAAATAGGTCATAAATAGAAAAATAGGTCAGGCAAACAGCCATGCTTCATCTCTTGGACATCTGCAGATGTCTTGGATGGAAAGGGCATTTCTGAAGGCGAAAGGGGGATCCACGACATCTCTCCCTCAAGATCAACTCCAGCATATTCCCACCCCCAAAAAGGTGAAAATCTCCCAGATTCCTGGTTTAAGCACATCCCCAATCCCAGAAGCTAATGTCCTCTCCCTTCTCACTGCAACTGGCCAGAGGCACGCTGTTAAATCCTGCAGTACCCAGGAGCACTAATGAAGCTCAGGACCAATTAGCCGTTGTCCTCCTCCCAAGCAAAATACACAGAGAAAATTGTTGGAATTCATAAACCCTCGGATACAGAGATGATTAATGAGAGCGGCTAACTATAGAGACCTGTAGGAAGATACAGCTATGTTTACATAAGCCATTTTCATTATGTTTTTCTTGTTTTGACTTCTCTCATTATTATGGAAGATGTAATGAAGAGCTCCTTCAATCATGCAAAAATGAAGCCAGACAGTTCCTGAGGTTTATGGCGTATAGAGAGGGTCTGGAAGGCTTTTCTTTATAAGACTGGGTAATTTTGAAGGCAGACTAAAGGAAAGGGGTGATCACATAATTTCTTTACCCGTATGTAGTCATCTTACCTTTAGCAAGAAGTTTCGCACTTTAGGTTAGCTGGCAGGACCTATGTGAAGTGAAAACCCCAGTGCAGAAGGTATCGGTGACAGCAAGTCTCCCACGTTTGGGTGCTTTTCTTTGGTCCCCAGCACCTACAGCTTTGCCATCCTGACTGCAGAGGGAAGCATGAAAACATTAACTGGATGCAAACAAAGGCTCAAACGGTGAAAAAAGAGTCCCTTCATTACTATTTTTCTCAGATTTTAAAAGCAGTGTCTCACCTGGCTGATTTCTGCTCTTTAACTACAAGAAGGTAGAGAGTATCAGGGTCCCCCCAGCATAACTCCAGCCTCAGTACTTCCACTCCTTGCTGATTGTTCTCACAGTGAAACCAATCCATTCATTTTTAAAGCCATGAAAACGCAGACGGCAGCCGTCTCTCCCATCCTGGTAAGCTCTCCAGGCAGTTAAAGCCATGCCATATTTCCTACTTCTACCAGACTAGGCTGTGGACTTTTAGACCCTGGCTGTTGGCAGAAAGCCAGCCCATCCTATGGACTACAGCTGGGTTTGTTTTTTTTTTTTTTTTTTAAATAAATGTTTCACATGCGAGAGCCTATAAATATTCAAGCAATTTACTGCAGATTTACCACTCTCCATTTTTCTGATCTCAGCACTGGTGCTCCAAGTTCAGCCCCAATCCAAATTAATACACAGCGGTAGTTTTGCACGTCAATTAGAGGGAGAAGGTTATTTTCTGGCCCGACCTCTGAGATCAAGTGCTAATGCACTACAGAAAAATGCAGTGATCTATCATCCGAACTCCAGCCAGGACCACTTTTTTTCTAAGAGAAGGGCTTGCAATAACTTACTCAACACCATCAGTCATTTCTTGGCCGTCCTCTCAGGGGCATTCACAGCCTTACGTCCAAGTGCTACAGGACCAGGAGTATTCAGCCCCAGACACTGATTGAACACAACACCTTATTATTCATTTTATGGTAGTAGCTTGGTACCCGGGTCATGGAGCAAGACCCAGCTGTGGAGAACAGCAGACCTCATGCCCGGAGACTTTGTGGTTTGAGGATATGCTGTGTTTTGATGATGGTGCAATAAAAGCTCCTCCCTACGGAGGGGTTGCTGGAAAGGGCAGCGGTAAAGGAAGGAAAAGTGAACTGGTAATGAATTATGTCTGGAAGCGGTCAGAAAGCAATGTTTTTAAGCCATTCCACTGCCTTGTGTCATGTGTGTTGGAAAACACAGTCTGATCTGTTTTCCTGTACAGACCAAGTCGGGAGGCGGCATCAAGTGATCCTTGGGACCAAAGAGATGAAGTTGTGCCCCCCAGAGAATGAGCTACCCGTGGCGACATGAGAAGAAAGCAGAGAGCATCCATCACTGCCATCTCCTCCTCTTCCTCCTGCTCTCCTCCTCTTCCTCCCTAAGCCCCAAACCCTGGGCTGGCCCCATGGCTTAGCGAAGAACTGCAACTCTGCTCTCCTGCGTTATTGCAGCCCCTTGTCTCACTGGCGAGCCCAAGCCCGTGCCCATGCGTGGTCAGGACAGGCAGCAGCTATCACAAGAGATGCCGCCGTCAGCCTCCCCTGAGACATAAAACAATCTCTGTCCTGGTCCCACTCCAAGCCACCTGCACATCCCAGGCTGAAGGAGGGGGGATTTGTCCCTGGCTTCCCAGGTCTGGACCTGGCTTGCTGGCAAGATGTGGCTGAGCTCACTAGAGGCCAGGACAAGCACTGCTGGACTGATGTCCCATCGTGGAAAAGAATAGATTCCAAAAGACCTGCTGGAGCCCAACGCAGCTCAGGATATTCTTTCAAATGGAATATTCAAAGGCAAAAAGGAAAGAAAAAAAAAATAATCTTAATTTCCCCTCATAATGACCTTCACTTTCCTGCTCCTTCCCTCCTTCTTTTTCAGAGTACTCAACACTGAGAATTGCTGGCAGACTGTCCCTGTGCTTAACATGAGCTGAGAAGGACACCAAAGGCCTGGGAAATATTTCCTAATACGGGCTGCACAGTGTGGTCTGTGCATCCCTGGAGTAAAACAAACCTGGGCATCCAAGATGCTCCTGAGAAAGCAGCAGTGGGAGATGGTTTACAGGGGAGGAAGGACCTCTCTGGCCAGAATGGCTGCTAACACCACTACAGCTGAGGAAAGACAGCATGTGCCTCTCTGCTTTCAGGAGCAAAAAGCCATCCCAAGTGCCCTTCAGGGTAGCTTAGAGCCTTGTTTGCCTTTTTTCCCCAACTGCATATTCATCTGATTAGTTTGCAAATCCCTGGAGCCTCATTTGTCCAATTAGTGCTCGCCGAGTCTCTTGCTACTGGCAAATAATAGGCTCTTCCATGCGCGGTTGCATTACGCAAAAGAAAATTACTTGGCAGCTAAGAACTGAGGCCTCTTAGTGCCACAAGGAATTGAAGGGAGGAGATGCAGCTCCTGCACTTTAACTGGCCCTGACATAAGCCCTGTGCTGACGGGGGGGCTCGGCCTCCGCCCTTGCAGGGACATGAGGTCGTTTCAGTGCTGGTTTAGTGTTCTGGCAACTGGGATTTGAGAAAAACTTGCCCAATCCATCCATACCCAACAGCTTTGCAAACAAACCACTTTAACTTCACACCTCTCAGCCTTCAGATTACAGGCGCTGTGGCATCCCACAGCTCCTTAACGGCATCTCTTGCTTTGCTCCCCATCACAGTTTACTGTTGGTGAAAGTTAATCTCGGAGCCTCCCCTCTGGTCAGAACTTTTGCAGAAGAATAAATCATTTGAGTGGGTTAAAAAAGATTCCCAAGCATTTGAAGAATGAGAACATATTTTTAGAGGAGAAAAAAAAAAAAAAAGTGCTTTTTTTTTTTCCTCCCTCCTTCTACTGCTGCAGTTCATCACTCAGTGAGAAGGCTGTTAATACCACCAACACCCAGTCACCTCCAGCCCACCAAAGAGGCAGCTGATCCCTGTCCACTGAGTGTAACGTTAGTGTGAGACCAGTGAAAATCAAATTAAAGCCTAACAGACTGCCCTGTCTCACCTCGAGCAGATCATCCTACTTCCTACTTTACTTACCTAAATCTCTCCAAATCTGGTCCATCCATTTCTGGGTACCCCTTGAGGCAGAACTGAATGTACTGACATCATTGTTGGATATACGGGTGGAAATTAAGCAACAGACCTTGACAATTTGGGGCTGGGGCATCTAACATGACAGCAGGGCACCTTGCTGGAGACCCAACACTTGGTTTGGTGGGGGGGAAAAAGCAGGGGCAAAAATGTAACATCCAGATGCAAGAGCAAAGAGGGACATAACTAATGAAATCACCCATGCTGGATGTAGCAGGACCACAGAGCTCAGGTTTTCTTTCCTCTAGCCTGACATTTAAGCTAGACATATATATTTCTTGACAGAGGTTTGTGAGCAATTTGACCTGTGCTAATTCTTCACCCCCAGCTGGGAGAGAGCCACACACCAGAAATCAATCTGCCTTGCCTCGATTTCTTGTCCGGCTGCGTGCAGTTCCTTAGGAAAAGGCAAGCGTGTCCTTCTCTGATTTATCATACAACTTTAATAAGTGCATTTTACAGTTCAGGTCATATCCTTTCATGAGTCTCATTATTTTAGACTGGGTTTATAGCAACAAAAATGTGCCATAAAAGTGTCTTTCTCCAGTGGAGTCAACTAGCCCTTCAGTTTAAGCTTCCCTTGTGACTTGGAAAGAAGGAATTTTGTTTGTCAGTGTTGAATAAGACACCAAGATGACAATACGAGTGCCTAAAAAGGTGTGTAAAGTAATTGCAGCTGCAGTTGGAGCCTACTGAGTGTGGCTGTAACGTCGCTCACTCCCCCAGAAGGGCTTTGGATGTGCTGTCTATTTACAGCTTGCCAAATCCTGTCCCTGGAGAAGGCTCAATGCCCACAAGTGTTTTTCCCTTGGCTAAATTTTGGCTTTACACAGGTGTAAAGGAGAGCAGAATTGGGCTTAGATCTGCTGGAAGACTATCCATCCACAGACCACCTTGGTATCAAGTGAATTCAAAGCTCCATCAGACTTCAGTGGGCATTATGTCAGATCCTTAGTTCTTATCCAACAAAAAACATTAGAACTGTAAATAAGCCAAAACCAGAAATACTTCCTCAAATTTCAGAATTAGATGAGTCTGAACCCAGTTCCTAAAACCTGGAGTTCAAACTAAAGCCGGGATTGATCTGAGTATAAACTCCAGATCAAACCCACATGGATTTTAGGGACAGCTTGGCACATAAGGTAACCCCAACATGTGGCCTCCTTGCTAGATAGAATCTAAACCGAAAGTCAAACCATCCTTACTTGGCTTTTACAGAGGGCTGATGACTTCCTTTTCCCCACATCTCTCCCTTAGCCATCCCTCCCCAAACAGACCAAATACCTCAGACTGAAACCAAAACCAAACTGAAATTCATGTCTCTGCAGACTTAGGGGAGGAACCAGCACATCCTTGGCAGGTCATGTTCAACAAAGTCCAGATATTTGGACTCAGTCTTCCACCTTTGCTTACTTCTGCTAAAATCTCTGAATTCCCATTGATCCTCTACCTGTATGACTTTGTGCTCTCCAGGTGAGTTTAGTAGGCTCTATTGCCTAACCTTAAACTAAATCAGTTTAAATCTGGGCTTCCAAATTTGGGGGTTTCTCATTAAAAGAGGACTTTGATTTGGGACACCACTTCAGACAGCAAAGTTTGGATACAACAGAGGTTCCCCTTCACTTTTTGCTCTCCACCAAAGCAAGGGATCAGCCCTGACCATTGTTTAGCACTGGCAGAAGCAGCACATCATTGCACATGAAATATCTGACCCTCCATCTCTTAAAATGGGTGGGATGCTAATGAAGGAGGAAGGAAAAAACACATTGAGAGGAGCTGGATTAGGAAGCTGCAGAGGACTGGAGGACACAGAGAGGTGAGCCAAAGCCTCCAGACGAGCAAACCTACAGGAGGTCCATGGGTGCAGCCCCCAGGCTCCCACGCCAGCACCGAGCCCCCTCCTCCTGCATCCAAGACACCACCACAGCTCACCAGCATGTCTCAGACATTTCGGGAGAGCTTTCTGACACAATGCAGGATTGCACCCTGGGGCAGCCGTGGAGAGACTCAGGACCTCACAAGCAGGAGACCATGGTGCGAGATGAGGACAACCCCATCCGCTGGCTTTTGAAACCGTGTCTCCAGCTGGACAGACAGAGAGGAAACAACTTTAAATTTTAAAAGACATCTCAAAATAGCAAACCTGAACCCAGCCAGTCTGAAGGATTAAATAAAACAAGACAAAAGGCTGACAGTGTCTGTTAACCTGCTCAGGGCAGAGTGAATATTTGCATGCTAGGTCTGTTTTGCTCATCCAGCACACATCCCCCTGTCAGCACATAAATCAGGAAATTTCACCACTCAGGCGTGCTCAGAGGTCTGCCTTCACCACAAGGACTTCATGTGGATCCTGTCTCCCTCTTTTCTTTGCCTTACTCCGGGAAGAAATGGAGAGCCACCTGCAAAGGACACATTTCCTCAATTTTCTGCACCCCAGACTGAGGTGGGGTGCGGGGATCAGCTTGGACAGGACGACCTATGTGTCACCCATGTCAGCACGGCTAATGGGGCCAGCAAGCTGCAGGCTGAACACTTCCCATCCACCCAGGGATCTCTTCCAGCTGGGAATTCTCCATCCCACTCATTCAAAGATCTCTTTGCAAGCAGGAGACGAAACCCACAGGAAGGTGTATTTGCTCCATCATGTTTAAAGTTTCACATCTTCTCTCTTTCTTGCAAGCACAAAAGCTGGAAATCTGCACTTCTAGCCAACTGCCATCCAAAACTCCCCAGCAAGTAGCTGAAGACGTGGGCTTCCCTTTAATTAAAAAGCAGCCAACCTCGTAATAGATATAACTTTTACTTGGCTCTACATGACTTTCCTCACTGGGCTGCACCTACCTTAAAAAGGGTACAGATGTTGTCCTCTCTCCTGGCTGAGCTTCCTCCATCTTCTGCAAGGGGAACTGTAGAGCAGAGATTGGAGAGGAGTTAAACAGGGATTTATGGACTGAATTTGCCTGCTGAAGAGGCAGCTGGAGGAGTATCTGGCATTAATGCACTCTTAAAAGCACTAGATGTTTGTATTCAGGATCCTGCTGTGTTTGCTGGGAACATCAGCAGTAGTGGCAGGGCTTGACTGAGCTGGCACTGACCCCTTCAGAGGGGTCTAGTTTGACCATGCAGTGGACACCCCAGTGTGACACAGTGAATGTAGCAAACAGGAGCAACCTCTGGCCCCAGGGAACAGAAACATACAGCTGGGTCACAGCTACAGTGCCTGTATCTGGTCCTGGAGCTGGTTTTGCAAATTCTGGGTGAAACATCGTCCTTGATCTAGCACAGATAAAGCTATTAGAGATGGCTACTCACCTGCATTTAAAAGACGCTGCTTGTGACAGTTGGTGTTTAAGGGTCCTTGCTCTACAATGGGACCAAGACAGTCTTTCCCAGGCAGTGGGAAATGATCCACTACTGCTTTTGCAGACAGAAAGGAGATATTCTGGTTTATTTCTACAGTCACATAGTCAGGAAACCAGGCGGTAAAAATTTCTGATATGAATTGATAGGGTATACGTACATTCATTCCCAAATACTCTCCGTTCAGCAAAAACCAAGACATCTGCCTTTGAACCACACACTCAGCATCACAGGGCAATTATTTTTCATGAGTCTAAAGAGGAACAGAGTGAGTCACAGATCCATTGTGGAGTTGGTTTTGCTCTATTTTGCAAATATTTGCTCTTGAACAATACCATTACTTTTGTCACGCCGGCAGACGAGCTTCCTTTGTGGAAGGTGCCTCATTCTGTGCAAGGAGATAGCTGCTAAACTGGAGATAGAAAAGACCTGGACAAACGAGCACATGCCTATGGAGAGTGGTCCCGGCCGTGCTGCACCAGCTGCTCTACTCTTGCAAATCACGTGCTGCATCCCAGCACAAAGCACCGACGAGCAAATCTCCCAAGAGCCGCCACTCTCCCTCCGGAGGTCTTCTTCCAGCTCAAGCTTTTAATTAGGCAGGTTAAGCACTGTTGTCTCCACAGCCATCATTGCCATCAGCCTCTGTTTCAGCAGTGGAAAAGGAGGAGAGGCTGAGTCCACCCACATTGGATTTAGGTGTTGATTGATGTCATGAGCCCATAATATAATCTAGACGCAGATCCCGAGAAGCCAGACACAGGCTGGGAACCAAAACGCTTGGGGAAGTAACTGCTCCATGAAATCACAGGCTTCCAGTCTGTGCATAATGGGTGTTTGAGCATCACGTTGTCGACTCTGAGCTTTCGGGAGGATGAGCTGAAGCTGTGATTCATGGCTGGGTCGTCTCTTGGCTCCGTGGGAAAGGCTGCATCTTGGATGCTGCACCTTGATCCCATGATGCTATATTTTCCCTTCACACAGGGCCGTACCCATCCACGCCCAAAAACTAGCAGCTCTTCTTTCCTTCCAGGCTACGTTTAGACCTGAAAAGTGCCCCAACCTGAAATAAGAACCACGTGGAGCTGGGGAAGGACCTGTACAGGACCCCACTGCTGCCATCACAGACCCTCTGGCAGGGTTGGCCCAGGTCCACTGTGCACTGACACTTTCCCTGTCTGTAGCAAATTGCTTTAAGTAATAAAAAAAGTCACCCAATTTGTACTAAGAACAGAGAAAGCCTGTTCCTAACACCACATTAAAATGCTTAGTTTAATGTTGTAACAGGTTTTTCAAATATTTCTTGCTACAGTAAAATATTTTAATAACACTGATAATATTTATCATGTGGTTAGGGATGATTGGGCTAGAACAAGCCATAACTCCAGCTGGCAGAGACCCCAGGAGCCAAATAACCCCTCGCTCACATACTCCCTGAACCATCCCCAGCGATGGGAAGCAGCATTAAACCCTTTGGGAAAAGCTTTTTTAATGGCCTAAATGACTTAGGCACATAGTGCCACATAAAGCCAAGTCAGATGTTTTAAGGCCATTCCAGCATGTACTGAAATCAGCAGGTTCCCATGAGGGTTTGCACAGAGCCCCAGGGAATTACCCATTAGGAAAAGGTGCAACAACCCCCAGGGCATCACCTAGAGCAGGCACCGAGCGGGATGGAGAGGTGATGGAGAGGAGGTGCCGGGTTTGGAGAAGCCATCCTGGCCATTGGATACCACCACGCCACGGGCCAAGAGCAGGTGTTCCTGCTCTGGGGGCTACAGCAATTTCCTAGACCTCTTATCCTACCGGTACATTGTCAAAAAGCATTACTTACATTAATCAATTCTTTATTAAGACAACTATTTCGCCTCCCTAGGAGATGTCACTCAAAGGGTAGCAGTGCTTGTTGGAACGTGCGGCTTGCTGGTGGGAAGCAGGATTTTAGGTAAACAGGATATTCCCTGAGGGTAGCACTTGCATCTACATCCCCCAGCAGGCAGGAAAGAAGCAGATTCCTGAAGCAGAGTATTTTCCACTCGCTGATAGAAATAGGTGGACAGAGCCATGCTATTATTTCCTGTTACGTAAACAAAGTTTTAGGTGGGTTTCTCTTTTTTTTTTTTTTTTTTTTTTCTTTTCCATTTCTCTCAGACATTCCAAATTTATTTCATTGATTTAGTTGAACATGTGAGTGTGCCACACCTATTTATTGGGGGTTTTACCCTGGTTTCAGGATGCATGATGTGTATATGTCTGCTTGTGCACGTGCATCAGCCCAGGATGATTCTTACACTGCTTGAAAAGTGCTCGCTGGTTAGAAAAGACTCCCAGCAAAGTCATCAGCATAGCTCCATGTGGTGGAGGAAATAACACAGAATAGAAAACTGTCAACTGAAACCCCAGGTCAAATCAACAACCATGCATACGTCCCCCCTTTTTTCTATACCATTAGTCAGGGATTCACTCACAGGGCATGAGCAGCATCAGGCAGCTGTGTGCAAATCCATCCACTTGCCTTCTGCACCTGTAGCTCTAATTTGCAATATCTAACTGCTGCTGGGGCCCTGAGCCTAAAACAGAAAGCTTGATACAGGCACAGAGCATCACCCAGGCTCCTGTTAGCACCGTCCCGCCCGCCCCACCGCCAGCTCTCGGGGACAATCAAGGCTGGTGGTTGCCACTCCTGATCCTCGTGGGGTTGCAGGAGATAAGCCAAGGGGAGAGGTGAGTTCTGCAATCAGGGCTCCTGCAAGGTGCTGCGCAGTCTTAACCATATTGCACTACTCAGGAGACCGTGCACGGTATAATTAAGCCGTAAGGCAATCAGGAGAATGTGCTTATTAGGAAATGATCACACTCCCAGGATGCCAGCAGTTGTAGGCCTGCCCAAGGGGACCTACAACCTTCGGGTAGGAGATTAACAGCTCATAAGCTGTCTGGCTGTGATTTACCTTTTTGCATGGAAACAGCCAGGAGAGGATGGACAGGGAAACTGGAGGACTGAAGGCAGAAGGACACAAAGTTTGCTATCCCACTTAGCCATGTGTGTGATGCACTTGAAACAACAATTCCTGCAGCAGCACATAGTGAAGCCTGGGTTAAGCCACTGACTTTTTATTTTTTTTACTATAAAAGCAGGAACATTTCACAATGGATTATAAAACTTCAACAAGCAGGTATCCTAGAGTGTCTAGGGAGGGAATTAAACCAGTGGGAAGGAGAGGGATGGGAGGTTGAGGACTGAGAATTAGAGCCTCTGATGGTATAAAATTGGCTTTGGTGGAGCTGTGATGATTTATCACAGCTGAAATTCTGAGCTGAGGTGGGAAGGAGCACCCAGCAGAGACATGGAAGAACTCTACTAGAGGGTGGCACAGCTTTGGCGCAAGGGCCCAGGGTGGCATATCCCTCTCCAGGGGTTTTCAGGGCTCGGTTAGACAACAGGAACCAGCAAAATCCCATTTTGAGGAGCAGGTTGGATAGGAGATCCCCCAGGTGTATCTCCCCACCAGCATTGGTGTGATCCGTGATCACGTATGTTTGTGGTTTGCTCTTGAAGGACACAACACAGTGTGACTTCTTCTCCGTTAGCTTGTCCCCAGCTGTCCCACAGCACTAACCCAACACGGTGGCACAGCTCTGATGCACATGCAAAACTCCTTACCAAGAATGGTCTGTCAACACACCTAGACCAGCAAACCATCCTGGGTCTCCCTTTTGTCTGGTCCAACTGTGTCAATTGTCCCCTTATCAAGGCAGAGGCCCCCACGGTCCTTCAGCAAGCCCAGGTGTGACCACTGACCCTTGAATCTGCTGCCACACAAATTATTACCGATAACAAACTCAACAACAAGCTGGCGGGTGGTACAAAGCCCACCAAGGGGCTTTCAACCCACTCCCAGCAGTGGAAGGAGCCGCGATGGGGTCCTGTGGGCTCAGCACTGAAAAAACCTGGTACAGCTGGGGTTTGCAGGCACTCGGTGTCTGCAGATGGGGAATAGCATCAGAAAAGCTCATGGCTCAGCAGACCCACTCCGTCGCTGCTGGCCGCCACACAACAGCACTCCCCACCCTCTGGGCTGAGCTTTTTGGAAGGCGCAGCTTCCCAGCCAGAGCCCGAGGCTGCAATATTGAAAGGAATCTGAAGCAGCATTGAATTTCACTGGGATCTGAGCCCCGGTCCCCTCAGGTCCCTCTCCAAACCTCCAGCCAGCAGAAGCAAATGCAGCCCTGGAGAGCAGCATCGTTCCATCAGCAGCGACACCTCTTATAGATCAGTGCTGGTCCTCCAGCTCCACGCACCTCAAAATACAGCGCTCCCAGGGCAGCCAGCCCCTTCCACCATGGGTCCATGTACCAAGTGACCTGCTGCTGCTAATTGCCCTTGATATTAGTGCTGTCAAGAGCTCTTAAACCTGTAATTAGAAGCAAAAAGAGGAGATGGATAGGTGGCAGGGGAAAGACTGGAAAGCATGAGACACTGCAGGTCAGCGGGTAGGCTGGAGACCATGTGCAACGAGATACCTCCATGGGCATCATTAATCTGGATCCTTTAACTGGGAGTTTGGAAGAAGCCTTTTCCATCTGTCTTTAAAGAAGGAGGGCCAGAGCTGCCCTGAGGAGGCTGGAGCAGGACGATGACCGGCCCCTGTGAGGCTGGCATCAGCCTGTGTGCAATGATTTCCATCTTCCCTCGCTGCGAGCAGCCTCCTGGATGAGGGACACACATCACAACATGTCCCTGGCCCCATCCCTCCCCTGTGCTTGCTCAGCCCAGCAGCCCCAGGGGAGGATGAATTTCCATTACTGTTTTGAAGTCTTGCTGCTGGTTATTGCTTACTACTATATCAGCCATCAAAGTTCCCATGAACAGTGAATAGGACACAAATTGCAAATTAGGCTTTAATTAGAAGCTGACACCTGCTTTCTGACCAAGAAATACAATGAAGATGTCTATATGTTGCTATGGCAGTCCAGAAACATAGATTTCTGTTTCAGGACCCTTTGAAGACAAATTTACTCAGCACTATAAACTTGTATGCCAAAGTGATTAACACTTTAATGCTAATATCAAGCTGGACCAGTTACACACATTTTATTCATTAGAAGGCATCATTTTTCAACTGTGTCTTATCAGTATGTAAATGAGATTTTGACTCAGTCGTCGTCTGCTCCCAAAAGCGCAGCCAAAGTGAATTCAATTAATGCGATTTACATCCCAATGTGACATGGGAGGCTGTGCGGGGCTTGATAAGGCAGCCAGATGGGACCAGGGCTCCGGGCACAGCCGTGCCATCGCCCTCCGCTTCCCTCCCGGCTCCCCATCTTTTCTGGGTATCCCCCGAAACAAAGACCCCTGGGCAACCCCAACCCAAACCTGATTTTCCCCCACCTTGATGGTCCTACCGGCGTGGGACATCCCATCTCCTGCCACTGGCCCGCTGCTGGATCCGTTGAGATGACACTGAAGCCACCGCTGCCAGCCCAGGATCACATCTGGGTCATTCAGGCCTAACTCCAGCCTTTCTTCTCAGCTCAGACAAGCCCTGCAGATGTGCAAAACAGCTAGTTAAGCGGCTTCCACTGCAAGGACAGACCCTCAGGCAATCCTGGCTTCCCCCCCTTAAAAATCCCTCTAGTTTTTCCCTGATTTGGGCCAAAATCCTAATGCTGCTTATGCCAGCGCCAGACTGGAGAAAGCCTGCTGCTTTCAGTGCTGGCACTACACCAGCCACAGATTTTGGTGTAAACACCGACGTAGGATTGATGTACACAGGCTTAGGCACTGCTCAGCTAGGCTATGGGGAAGAAGGACACTTATTCTCACACATACACACTGTACAGCATCTCTGCACGTGGTCATTTTAGCCAGAAACCTGAGCTTCGTCCCATAGCTCAGGATTTTTCTACAGGTCCCATGGCTCTTGACGCCTATTTGGCCAGAGCTGGCTCAGAAGCAGGGAAAGCACAGAAAATCCCCTCCCGGCAATGGCCTCATGGACATTTAGTCAGTGCCTGGTCAAAATGGGATGCGGTTGGGTCTAAGGGTTGTCCTAAAATCCCTAAAAATAAGTCTCGGTGCCTTAATGCAAAGCGCAGTAATTTACCCAAAAGTGTTACAGATATATATGGCATAGGCAAGAATGTGTATCCCCAGACCCTGGGAGTTAAAAAAAAAAAAAAAAAAGAGCCTTTTCCTTAAGTGACTGGGCTTCACCTGAATATTAAATAGGTGTTTCTGCCCCTGCTCGTGCCAGGACAGAACACTGCTCAGGCATTGGATGGAGGCACTTCCTTGGCTGGAGGTTTGGAGGGCTGAGGGCAAGGCTGAAAGCCATCATCGAGTCACTTGCCAGGCCAACTTCTGCACAGTGGAATAAATTTTTCTTCTGAAGGAATGAGCCCTTGCTAACATTTCCAAAGCAGGCAGTATTTATTGCTTTGTTTATGCAGTGCTGCTTGTATCCAGGTAAATCACTGACTTCCTTCCCGACCCCCAAATTTACCCTGACCCCGATCTGCGCTTTGCCCACCCAACGTGGGTGCTGGAGCACAGGGTGGGTCTGCAGTGTAAATGCCACACGTGGCTCCGAGCAGGCATCCATCCTGAGCCAGCAGCTCCGGCATGGCTGGGAAATGCAGCGATCGAGCAAAACCCACACCTCCATGACAGCTAATTAATCCAGGGAACGTGCAGCCACGCTGTTGGGCGGGGGGGGGGGAAATGCAACGCCTGGCTGCGTGGAAAGAGCCAGGAGAGCAAAGTGGTGCTTAGCTGATGCTGTAACCAAGAGCTGTCCACCCTCTCTTTGTAGGTCTGCAGGGAGCAGAATTTGTCCCCAGCATCCCCGAGATCACTCCGCCCTCCATCCCCTTGGGGATACCCTCCCTGTTTCTCCACTCTCACTTCCAAAAAAGCCTTTCATTTTTTTTGTGGTTGCATAGCTCATATTCACAATTACGTAGTGCAAGGTGGGAAAGCTTTTCCAGGCACCCCCCCTGTCCTCCCTGCTCTCCTTCAGCTCCCATCCAAGCACAGATGCTCATCCCCTGCTTCCCAATACTCCCTGGCCCTTTTCCACCTCCCACAGCCCCATCCCCACCATCACCCCTATCCCACTGGCTCCCCTGTAGCAATCCCCCCACCAACAAGGATCCCTCCCAGCTCAATTTGTTTTCCAGGCATGGATTTTGGTAGGCACACCCATTGCGCTGAGCTCCCAGTCAGGGAGCTACCATTAATTCATTGCATGCCCCTCTGCAGCCAGCCAGCAGTTTGTTATCTCACCTGCGAACAAGGTTAACCTTTTTTCCACAAATAAAAGTTTCCACAATAATTATTCACGTTTACAGAGTGATTGTGGAGGGAAGCAAAGAGGAGAAGACATTTCTAGAGAGGCGAATACTGCCTGGGAGCTGGAGCAGTCCCCATGACCCCAAACACAAAGTCAATTGTTGCTCAAAATCTCCCTTTGCAGGGTTCAAAGGACAGGCAATAAGCAAGCTCAAATTATCACTGGGCCTTAATGAAGTTGCATTCAGCCTGAGCAGAATTGCCTGTTTATTCATGCAAATTCACTGTAACCAGCTTATGCACATTATCCAGCGCAGGGACCTGTGGGACATTGTAGTTGCCTGGGGGGGAGATTAGGAGAGGAAACTCAGGACCTTGTATCAGTGCAAGCAGCTAAGGTGCTTCCAAATATCCCAATTAATTCCCAGATTGGCTCTGCATTAAGACAATATAATTAGGTCCTTATTGTCTGAGTGCGTATGACTGTTCATGATGGGCAAAGTCCCCGAGTGCTTGGGACAGCCTCCAGCTGAGCAGCCCTACACATCCAGCCAGGGAAAAACAGCATGGCATTGATCAGCCGGTTCCCCAGCCTTAATCAATACTTGCTTTGACTACGTGGAAATGCTCATTTATCTGTCGCGTGCAGATAATAATGAGATTGTCGAGGTGGCCAGCTGAAATAAATGCCAGAGGATGCTAACAACCCCCGCGGTGCCAGCATCAGCAGGAATTCTCATTCCTCATTCCTGCCTGGTTGCAAATTTCAGATACAAAACCTCGGTGGCTTGTGCTGTCTGGGGAAGGCATCCACAAGCCACCGCTGGCCAGAGCACACAGGGGCAGGAACGTGCTTTGCACAAACCAGACAGGCTCCCAGGGCTTGCTTTAGAGAAATTTGGGCACCTGGCACCAATGACCCTCACCCAAGTACCCTCCCAAGCACAGCTGCAGCTCTGCCTTTGGGAAAAAGATGGCATGAATCTTGGCAATCTCGTATCTGTGAGTCCAGAGCCCTCCCCAGGGACATCTAGGCAGGACCAACCTCATCCAAGGTGGATTTCTGCCCCAATGTTGGCCACTAAGGCCACACCTGCCCTGGAGGAAACGGGTGCTGGCAGGACACAGATCACCTTGCCCTAAGACAGAGGTGCAAAATGGGTCAGTGAACCCATCCAAGGTTCATTTTGCATCGATGGGATGCGCCGAACATGGAGATTTACGTGGAGGTACCCAGGGTGGGCCTTGTCCTCTGGTGGCTGGTGGCCGTAAGTCCAGAGACACCTGCAAGAGCAAAAGGAGTTACTCCAGCTGCAAGGGCCACAGTTCATTGACAGCTTTTAGTTACTGTAGGGCGAATACAGAGTGACCCAAATGCACACTATCACTCACACGTGTCTGCAGCCTTGCAAGCGATGGCAGAGTTTGGCTTCGCGGATGAAGCCCTGAAGGAAGAAGCAACTGGAGGAGCTGCTCAGGACTCGGGGGATGGAGGGAAGAGTGAACAACTTTGGACGGGGAACCTCGCGAATCTCATCAAAATTTACATCTGGTACAAAATTTAAAAAAAAAAAAAAAAAAAAAAAAGAAAAGGCCAGCAAAAAAATGAGATCTAAGTGCATTTAGCTCAAGGCCAGGGTCTGAAGAAAGGGAAGAGACAGGACAAAGGAAACTCTGGAGCACAACACAAAGGGCAACGGCCAGCACAGACCATTTTCTCCCACATTAAACCTGTCCCACCACCAATTTTTTTAAAACAGATAGTGCCAGTCTCCAAATGGTGCCAGGGTGTTCCTGGGGCACATTCACCAGGGAAAAGCCACATTCCTACAAAATAGGTGAGCAGCACTTGCTCTTGTGTGGCAGGAGAAGCAGCAGCCCAAGCGATTATTTTGTAGCTTCAGGAAAGAGGGGTACCTTTGGAAACATGTTATTATTCCATTTGTTATTTTCCTATTTGACAAGGCTATTGCAGGGACACAAATATCAACTTCCTTTTCCTTATCAGCTGGGGGAAAAAAAAATAACAGGCTGCTGACCCCGGTTAATTCCTTCCCACAGCCACCAGTGGCCGGGTGCTTCACGCACGTTAGCCACATCCCCTCAAGGTCAGTGGGTTACAGCTCTTCCCAAGGGTATCTGTTTCAAACCTCAAAAAAAAGCCCACCCACTGCCACAAAAACAAAACAAAACAAAACAAAACAAACAAAAAAACACAAAAGAAAATACCACAAAACCAGCTGAAGGGGAAAAGGGGGCTTGTTTTTAACTGAGCCTGTTAAAACTATTGGGTGCCATTAAAGTGAGTAAAAGCCAGGAGCAGCTTTATGGCCCTAATAACTCTAAACCGGCTCAGATTGAACAGGCTCAAGTCTTCCTGCCAGTGGTCTCATAACTAGCATGGAGAGCAGGATGGGCAAGGAAAAGACTTGTTAGTGCCTTGTAAGAGAAATCTAGAGAAATGTTAATCACCCTGAGTCTTCTCACCAGTTTTCTGCTGTTTCACTGGCATATAATACTGTCACAACCCACCCAGAACCCGCTCCTTTCCACTAGACACCTTCAAACACCCTGAAAACTGCAGGGCTGAGGTGTTGACTGTCTGAAGACATGCAGGACTAAGGGTAAAGGAGATATTTAGTAGAGGCTGGGCAGAAGATGGGTAGGGCAGCCAGGGCTCAAACCGAGACCTTCCTTCACTACAACACTAGTCCAGGCTGCCCAGAGGGTGGTGGGATCACCATCATTGGTGCTTTATGGTTTTCAAGACCCTAAAATACTCCATCCCCATTGCATTCACCTT
Organism: Tyto alba; assembly: GCF_018691265.1. Lineage (NCBI taxonomy): Eukaryota > Metazoa > Chordata > Aves > Strigiformes > Tytonidae > Tyto > Tyto alba. Next base: position 5,101,729 of record NW_024881303.1, on the reverse strand, counting down.
TCCCCCATGGAAATACTTCAGTTACACAGTTTGTATCTCTCCCAGCAGCCCAGAACCACCAGCCAAGCGAAATGCTGCCAACAACCCAAGCAAGTCCCACCAGGAATTTCTTGCAGTCGGGGCCAAACTCCAGCTAATCTAACAGAATGACCGGCAAAACGTGCACACACGGGTATAACCATAGAAAGCCAGAGTTAATTAAGCCTCTCACTGGCAAAAGTTTTTAATTGCATAGCAGCAGCCTGGCCAGAGTCTGGGCAATTTGTGCATAGCTGCAGGAAGACTTTTGGTGCTCACAGTGCCGTGGCACACAAGCCCTTCCTCCGCACCAGAAAGCCCAAAGCAGCAGAGGAGGCACTTGCCACATAGAGGTAGACCCAGAGCCAAGGGTCTGGTCCCTCTCCCCAGCCAAACCATCATCTCCAGCCCCTGGTTCAGGCGAAACCCTGGAAGTTTGCAACCCTGACTTCTCCCATTGGTCTTGAGCAACTTCCCTCCAGCCCCACACATTGTTCCAAGGAGGTGTAAGTAGACCCCCTCTGCCCCTTCTCACCCCAAAATACTGCTCTGGGGAACACTCCTACGTGGTTGGTATCAAACCCATTGCTCTTCCCTCTTCGGGTATTTAGGATTGGACCCACAGAAAGGTTTAAGTCCAACCAGGATGGAAGTGCTGGGTGAGACTAACAATCTATGTGGGTGCAGCCCCAACCTCTGCTGGTGCACAAAGACTCAGCCCCAAAGGAAGAGCGTGACAGCAGTATTCCTCCTGCTGGTGCCATAAATCACTGCCCCACACTCTGCTGTGCCTAAATTCCCCATCCACCCCCACCCCAGCGCCGGGAGCTGCTCTCGCTCTGCTCCCCAGCCAGGACACCCCAGCTGCAGGTTTGCACAAGCAAGATGCACTGAATCCGCACACTATTATGCTAAAAGGAAGCACACAGTCCCTGCCCCTTTTCCCTCTAGTTTTCGAGGGGCAGCTTGAAGTTTAAGCCACGTTAACCCCTAGCCATGTCTGGCTGCCCTGACCTCCCCGGCTCATTCCCACCGTCCGTGTCCCCCGTGTCTGGGCTTGTTCAGCTCAGCCCCCACGGCGGTTTGTGACTGTGACTACCTGCAGCTCGTTCAAAGCACTGCGTGGCTGCAAGGCTGGTCCCTACCCAGGGAGGGGAGAGGGGAGCAGCTCCCAGAGCCACAGCCAGCAAACACGACCTTGGCGGGGGGCATAAGGAGGGTTATTAAGAAACGAGATGTTGGGGCTCATCGACTGGGAACAGGGAGAGGGAGATGCTCCAGCGATGGAGCTGGGGGAGAAGCAAGATGCTGCTGAGTCAGCTGAAAACCTGAGGCTCTCAGAGGCACCGGTCACCGACTGCAGGCTCAGGTACTGGTTGACCCTTTGCCAAAAACCCTGCCCCTTGGCTGCTGAGTCTGCAGCCCCTGAGACCCCCACCCCCCCACCCCTGAAACATGGATAATGGGGAAAACTCTGCTTTGCAGAGCCCACGCAGAGGAAGAGGAGGAGTTGGCTCATCTGGGTGCTCTCCTCCCCACAAGGAGGGATGGGAGAGATGAGGACACATCTCCAGGAGACTGGGAGCACCAGCTACACCCAGGACCCCTCTCTGGGTACCAGTAGGGTCATCCCAGGACACCCCCTTCCCAGGCAGGCGATGTTCATGGAGAGCCCCAACCTGCTCAGTCAAAACAAGCCACCAGCACCCTGTCCCCCCATCTCCTGCCACATGGTTTCAGGTCCCTTCCCCCCAGCCCTGACACTACAGGATGAAATTCAGTCCATTCCTGCCTCCAAGCTCTGGGAAAACTTCCACATAGCACGACAGCATCACACCGGGGGCCAGCTCCAATGCACAGCTGCCTCTCCCCCAAGACGCCGCTGACCGCCCAGCTCCTCCAGGATAACGATATTATTCCTCCAACCCCCTGAAACAAATGCAATTGCATCCAATGCCCATTTCAACCCTCTCCCCCTCATCACTGGTGCTGCGGGCCAGTGGGGATGGTGCTGGTCCCCTGGGGCTGTCACCACCTCCCTGCAGCACCCTGGCTACATCACACACGGGCCAAAAAGGAGCAACTAAGTTTGGCATCAGTCTGTAGTATCGAAGCCTTCCCAGGGTCACCATCGACTAGTGAATCGGCGAAACAGGGAGATGGTGGGAACAGAGGTCTTTCTGCTCTGGTTTCTGCAAATAAGCAGAAATAACATTATTTATGGACACCACCAAACTGAAGAGGAACATATTTTTGCCTACAGGCTGACCCTGCCTGCTAAGACACCCAGCGCCCATTGCTGCATGACAATCTGCCTTTCCCAGCTTTTGGAGATTTTGTTGTAGGCAAGATCCAATGACAAATCCAATGAGAAATCAGGCTGTGCAGCCAGGGGCTAGGACACTGCCCTGGCCCGTCCACCCAGCCCAAAGGCAAATGCTGCCCAGGTCCCTTTGCAGAAGTTAGTTTTGAGCATCCCCCTAAGACATGCAGCACCATCATCCCTCGTCTTCCTCAGCCCCACTGATCCCCCCCTCCCCAGGCACCCACCTCCAGCCCCAGCACACCACGGATTCAGATCTCTATCCCTTTGCAAATCCCACGAGGATTTTGCATCCTGAAGGGACAAAATATCTCTATTTTAGGAAAAAAAACAAAACAAAACAAAACAAAACAAACAAAAAAAAACCAACCCTCAGTGCTTACATAACAGACAAGAACACACCAAGCACAGAGCGTGAGCGCATTCTCCAGCATCATTCCCTTCCAGTGGCAGCAACTGGACGTGATGATCCATTGAGGCTTAAAACTAAGGCACCTCAATGCCCGTCTGCACGTGAAAACCAAAAACCACAAGCCAACGCAGGGTCCGGCACGGTGAGAAAGGCATCGCTGAGCCCTACAAGCACCAAATGGGTGGCTGGTTGCTGCTGCAGGGCTCAGGCTCACGTCGGCTTCTCTGCCCCGGGTAGCAGCCCAGCAGCACCATCCCAACAGAAACCTGCTGTTCTAAATAAAGAAGCCAGCTCGGGTCCAGCAGGCAGCATCCTTGGGGACAATGGACCAGCCGCGGTCCCACCAACACACCACACATGGCAGAGGGTTTTCTCCCATCTAAAATGCCTGCTGCAAGGAGGTTATTTTGGCTTTTTTTTTTTGTTTGGGTTTTTTTCCTTATTTCCTTCTACGCTTTCCATTCAAAAATAAAAGCAACAGCAGATTTTTTTAGGAGCGGAGAACAAAAGAGCTGTAAAATTAGGAGACTGCATCTGCAAAAACACTGTCTGTGTTGTCTGGGCATTCAGCAGTGCCCCTGCTTCCCTTTTGAAGTGTTCTTGTAAAACCCCATTATTCCTCACCCAAACACACAAAACAACTGCACTCGGGCCCCTGTTGAAGGAATAATGTCTTTGCTTCCATGTCAGGACTTTATCACTAATGTTTTATCACTTTTAAAGCACTTCACAGTCTCCCTTCCTCTGTGTCCCCCACTTTTCATGTACCAAAGCATTTTGGAATTTCTAGAGGTGGGAATGTGTGCTTCAGCAAACCTGCTGTCCAGCCCTTGATCCTCCCTGGAAGAAGGGCTGAGCCTTTACTGGGGCTTGGCATGAAGCAAGACTGCTCAGCCCACTGCAGGAGCAGGGCTTTAATAGATTAAATACCAAAAGGCAGCCCCTGGGAAAAACATTCCTCTGATTTCCATCATCTCCTGGGCTGAACTCAGCTCTCCCGCTCAAAGCATCCAGCAGTAACAGAGCAAGCACCAGCTTTGCTCTCCCCACTACTTTGGAGGTAGCAGGGTGGCTCCATCCTGAATTTATTTCCCATCTATTTTCTGAGGTTTTCCAGAGGCAAGAAGATCTTTTTTTTTCCAAGGGAAAGACTGGGAGAAGGTTAGCCAAGGAAAACCCGTGGCAGTTGCAGGCAGGGACCTACAGCAGGACAGGGCAGGATGCTCACCCCCAGAGACACCCGTCCCAGTGCTGCCTTCCTGCTTCACTCACCCAGCTGGAAAGTCACCAGGGTTTCCCTTCTAAAGGCAAAATAAAACACAAATATTCCTTAATCAAGCAATAGCATTAACCAAAAAGACCATTGACATGGCATAACGCTATCCCTGACTCCCCATAAATGTGGGGAGGAGCGAGGTATTTATTGCCAAAGGCAGAGGAAATGAATCCCCCCAAACACTTCTATCACGGTGACATAATTTACGTTATACCTTGCAACCGATGGAGACGTAATCGTGTCACTTGATGGGTGGCAGCACACAAGGGTGCCAATGGCATTATTGACCCGCTGAGTCCGGGCTGCTCCCAAGCATGGCTTGCCCTGGCCAAGGAGGGACAGGAATGTCTTATCCACCCAAGCACATTGTCGTGGTTTGAAGGTCACATTCTGAAGGTGCACAAAGCTCTTTCACGCCTGTTTCTTTTCACGGCAGCAGTCCTGCCAGCCGGGCCCCATCTATTTTAGCACCCCGTTAAAACACACCGTGTCTGAAAGGTGTGCGGCAGGCACAGAAATTGCAAATGAGGTTGTTGCCACCTCCTCCTGCACAATGCAAATCGTGTTAGTGCAGGAGAAGGGGACGCCCCTGACGCAGCCAGGAGCCCATCGGCTGAACCAGGGCGGCCCCGATGCTCCCACCAGCCCACGGTGCCTGGGGGGAAGAGCCCTGCACGTTGGGTCCTGCGGGGATCATCCCGCAGGTGGTCCTTCCGTGGGATGCAAAATGGCTGTCCCCTCACCTGGGCAATAAAAACTCATTAGCCAAAAGCAAACAAACAAAAAACCAACAACAACAACAACAAAAAAATGAAGATATTTATATGTCAATGGTTGAAGTTGGAGCAACTGGTGCTGCCATCACAGGTCTGGCTCTTCCAGGCACTGAGTAGAGCAGTCAGCACCCAACTGTCCTCCACCAAGCCCTGCAATTAGGCAAAGCACTAGGATATATTTTAAACCCCTCGCTTATGACTGCTGCATGGTCAAGGAAACGTGGCAGCGGGTTGGCTATTTCCAGGGAAGCAAAGGAAGTCCCACGCATTACGTGGGCGCTCTGGCAGACATCGCCTCCAAGTGGGATTCAGCCTCCCCTCCTGCAAATCATCCACCCCTTAGCGCCTGGGGCCACTGCCTAGATTTTTCAGGCTGCCCAAAGTCCGTCACCCACCACTTCTCTCATCCACCTCCTCCAAGAAGAGAAAGAGCTAACGGCGACCTACGGCCCCGGGACTGCGCTGGTCACGTGCGGAGCAGAAAAATGCAAAGCACAGTAATTATCTGTTGCAGAACCCTGTTAATGATTAAGTTTGGGAGACTCTAACAATCAAGCCTATTGAAAAGACTACAAGGGTTTCAAAGTGTTTCCTCCGAACCATGTGACAGCAAATTGTTCAGAGTAGACGGCTCTTAATTCAAATGCTTGTTGTCATGGGGACGGGATAACACCCCTCCTATTCAAGGATGCCACACAAGAAGCCTACTATTTGCTACAATAGGCTTTTTAGTTCAAGCTACACTTTATAAATAGCCAAAAAAAAAAAAAAAACCCAAACCCTAGAGATTAATATCTGCTCTGACCTCTCCTAGCACAACAGAGCCAAAAGGCCAGCGAGTAGTGGGGTTGCAGGAAGAGCTGTGGGCGCACGGATGGACGGGCAGACGGGGGAAGCAGATCGCTGTGGCCCATGCTCTCGCGGTGTTGATGGGGCTCAGCCACGCGCACGAGGGCGGGGAATTTCTTTTTAATCCCAAAATGTCACTGGCAAATTCGCCTCTTCCTCGCGCTGGAGCCGAAAAGCAGCCTGGACGCTGCCAGGCACCGGCAGACGCCGGCTCCTGCAGACCTCGAGGAGGGCAGGAGCCCAGCCCCGGCAGGGAAAGCCGCTTGTCAGCAAGGACCCCGGATTGGGAGCAACGTCCCCTAAAGGTGTTTGCTCCAGCACAGCCCGTTTCACACAGCGAAGTGGCGTAGGTGCTGCTGACAAAACCCCTGCTCTCACGGGTGGGGGTGGTACGGATGGGAGCGGAGGCCTGAAGGAGCAAGAAGGGAGATCCACAGTACACGAAGAGGAGGAGGAGGAGGAGAAGGACGACTGTATGCCCCCAGCATCACCCACCTCGGTGCACCAAAGCAGACACCTGGCCCAGACATTGCTCCAGCCTCTCGCGGGCACATCCCTTGCCACGACCCTCCGTGCACACCACGCGGCAGCGGAATCGAGACCCCCTACACCCACCCGCTGCTGATTCCCCTTAATCTCACCTCACCCCAGCCCCTGGCCTCACAAAACAGCGAGAGACTCGTCGGCTTCTTCTACCACCCACCACGAGCAGAGCCCCAGGAGGCCCCAGCAGCATCCGCAGCAGGAGGAGGCACGTACTGCTGCCCGAAACAAGGGACATCGGGGTAAAGGTGGGAGGCACCAGCTTACGTCTTGGGGAAGCTTAGGGCTAAGCTAAACGAGCGAGGACGTCACCACGAGTAGAAATATTGTCTTCACGGGGAACTGGAGTTACACCAAAGAAGTTCCTGAGAAAAATCGAAGAAAAACAACAGCCAAGAGCATCTTATAGTACCCTGAGCAAGAAGGCAGCCGGGCTTGCTGGAGTTGTGCGTGACTTATGTTTCCATCAAGCCACCCTCCAGCTCCAGTCCCCCCACAGAACCCACCACACCTCTCCACCTGGCCCTCCTGTCTCACACAGGTGACATCTCTGCCACCCCGGCCACAGCCAGCCACCAACCACAAAGTGCTGCCAAGTTCTAGGATGGACCCAAGGAAAACCATGGCCAGTCAACATTTGAAGGAAAGGCAGTGTTCCTCCTCATTGATCCCACGCATGGCAGGACAGACACCCACCTTATTTCCCTTCCTTGAGTCCAAACTGGCACCACCTGAAACTGCCACCAGCGTCCCCTTCTAGCCCCTGCCCTCTTCCACACTCCACCAACCTCTAAGCCACTTCTCTCCCCAAAACCCTTGTGTGACAACCACCGGTCCTAAAGACATGAAGGAACACGCTCAGCTTCTCCCAAAGCCAAGCATCATCAGACCAGCTGCAGCATCACCCACCCCCTTCCATCTCTTGGCCCACGTGTACCTTTGAAGGGCTCCCTAATAGCTGACGAGAAGCCACCAGGCTTGGCTGCTTCACCCAACACTTATAGTCACTGGGACAACTGATTGAAGCAGCACACGTGAGCGCTGCGAAGATGTTGAATCTGATTTCTCTGGGTCTGCTAAGGACAACCTGCTTCAAACTTCTGGGACCCAGAGCGGTGTCTGAACCCAGCTCCTACCGAGTTAAAGAGCAGCACCCACTCACCCAAATCAAATCCTGCTGTTGCGAGGGGAAGTTGCAAAGCTGAAGCCTTTGGGCAGCCTCTGCTCATTTGCTTAGTTGCTGAATTTGGGGCTAAAATTAGCTGCGGCATCAGCAGCTGCTGCATGAGCCGTTCACTCACCTTCTGCACACAGGGGCCAGGGAAACATTTGTACTAAATATGAAATCAGTTCCCAGGAGCTGCTGAAACACGCTAGGAATTTCTGGAACAAATCTTGCAGGCTTTAAGAGCTTTGTTCACATTTGGGGTTGTAAACACAGGACCGACGATCATATAGGATTTAATGATGGATCCCTGCAAGTGCATGTGTTTCATCAGTGGATCTCCTTGCCTCGGGACACCAAGGTTAGGTGGGCTCCAGGGGGGACAGGATAAGCTCACGAGTGGTTCCCAAATACATGGAAACCACACATGGCTCAGGACATCCCATGCTGCAGGTCACCAGGAGCTGGGAGAGCATCACCACAACCCTGCCCCAGCCCTGGGCTCTGCCCTGTGCCGGCTGCTGCTGGAAACAGGGCAAGGGCTTGGAGGGCTTTGGTTCTCGCTGTCCCTCAAAAGCCTTTTTTATTTCCCCTTAGGTGAGGTACAAAACTGCACGTGCCCCTGGGGCTGGGAGGTGTGCAGTGGCACTGGAGGGCCTCCCTGTCCCCACCGAAGGGTCCCAACCTGCTCTCACTGAAGGCATCGCTGAAAGCAACTGGGGCTTCGCGCCGCGGGAGACAACGGGCTCCGACAGCTTTATTGTTTCCCTTGATGAGGAAGGAGGAGAACCACCACCTTCACGCGTGGGAGCAGCGCTGAAGGGGGGAGAAGCGACCTGCTAGACAGATGACTCATCTCCACCGCCACCTCCTCCGCCAGTGCTAAGAACAGGAGGCAATCCTTCCCCTTCAGGCTCCCTCTTTGCCTGCAAGAGGAGGAAAAGGTAAAAAAAAAAAAAAAAAAATATACAGAGATGAATCCAAAGCCCCATCCCTGCAGCCGTGAAGGATGCATGCTGCTCCCCAGATTCAGCAATGAGGGAGCAAAAGGTCTCGGAGCATCACCTGCACCCATCAGCAGGGTTTCCCCCCACAGCAGCATCCCAAAGCAAGAGGACGGAGGGACAACCCCGCTCATGAGTGGCAGCATGCCCCAGCCCCCCAAAACGAGCTCCATGGAGGCAGGTGCCCCAATGCCAGCTCCGTGCCACGAGGCATCTCCAGCTGCTGCAGGGTGGCTGTTGGTGAGGAAAATCTCCATCCTCATCCCCAAAACAACTGGAAAAGGTAAGAGGGAGCATCATGCACCTCCCGGGGGCTCCACCACTCAATCTTACCTTGGGAGAGCAGCAAGGGAGAGCTCACACCTCTCCCAAATTCCCTGCCAGGCTGCTGCAGATGAGCCAGGCTGATGCTTGGCTCATCTTGCAGCTCCAAACCACTGAGAGTAGACAAGACCACGCAAGAAGAAGGGTCCCACAAAGCCAAGGCTGCCTTCCCCACTTGCTGCCCATGTCTGGTAACCAAGCTACCTAAAGCCAGGTAGGCAGACGTGTGAATCACCCAAAGCTGATTAAATACACCCCTGGCCTTACCATTGCTCTCTGCATCATGTAAATATTTCAGAAAATTAAGATGATCTCTGTTAAGTGTCTATGCTGCAGCCCTGTGAGACAGAGGTAGGAAATTGCATAATATTGATGTTGCATTTTTATCAGCCAGCACACAGGATTCATTGAGAGCTACCACCGAATGGAAAACGGTGTGTACGGAGTTGGGAGCGTTGTCTTCTGTCAAGTACAAACCTGTTTTTAAAGTCTTCCTGTCTGCAGGATACATCCTTCTCCCTGGTCAGCAGCAACAAGAAAAGACTCGGGGGTGTCACATAAAAGAGGGGGTTTTTTTGTGGGAGAAAAATGGTGAAAGTAGAAAAAAAAAAAAAAAAAAGAGTGGAAAACATTGAATAAAATCAGGATGCAGCAGTTCAAAGCCTGTGTGGTTGTTGGTCTATGTAAGCTTAGCTGCTTTAATCCGAGTCCTTGTCTCCGTTTCGTAAGATGCCCCTCACGCTGCTCACGATGTACACAGTGCATTTATTATGCAGCCGGTGAGCAAATGGTAACGGAATATTTTAATCAGATTTTAACAAAATTAAAGTCCACGCAACCCGAGGGGGAGAGTAAGGTAAACACCAGAAAGGAAGGTTTAACGTGCCCTTCCATCCCACCAGCTTCAGGTTTGCCACAACGAACAGGCGGTGCTCCCTCTGCTCCACGTCCTCGCCACCGCGTCTGTCCCGGCACAGAGAGGTGCCCGCTGCTAGAAGGGTTTCTGCCAAGGACAAGCAGCTCCCCACCACCTTCCACCGCTACAGGTCACCCCGACATTTAATCCCCCCCCCTTTTTTTTTTTTTTTTTCACTATTATTCCATCCTATTGAAGGCGTTTGGCAGAGGCGGACGGGGGGAAGCGGAGGAGGAGCCTCCCATTTCCAGCAGGACTGGTTAATGGAAGATTTTTCTATCATCAGGTTATCGCTCCCCATTTTTCCTAATTGAGGCGGTGCACCTCCATCCTCTAAGCTTCAAGGATGAGAATAATTAGCACAGCTAGCCTTTATTACTCTCATCATCGCTCCCCTTCAGAAAGTACAAGACCTAACGTACCAGCGATGAATGTGAACACCAGCCACGCAAGGCCCACGCTTACAGACCTCGTGAGCGGCCCTGCAGCGAGCGGATTAGCACAGAATACGTATGTGGCCCTTTAAAAGAGGATATTTATTACAAACACATCAATATATCACTGCTGGGGAGCACATGCAGCTTATTAACAGGAGGCACCCCCCCTCTCTGGCTTTTGTCAGCTGCGGAGATACACAGCAGCCCCTGTAATCAGGAGCAGCCCTCGCGTTAATGCCGGTTGCTGTATCAGCAGCCTCTTGCCGGCTGCGGGGCCGGGAGAGCCGGGACAACTGCAAAGGCTGATCCTGAAATGTGGATTCAAGTACTATAAGATAAGCCTCCACCATGGATCTTAAGCAAAAGGTAAGAAAACGAGCGTGCTTGGGTTTCGCCATCCTCGGGCAACGTTAACTGCAAATTAGGAACTAGTGCTCCGAGCCTTATGGGTTAAATACATCAATATGATGCATCCGTATCCATATGTGTGTGTATATACCAGATCAGAGCCCCAGCTGGCACAAGCCATGCTAAACACAGTCACAGGGGGACCCTCTCCTGGTCCCAGTCACAGACCCTCACCCCGTTACCCAGCTCTAAGGGATGAAATTGCTTCAGCTGCTGAAAGGAGCCGAGACACTGGTTACAAAACCCTGCAAACAGAGACTTGCCAAAAACTCTCAAATACCGCAAGATTTACGATAAACTCGCCCCGACTGGCAGCAAGAGGAATCCCAGAGCAAAGCAAACTTGGGGACAGTTTCTCTTTCTGCCTGTACAGCCCCTCCAGCCCCCGGGCGCCCGGCAGCGACACGTCTAGGTATGTTTAAGAGAAACTTGTGTGCTGCATGGCTCTTCAAAGGACACCTCTCGTCCAGGGGGCAGAGAGCCAGGCCGAGAGCGCTCTGCCCCACACTGTATGGGGACATGGCCACAAAGCCACGCACCAGCCCTGCATCCCCCCCACATCAGCACAGAACCCACCTACCCTCCCCAGCAAAGTCAGCTGAAAGAGGAGGTGGGGTGTGTGCATGTCTATATATAAAAATATACATAATATATAAAATATATATTAAATCAAATATATTATACGCATATATAGAAGTTTTGTTTCCCCAAACGTCCCATTTTCAGGCTTTTTCCCCTACAAATACCTACTAAAGAGGGGAGCTGGGTTCTCCCACACCCACCAACAACACGTTTCTCTTGGTGTTTTTCTTCATCAGGTTTCAAAAGCACTTTGAAAGAATAGAGGTATCGGTTTCTCCTTATTCCAGCTGGGGAAACGTGAAGCTTACGGTAACAGAATGCCTTGCTGGGTTGGGAACGGGGCCTGAGCCCGCTGCTGTCAGTGCAGTTAGCAGGTTGCACAGTCTCTTTAATCCAAGACTATCTCTCCATCACAGGAGCCCAAGAGCTGAAGATTTAGGACAAACATTCTGTAGAGGATAATTTACCGTTCAGGAGTCGAAGTCCTGCCATACACAGCTTTATAAAACCAGGGACCAAGACATAGACCCAGGCATTTGCAAAACAAATATTTTTTTGCAATGCCTAACAACTGGGTTGAAGGCTGGTGGTCCCATTCCGGCTTGCTGAAGATCCAGCAAAACATCTCAGCGATGGGAAGTGGGGAAGCAGCACCCGTAATTTCAGCTGTTGTGCTTCCTCAGCCAATTTACAACTGCATCCATTGAATTAATAATGACTAGCCAGGACTGGCATTGCTAATACAAACCCACTCCCTCTGCTCCTGAAATATTTATTGATTTTAAAGAATTATATCCCAGCGTCTGATGCAGCTCAGGTTGTTTTCGACAGGGTTGGATTAGGACAAGCCTATTTGCTTAAGCAAGAGATCAGGTCTTCAAGAATGGCCCCAGGCAGCATTAACATACCACAGAAACGTGGCTGGCTCTGAATATAAGCTTTGAAATGGTCTCGGGCTATTTCTTCTTTGTGCCTTAAGCACATCGTCAGCAACATGGCACAGGCCCTGTTTGAGGGCCTGCGTTTCCCCCCAGTTTAATTAGCTCCTCCGTGATGCAGAGCCAGCTTCCCCAGGAGCATGCAGGTGTATTTTTAGGTGCAACCACTCCAAAAATAGAAGCATCCCTGCAGGAAGCTGAAAACAGCCATCGAGGAGCCACGTGCAGGTTGCACTGTGGATGCAGGAGCCAAAAGCACAACCCGCATCCATCCCATGCACGGGGGAGGTCAACACAGGCTCCCTTCGAGCAGGGACCTCAGCACCTTCCCAAACACATGCTAATTAAAATAATCAGCCGTTTGTGTCGCACCACAGCCGATCCACACCAGAAGGACCACGGTTTCTCCTGGACATTCTGCTGAAACAGAAGTGAAGGGCTTCGACGGATGCCAGCAAAGGCTGGGGACAGCAGGACATCCCTCCTCCCCGTGAATGACAAAGACAGGCTTGAACAGGAAAATGTTCGTGGCCATCAGGTTCAGGGTGTTTGGCAAAACTGTGTCCAAGCTGTTCTAAATTGTCCTTGCAGGTATTTCAGAAGGAAGGTATTTTTTCTTTCCTAGAAAGAACAGACAAGAAGAAAAAAAAAAAAAAAAAAAAAGTATCACTTTTTTCCCCTCCTTTTTCAACTGAAAAAGGGGAATTCAACTTTTTGAAGGATCAAGGGGGCTTTGGGTGTTTTGGCAGAGTCATTTTTCACTTACAGTTGTTTTCAAGTGATTTTTTGTTAAAAAAAGAACCTCACCCAGGAATAAAAAACACAAGAGCAAGTTCTTTGGTCCCTACTCTGGCTTTTGTTTCTTCCATTAAAAAAAAAAAATAAAATGGTTTGGAGGAGACAGTTTCAGGGGGGAAAAAACAAAACAAAAAAAAAAAAAAAAAAAAAAACAACAAAAAAAAAAAAAAAAAAACAACAAAAAAAAAAAAAAAAAAAAAAAAACAAACAAACAAAAACCCACAAACATTCTACCAGGTGCCTGGGAATGAGGACAGGTGGGTTTTGGAAGAGGACACACCACAGGCAAACCTCCCCCAGCGATCACCCAGGCAAGTTTTGGCATTCCCATGGGTTGTCCCTGTACTCCTGGTCTCTCACAAAGACTTAGGAAACTCCCAAAGGCCTTTACTGACCCATTTGCTTCGGTGGAGTCTCGCAGAGGACGACATCCCGACGAAGCTCCGACAGGCTGAGGCCACCTCTCAGGTTTCTAGTCCTGCCTGTGCGACAGGAAGAGCTCTTGGCAAAAGCAGCGTAATTTGTACCTTCAGGAAGCCAGTCCAGGCTTACTTCAGGCAAGTCTAGGAAAGAAGATGCTCTCCATGAAGACAGTTGGCTTAACCTTCCTCCAAGGAGCACCCCTCGCCCATCACTCCCCCCCCAGCCACCCCAGACAGGTTGGGTTTTTTTTTTTCCCTAGAAAGAACACCAGACAGGAAGACAAAAAAAAAAAAAAAAAAAAAAAGAAGAAGTATCACTTATGCACCAGGATTTCTAAGAGCAAATTAGATCTCCAAAAGGAGGTGACAAAAAACTACTCCTTTTCCAGCACTCAAGCTATCGTTATTTCATTTTAAAGCTTTTGGAGACTTAGCATCCCCTAGCACTACCAGAGACTTTCTCTCCCCAAGACCTTTCTTCTCCAGTCAGGGCACAGGCGTGCTCTGGACCCACAGAGAAGAGTTTGCTGGAAGATGGTGCTTAAACCAAACAAATCTGAGTATATCAAAGGGTCCAGGCGATGAAGGGAAGCTCTTGCACGGTGCTGTCCACACTTACCTTGGAGTTGGGATGTCTCCTGACTTTGCACCCTGGCTAAGGTTTAGGCAAGATATTGAAGCCAACAAAGCAGGCAGAAATGGTGGTTTTCACCTTCTGGATGCTTCCTTAGAAACTCCCACCTGGCCAGCAGCAGCTCTCCCCTCTCACAGCTTCCACCAGGTTCTGCAGAAGAGCCCCCCAGTACAACCCCACTGTCCGACACAAAAGGCAGAGCCCTGACGAAACCGGCCTGGCAGGAGCCTCGGTGACCAAAGAATGATTCAAGAAAATTCACAGCTGCCTGTGAAAGGCGCTGCAAAGTCCTGCAGAAAAAGGCCAAGGTCACACACTGAGCAAGGGGGACACGGGGACCACCAGCACCCCCCAGCACCAGCAGTCCCGGAACAAAAAAAAAAAAAAAAAAACCAAAACACAGCTGCATCACTGGAGAGGGGCTTTATGGCAAAATCATTTGAATTATTCGGGGTTGAATTAAAGTTGCATGAGATTTCTTTTTTAATCACAATAATAAATAGCTGGGTGAGTCATTGCCCGAGAAAACCCGACAGCAGCTACTAGAGATGAACAACTTACTGCTCACGTCTGCTGGCTGCAGCTGGGAAAGGGTGGGAGGTTCGTGCCTAGGGACAGGGAAGAGGCAGCACAACTTCAGCAAGAGTAAACAGACAGCTCAGAGCCTCCCCCTGCCTTCCTCATTTCCATTTTGAAGGGGCTGATGGAGAGCAGAAAGCCAGTTTTGTACACGAACCAGGCTCAGCAACACTCAATAGCCAGCGCCAGGCTGGAAAGCGCTCAGCACCGCGTCGCACGGAGCTTAGGGTGCGCAGCTTCTGCTAGCGCAAATCACCCCGGCCTCGCAATTTAAAAAATAAAATAAAATAAAATCCATTGCCAGCAACTGAACATCCCTGTTTGGGCTTTTTCCAAGAAAAGTGTCTCTGTATCCATAAGCTATTGTCTCCCTCTAGTGCGGGCAGACACCAACCTGCCTCCTGCCACGGCTGCGGCTCCCAGCCTGGGCAAACACACCAAGTACCAGCTCTACCTTTGCATTGATGAATCAGCTTCACACACACTTTTTTTTTTTTTTTTTTTTTTTTTTATGGCCTTTAGATTTTTATCTCAGCAGATGCTCAGAGCAGGAGTGACAAATCAGCAAGCTAAAGCCTTCCAAGTTTGAGACACAACTGGCAGCAGCCCCATTTTATACAAGGGCTGGAGAGGACATGGAGATGAAACAGCAGCCATCCCCCCTCCCAGTGCTCCTGGGGAACCATCCCAACCTCTCTTCACCCTTCAGAGAGGGGATTAGGGTTTGCTCAGCTGGGCTTTTCAGGGGATCTTTTTACAGCTGCCTTTAATACCTCTGTACATCTCTTAAAGCAAAACAAAAACCTGCGCTTAAATTTCCAAACAAAAGGTCTCGCATCCTCTCCCCGGGAGGATTTCTGCCAAGAGAGAAAGGGAATGACACTGCAAATCTCTCCCCTTTTAAACTAAGCACTGCAGCAGCACCTTCAATCCTGGCTCTGCAGCTTAACCCAACAGAAAAATCAAGAGCCTGGAGACACGGCCAGGTTTCCATCTCCCCGCTCACATCGCCTTTGCTCCTCCAAAGGTTGCACCTCCAGGCACTGCTGCCCCTTCTAGGAACGTTTCTTCCTTGAACAAAGCACCATCAGCATTTGCAGAACCACCTTTTAGAGGACATAGGGACATCACTTCACCTGGAAACCCCAGTCCTCACTGGGACATTACCCGTGCCACGCTCCAGCCGAGCTGTTGGAGGGAGGCAGGATGAACACAGCAGCTCCTCAACCGGCTCCGCACCACGCTGGGGATAGATACAGGGGAGCCCACCCTGCTCCCCTTGGTACCTGTGTGACCTGGGTCTCACCCCCAGCTTCCCCAAGGTCTTGCAAAGCAGCTGCCCCACCTGAACCCAGGGAAGGAGGCTCACGATGAAGGGAATTCACTGGTGCCCATCTCCGTGTGCTCTCCAACCAGCAACGCACGTGGCAAGACACGCGGGAAGGCTCCGAGCACCCCGAGGCTGGTTACCCACAGAGACTGGGAGGACTGTTACCTGGTGAGCCCAAGGAGGATGGGCAACAGCTCCTTGTGAAGGTTCCCTGCTGCCCGTTACCCTTATCCAGAAGGGGAAAGGAGAGGAGCAAAACCACAGCCGAGACCCAGATGCATGGAGGAGCCAAAGGAGAGTATCTGATCCCGGGGAAGGTTGAGCTGCCACCCAACTGCACGCTGGAAAGAGGATGTGATTGCAGAAATTCAGGTCAGCTCTCCCACACGACCACCACAGCCAGCGCCTGCCTCCAGGACCACGTGTTTTACTAAGTGACAGAGCTCCAAAGAGAAGGAGCTTCCCAGCTGGGGTGGCCGTGGGGACTCTCCACGTGGGCAGGACCGCAAGGAGAGCAACACCACAACAGCCCCAGCCCAAACCACCAACACCAAAGCTGGTGGGTTCTCTTCACAGCTCCAAAACAGTCAAATCTGCATGAATCCATTAAGCTGCTATTTACCCAAAAAATTAGGTGTCCACACATCTGCCAAAGGATCAACCTCTGACCATAACCTGGGCAAGTGGGAGACCCTCCAGGGTTCAGGTTTTCCTTAGATCTAGTTGCAGAAGGTGTCCCCGGCACTAAGAAATGCTTTCCACATCAAACCATCGATCAGGTAGAGTAACAGCATTTGAATTTTCACTCAGTGAACTAACATCTCCAAGGAACATGACAGTTCAGTGGCTACAGCTGAAAGCCCAGGGTAGCCTTTGTGAGGAAACACAGGTTTTTCAGTTTCCTCTCCCTCTTCTGAGCTATTTCTCAGCTCTCAACAGGACTTGCATCATCCAGGAAACCACTGGGCACATGTTAGGAAGAAACTTGTTCACTTCACCTCCTGTCTGGTCAAGGGAGGTTGGTGACCAAGGACAAAAAGTCCCACAAAGGCCAGAGCATGAAAAGCTCAGGGCGAGGCGTTTGAACAATTTTACCTCTATAACTAATCCACTTCAGCCCCCGTTTTGTTGCCTTCCCTCAGATAATCACGTCCTCAAGTGTTATCAAGGACTAAGCAACACTATCACACTTTGCTTATTGAAGCACCTCCCACAGAGCTGACGGGTTCCTCTAAGGCACACTTAAACAGCCAGAGCAGAAGGCGGCCACCTGGTCTCCCCACACCCCCAGGAGAATCCCTGTCCCATCAAAGACCCTCCCCAGATTTGTTCCCAACAAAGCACCCAATAACAAAGCATCCAACCCCCCCAAAATTCCTCCCACCCCAGACTCCCAGCCAGGAGTCAGGCCCAGGGCAAGCAGAGATACCCTGCGCACGGCTGGCAGCCGCTGCACAAACACAATCCAGCGTTTCTAACTGCTCCTCCCTCCTGTACTCCCCGATTCTTCCTCAAAGATGATACCTGTCATGGGGCTGGGGATATCTTGTCTTTTCTTTAAACAGAATACTTGCTCTGAAGTTTGCCTCTTCTTAAGCTTGTGCCTCCTCCTCTGCTCAAAAACAAGGACACTGAGTACAGCCTGATGCTGCTTTCAGGGAGGGGAGGGCTGGAAATGTCACTCGAGTCATCCACGTTCAGTTAAAAGAAGAGAGCAGGAACACATTGGATAATAGCATCCCTTTATTTGCTGACACCATTACAAAAACTGATTACATTAGCAACCAAAAAAAAAAAAAAAAAAAAAAAGGAGTGTTTACTTGAGGTTGAAGTCAGGAGGCAGCTAATTCCAAAAATGTAATTAAGTAAAACAGTGTACAACATCAGTATTAAAATGTTATATCCCACTGGTGACTTTTGGAGTTTTCTGAACAAGTTTTATTGAGCAAAATAAGATAAAAGATTATGTGTTTACTGTCTCTCCAGGAATGTAAAGGTCTAATTATCCAAACAGCTTTGTTTTTATTATAAAACTAAACTCTGGAGGTGTCTACAGAGTTGGGTTTTTTCTTTAAATCAGTAGTCTAACAAGGATTAGAAAAGACAAAACTCTGTTCAGTGTTTCTGACAAAGTAGAAAGGGTGAAAACATAAATAAGGCTTTAATTTGGCAAAATATAATACAATGCCTTCTGCTATCCTCAAATTAACGATTCCCCCGTGACTTCATTCTGCAAAAGAGAAACAGAAAACACCACATCAGCGAGCGGTTTCCAAAGGGCAGTGTTTGAGCAAATCCACGCTGCTTGGCCGGCGCTGGCCCACGACGAAGCACGGAGGAACAAGCCAGGCTGGTGGAGGCTGAGCAAGAACAGCCGCCCAGAGCAGAGGCCAAGGCGCAGGGAGCACCTTCCTCCTGCGCACACCGAGCCCATCCTGCAAGACTGGGCTCACCCCACCCTGAACCTGAGCAGCCCTTAAGACCAGCTCTGCTGCCCACGCTGAGGAAGGAGCAGGAGAAAAAAAAATACCTAAAACAGGAAAAAAAAACAAGTCCCCGTCCTCAGTAGATGAGAGGGAGTTCTGACACTTCTTGCAGCAGCTCGTTCAGTGCCAAGGCTCTGCTGCCTCCCAAACCGAGCCGTTCACAACCCGCCTTCAGGCCCGGCTCACAGCACATCGAGCAGAGGCCCCCAAGCTGCATCAGCTTCCCGACAAAGCTTAGTGTCTCGAGTTTTAGCTGACCCTTAGCTAACTCCCTCCGGGTCCTTTAAGGAGTCTACCAGCATGATGAAGACAACCACAAAGGCCCAGGTTTTCAAGTTCACTGTATATTAAAATAAAAGCCTCGCTCGTGCGCCTGTAATTGGATGAAGAGTTCATGCCAGCCTGATGCTTCAGACACTCATATCCCCGTGACCACAGCAAGCCACGGCTGCCAGCTCAGCATAAACTCAGTGGATTACTTTATATCCTCCAGCTCCCAAAGCAACCAGAGCATGGAAGTGTAGACATTTCACTCGTGTAACTGGGACAAAGGAAACAAGGCACGGGCACGTGGAGAACAAAACTCTGGAAAACCTGCTACGTTAAACAGCAGGTGGTGGGAGGGAGGAACGCCCAGAGAGGGACACAGGACATGAGATCAGTCCCAGCTAACTGAAGAATGGATCCAGAGAGGAACAAATCCAGTGCCTGTGGGGAGTTTTTGGTGATATGCACATCAAAAGTCTCAGATTTTGACACCTGACTTGTTAAATCTGAACAGGGTCCCACCATCACAGACCAGTGCCCGTCCTGACAGCCACCAGCCACACCTACCTACTAGCTGGTAGTGTTCTCGTCCCTTTGAGAGCATTTGGCTTACTGACACAAGCAGCTTCTTGAGATGACCTACATCCTGGTTAAGATTCACCGCCACATTTAGTCTTTTATCAGTCAAATCCTGGAAGAAGTCAAAAAAAAAAAAAAAAATCATTAAAAACTCATTTACAATCTAATTACCAAGAAAGCCTAGAATTAGATCCTCCGTATAAAATTACAGCTCCTTGTGCAGATGGGAACAATTCTTGCAAGTCGGAGGGTTATGGCCACAGTTAAAGAGAACATGGTTCAAAGTCAAGAAGCTGTTTGCTGTTTCAAGGAACTACCTGAGCGCACCGAACGCCGGTGAGAGCATTGCTGACCTCCGGCTCCCACCCTCCCTGCCCAGGACTCCACTTCCTCGCTGCTTCCAGGAATTGTGCTCGTAACCACAGCTGATCCAGCCTCAGAAGTTACTCCCCACGTTTCCCCAACCCTGGCAGAAAACCCCACGTGGATGAGAGCACGTGGTTTGCGCCGTGGCAGCGCGCCCGGCGGGAGGGAGGGATGACTTCTGACCCCTGCAGCTGTAACAGCAAGGCTGCTGGACCACTGGGGACTTGCTCTGTACCAGCATCTGGGGGATGGTGGCCTCAGCAGTACGTAACACCCAAGCACAAGGCAGCTCCAGCTGTGAAACCGTTTGAAGCAGCTGGCTGGAGATAGACACCTTTCCCCAACCCCTACGGTAGCGCCCGCGCTCCCGCCCAGGCTCGGGACGTGGGCTGCTGCCCACCAGCTATCCCACAGGCTCACCCGCTGCTCCGAGCCCCGGGGCAAGTCCCGCTTGCCAGGCACACCTGGATTTGGAGGAGGACTTCACAAAGCATCAGTCAGCACGGAGAAAAGGGAAAAAGAAAGCTACCAAGAGCTAGAAAACGCGTTTCCTGTGCTGAAATGAAAATGCTGAGCTTGCTTTTTAAAAAAAAAAAAAAAAGGCCTTTTTTTATTTTTAAAAAGCAGTTCAACAGTTTATTAATAGAGAAGTGTCACGGCTCGAAATGGACTCTTCCACTCTCGCATGCCCTCCTCCCCAAAGTCAGTCTTGCTGAGCTAACAGTGATATAATCCCTGTTTTATTGCCTTTATTGATTAGCTCCTCCAGAGATGTACAAACTCCACATCTAACGCACACGTAACTGCTCCTTATTCAGCTCATAATACGGACGTGCAAGTAACCTGTAGGAGAGCTTTCCCTTTCAATTTTAACGGCTAAAAATAAGCTACTCTGCCTTGGTGTCAGCCATACAGAAGTACCCAATTCTCAAACTGAGCACAGAGGTGTTTGCAAGCGCTCAGCGTCGGCCAACCCCGCTCCCACTGAAAGCGGTTTTACCAACAGAATGAGACTGATGCATAATGCTGTTGCAAATCTCTCCCTGGAGTTTCACAGAAATTAGAGCGAGTTCAGAGAGGGCCACTTTCCCAGCTCCCATTTGGCTGGAAACGCTGCTAGTCTTGCTGTAACACAGAGCGAGCAGTAAATCAAACTCAACCACCTGCACCATTACAGAAACTACTCTGGGCTCAGGCAAGAGAACAAAGCCATATATTGCAAAGCTCCTACTTGAGTGCAACTGGTAAACATTTTTCTACTGTAGAAAATCATTGGGAATCTGTATTCAGGCAGCCTTAACCTATTTTACTCTTATTAAAGTAGAAAATCAGGTCTGTCAAGACAGAGATCTCACTTAGCAATCCCATACGGATTAATCACAGAATGGTTTGGGTTGGAAGGGACCTTAAAGATCATCTAGTTCCAAGCGCCCTGCCACTGGCAGGGACACCTTCCACTAGACCAGACTGATGACAGTAGAAAGGCAAATGCAATTAGCATCCCAGCAAACGAATGAATTGCAGCACTGACCAGTGCTGGGTATGAAAGCACATGTGCCTCGATGTAGAAACCACCACGAGCAGAAGCAATGAAGGAGCCTTTTTCAATTCACTCCCAGCCCTCATCTCTGGGAAGAGCTCTTCTCTCCCTTATTTGCTTCCTCTCCCTCCTGTTTTGTGACTTCACTAACCTCAGGTGGTGTTTACTGATGAGTTACAGACACATCCCCACCCCTCCCGGGGCCAACCCTGACCAGCTCCCGATGGATTTGGGCTCACCACAGTCATACTGCAGCTTCTGCTAACCCAGGATGGCAAAGTCGACTCGTGCAGTCCTTGCTGTGTCCCAGCCCCATGCTCTCCGTGACTCAGGGGAAAGCATGTCTTTGGGATATAGGGATGAAGAGAGGAAGAGGATGGTAGTGGGGAACCCTGTGATCACAGACCCGGTAGCTAAAGAAGGTGCTGAACAGACAGATTCCCCTCCACCGTGCTTTGCAGGTACAGCATTTCCAGTTTTTAAATGATGAAGTGCTTTACACTGAGATTTGGGGGGAAAAAAGCACATTAGGTTTCATACAAGCTTCAAAATAAGTTTACTGCCTAAGCAAGTTGCTGAATATAAATTACTTCCTTAAAGCATACTAAAAGGCACCCTTTAGTTGTCATCTAGTCCCATAACCGACAAGGAAGCTGATTAGAAAAAACTAAGTGGTCTGGTTTAAAATAGAAAGAAAAGGAGTCTAAAGAAAACACACAGAATGTATTTTAGGGTTTACACAAGCATCATTTCTCAATTTTGTGGGTTGGTTCCAGTACCCAGAAAGAACAAATATGCTCATTTTTGAGCATGTGTTTTCAGGTCCTTCTTAAAAAAAAAAAAAGAGAAACACTGTTGCTAGGTGGAAGTGGCTGGAAGACTTCCTTTTTTAATCTGAGAGCTATTTTAAACTAGGTTTTTAGGCTTCTTGGGAGACAGCTTTTTTTTTTTTTTTTTCCCCTCAAAATAAAAAGGCAGCAAAAAGGGCTTGGGGAAGAAGATAAAGAAAACATTCTAATTCTAGCCTCTGCCAATGGCTACCTGTCAAGAGAGCTGTTTAGACAATTAATGTATTTTTAACTAATGAAGGCTTAATTACAGGTTTATTAGGACTGTTTTTCCACACTCCTCTTCAGAATAAAGCGATGGATATTCTGGAGAAAAGCTAGTTAGGGTTCCACAATGTGCCCACACAGCTACAGCGGAGCACTGGAGGAGCCAGAGGGGTTACGCAAGTCAAGGCTATATAGCAATTAAATCAAACTAGCACACTCAGGCTGCCACAGGGCACATCCAACGACACCTGGCTCAGGAGAGCTCACCAGTGCCACCGGCCAACAAAACGTCATGGCCATTCTGCTGTACCACTTAGATAAGCCATAAAGGCATAGCGGAGGGCAAGCATGGGTTTGAGAAGGCCTTTTCTCCTCCAGCCTGCTGCAGCCGAGGACACAGAGCACCCAGCTGCTACCATCGCCGGCTGGCAGCACAGGAGAGGGCTCGGCAGGCCTGCCAGCCCTCCCAGGAATCCAGCTCCCAGGGTTGGGACAGCCGTGGTCTCACAGGCCCAGCTGCACCTCTGGCTCGGACACAGCGAGCCCCCAACGCAAGGGTCGATCAGCATCCGCGACCGATCGCTCTGGAAAAGCCATTTCTTTTCTGCTAACGACTAGAAAGGAAAAGACTTTCCTACAGTACTCCTCAGAAGACTCCTGGCTTCCTCTCACAGCTGATGGAGCTACTTACTTTCAGCCACTAAAAGGAGTCAATATGAATTATTTGTCCTATCAGCAAGTGCTCCTCTCCCCCTCAAACAACAGCGTTTCTTTCCACTCTATCCAACAGAAGAAAATGGGTAATGAGGTCTACTGACACCACTGAGCTGTGTAAAACGTGCTGGGAAGGCATCTGCTTTAGCCTTCCCCTTCCCAAGCGCCTTCCAGAAAGCTGTTTCGAAGTTGGTGTGAAAGCTCTCATTTCTCAAGACAGATATTAAGCCACAACTCAAGCACCTGTACAGGTGGTGTCTTTTTAGGGCCAGAACTCAGAGTAGCAGCTACACAAGCAGTTCAGCAACCGCCCATGCTAACAGTAACCCACCGGCTCAGGTGCGTTACCTGCAAGGACAAAAACTGGCCACCCCAGACAGAGTCCACCCAATTCAAGACCCTGCAACTGCAATGGATATAAAACCACCATCAGTCTGGAGAGTTGCCCACCCGCAGTACGAGGCAGTGCTCAAGTCTGTTGCTTACTGCAGCCCAGGCTGGCAACGTTTTGCTTCTGGACTACAACAAGGTCAATACAATTTCCCTAGGAGCCAGGCCTGGCTGAAGCTGGATTCTGGCACCTACCAGTGGCTAAGGACAGGCTCCTGCCCACAGCTGCAAAGGCCCAGAAGGGTCAATGTTCTGGCAAGAGTCATTCTCTGTCTTGGTGTTACAGGGCATGAAAGACTGCTTGCCTTCTTTGGCATTACAGATGTCAGCAAGTACCAACCCAACAGTTAGTATTTTAAGCTTATTTAATTATCAGATTTATTTTTAGCTTCCCTTCTTGAAGGGAGAAGCCCGGGGATATTTCCACTTTTGCCCAGTCCAAACCAAGAACCCACTGGAAGCTCAGATCTCACGTCCAGAATCTCTCCCCTTCCTCCTTGCAAATTTGAGCCATACGAAAGAGGTCACAATCCAGAGGACAGCAGAACTCCCAATGCATCCTTGGGATGCAGCCCCAGGACACCACCCCGACAAGTTGTAGGACAGGAAGTTTCATCAAGCCTTAATTTACTCCCAGCAGCACACATCCCGTTCCTTCGCTGGACCTCACTTCTCCAAGTTCATACTCTGCATGAGATTTGCGTTGCCCCTGAGCATGGGCTCAGAAGAAACACTCACCGACTGTGTGCAAACATCGCTGTTTTCAATAACATTGGCATCCCCAACAACTTTTCCAATTTCTTTCTCAAGAGACGCCAAAGACTCCTGGGCCTGTAGAGGGAAGGAAAAAAAAAAAAAAAAAAAAAATCAAAACCAACCCACAAACAGGGGAGACACAACAATTAGCAAAGGCTGAGAAGCAAACCCCCGTCCCTCCAAGAGCACTAGAGAAACAGGAAAAATACTGTCCAGAGGGAAATCTCTTATGCCAGATTTGCTCAGGCGGTCAACACATTTGCCAAGATTGACATGCCTCCCTGCAATCAGCATGTTGCACGTCAACCTGCCTGCATTTGAGAGCAATTCTACAAGGAAGATTTAATAGCCTCATGTCAAGTTACTAGGTAAAACTTGTGCAGAAAAACTTTTTGTGCAAGAGTAGCAGTGCAGACAGAACTCTTGAAGCCTCATCATATACCTGCATTGGTTCAGAATACACCATGAACCACAGACAACAGCACAGCTCACTTCCTATGGCAACATCCAACACAACTGCCCTGTGCAAAACGTTTTAAACATCTTATTACAGCAGGTCTCCTTTACCTTCTCACCTCCTGGCAGTGCTTTTGTGATCATATGTCCCTGTCTCAGTACAAACCTGCCCCACCAACAGCTTTCCCCACTCCAGTCCTGCAAGAACGCAGCCCAGTTTCCTTACTATGCATCTACTGCAGAAGGAACAAGGTGTTTATACAGGCTGGAGCCAGAGCTCAGCCACTCTGCAGGCTATTCTTGTCTCCATTTATCAATTCCCCTGTGAGAGGTTCGTTTCTGGGGTGACAGACAGCACTGAGACCTCTCGTGCTTAAAGATTTCCCACTCCAATCCATCTTACAAGAGCGGGCATTGAGGAAGAGCAGAGGTAACCCACCTGCTTGTCTCATCAAGCTTGCGTAGAGCTAACTTTAAAGATTTGCAGTCTCCTGGGTTATAGCCGATTTGCAACCACGTGCAAATGGGCAGATGGCTTGTAAACCACTTGTAACCCACTGCCATTTGAGACTGGATTTAAAAGCTTCAGGCTGTGGTGTGGGTGTAAGGCTGCGGGATGGGCTGTTTGTTAGGCTGGGTTTCTTTATTTAAAGAATTATTTGTCAGCCCCAGATCATCACTTGTTCCCACTAGCATGAAATTATCATGAACAAGAGGCCCTTTAAAAGGATAATTAAACAGAGCTGTTAGTTGCATTTTTATAATTTCAACAGACGTGCAGGTATCTTGCATGAGCTCTTACACCCACAGTCCCAGTCACTTGGGGAACCACGGAGCGGAGTAAGACACCCGCCAGGCAGACAGTCTCCCCAAGCCGCTCGAGTCACCACATTTTCCAGCACTGCAAAACTACAGATCTTGAGGGCTCGGATAACATTTAGATCTGCAGCTGTTAAGGGTCTCTGCTTACCTTGGGCAAGTCACCAGCTACTTTCTGTCTCTCATTTTGATCAACTTTGAGTTTTGATAGTGTTTCATTTAGCTGCGTTTTCAGCTGCAAAATAGTAACGAAGAAAATCAGTTTTCCTCACACACACAGAGATTTCATCTGTCTATCCCACGGACTAACCCGGTGCACACCGACTGCAGAGGGAGTAAGATTATTAACAATTACTGCACGCACTGGATTAGTCAACATGTATGATGAGGTTTACAAGGACAGTCAAGGAAGAGAGACTTCATCTGTAAAGATAAAGAACAGAAACTACAGAAGAAAAGACATGGTTGGCATCAGTTTCATTAGAAGTGCTTTCAACTTTTAAACTATACTGCCAGTAGGAATATTAGCAATACTGATAGCACATAAACCTCTCCAGCACTCCTATCGCAAAAGTCAGCCCAGACTTCAACTTAATTCACAGCAAATATGTAAAAATGTAGATTGTCATCTTCCTAATTCAGGCTAAACAGTCACTTTACTGCTGAATAAACTAAAAAGCTCTACTTGTCATCTTAATAAAGCACCACTTATTACAACTATGTTGACTCAACCAGTCTGTTAATGTCACATTAAGGCATGAATCACTGACAGGGGTATATTAAGTTGTCGATTGTGTTTAGATTCCATCCAAAAAAAGTGAAACTATTTCAGTCAAGAGGGATGAATACTTTGTACTGGCTGCCCTTAAACTACAGCCTTCCAAAGGATATAAGCATTTTTTAAAGAATATTTCGATTGCTCTTCAACACAGCACACAGAACCAGCCACAGCACTTAAGGCTTGAGCCTCAAACAGGAGTGCTAACAAGAAGCTCGAGTGCCAATTTTGTTGGATTTGTGCCTCTGAAGTGCACTGTGCTAATGTTCACTACTCCTGCTGTCAATCTTCTTGGAAGCCAGCAGGGGATTAAAGAAGTGAACAATAGGCTACTCAGAGCCCTGAATTCTCACTGATTCCAAACCTACACATTATATTTGTCTCGCTCTTGGAAGGTTCCCCCCACTTTGGAGCACCTGGACTGGTGGATGCTGGTTTTCTATGTTTTGGGGAACTGTTGTGTTCCCCTGCAGTTTCAGCTTCTCCCCTTGCTCACCTTATAAATTAATGGGAAACGCATTTTAAAATCACATCATTTCTATTCACCTGCCTCCTGCAAAAACTCCTCGTACACACTGGACAGCATTCCTGAGCCATTTGCATGAAGGTAGCTGTTTACCACCTCCTCACGCTCCTACCAGCACAGCATCATCAGATTGCAGAGTCAAGCTGCCCTAGCAGGGAGCTCAGCTTTTTAAGCTTTTGTTGTTACAGACATAATAGATTGTTGCCTCTTACATTCAAGAGGTTGGCGTTTTACTGATTAACAGTAAGATATGCATTCAATTCCCACTTCCCTTGCTTTCAAAACGAGAGGCTTTGGTTGCTGAGGCAGATACTAAGCAATGCTGTACTAGACTTGCCAAGCATACTATTAACTTAAACAGACTGTTATTGTGGTGGGGTTTTTTTACATCAACTATTTTAACCCAGTTACATTGGTGGCAGTACCCTGGTGAGATCAGCAGCTCAGCCTGCAGTGACAGGTTGTCCCATCAACTAAAACCCAACAAAAACATGGTGACAGAGACAACTTGCCCCAATTCTGGCTCAGAAGCAACAAAATGCTGTTTTTAAACACAAGCAGAGTAAGGATCTGACCGCTCCTGCAGCCTTCAAACACGTCATTGACACAAATGAGAAGTGAAAGGGCTCTAACTAGAAAACCATGCATCTTTGGGTCTATAGACCTGGCCTCGGTTAATCCAACTCCTCCTTGAGAAAACCTGGTATAGGAGCATTATAGGCTGGAGAGCATTTCTAGCCAAACATGCTGTAACACAGTGCATGCACCAAGCCAGCACAGCTATTCAGCCACGTTAGGATGCCAGCTGCTGAATGGTTGGGTACTCTGAATTAATCTAACATTGAGTTTGGCCAATTTCTGTACATACAGAGGAGGATGGAAAACGTTCTGCACAGTCAGAGCATGGATACCACAGCTGCATCCTCAAAAGCTTTGGGAAAAAACAACCAGAGAATAATCCTCAAGTTAAACTGATGAGAGCACAATGTCTGTTGCTTCAAGGACATTGTATTTGCTGCTGCGTACAACTACACTGTGTAACATTGATTCTCACAGAGTTTCAGGAATGAAAGTCTTACAGACTTTGGAAAAAGTCTTAAGAACCAGACATGCTATTGTTAGGAGCAGAGAAAGAGACAAATTGTAAAAGTCAGACTACATAAATGATTGCAATGGACAAAAATATCAAGCTGAAGAGGTTAGCAGAACAGACAGGATTTGAAATAAGTCTCCGCTTCGTAAGTATGCTGGGAGCCTAGTTTGTGCCCAGCAGAGAACAAGCTTCTTACCAAATTTAACTCTTCATTCTGTCTTACTGCTTCAGAATATGAATCATCAAGTTTTTTCTGCAATTCAGTCAACAGATCTTTGAGCTGAAATGAAGTTTAGAGTTTTAGGATTTGTCTCCTTAGGATGCCCACTTTTCTTCTGCTCAGTTATTAGTGTGTTGTTCTACCCTAAGGTCACAAGCACATAAACTCCTCAGCCACAGAGGCTAAGCATTAGATTAGTTTGCCAGCCAACTGGTAACCAAAAGAAAAAGAACAGTTTGGTCAATTATGTTTACCTCTCTGACTTCTGAAACATAAGTAGATCGTTCTATTTCTGCCTTTTCTAGTTCACTTTCCAAATGTTCTCTCTCTTTTTTTAGCTAGAAACAGAAAAACAGAGTTAAAACAGATGATTTTTTATGCTTTCCTGCAGTATCATTTTCTTGATATATATTTTAGCTATAAATTTCTATCAAATATTTCATGACATTTAGAGAGCATTTCAAAGCCATCGATTGCACAGCAGGTTTAAACTGTTACACTTCAAAAAGTTAAAACCAAAAAGCATCAAGCCCAAGATCATCAACAAGCAGTAAACTGCTCAGTCTCACAAGGGAAGAGCCCAGTGGGTGAGCACGGAAGTAAATAAATGGGACAATTTCCCATACCCAACTTCTCTGCCTCTTCAAAACACTGGCCAGAAGACTCAGTTTAAACTGCAGCACAGGCTGCACTACTTGAAGGAGAGAAGCCCGAGGAAGTTGAGACTTACAGCATAAGACCAAATCACGTTTAACTAACATAAAGCTTCAAAGACAAAAAAGCCACCTGCACGTACAGTTTCAACTTCTTTGATTTCCTCCTTTAACCTCTCTACCTCGTGCTCCAAAGAAACGACTGAAGAACGCATCTGCAGATATCAAGACAGACAAATATATCATTTAATAAGGTTGGTCTAAGACAAACTCTCTCTATATATACAAGCTTGCTTTTACAATTTAAACATATTAAGGATGAAATCACAGTGACTGAATAAAATAAGATGCTCACTGAAATAATTCAATATACTGAGTCTCCATTAGAACACCTTTCCTACTTCTCTCCATGTAAGAAGTTCTTTGACATACTTAGAGCCTAGATGCCTGAAAGATTTGGAATGTAAGGACTAAGCCAGATGTCCACTGTCCACCTCCTAGACAGGGAAGACCGTCTCCATCCATATACTATGCGTAGCCAAGCCCAGCATATTTAGCCTTATCAGAGGCTGTGTAAGTGCAGCAGATGGGAGCACATCTATAGTTCAAGATCTGACAACCTTTTATAAGCCACTCGAACAAGATGTTTATAAATCATCTATCTGTTTGCTCCAGGCTCATATGCCGGCACTCAAATTTACTAAGCAGAACCAGTTTAGAAATCATTTTTTTCAAAAAGGCACTTTGACCTACTTTAATTCTAGATTAGGAAAAAAACATAAAAGGCTTTTTTCTTACCACTTTTGCAAGCAACAGAGCCTTCCTAAAAAAGAAAGCTTTGCAGGCAATTTCAAGTGTAATTAGTTGACCATAATGGATTAAGCAGCATTTTAACAGCTTCCAAAAAACTGTTATGTTCATATGATCCTTAAATTTTAGCATAAACAGTCTCTATCTGTTCACAAATGGACTTTACAAAAAAAAAAAAGAGGTGCTTAACAGAAATATCATCTGAGTTGGTAGGATCAGAAAAATATATGTTTCTGGGCATGTTAATGGGACACACATACATTCCTGAATCTTTGGCTTCCTATCCCATCAGCATTAATGTTACTATTATTGCCACATGCCAATTGGCTGCCTCCTGCATCACCTGCAAAGGACTGTGACACAGACTTGTCATAATGGACAAAGACTTTTTACCCATGCCGTTCATTTGTTCTCGCTTCTCTAAAGAAGATAACAGGAATTGCCACACAAGTCTGAAGATACCAACAATTCCTCCACTTTATAGTTTTTTAAAATGGAAATGTGTTTTCCTCAAAAAAAAAAAAAAAAAAATCAAAATTCCTCTCAGCATGGAACTAAGTATCAGTGCACCAAAAATCCTACTGCTACAAGGAGGGATCACTCCTATTATATTGGTTGCAGACTTCACCTTTTCCATGCACTGGTCACACTCACATCAGACCAGGCAGCCAGGGCCGTTCTACAGCGGCCTTCACAGCGCTCAGTCACACTCTGCCACTTCAAGCAGAAACTGCCTGGCTGCCGCAGAAAGCAGATTTTCAGAAATACCTGTTTAAGTTCCTTCTGTGATTCTTCAACTTTTATCTTCCATTTGCTTTCTTCCTCTTCCACACTCCTCTGTAGCCTTTGTAAAATTCCCTCCTAAGAAGAGAGCAGGGTTTGAAAGCTTACGGCAGAAGAAAGGCAGCTTGCAACAGCACAAGGCCCGGGCGACCAGGCACCCTGCTTACCGTCTCTGCCAGAACCGATTTGTATTTCTCACACTCCAGTTGCAGCAGTACGTGCATTTCCTCGGCCTCCTTCAACTTCTGCTCCATAGCCTGGCAAAGGAGAAAAGGGACCAGGAGAGTCACATCTCAGCTGATGGATTTGAGTTCTATTATTTATCTTAGCTCAACAAGCACGATGGTATCATTCACACTGGCAGGTCTGTCTTTCTAACCCATGCAAAGACATCAACAGCAAGTGCAGTGTTCACCTACTCAATAATCACAACCTTTACATGTGTTATTGCAGTAACTCTGAGTTACCTGAAAACAAATGAATGACTTGCAAAAGAGACTTAGGATTTTGAATTTCATGAGCAATTCCACAAGGTCCTTTTCAAAGGTAGCAAATACATTTCTGATTTACAAGATGCAAACGTCCATAAAACAGTTTTCTTGTCACCTGCTCACCGATTTGAACATCACAATCCAGAGCACAATTTGCAAGATTTATACCAGAAAATATCATATGCAACACACAAGGAAAGGAAGCTGTCCACCGTTCGCGCCTACCTTAACATCTCCAGATCCCGAAGCCTCTCTCAAGTATTCTTTAGCCATCTTTTCAAACCCACATATCCATTCGCTGTGGCTCTGTTGGGAAATGCATTCGGTTAAAGCTGAGAATAACCTGAATAAATCTTCAGGACATTTGCCTCCCAACTGCAGGCTTACCCCCAACTCCCCGGAGGGCGCAGAACACCCCGGCAGCGGAGGGTCAGCCCGTACCGCACGCAGCCCAGCCGAGCCGAGGGTCGGCGGGCAGCAGTGCAGGAGCGTGAGGTTACGAGACACACGCAGTTCACAGGGGCTTGGAAGTGCTGGAATACAACCGGGTGACAGAGGTCTCCCCACCAGCGCTTGGGCTCTACAGAAGGATTTGAAGAGTTAAGGGAACCTCTTCCAAAATCCCTGAGCAGTTAAAGCAGACGCTTGCTACATAAGTCTAGGGATCTCGCTAGGAAGACTGCTTTATAACTTTACAGAAACAGTCTTTTTAAAGACTATTTCAAGTTCGTCGGGAGACTAACTTTAGCACGTTTGAGAATAAATTTAAGTATGAATATTCAAAACCTCTAGACATTACAAATGAAACAGATCCCATTTTTCCAGCCTCACTTCACATCATTCACACAATCTAAAGCATACGGACCCAGCGCACTCCCCTCACAAACAACTGAAAGCCACCAAGAATATAAAAGTGCAAATCAGTGGTTTTTAATAGAACTTTGGGAACAAAACAAACCCTCCTGAACTGTATTAACTGGCAGTGAAGCAGCACAACCCCTTTGAAAGGGGGGGGGGCAGCTGTTATCTACACAGCCCTCAGGGAAGATACGGATCCCCATTGTGGCAGACAGTGAGCAAATACACAGCAGACCTTACCTGTCCCTGAAAATTTACTATCTCAGTTAGCCACAAGATAACTCAGGCAGATGAACCAAATGTTGGGGTAGTTAAAAAAAAAAAAAAAAAAAACAAACAAAAAAAAAAAAAAAAACAACAAAACCATACCCACACACAATATAACAACTTTGTTTTAACACTTTTCTTAAGTGACAGTCTGCAGCTTTGCCTCGCTGCTGCTGGCAAGTAGAGGTATTACCAGCAGAAGACACTCACGTCCCACTGCAAAATCCCTGGAGCAGAGGGGACTGTGGGGAAGCGCTCCAGACTGCCCAGCACAGCAGGACCAGAGCTCTCTGGCCCCCAGCAGTAGGGAAGGAAGAGCCCCTTCTCTTACCACGTTAGAGGGAAGAGAGACTTTAGGGAACAGCTTCTGGAGTAGCTCGCGCGTCTCCACCTCCGCAGCTTCCAAATGCTGCTGCTTCTCCTAAACCAAGAGAAGGGCTCACATGAAATTGGGCAACGTGCTCCACAGACCTGCCAATAGCCTCTTCTATGCCTAGAGTAACTTACTTAACCCAGGAAGTCACTTCTTTTTAAGTGAGAAAGGCACTATAGTCTCTAAAATTGACAGTAAATTACTTCAGAAATAGACACTGAATTGCTTCAGAATTTGGCCTTCACATTTGTTCATGCTTAAGCCTTTATCTTCTTCCTCCAATCTAGCGTGTTCGTACAGAAATTACACCATTATCCACTTGTTCACAACACAACACAAACTACACTGCGCTGAGTAACTGCATCCACAGATCACACCGACCCTGCCACTCAAGTTGAATGATCTCAAAAGCAAATAGTTCGGTCAATCAACAATTTTTTTAAAATCTGTACTTATTTTAAACAGTTTTAGGTGGGAAAAACATCACCATAAATTAACATCACCACATCAAAAACAGAGACTTAAAGTCTAAAGGAAACTTTGTGTTAATGCACATTTGAACCAGGCCAAGAAAGCAAGGCTGTATCTTAAAAGTAATATTTCAAAGTACTCAAGAGGAAGACGGTTACATCCTCCTTCCCCAAGTTTGGATGCAATGGGAAATAATTATTAGAGCTGTGTGACAATCTCAAGGTTTTCTTTGTCATTGCTCCGCAAATATAAATACACAGAGCCAAGGGCACCACAGATCTATCATTCCATTTATTTAACGTTAAAAGCAAACCAGCCACAGGACGTTTGCTTGCTGTGCTTGGGGCAGATTGGTTTAATTTAGCCATAGGACGCTCAGGCTCCCATTTAAGTTTATATGCAGAAAGCCTGAAACCCTGCACAGAAGGCACCTTTCAGCAACAATCCTTCACTAGTATTTGGGTTTCGTTTTTAATTTGACATCAGCGTTACCGCGCCTCGCTGCTCTGAGTTTCTCCGCTGCAAGAGATCGGTGGCATTTAGTAGGTTGAGATTCAGAGACAGAAACGGACGGCAGACGTTAGGTTGTGAAGTTGTGCTAAGTGGGTTAGTTTTCAGCAATTTAGGAGCCACCGAGAAGTGGCAAATGGCTGTCTGATGAAGCTTTTCGACTGCAAGAGGAAGCAGGCAAGCGTTAGCACACAGCAAAAGCAGGTACACAACTTCTCTGAACGCGGGGCCGAGTGGAGAGCGGAGACATCTCCAAAACACAGACGCACAATCCCAGACCAGAGCTCCTCTGCTTCTAGCTACCCGACTTGTGGTTTTAAAGTTATTTTGATGCTTTTTTGGAAATCTGCATAGTGACAATTAACACCAAATTAGGCTCATAGCAAATGCAAGCTCCTCTCAGAGCAACTCACACCCCTGTATCATTTTGAACGTTGGCTCTGATGGGACCTGTCGAGCTTCATATGCTTTCAAGGAGGAAATTCACAGCTGTGGTGACACTGTTCTCCTGAAAAGTCCCCAGGTGTTTAAATAATAATCTAGTTCTAGTTCTTCATGGGTCCAATAAATTTATTCAAGCACAGTGAAAGCCCAGTAGATGAAAGCAGGTTGCTCACCAGCAGTGTTTTTATTCTAGAGCTCCCCACAAAGAAAAAACGATTCACAACAGCTCTAACAATTATGCAAACAGAAATCAAAAATAGGCATGCCCACAAACTAAAGATAAAAAAAAGTAAAAGAAACCCAAAGACAACAGGAAGAAGCAGAGGTGAGAGTATATGAATGATCACTCAGAACAGACTATTTAAATTGCAGTAAAAGTTAAATGCCTCCATTTCATTTAAAAAACCAGCTGCAGATCTGCTTCTAGCTTAACGCATCATTTCTAGCAGTTAACATTACAACCTTGGCAGTCTTGTTCACTTTGTCCTGCAGCAATTTTTCAGTTGATGCCAATGCTTCCATTGCTTTCCAGTTTTTCTCCCGAAGGTCCTAATCATTTTTAGAAAGAATGATTTCAGTTCAGCCAATATTCAAACTGTTTCCACTTTTACTTCAGAGATATATTTTGCATTACATTCCACCATTTGCATTTAAATGCTGGTTACTGCAAGATGATTTTGCTGGGTAAGATGACATACACTAGCAAAAACAAGTGTGATGTTCGAAGAGTTTGAATGAAAAGGGGGAGAAAAATGCCAATTTCTGCCCAACCTGCCCCCACGTCCAAAACCGATCCAAGTGTTACTGCAGAGCGTATTGCTGCAGCGACCCCACACTTTGACTGCACTTGTAAGAAGAAAGAGGGAAGTTTTCAAAAGTAGTGAGGAACACAAGACACCAAACCACAGATTACACAACAGAGTGTTAGGCATGTCGCATCGCAGAACCCAGCATGGATCCCAGTATACATGGAGGTGTACACATTTATGCCCCTGATCTTGCAACCAAGATTTAGCTGCGTAGATCCTTGGGCCTCAGCCCAAACCTACTATGCCAGGGCTGATTTTATAGACACAAAGCCCAGGGCCTTGGTTCGCAGCATTTACCCACGCAGCTCGCTCCACTGTACTCAAAGCAGCCTGGTTTGCTGCTCACCAGCCCTCCTGGGAGGTTTTGGGATTTCACCAGTGGCGAGCAGACCCCAGATCCACATGGAAACACCACCGCACCGTGCTGCGCTCCTGCATCTTTCTTGGCGAGGTCATCAAACGTGTACTCCACAAGACGTCAACTGGCAAGCTTGGTTAAGAGGCTCAGAGCTCTTCTAAGAGCCTCACAGCTCTTCTCTAGGAAGGATAGGGGGCCTTGCAGGGAGATTACAGTGCTTGGGATTCAGATTTTTTTTTTTTTCCCCAACCCTTTGCTTTAGCAAAGGGCTATTTTTGAAAGGCTGTATTTTTTTAAATTCACCACGCAAAGTGGCATCCAAATCCTAGCATGTACCTACACTAGTTTTACTTTACCACTTCTATTTGCCTGCTATCCTACGGGCTGTTTCACAGGACATAAAACCAAGATTGAATAAAATTGTGATGTGGAAAGCTGGGACCTACAGACATGGTCTGCCTTTAGCAGTGGCCAGATTTCTGCCTGCACCACAAAGGGTACACAGACCTTGCAATTCCCCAGAACAGGCATGTGTATGCTCTACTATTCCAGCTCCATCTTCTGAGACTACTCAGACACTTTCCCTCTACTTGATTTCAGCTCTTAAGCAACTCTACTTGATCAAAAGCTCACGTTTTCAGTATTTTCCCGGTGCATTTGCCTTATATCGTCCCACTTTTAAGCAATAAAGCTTATTGCATGGTATTCATTGGACTTTATAGGCTATTAAGGAGATAGGTGAGCTAAAACCCCTGTATTTTAACAACTTTCTTCTCTACAACTTAAAAGATGCCATTGTCTTGCCTTGCACAGGTCATGTATAACAAGGAGGTAACTTCACAGTTCAGTGATGGAAAATACAACCTTTACTTCCCCCTAAAAACCCACAGTGCACCATCAGCAGCTGCTGTAAAGGAAGGCTCACTGTCTTTCACCTCCTTCAGAGGATGAGGATTGGTCACTCTTAGGAATGGGAAGAGGCAGATCTGAGAGCCCTGAAGGTAATGCCTCCTCCCATGTCCACGCACAAAAGCCATAACTCGGTCAGAGCACAGCACCTTTCATCCTCCCACGTTCCCTCCCCAAAATCCCTCTTCTTCCCTTGGCAAAGGACATGTTTCTGAACAGGGCTAACAAGGCTTGAATCCAAGTCTGAGAATTTGCTACAGAATGTGTCCCCTAGCAAGTCTCCTCCCTCTCATCAAATCAGCAACTTGTCAAAGAGCTGACAAAACTTGGAACAGCAAAATAAGGTATGTTCAGTCACTCCCAAGGAGAGAGGAATGTCCAGGGGACACGATATGGCAGACAACTGTCAGAAACACGTTCTCAGCAGAACGCCCTAGGCATCAAGGAGTGCTGTGCACACAGGTTTGGTTGCCCTTTGGGGTTTAGCCTGTTGGGCTTTTAGGGGGGTCAGGGGAAGAATTTCCTTACGTTGTTCTTTTTCCTCTGTTGCTCAAAAGCATTTCTCTGAGAGGCGAGCTCATTTTGGAGACTGGCGATTTCCTTCTCTTTCCCTGCAACCCTGAATTAGCAAAAAGAATCATAAACAAGTCAGGAGACATTTAGGAAGTTTCAAGTGAAGCACTCACCCCTTCACATACACTAACTTGCCTTCCCTTCCAGCAACACACTCTCTTTGAAAAGCTGCTCTCACTGACTTGGCAGTACTGCTTGCTTCCTACTGCTCTGTGAACTGCAGGCTGCCAGAGCAAAGCCCGTTGTAAAGCTGTTGTTTGCCTACAACAGGCATCTGCACACATTTATCAAGGCCACGAAAAGGCAACACATTAGACGAGGGTAAGTCAGCCAGCCCACGCTAGTACAACGCCACAAAACAGGCACAGCCTGCTGGATAAGAGCATTCTTTTTCAAGCACCTAGTCCACAATCTATAAGTCATTTAACTTAAAAGAAAAATGATTCAGCCAGCCAAAAATGCATGACAGTGGCAATTTGTGTAGCACAATATAAGCCGCTATGGTGTTAGCTTCCACATAGTTCTTTAGTGTGCTTCAGCTCTATGTTACGACACACTCTTATTCCTGAGATTTTCCCTGAGAAGAGATTTCCACCAGACAATTTTGTAATATGAACAACCCGTTACTAAGTTGAAGTTCTAAGAAAAAAGCTTGTCACTTTTGCTTGAAACATGAACATTTAACTCTTCAGCCATACAGCTGAGCTAGTATGTATTTAAAATTAAATCAATCATGGCTTGCTTACGTTGTCGGCACAAGGTATTGCAAGTACTACCTGCAGAAGATTGCAGCTGAGAATTACTAGTGTGAGCAGAATATCTATGCTCAAGTTTTATTAGATAGTTAAGATATTTTTTACCGGCCACTTCTCACACACTGATATTGTACATTTGGCATTTACTTCATCTTTTAAATTTCCTGAGCCATAAGTGAAATGAAGCGCTTATCTATTGCGTTCAACTTCCGGCAGTACTCACACTCGCAGAAGCTCCTCACTTTGGACAGCCAGAGATGCCTGCAAACAGATCATAAACTCGTTAGGAGCAGGATCAGCAGCAAAGACAGGTGCAGAGGGCACCATCTGCCTTGTTAACCAGGCACTGCTGCAACGCTAAGCAGCTGCGCTCTTGGCCTCCAAGGGAGTCCTGGCCAGAGGACCAGCTGTGATACAGCGTGTAAAGACGGGGTGGAAAACTAGACAAGAACACAGCAGGTGTAAAGAAGAGCACAAGGCCACAAACTCACATGGTAAAGGGAAGCAGGAAGAGATATGCAACTGCCAGAAAAGTTGGCTTAGTGCAATCCAACCCTGACACTGTCCCTGGCTTCGCACGGTCAGTACAACTACTGGGTCTCCATGTCATCCACACAAGTTACCGCCACCCCTCTGACTTCACCCAGTAACACTGCAATTGGAAGCTGTACCTGTTTGCAATTCTCCTGCTTTAATTCTTGAATTTGAACTTTGAAAGATTCGTTTTCCTTTTGAACATCCTGTTGAAAGAAGAGGCAATATACACATGTATACATACAGATATACACTCAAATACTTACACACCTTACAACACAAGATACTTCTATTGAAACTTTACCTGCAACTGTTTTACTTGGCTTGCAATTTCTCTCTCTTTTTCTTCCACTACAGCTTTCAACTTCTTCATTTGCTCTTCTTCCCCTTTCAACCTGTAGAGATGGTTTAGAAAGTAAGAAAAAATGGTTAAAGTAAGAATTTATGCTGAAAAGGGACTGACACTCTAGCTGGGACAGTTTTTAGCAGCAGAAGATAAATGTTTTGTACGCTATTATTATATATCAGCCAAAAGGAGAGCAGATAGACATGGAGAAAAAACGGTTGCACTATGGCTCCAAACCAAGAAAGCTAACAAAAATACCTGTCAGCTGCAACAACATGTATTGCAAACACTCACCTGTTAAGAACTGGCCTGAAGCAAGCTAGACATTTCACATGTCAATCAGCAAACACATTTAGTCATAGCTGATCTCAACAGCATTCAGAGCCAAAGTGGGAGAGAAGCAATCGATCACCTGAGCAAATCCTGCGAGCCAGCTGGCTGTGAAGGTGCCAGAGACAGTGTCCCAACGCTGAGACTGCCTTGGGTACCATATACTGGCTGTACAGGAGCTCTGCTGGGAGGGCAGCACATTACAAGAGCTGCATTGAAGGCAGAGCCCTTTTTGGCACAGTCTCATGCAACCTTCCTCTGACAGAGCAGCCAGACAAAGCAGAGTCAAAACAGAGGAAAGTCTGGCAGCATTTCTCCATAAAACAGGAGCTGGAGAATTGGCTATTGACTCTCAGACTGAAAACGGCAAACTGTATCTGTTCATTGCTTTTACCAACTCAGCCACAGGCACTTAAATCCACACTCTTTTAAGCATGCTAAACAGAAGGAGAAATTATCACTAGACACAAGTAGCAGCAGCAATTTCACTAGTTAGTGGAGCCCTGGGCGATCATTCACTTTTGCAAAGTGTATAAGCACTACTACTGAGGCACGACAGGCAGGGACGCCAGACGCTTGCTATTATACACAGCAGCAGACGCGCTGGCTGGTGTACGTCCATCAGCACTAACAGCTTATTTTAGCAAAGCCTATAAAATTCTTGAAACCAATTCATACATTCCAATTTAAGATGAACGCCAGCACTGAATGCATATTATCATCAGGCACTGCTACAAAGCATACTCACAGGCTCTCTAGGTCCTGGACTCGGGATGCAGCAGGCAACTGAAAAACAAAGTAATTCCCAACCTCATTTTGGAGGCACAGTGAAGCTTTCAAATTAACAGTAACTCTTTGCATGAGCAGGGGCACCACACCACTTGCAAGATACTTGCCGAAGAAATACCAGGAATTTTGCATCAGACATGGCTCCAAGAATATCTAAACACAATGGATTTCAGAAGCACAGCTTACACCAAGCATCCCAAATTTCTCTCCAGTCCACCTTTGCCCTGGGATAAATGCCTGTCTAGACATCCACACAAAGTAAGAGTTCAACTCAGTTTCTCCCCCTTATCATTGACAATAATCCTAACTGAGCTAGAATACCGTCTTATTGGAAAAATTCTTCCATTAAGTATCATCTGGCTTCAAGGATGTCCAGTTGCCTGTTCTCAAGTCCTGTGCAGGAAATCAAAAGCCAAAAATATTCCAGCCAGTTGCAATTTCTGCAACAAGTAAAGGCAGGAAGAAATCACAGCAAAGCCTAACCCCCTTCAAGAGGAGCTTCTATGTTCAGTTACAGCACGAATTCCTCCATGACCACAGCCCTACAGACACACTACTTCAGTCTGGCAAGAAGCTACCTACAATGCAGCTATGATTCTGTTGAT
Source organism: Tyto alba (assembly GCF_018691265.1). Lineage (NCBI taxonomy): Eukaryota > Metazoa > Chordata > Aves > Strigiformes > Tytonidae > Tyto > Tyto alba. Next base: position 5,062,282 of record NW_024881303.1, on the reverse strand, counting down.
GAGCTTCAAATTTTCAGACCACCAAAGCTACTCATTATGCATAGTATCATTCAGGTGAAAGAAAAGCTCTAAGAACTTGTTATCCCCATGAAACTTGTTTTGGATGAACACAGTTAAACTAGTAGGCTCTCTGCACCAGTTTAGCCAAGCAGTATTTAAGATAGCTCTGTAGGTTGAAGCCAATGCAAACCCTTTGTGAGGGGTAGAGGACAAAACCAACATTTTCCAGTTCAACTGAGCAGCACTCCCAAACCACATCCACTCCACAGGCCATACCTGTTGAAGCTGCTGCAGGTTCTGTTGTTCTAACTCTTGAACTTTACTGGTTAATTGTGCAATAGTACCCTTCTGATCCTTCGGACATAAAAAAAGGCAAGTTTAGAAGTGTAAACATAACTTTTCCACAGTCAGAAATACTGCAACAGAACTTAATTCCCTTTAGAATACCAAGGAAGCTTACCTGCAGCCATTCTCCTTTCTTAACAATCTCCTTCTCTTTCTCTTCCAATAAGGCCTCCATGGTTTTCACCTGCTTTTCCTTCCCCTTCAGCCTGTACAAATAAGCATACATAGACACATAGCATAAACTCTTGCTCTTATCCATCTGGAAAAAAAAGACATTCTATGCCTTGCAGCATGTAACAAAAGCAGCATGTGTGATCAACAGCACAAACACAAGTCACCCGCTAAAAATCAATGTGTGAACACTTCCGCGTCAGTCTGGGTTAGCAGGAGACACCCCTGATCAATGGTACTGCTCAGTAAGTGAAAGCAAGCAAATTCTGTGCCGACATATATTGCAGAGTTTACACACACGTGTGCTCTCCTCCTCTAAAAATACTTCCTTCTCCCTCCCCAGCTGGGGACACAAGGGACTGACAACCATACTGGCTAAATTCTCACCTACCCAGCTACAACACAGATATTACCAAAGGAAGTTTGCCACAGCGCCTTGCCTACGTCTTTCCATCCTGACTTCAATTTAATCGCTTGTGGTTTAATCAGGGCTCATGAAGCCATGCAGCACTTCAACTTGTTTGCTGGCTCAGACAGGACCAGGTATTGCTAATAAGGACACATGTCTACTAAGACCGGTGTTAATAGCTGGATCACTTCGTGTGAACTGCAGAAGCCAGGCAAGAATATTTAAACTTAGACTGGAGCAGGGAAGCAAGGGCTGCACAGAGCAGATCAGACGTGTTAACAACTGTACTTACAGAGTCTGAAGTTCTTTGACTTGGGAGGTAATCGACACCTAAAGAAAATAATCAGTACTTCAGTTCAATGCACATGGAAAAAGACACATTACTGCTACAAATTGCTCTAGGGAGAAACAGGGGTAAGTCACTCGACTTTATTAAAAGAAGCATTATTTGTTACAGTTATGTAAGCATAAACACGCTTTTTCTTGGTGGGAAAATAAATTACGAAAAGCCAAATGTCTCCACTATTTACTTTCTCCACATTTAAAATGTGACTTCCAAAGCAGAAAAGAAAACCATGCAAATGGGAACACAAACAGGCCCACTGGAGCACCCTTCCACCATGAGAGACAGAACAAGCAGATGCTGATGATGACAACCATCTTCACTAGCAACTGCACCTCAAATCAGAGAGGTCATCCCTGGTCATTTAGACCTTTGCATAATCAAGTGCTTTTTAGATGCTCTCTGCAATGTCAGCATTCCCTTAAATTCCAATTCTAAGGCTGAACATGGATTGAAGAAACAAGGTTTAACAGAAATATTTCCTTTGAATTTTGTATAAAAGCCTGACAGTGGCTGTGTAGATACTGGCTGTCCAAACAGGTAGCTTAGTTTAGTCCTCTACCACAACACAGCAGGAGTTTCAGATGTTCCCAAAATACTCTATTCTGCTTGCAGGAGACCAAAATGTGCAAACTACACCAACTTTGGAGCAAGAACCTCTCATATGTAGCTTTCCAGAGACTGCAACACTAAACTGCATTTTGTTCTGGGCTCTGTCAGTTCCAGGGAAGGAAACACACACAAATAATTCCTCCAGTTTCTGAGAATTTGCTTTGGAGGAAGATCCCAAGATGGAAACACAATCTCTGAAGCTTTGCCTAAAAAGGACAAAACTTCAACATTAAGGAAAGAAAAGGGGGTGACATGTTGGAATGTAGCTAGAAAGATTGAAAAAAAGAGTGCAGACCAAAAAAAAACAACCCACACACCCCACACAAACAAGCAAGCAAACTTCCTGACAGCACGATGGATTAAGCTGCCTGCAGAATGGGCTCCCTAAGGAAACGTGGGTTCCCGTTGTTCTGGATGCTCAGCAGCAAGCATGCCAAAAAAGCCAATACTCCTCCATTTCTGCATTCCTGATAGCTAGAGTAAAACTTACTCTGCCAAGACAGGCTTTCTTTGGACACTGGAGAGAAAGCAGTCTTAGGTTTACCTGGAAACCAGATCTTATTTGGGCCCATAGTACTGTTCTAGCAACACAGAAAGGCCAAGAAAAGGAGAAGCAGCTTCAGCACCTCAGATCTCCAAGTTGCCAGCCTCAAAGGATGTCCCAGGGTTTCGTGTTTACCGCAGGAACGGTATGCAATACGCCCAGCCAGAGCTAGTGCTTCAACACTTTAGTTTATAGCAATTCTTGACAAATTTCATACTAAAAGTCCAAAAAAGCTCAAGCATCCAGAGGAATGTGGATTCTGAAGGACAGCGGAAGTTATACTACATATTTACGTCTTTATATCCAAGAATAGTGTAGCTATACCACTGAAAAGTTCCCCTACTCAGTGACATTCACCAGTGAAAGAAAACACCAGAACAGAAATGAGTGAGCAGCACATTCAAGGCAAGGTTGTTTCACACTTCTGGTACTAAGGCATTTTACCTGTTTTTCCATCTCAAGCTGGGAATTTCCTACTTCTTCTTTCAGAGCCTCTATTTCCTGTGTCAAAGCCTTTTCAATGACAAAACAGACAGGATTGGACAATGGAAACACAAAAACACCACAAAAATGGATGCTACAAATTCATCACTATAAAATGCCATGCAGTAACAAATAAATGGTAGTCAGTGGCACAGACACAGAAAGGAAGGTAGATATTGCAGAGATAGATACCTGAACAGTCTTCTCCTTGCTTGCTACTTTAAGGATTTCAGCTTGTAAGAGCTCTTCCACTGATTTTATTTTTCCATCCTTCTCATGGATCCTTAAAAACAGCAGAGGAGCAACATTAGCTGGCTGAACAAACACACCACTTGGGCAAATACACGAGCTTTGGTTCTGCTATCTATGCCAGCCTCTGGGATCCACAGTGGGACCAAGCAGGAGAAACAAACAGGAGGAATAAGACTGGAAATAGTGCAGAACAAGCTGACTTTACATAACCAGTAGTTCACATGCTAAATAGATACTATCCATCTGAAAATGCAAATTAAGGTATCCATAGTTCCTGGAATGACACACACTTAACTTCAGCCTTCACTGGACATACCAGCAAAGTATTTATCAACTTCAAATACACACACAGAGAGCGAACAAGCTCATTCCTTTCAGAGTGCCTACTGAAAAAAAAAAACCCAATTATCTGACAATTCAGTGCAATGACTCATCTAGTCAAAGTTAGGCTTATGAAGTTAATTGCTTAGCAGAAGAAGCAACTGGATTTTCAAAATGTATTGGCCTGATGCAACGTGTTTCCAAAATGATAATGCTTCCTATCACACACACACATTTCACCCAGTTAAAAGCAAATCATTTCAGGGAAGCAAAACACTTGTAGTCATGGAATAAAGACAGACAGAAGTAACAATGAGAAAATAAATCTGTGCGGTAACTCACACTTTCTGGAGTTCTTCCACCAGTGATTGGAAGGAAACCTGTTCAAAACAGAGCTTCAACTCAGAAAAAACAGAAGAGAGCAAAACAATCTGCAAGTGTTGAGGAGTAAGGAGCAGAGAGCTTGAGTACTCTGGCACTGAGTGAGCTACGCAGCAGCCTAATGGCTTTATCTATCTGGCTGCTCCTGAGAAAATTAGCTGTTGGTCTCCAATTCCTGGCAAACCAATAATACCATGTCTGCTGCAGGTTCCAGGAAAACAAAAGCAAACCCACATCACCTTTACCAGGAGAGACTGAAGTTCAGGACCAGCATTTGACCAGCTGATCTCTTCATACTGGCACTACTGTACACCTCCCCACAGTTATTGTGCTTCTCTTCCATAAATGATTTTCTAGAAATTAAGTGCCCTCCTGAGCTGTCCAAGGAGAGCTGGATGTCAAGGAAAGGCACTTCCCGATCAGCACCAAGTGCACATCGAAAATTGTAATACTGGGACCGTGTCACTGAACAGAGACAAACAGAAGTGGGCTAAATCACACCTGCACAAGTGCAGATTAACATTAGAAAGCTCAAATATGCATAATGAAGCTGATGCCGTACAAGCTGAATACCAACCATGCCTGCTGCACTAGGCTGCTGGAAAAAAAAAAGCAAGGCACAGCCATATCAGAGGGTGGCAAACTCAAACCAACCCAGAACCACTGCTGAATTGGAACCTTGACACCTGCCGTATTTCTGACACCTATGCAAAGGAAGTACTTGACAGAAGTATCAGCTTCCAGACCACGCTGGAAGAAAACAGAATGCTTTGCCAATAGGCTTCAAAGACATCTTCACCTTTTTCCCTTGACTTTTGCAACCACAGCAAGATTCTTTCAGATTTAGTTTAGGTGTAATAGAAGTTTTAGATGAAAAGTATTACCTGCTCTGATTGCTGGATTTGCAGACTTTGAAGTTCTTTTCTCAAGGATGAATTTTCAGTTCGCAGCGCCTTTGAAAGCAGACACACAGATAATGAAAGACTCATTTGTTGCAGAAAAAGTGTTAAGCTTGACAGAAAAGTCATTTCTTTTAGAACGAGTGAAATACTTTGAAAGTCTGAAAGAGACCCCCTCTGCAGCAACTGGAGCCAAAGTATTCAATGGACTAATTATTCACCACAGACAACTCTTAGTGGACTTCAATCGGTAGGAAGCTAGAGTCCAGGGAAACATCAAGGTGATGCACTCGCATCTTTGGCTGCTTAGTAACCTGACAGTTTGCTGGTGTGCAACCCCCTCCCCAGCACAGGGGTGTCAGCAATGCACCTGGAATTTAGGGACATTAAGAAAGGAAGCATTGTCTTGGCTATGTCCAGGTAGAGAGCACACAGCTTTCCAGCAAAACCCATCTGAAAACAGAGAGGGATTTTTGTACTGGCTTTCCAGACTTCTCATCACTAGCTTCTTTATAAACAGAACAGGAAGGAAATACCTTTAGCATCATCCCAGAAGTGTCACTAGTTTATAAACCATTTAACCCTTCAGATTGCTAACCAAAAAGATGCAAGAGCCCCACACTGCCAAGTTTTGTAAAAACACCCTTTCCTGAAGACAAATTCGTTGCAGATTAGGCCAAACATACAGCTCTGGATATGTATTCACTTTATCACAAAAGACACCAGGTATGCATCCTAGCAAAATCTGCTCTAGACTAAGCAGAAGCACTTGCTGTACACCATCAATGCCCATGCTTAGTCTATCTTACCAAAAAGGTTTTCACCTTGTCTCCATGAGACGCTCTTCCTATTCAAAGGGAATTATCTCAGACTGTACTATGAGCACCCACACACACACTTTGCACAAGAGCACTTAATCTCAACTTCCCCATAAAAAGATAATATGAGAGATTTTACCTTCAGCTCCTCCTCTTTATTAGCCACCTGTATGAGTCCTGCCTCAAGCAGCTCTTCAACTGTCTTGATTTTATCATCCCTCTCTCTCATGCTGAGAAATCAAAAGTATCAAGAGTATTAGGAAAAAAAGTTAACATCTGAAGGCAGTTTAGCTATCAACAAAACTGGATCTTTACTTTAGCCTGAGATTCAAACAAAAAGATTTCTTACCTTCTTTCCATCTGCTCCAACAAGTCTTTGTTTGCCTATAAAAAACACAATAGGGTGATCATTAATTGTATGAATAGTGGCTTGGAAATTTAAAAACAAATAACTGGAGAGCATCAATTTAACCACAAGCTTAGTTATCACACTAAGCCAGAAGGGAAAGGAAAGTAGGGGAAGGATGTCCTCGTGGCATGTGTGTCTAATATTGAGAGATGTCAATCCTTCAGGGGAGGTACAGATCCAGCTCAAATGCCTTGATGATTTTACACTGATGGACTACAGGTGTTCTGGTGACAAGATGCTGGGGGACACAGCATCCCAGTGATCCTAGGGAGTATCAAGCATGCCAAGCACTGTACAGCACCTAATCCATAGCAGCCAGCTAGGTATCTGAAAAATCCACCTCTTTGGGGCATTTATCAAAACCACAAGCTCTGCCTGAGGCTCGCTCAACAGAACATATATGATTTCTCAACAACAATGTATTGTGAGACACCACACGAGGGAACGAGCCAGTTACCAAGAAAAATCAGCCCCACTATTTCAGACATCAAATCAGCCAGACTCAGGGGAGTAAGGCTGCAAATCTGGTTCTCTGCCTGAAGAAAGGGAGCTACTCCAGACAGGGAGCTGCTAGCTAGCAGACACCAGTGCAGAAAAGGAAATGAGCTTCCTGCCCTGCAAGTCTTTTTCCAGTGTTTCAGGAAGTTTTCCCATTCCACAACGGTACAAAGTCAGAGGTGTTCACAGGAGCTCTCCCAGGCAACACTCACAAAGGAGATGGGGCTGAACACCACCACAGCTCTGAACCTGCAGCATCCTGCGTGAGTACCAGTCAGACTGGCTGCAGCAGATGTGCCACGGGCAAAAACATACAAGAGGAAGGACAAAAGACATCACTATGTAAGTAGCTTTCCCATTCCACAGGTCTGTTGTTTGGTTACTACTGGTTTAAGAATTCATTCTAGGATGGAAGAAAACATGCATGGTAAAGACTTTACTCTGGTCTTTCCACAGCCCAGTAAGAGCCCTCTCTCCCCTGGAAGGGCTGGTTGTTCATATCATTTTTTTATTCTAGAAAATTGCCAATAAAACTGGGAGAGGTTGCAGAAGTAAGTTCTTATTTGTGTTAAGCTAGCATTCTTCAGGGGAGGAAAAAAAATCCACACTTTGCCTGGACACTCTTGACTAGGTCTAAAACAAATAGTCATGACTACCTTACTTGAACAATCCATGGAAGAGAAAATACTCAAAAAGCAACAGGCTTTGACACCAACCAGCTCAGCCTAGGGCCATCTTAAGGAAAAAATACCTAAGAAGTTAAAAAGAACAGAAGATATTTGATACAACCTCAGCAAACACTGGCTATACCTGCTCAGACAGAAGAGTGTGCAGCTTCTGAACTTCAGCTTGCAGAGCTGTATTTTGGTCCTTGAGAACCTGGAAGGAAATTTAATTATTATATCAGTTCAGAACTGCAAACCCTAACTACAGCATTTTCATAATGGCAATGAGGTAATTAAATAGCACAGAAGTCGTTACAGTGAGTTCTTTGGAAGCTACAAGACTACAAAGAGTCCCTTCCCCTTCTTTCTTGCTTTTCTGTATTAATACTTTTGTCCTTATGTTCCCATGAGAAATTCAGCTGTTACCATCTTTATTCCCTGGCAGAGAATCAGACAGTACCAAGTGTGACAGGCAAGAGAAACTGCCTTTTCCTCCTTAAGCAGTATCAGCATTATGTCAAGATTGGATAGCTGCCTCTTACAAAACACTCAGCTGGTGAAGCAAATGGTCTAGGATCACCTCTCTAGCTCTCTTCAGCTGCCTTAATACTGAGGATGCCCAGCAAGGAATTAGCAGTCCAGCAGCAGAGAGGCTTGCACAGCTCCCACACTTTGGTCCAACTGCAGGCTGGAAAGAGGCAAATCGGGAAGACAAAGAGCCGTACCATGGACCTTGCCTCCCCTCCAGCACTCCTGCTCCATACAACAGACAGGTTGCCTGTCTGAATTACTCCTGCGTGTTTTAAACTCCTCCTCTATTATTGCTTTTTGCTTTACGAAATATTTTTAAAGGTGTGCTTGGGGCTTTACAAAAGTAAAAAGCAAGACACGTGATCTGTGCTTCAGGCCCAAAGCCCTACAGGGACAACACAAGCGGGGAGGGACAGCAATGGCAAGGATTAAAACAATTGCTCTGTTTTGAACCTGGCTCTTCCCCTCTTTCATGTGCATGGGAAAAAAAGCAGAACTTCCTCAGGTGGAAGCATTTAGTACAGAGCTGGTCTGGCTTACGTTTGGGATCAAAGACAGGAGGAAGAAGAGACTAGAAGGGCACGTAATATTCATGCTGAAAGCACACTATGGATTTCCACGGTATCACTATGATGACAAACTGCGTTTCGTTCTCTATTCACTTCCCAAGAACTGCTAGAACTGCCTCCAGATGATTTTTGCCATTACTCAGCACTGAGTTGATTTCAGCACACAACCATCCACAACATCTCTAAGGTCTTTTTCCCAGGTAACTGTTACTACAGAAGTCATCAAACTAAAGGAAGTCCAGATTATTCCTCATATTCATTGTTATGACTTCACCTGCCATTTTACAATGTTCCACCACTCTGGAAGCCCCGAGAGTGTCACTAACTTGAGACTTGCTGACTTACTCAAGCCTGACACTTCTTCCCACCCCCCTTTCCAGACAGTTTATACACCCATTACCCAGCACACACTTCACTGAAGATTCAGTCACTAACTTTATTACAAAAAAAAAAAAAATCAACTGAAGTTGTACTCTGTTTGCTATTCTATTAATTCAGCAAACTTCTTCCCTCTTACTGACAGCTTAGAGGAGCTATGGAGCCTTGCAAGGGACTCTCATCAAAACCTCTTTGCAAGTGCCACTTTAATACATGGATCAAGTTTACTACCTGCTTGCTAGCACCTTCAAAGAGCTCCTGGAGACTCATGAGGCATGGCTTCCCCTACAAAAGCATGCTGCCTCTGCTGCTACCCACACACTCTGGTCCTCACTAGCAAACCTACCAACTTGACATTACAAGATTCAGCGTGAGTGACCTTTCACTAGAAACATCAGAAGAGCAGCAGTATCCACTATAGGCTTTAAAGGAGTTCAAAAGACAGAGTCATCACCTTTCTTGGGAAGCAGGTCTACTTCTAACAGCTAAAGTTCAGAATAAAAAGTCTAAGGTGGCAGAGGGCGAGGAGGAGCTAAGTTGCTCTACACACATGCCATCTAGAAACAAGTACCAGCCTTGCTGTGCAGACCTCAGAGGTCAGAACTAAAAGCTTTGGCAATTTTGCAGCCTTATGAGAAACAATTTAGAAGATGGCAGAAGAAGCATTTTTATACCTACCTTGACAGAAAAAAAGACCTGTCAACATGATAATCCAAGCAACAAAGGCTCACACCAAGGCCTCGAAAGTCGTATTAGAAGGTGGAATGCAGGAAAACCATACAGATTTTACTGAACAACCTCCTCAGCCAGATGTCAGAGATCTCACTCTTCACAACAGCAGATATCGTGCTTAACTTGTGCTACTCCATCTCTTACTCTGCTGCACAGCCTGTTGCTACTACTGTGACATCCCTCATTGCTCTTGCTGTGCAAACAGAATACTGAAATTTACCTTAACACCCAAAAGTCACCTCTATTTTACAAATCAACATTCAACTGTATGAACTGTTCCACAACCTCCGAATCTGGAAATAAGCACAAGAACAGCTATTCCATATCTTACCTTGAATTCTTCTTTTGTGTTTGAAATTTGAGCAAGTTCTTCTCGAAGCTGATCTTCAAGAGTTCTTATTTTGTCATCTTTGATGTGAATGCTGAGACACAGCAGAACAGTTAAATATGTTTCCTCATCCAAGTCTTACAAAAAGCACTGATTCAAAAGAACGTAAGACTGATAAACATTGTTTATCAAATCCCAGAGCTATTTACCTTTTCTGCATCCTTTCCAGCTCATGTGCAGCAGCAGCCTAGATATAAAGAGGATTAACACAGACTTAGGATACATCACATGATTCAATCAACCTTTCATTCCACAATATTAAAAAGCTAGAACAAGTCATTTGGCTTCTCAGCAAGAGAGCAAAGGGGTAAGCTTGCCTTGATGTTCTCTTAATACACCAATCTATACCAGGCAAACATGCAATTACGCAAAGGGAAGAAGCTCTCTAAGAGATTTGTTTGACAACCAGGATCATCTCTAAACAAACACTTCGTTTCCACCTCTGTAACAAATAGGCCACATAGCAGTAACAGAGGGACAGCATTTTGTTTGGTTCTAAAAAGGCAAGGCAGGAGGGGTTGTGTGCTTTTGTGTTTTTTTATAGGGATGCTTATGACCCTTGTATACAAATGCCAGGGCTGCATATTCAAGCACAGTTCTATTCACTCCTGTGAAGCGCCCTGCGCTCTGCATGCCTGCAAATCTAAACCACGCAAATTGCTTCAGTAAGTTGGATACCCAAGTAAGAAAGATATCGCTGGTGAAAAAAGGGTAAGAAGTAGCCTCCCACCAGCTATAAGTACTCCAAGGAATTGCATATTAGCCCAATGCAGTAACCTCACACCTTTAATGTGCTTAAGAACAGCTTGCTTAGAGCCAACAGATCTGCATTTGCATTTGTGACACAATAGGTAGTGGGAAGAGAATAAAATTAAATGTTTAATTAAGCAATTATTTTACCTGTTCATTTGTCAGAGCCTGTAATTTCTGTACTTCTGATTTCAGGGATAGGTTCATATTCTGTAAGACCTGAAGGAAAGAGAAAAAGAAATATATTTGCACTTTGCACAGAGGCAGTATTTCAGGTAATTTCACTCTCCAGTGCAAGGTATTTCGGGCTACTTTTTGAAGGATGCTAGAAGTAACAGCAGAGAAAAACCTCAAGCTTTCTTATCAACAGCTTGCCAGCATCAAGCACTGGCCTTGACTAGCAGAGCAAAGTCAGCAGACTTGTAGCTGAAAGAGCTGTTTCTAGACTCAAAGGCAGTCACCTTGCGGGCTTCATTTTATACATGCAGCCAATGTGCCTCTCCCTGTATCAGCTGGCATTTACACATGTCTTTATTGTACCTTGAGCTCTTCCTCCTTGCTGGTTAAGTTGGCATGTTCATTGCCTAATGAATCTTCCATCTGCTTTATCTGTTTATCCTTTTCTGCAATCCTGCACAAATGAGAAATGATGTATCAATGCTAAAAGGTCTTGGATGAAAGTGGCACATGAAGCATCAGGCTAAACACAAAATACATGCTGGCCCTTAAGTCTAGCCCCTACCCTAAATCCTTCTGACGGTACACTTTGGGTCCAAAAGCTTTTCCATCAGTTTTAAATGCTGTTTGCTTGCCAAAAATTTATGAGACATTCTCCAGCTCTGAAATACAACTACCCCACCTCCCAGAGGGAGAAATCTCTTGGCACAGCCATATAGCCCAAATATTAACAATTCTCATGGTCACACACATTCCTGCGTGCTGCACTGATCCCTGCACGTAGACAGCAGTAAACAAGAGAGGAGACACTGCTTTCAGTGTAGCATACAGAGCCTCATACAACAGACTCCAAACTTGAGGCCAGACACGGAAGGGAAATCCGCAGGAAGCAGTTTCCCAGCTCCCAAGTCAACGTAATGGTGAGAAGTTAAGAGCACAGACAGCAACACTTCCTTCACCAGTCCCTCCTGTACACACTGCACTTGCGTGGAGAAAAGGTGGCATGCATTAAAAGCCAGTAACACCTCCCGAATACCAGAGGAAATGAATGCTCACACTTTATGTAGTTCTTCTGCCAGGACTGAAGCTGAGGTCTGCAGAAGGAAAAAAAAAATAAAATAGCTGAAAGTAAAGCAAGTCAAAGCATCATCACCTTCAGTGAGCCAGGAATAGCATCTGTAAAAATTGTCTACTTATTTTAAACTTGCACAGGACATTTCCAACTATTACCTGGCTAAGGAACATTGAAGGAACACTAACACATATTGATGTCCCTTCCCCTTTGGCCTAAGGCAACATGAAGTAAAACAACAAACCACCTTATCTGCCCTTTACCAGATTCAACCAAGCCACAGGGGTGACCAGCACTTGTCCCTCAAGGATTAAGTGTGCTACGGGACATTCTGCTGACAAACCACTCGAATTTAAAAAAGAAAACTCTTCACAGTGTTAGAAACAGAAACAGCAGCATCAAATCAGCAAGCAGCATTTTTTCCCCCTGGATAAAGCCTATTCCTATGTGGTCACCAACAACAGGGTAGGAGAGACCCATCACACAGGTTATCAAGGTATCGAGGGACCTCTGCAGACTGTTTCACATCCAGTTTGGTAGCAGCTGTGGCAGAACCTCCACATTCATCTGTGCTTCAGGTACATGATTCTCCTTATCCAGCCTTACTCTCCCCCAAAATCCTGATCTCACAGCACTTGTGCCCATGGGACTCTATAGCAATTCCTATACTGCATTACCCAGATCATACCACAGAGAACAGCACCAGAGAAAAAAAAAATTTAAAAGTTTAAAAAAAAAAAAAAAAAAAATCCAAGGGAACAAATAGTTCCAGTCCAAAAGGACCTCCTTAATGATCGAAACAGTTTCATCAGCCCTGATGTCCAGAGTGGCATTCAGTCCAACCTCACTTCCCCAAAGTGCTATTTGCACACCCACTGTCCACAGTGGGAAAATGGCCATGCATTTTCATGGCCAGTGGGGCTACATGGGGAAAGCAGACACCTCCTTCCAACAGCCTCCTTGCGTAACCCAGAGCTAAAACGTAAAATTTCCCTAGGGATTTATTTTCAAAGCCCTTTTAAAGGACTGGGATGAGAGGATTAGGTCATCAAGATGCTGTAAATCCATAGTGCTTCTTCCTTTGCTACTCTCCCCACCCAATGGGTTAAAGCACTTCAAGCAAAGCCAGATGACACATTTTCAGTCTTCTGTCGAATTTAATCAAACTACATCAAGCATGCCCATGCTTAAAAGAACGCAGCCCCCAGCTGCACAGGAACAGTCTCCACTCGTGCCCACAAAAGTTATGGCCTCTGAGCTGATTTCTGTGACCTAGCTCTACATGGAAGCAACTTCAGTCACTGAGGTTTTACACTGTGTTTACAACAAAAATCATTTCTCAAAGAAACCAGTCAAACTAAAATTTGAGATCAGTAGAACTGAGAGGCATAGTGCAGGTTTGGTGGGGTTTTGGTTGGTTTGGTTGGTTTTTTTTTTTTCCTGCTGCACAGAAATCACCATTGGAATGAACAAACAGCTTTATATGGGAGCTACCATAAGACACTGTTTCTCAACCTAATGCACAAGGGAAAAGCATGATCAGGTGATTCACAGGAGGACTGCAAAAAGACCAGAGAACCACAAAACAGCATTGTACACATGCAAAGCTACAACAAACAAACATTCAAAGAAGTATTTTACTCTTTGGTTATAAATAAAAGCCACTACAGGAGGAAATAAGTGGATGTTTCCCCCCAAAAGGACAGCAGAAGCTTAAGTTTTAAACCAGTTTGAGAAACATTAGAAAAGAGGATGCTAACAAGTCTTTGCCTTCAGCATTACATATCTCATATCCAGCTACAAAAAAATCTGACTTACTGAAAGTTCACAATTCACAACTATAAAAGAAAGTCTGAGAACATGCTGTACCTGGGCTGCCATTTGTGAATGAAACTTCTGAAGCTGAGCATTCAAAGCATCATTCTGCTCTATCAGCTCCTTGTAAGAAAGCACAGAAAGAAAAGCAGGCTGAGATCTGCAGCTAGACAACTTCTGCTAGGATTAGCTCTTAGCCATGATTACGTTAGTAAGAACAGTTTAGCATTTACATGTCAGACACTTTTCAAAGATGCTATTTTACTCCGCACTAAGATCAATCAGTTTGAGTGGAAGCATAAGAACCTGTTCTGTATCAAGAAAAAAATATTCCCCTGCCTCACCATACACCATGTGGTTTCCCTGAAGCCCTCAGGAGCTGTGTCCACACTGCCTCTCACCACTTGATGCCAAGAGAAGAGAGAACACTCCAGAAGAGCTCACATGGCTGCTCTTCCAGGGTGTTCCCCCAACATTTCACAGCCTGGGAAATGGTCTGGGTCAGCACGTTTTCCTGACATGCCCGGAGTGCTTCTCAGGTCTGAGATGGCCCCAGACCTCCTCACGCCACCACACACAAGGTCCCACTTCACAAGTTGCCAGATCATATGGCACACAGTTTTCTCATTCTTTATTCAGTGGGAAGCTTTACTAAAGCAGAATTTCAAAGACATTACTGTGTTTCCATAGGCACAAAGCAGGAGGAAAAAACCCAAACCCTTAAGGTACTTGAGTAATACTACCTGCACCTGCATTTGCATGGAGTCCTCCGCAGTAGCTCTCTTTTGCTCAGCCTCCATTAACTGCAACATCCTCTGCTCCAGCTGCTGTTTTGACACCATTGTATCAGTAAGTTTACTGTGCAAGCTCTGGATTTCATTGTCTTTGGCCACAAGTTTATTCTGCACATCTGTAGCAGAAATGTCAGGATTTTAATTCAGAAGTAAATATTTAACTTTGGGGGAAGTAATTTTCACTGTAAACAGGGAGGCTGATTAGAAGCCTTATTCCAGCAAGCCAAGGTTCAGCTCCCTCATCAGCATTCAAACTAACTGGTATCACAACACACTATTTCCCCAGGGTGCTGAAGCAGTACTGACTTCAGCTGAGCTTTATTTAAGCCATTTACTCCATAATGCCCTTTTTTACAAATGGCAACAGTCGAATCACTGCAGTAAGCATTATTTGGGAATTCTCTGTTACATGGGAATTGTGATACGTGCCTTGTTGTGCCGCTTCATGTTCTGCTGTTCTTTTCCTGAGATAAGCCTGGATTTCTTCCCATCTTCTCTCTGCTTCCTGCTGTTGTACCTTCACATTGAAGAGAGAGTTGATGAAAAGAAGTTTAACCTTTATTTTTGAAACATTCAGAGTGCATCTCTTCAGTGCTATTCCCTAACCATATGACAATGAAGTAAAATTGTTTCTTGTTTCCATTAGGACACATCAGAGAGACAAAGTGCCCTGTAATCCTCCTCCTAGAGCAGTTTAGCCTATTAATTTGAAAGATGTGAACACATTTCGTTATAGGCTCTTAACAGGATGGTTTCTGTAATATGAAAGTGTAGTATCTTCGCCCTGCAAGTCCAGAATTAACACTAAAAGCCAGACTAGCCATGCATCACATAAATCTGCATCAAGTAATTAAAACATGTCTCAAGTCTAGATACCAACTGTCCAGCTGCAAGGGCTAGGGGCAAGGAGAATGTCTGGTATCTAAGACTTAATTGCAAATACGAAAAAATAATTAACTTTGGATTGGCATTCTCACCCAAAAACACTAGATTTCTCTTCTGGAAAAAAAAAAAAATTAATACAAAAGACCTTTTCTTCAAATGAAGAAGAGATGCATCCAGAAGCCAGTCCATTTACACTTTAACTCCTAAAAAAAATTGTATTTATTTAAAAATTTAAACATACACTTGAGCAAAAACATGTAGTTTCAATTAAAAAAAAAAAAAAAAAAAAATCACACAAAGACAATGTCATCTGGATGAACAACTCCAAAACACCAAATCTTGCTCGAATTTTATGCTCATAGAAAGCAAAGTTCAACATAACCAGTTAAGCTTTTTAAAGATATTTACCTGGAAGGGTAAATTTCACTTCATAGGGAGGTTTGTAATCACTCAAACCCAGGGTACTGAATAAAAACATTAAATAAGCCCATGGGCTGGCTCAGCCTGTCTGAAAGTAGATACTAGCGCACATAAAGAAGACAGAGAGATTTAGTGGCCAGAGAACAGCTAAAGCCATTTTCACGCACCCCACATCCCACCCGACTCGGAACTTGGCTCAGATAAAGCCTTGAGTGTAACTCAACAGAGAGAGAGAACCCAAGTCACCTTTAGCTGAGCAACTGCTTGCTCTGCGTTCTTCTTCTGGAGCTCCTCTTGCTGCAGCTTACTGCTCTTCTCTCCCATCTCGTTCACCAGCCTAGCATAATCCTGGCGCAGTTTGTTCAGTTCAGCCGACTGCCTAAAAATAAACGTTTTCACAGCTTGCTCTTTTTTTTTTTTTTTTTTTTTTTTATTACAAGCATAGGACATAACAACAGCTATTCAAATATCAACACCAAGCTCCATATTTGCAGTCAGAGGGCTGTAATGGGTGGGTTTGGTTTGGTTTTTTTTTGTTTGTTTGTTTTTTTTTTTCCTCTTCACACTGCTTCATCCTAGGAAAGGGATGAGGGTCAGGTACTCTTGGCCATCAGCACAGCACAGCAGCTACAATCCATTGAGTCAGAAACAAAAAGTCAGCAATAAGCCACAAGCATCAGTTCCTTTAAAACATTCGCAAGCTGATGGACATAATTTGGACAGGCTCATATAAACTCAAGAGGCTCAGCATAAAGAAAAGGTCTCGCATTGAAATTCACATTCCTTCCCTCTTCCCATAAAGGATTATTGATCTCACACTTACTCAAGACTATTCCTCCTGGACTACTAACTGCACACGTCTCTCTGGACTAGACGTTGCCTCCTGGCCTTGACTTGTCTATTAACTTGCGAAGGTATCTGATGCATTCTCTCACTTAGGGAAAGGAGATGAATTTGTATAGTCCAAGAGAAGAATTTTAAAAGGCTCACCTTTGTGTCTAAGCAAACAAAAAGCGTTTCATTTTTATCTTAAACTTGGCTCAATTAAGGATTTTTCAAGATAACTGCCTAAGAGATAATAATGCTTCATTTCTGCAAACAGGACACCTAAAATCAGGGTACCAGCACCCTTCTCCGAGTGCTCATTGTATCAACCTGCCCCGGCAGGACAGGCACAGGGAGCAGAATGTACTTCTGCTGAGCTGCACTGGTAACAGCAAGGTCCATATAGACACAGCATCTCTGCAAGAACAGCATAGCCAGAAAAGGAAGATACTGAGTCCTGACAGTGGTTTTGACATTCTAGTCTCCAACAGTAACAAACATGTGAGAGAATATAAAGTGCCCGCTTCACTTTCTATAGGCAGAAGCCCACTGGCAGCAGTTTGATTATGCACCTTACCGAGGCGCTCAGCTTCTACCACCATATACACAGTCTTCTCTGCCAGCTCAGGGGCAGCTTAAGTCGTAACTCACAACAGCCAAAACCTGAGATGCCTTTTTGTTTCTCCAACATCTGCAACACCAGCAGATAAATCCAAGTGCCACACCAGCAGTATCGTTAACTACAGGGTGCTGATATTTTTTCTTGTTGCAAGACTGATTTATAAGTTTAGAGCTGTTGTTCTACCAAGAGGCCAGGATCAGCACCTCTCCTAAAGCCCCAGGAGAAAGCATACATACACCCTGCCAAAGACACCAGCTGTGTCTGAGCACTTCTGCGTTTCTTTCCATTAAAGCCTCAGCACCCACTGTCTAAAAGCCCAGGTTTCAAACTGATGAAAGACAGTAATCTGTTCTGAAAGCCTTTGCTCAATGCAAATACAAATAGCTACCTCCAACCCCAAATCACTGTGCTCCCAGTTTAACCATAAATCCAGAAACAGCCAGGGAAATGGGAACAAAAGGAGCAGAAGCCAGAACAACTCTTCAGGGAAGGCTTAAAACACACACAGAGCTCCGAGTAGCTGCTAACATACTTGCTCTCCATTTGATTGGTAGAAGTACTGACAGCATCTCTCAGGATACCATTTTCCTGCTTCAGGTGGCTTATTTCTGCCTCCATCTGCTCACGGAGTTGTTGGAACTGATGGGGAAAGAAAGATCAATTCCAAAAAAGATTAAACTACGGAGCAATAAAAAACCCCAACAACTTATAACAGTAGATAAGATAGCACAATAGTTTAAGTAAATAAAACTATGTGGATTTTTTGGGAGAGGAACAGCTTCACGTCCTTCCTCACATACCCACTCTTAAATTAAACTGTGCAGCTCAGACACTCTTGCTCAAATAAAAGCACTGGTTTCCTTTTATACCAGTGTGTCAACCTATTTATCAAGGCAACCTTCTTTGTTTGTTTAAATGACTATACAAATGTTACTTAGCATACCAACTGCTCAGCTGTATAACTTCAAATACTTGTCAATAACTAGATATCAATATATTACTTTTCCATAGAGAAATAGAATAAACGTACTGGGAATTAACATCAGTTTATAAAGCCTTTAAATAAAGCAGAAAAATGATAAAATAACTAACAATACATAGGTTATAGCTTGTAAACTGCAATAGGCTAATCCTCATCTAATATCCTGAAGTCAAGATTATGACATAGATCCTCTATTTAGGCAATAATATGCTTTGATTGCATTTTCAACATGATTCCAAACTGAGGCAGAAAGAAGTCCTGATAACCCAAGGCTGCTTCAGAATAGCGCAAACAAAATCAAAAGACAGGATTCAAAGGAAAAAAAAAAAAAAAAAAAAAGACTCTGCATATGCAGACAAGAGCATAGCTGTTCTTACAGCTCAACAGCCGGCTTTAAAAATCCTTGAGCACATACAGCTATGCTTTCTTCCTCTACCAGTGCCAGTTTGCAGATATGGCTGACACCATTTCCAAGACCCAGTTTCATCAAATGGCTGAGTTGCCAATAACGATTTTATATATAAAAAAATCCAAACAAACATTCACCTAACCACCACAGCAAGAAAGCCGTCCATCTCACCTCCAGCTCAGCACCAACACAGCCCCTCATCCCGCACCCCACCCCACCCCTTTCTTTTTTTAATACCAACAGATATACAAGATTCCAACAGAAGCAGAGGCACAAACCCCAATATAACTGGAAACTTTGACAATTACATTTCAGCTTCTCCACAGTGCTAGAGCACATCAGCAGTGCAAGTAGAACCAGAGCACTGGTTCCTCTGAGCATCCTTTCCCCAGCTTTGCCTGCCACAACCCAGTCATGCCCAGATCTCCTTCACCCTCCCCAGCCAGCAGTAAGATCCCTTCATTATACAGTTGTCTATATAGGTTCAGAGGAAGTTGTCCCTGCTCAGGAGAATGTAGTTCTGCTCCAAAACCACAGAGATGCTCCTCTCCGAAGTGCCGAGGCAGAAGGTAACAGTATCAAAGCTGGAAAGTTTACATGCTGTGACATTTATATAGCAAAAAAAATACTAGAAGGTGAAATCTAAGCACCAGTCAAGTTGGTGTAAGAGGAGCCATTTTTCTTCGAAAACTTTAAATCAACTTTTTAATCTGATGAAACAAACTCTTCTGAGGTCACTCCATTATAATGCAACTTCAGGAGAAAGTAAACAAGGGTCTTAAAATGAATGCAAGTGTCAGCCCTTTAAATATTTTCAGCAAAGCACTCTCCCAGGCAATAATGTTTCTTGTATGTTATGCTATGTTATCATTCTGTACTATAATTTAAAAAATTAGATTTATCAGCTAGTAAATGATCATCAGCATTAGTGGCTCTCAAGTATTTCAATTAGATTTTATACTTTAATAAAATTTCAGCAGAATACCACGAAGGAAAAGTAACTAGATCAGATACAGGCTGTATAGCTAACACTGGTCTTTCACAGGCTGCCAAAGTCACCTATGAGAACATCTTGTCATTCTGAGCCAGTGAAGTGCCACAAAGTCTTCCGTCCTCATGCAGATGTGTTACACCACCAGACACCAGCACACTGCGTTCAAGGCTCAGGGTAACTAGCAAAGCCCATTTCTGTATGAGCAGCAACAATGCTGCACCCTGGCTAAAGCAATGGTTTCTTAGCACTGATCTGCTTGTGCATGAACACAAACTCGAAGGGCTTTGGTAAAGCATTTACCTTGATCTTCATCTGCTGAGATTCTTGGTAGCTAACATGTATTTTACTCTGAAAAGTGCCGTGCTCCTTTTCAAGCGCGTTGATACGCTCTCGCATTTTCGCTGTAAGCAAGCCGTTTCTCTCCTTTTCTGCAACCAGCTCCTTGGGTGGGAGTGAAAGGAAAAAGGGAAAGTCATCTACTGCTCTTTTCTGGAGTCTAATAGTTAATGTTTTAAGATAACTAAAAATATAGCAAGTGTGCATCATACCAAAGTCAGCATCAAACTTGGCTCAGAGAAATTACAGCGTTAGACCTGACCAAATTTCCAACATCTTTATGAGGATTTAGGATCAGCATAATTTCACAATCATTAAAAAGAGGCTTGCCAATTTAAACACTGATCTTCTGTTATCTCAGAAGAGCTGGAATCTTATTGCTATTGAGTTTGGCCAAATTACACAAAGTCCTAACAATTAAAACCATGGATATCACACAGGGCAGAGCTTAGATTTTCATCTCAAATTTAGCAAAATAGAAGACTACAGGTAAAGAATAGCGGAAAAAACAATAGAGCATTTTAGAGTAGGTAATTGCTTTGTAGCAGGTTGCGAAGCCAACCATTTTGCCAGAGGAGATAGGCTGTTAGTAACCAGCAACAGCCAGAAAAGCCCTGAATCCCACCAGCATGATGCCATATTATAACTTTCAAATGAAAATACACATTGCTATTTAGATTAATCATTTATTAGCCAGTAATTCAACCCAGACACCTGAGAAATCCATAGAGCAGCTCCTCTGCAATACAAATGCACTCACTGTATTAAGCAAATAAAATACGTGCGGGTTTCAGCTAACTCCCATCGCAGAATGAGGTATTTACCATCTAAGCTTCAAGTATCTCCAGCTACGCAGAACAACACGCAGCCCCTTACAGTGCCAGGGAGCCTTGACACATAATTTAAGTCCTCTAAATTATTAGCCTGAATACCCTCCATCTCTACCATCCAGTAATTATAGCTTTTCCCACATTTTAACTTAAATAAAAGCTATTCTCTCTTTTAGATTCAACTTACTAGCTTCAGGAGGCTGTTCCCCCAGAATGAAGTGACACAAGTTCTCAAGCCCATGTTCATGAAGGCATTTAGGAACTTGATTCACTCCAGAAGTTTTAAGTCACTTCTGCAAATACACTGTGAACAGCTTGACACAAAGCCTTCTCCACGTTATATTTGCATCTGCTCAGACGCAACAGCAAGAAGAGCACCAGGACACTGCAGCTTCCTTCTACCCCTCCACCAATTCCACCATCCATCTGCAGTCCTCACTAACTCAGCCACCCTGTCAAGGCTGTGCCAGAGATCCTGGGAAGATTAACTTTCACCTAGCTTGTGTTCTGCCAAATACCTCTGAGGTCAGGCACCTCTTGCTCCCATTTATCCTCTCCAGTTATCTTTATCAACACCCCTGCAGGAACATCTCTGCACCTTACAGTCCCACCATAGCTTCTGGCAGTGTCTTCAGAGAAACATATGAATTAGAAGATAAGAACTTTGTCAGTCAAGCTGAGCTTTCTCCCTTGTTTATCCCGGTACTTTAGCACCGCAGCAACTTTGCTTTTACCCATTTTCTCCCAGCTTTCAGGAATGCCCATTTATTTCTCCTTCTCCCTTCCCTCCCCCAATCCAGACGGCAAACCCCCCCAATGATCCCTACACCTCTCCACAGCTCCTGCCCTGCATTCGCAAGCATCACTTTGCAGATGTTTTTTTCCCCAACCACATCAGCTTCCCCCATACCCAGGTTGCTTCACACATTCCCTCTGCTTCTTCAGCAGCAGACGCCTCCCCCCTTTCATTCTGCAATCCTGAGCCACAGTTTCTTTTTCCCCCCCCAAACACATCACGAGGCTTTTTTCCCTAGTTACACATTGACTATACCAAACCTCTTTTTCCCACCACAAATGTACCTGTGCCCTGCCATGAGCTCACACAAAACCCACTCTCTTCTTCCCTTCTCATCTGCCAAGGCTCCCAACTCCCGTGTCCTCTGGCCACACTGCTCCCATCCTTAGCCACCCAGCATTTCTGTGCCCAGCTTCTGTCCCACAACGCAATCTTCTTAAGCCTAATGCCCATGTGCTTCCATACTAGCCAAAACATAAGAATCCTCCCCACAGAAGTCTCCAATTCACTCTATATCTGTCTAATTATTTATTCTACCGTAACTGCTTTCCTCCAAAACATTCATTAAAAAAAAAAAAAGTCAAGTTTCATACTAGTCTTGACAGGGTGCATCAGCATCCCTGTAAGCCTAAAGCAAATCGGAGCTGCAACTCAAGGGACTAAGCAGGCAGTCTACACTTTCTGTAGCTTCCTTCTTGAAGAAAACTGATGATTGTTATGCCTAGAAGCACACAAGCATGTCAAAGCTAGAATAGGTACCAAATTAAAACTGCAATGCAGAAAAGTTTAATATTTGCATCCACAAAACCATCTTCTACTCATGAAGGAGGTGTTTCTAAAATAACCTTTTGAAAAGAAAAAGAGTCTCAGCTTTAAAGGCTCTGGAAAAACAACTCTGCATAAATACATTAATAGCATCATAAAACCAAACACAGTGTCTTCATAAGCTTTCCCAATATAAAAAAATTCCACCCTTTAGTTTATACGAAGCTCAGTAAACCAGCATTTGCTGGCTGCTAGTCCTACAAGCCCCTGCTCCTCTCCCACAGCTCTCTCTACACCTGGAACCTCTTTATATTTACCTGGGTTAGCTGCTTGCACTGCTCCTTTGCAACTGCTGCCTCCTCCTTCATCGCAGCAAGCATCTTCTCTTTGTCTTGTAGCTGATGTACAGCTGCAGCCGACTCAGCCTTGCTAGCCTGCAGCAAAACGTACAGAAAAACGATCATACATGCCAGAAGTACTTGCAGAGCACACTAGCAGGCAGCAGAGCAAACTTGAGGAAGAAACACTCCCTCCTGCCCCCGAATCATCCGTCTGCACAGCGTACATGGCATCACCAGTACCCAGTTCTGCTGCTAATGGATCCTGCAGCGCCGATCTCATTAGACAAGGAAATGCATTTTCAAACACACTGAAACCAATTAAGAGAATAAATGGGCTCTTAAGGTGCTTCCGCATTGGAAGAGAGCTGCTGTGGCAGCACTGGGGAAAAGAAAGAACAGCCATTAAAAGAAATAAAGGAAAAAGATGCAGAGATGTTGAATCATTCAATAATTGAGGTTGGAAAGGACTTCCAAAATCACCTGGTCCAACCCACACTCAAAGCAAGCAAATCCAGCAAATTTAATCTCTTGAAATATCTCACTATAAAGGGAAAAAAGGAACACTGATCTGGTCTCTCCTTCCACTTTACAGGAGCGTCTCCAGGTGACATAATTACATTTCTGTTGGCAGAGACACACGAAATTTCAGAGATACTGCAGTGAACAGAACTAAAGAAACAATACCCACAGTCCTGCCACTTGTATATTGGTCCTAAAAATGAAAGAAGGGACAAACCTAAACATCTCTGCTCAGGCTTCGCTCAAGGAAGTCTGATAACTGATGCAGCAAAGAAGCCTCAGGCCCATTAATGCATGGGCATTGTGTTTGGAAGTTCTCCTTCAGTGCTATTGTGTACGTACGCAGTACAAACCACGCTCTCAGTGTCTTGTATGGGCTACAGATGGAAAAATATTCACATTTCCAAGTACAGAAACTTACTTTCTTTGGTTGTATACAAACCCAGGAACCCATTTTGATCCTAAAGGTTTAGCTTTAACACCAAATCTTCCTGTAAAAGAAAAAACACAGCAAGCAAGCTACCTGCTGGTCCAAATAAAACAGACCATGTCATTGCAAGTGTACCACTACTAGGTTTTCAGTCAAGCACTGAAACAAAGGCCTAGAAAGAACGTGAAGTCTCTGTCCTGGGAGGTTTTCAAGACCCAGCTGGACAAATCCTTGAGCAACTTGCTCCAAATTCAATGTTGAACCCATTTTGAGCAGGTGGTAGGACTGCATGACCTCCTACAGCCCCTTCCAACCTGAATTGTGTGATATGTTACTATATTGCATTAACCGAATTGACACATAACCAGATCTGCATTTCTGTTCTGGTACCTTATCTGCAGAAAAATACAGAATTGCAAGACTTCAAGTGTGACAAACAGGATATTACGAGCACAAAGTGACAATCCTAATGAGTCATGAGAGGGGAGAGTAGATATTTGTAAGATATTGGTGGTCACCATTCTATTCTGTCTTAATACAAAAATTTAAAAAGTACTGTTGAGCACTGGCATGGGTTGGCCAGAGGGGTTGTGCAGTCTCAGTGCCTGAAGGTTTCAAGCCAGACTAGATATTTCTGAGCAGCCTGGGCTGACCTCAGAGCTGGCCCGACTACAAACCCCCTGAGGTCTCTTCCAAACTTGCATTGCCCTAGAATCCTATGAAAAAATATCCGAAGAATTCAGCAGACTAGAATGTGTGGACTTGTAAAAAAAAAAATGGAGAAACTCACGAAACACAGAATTAGCTGATTGAGTGCACAGCTACAGCAGCTTTTTCTTTATTTCTACTATAGCTTATCCTATTTACCCATTTGTGAAAGATCACTCCTAAAGCCACCAGCTAGCCTTCCCCCATGCCAACACACGCACATCAGCTGCAGCAGCAGTCCTACACTATATACCTTATTCTCCATGGTTATGTCTGCTCTTTGAGTGGTCAAAAGCCATCAGCCTGTCTAGCCAGCCCATGGGATGGCAGATGGCAGCACACAGACATCTGACAACTGCTTTCTCATGCAGAGCAAGCACAGACCAGCTGGAAAAAAAAGACTTCCGAAGACAGAATGCACAAATCACAACAGAACATCGGTATAGATAATTTGACAGCACCTCTTCCAATTTCTCCGTATTAAATAGTTTTCTCTTCCCCTTCCCCTCGCCCCATCATTCACCTTTTGCAAGACATCATGAATTGCACTGGATTTTTCCTTTAAGACCTCCACTACACAACGGGCCTCATCTTCAGTGAAGATCATATTCTTCATGGCCATTACAAAGTCTTTAAATTTTACTTCAGCATTCTCTGCAACACAGAAGGGAGGATATATTTACTTTGGACTCCATACCGAATTATTTATTTTGCCTCATAACAGCATGTGATGGGGTATCATTATGCATTATATTTAATTTCACTCTGAAATACCAAAAAGTAAAAGGTCATGAACATTCAGCAAAAACAACATATCTCCGATTTAAATCCGATAACAATCTGCCAGCTGACAGTTTTGGGAAAAAAATCCCACCACTTTGTTTGTACAGTTGGTAACATTTATAGTGTTGCTAGTAAGACGACAAAGCATAACACGGATTTTGAAGGAAAAAAATAGCATGAATGTGAAAACTTGAAGAGTCCTTCCTAGTGTATTATGACAGTAATTCAAACTGAGCTTTCAATTTAAAGGACAGCCTGGCTCCACATGTGATATGCAAATGAAAAGGTAATAAATTTAAGAACTGGCACATTTCTGCTTACAATATATGAAAAACAGAAAAATATTCCCTCAGTCTAAGTTTGTAAATTAACTGCTGCAGAAGCAGTTCAGCAGTAGGAAAATAAATCAGTGTTTAAAAAGACACAAACAAGGAAACACAATTTAACTCAGCTATACTCTATACAGGAACAAAAACAACATTTGTTCATAAAAAACAGGCTGCACATACATAGGTCATTAGGTGGCCCCCTAACTTAAGTAAATGGAAACACAAGACCAAGGCACTCAGTATTTCTGTCAAATATTCACCAGTGCACAAAAGTATGTGAAGGCACTGGAGAGGGAAAATAAGAAAGAAAAAAAAAAAAAAAAAAAAAGGAAAAGCTTAAAAGTGATGCTTGATTCAGGAAGTGTCCCAAAGCTCATGGAGATGGGTCTAGATCTCTCGCCAGAGGTGCTAAACATGCCATTGAAACCAAGCCATCCATCAAACCCAAACCTCTCCAGAGTTTGAAAGATAAATGAAGAACGAAGAAGTGCTTGTGATACTTAAGCCCCTAAGAGAAATTATCAAGTATAAAAACAAATCACTGAATAACTGTGTGCAGGGAGGTCGGGGCGGGAAGTGCTGAGAAATTCTAGCACACTCTCTCCTAGTCCTAAATGCAACTTAAGTCTTGACCACAGACTCCAGATCACATCATTGCTGCATTGACATCATCAATGCTGCTGTTATCAGGAATATGCCAAAATCCTCAGACCACAGTCTGGTTAGCCAGGAGTCAATAGCAGCTTGTCCTGAACCAGCCTAAGCCCTGTGCTCTCTGAAGAGCAGAAGACCTTGCCCTTGCATCCAAGAAGCTTACAATTAGAACAGGGAAAGATTTCTGTATTGGGAGGGCAAATTCCAGCTGACACGAGAGAATTAGGAAGGAGCTCATGTAGAAGTCACAGCTCGCAAAGGAAATGAGAAGGGACCGGTGCATGTGAGAGGCTTTGATGCTGCAGGGCAGTAATAGTCATTGAGCTAGAAGCACAGGAGGAGCCTCAGGCAAGTGGGAATCCAGACTAGATACCACAGAGAGTTGCCAGAAAACTTTCAAGGGGGCATTTTAGAAGATAAGTCTAAAAACAAAGGTTCCAAAGAGAGTAGCGAGTGACCAGACAGTGTTGGAGAGCCAGCTGTCTGCACAAACCTGAGCAGGGAACCACTGCTCAACCACTTGGCTTCTCCGCTCCGGCTGCCCACAAATTTGAAGGCCTCACGGCTCAGTAAGTTTAGCATGCTTTGAACAGTTCAGTGGCCTATTTCAAGTTTCAGGGTGGGACACAATGCTCATGAATCATTCCAGGCCTCCATGCAAGAGCATGAAGGAAGCTCCCCTGTCCCATCCAATTCCAACTGCACTAAAAAGAAATTTCAGAGTCTTCCTGGAAACTGTCAGACTATGTCCACTGGCAATTTGCTTCTTCAGGTACCTCTGAGATACACGCTAGCTTGTCAGCCCCAGCTAGCTTTGTGAACAGCCCTAGAGCTTACAGGCTGCGCTCTCAGCCTCAAGCCGACTCCCAACAGCCCATGCTGAAAGCCCTTGGTTTAGAGTCCATCACCGTTAGCAGTGCCTGAACTATCTACTGTAAAACCAGCTCACACGCATCTGTGTGGTCTGTGATCACCCGTTTGCTCCCTGCGAGGACACAAGAGCCTACGGTCAGCGTTACAAGGATTCAGATGGCACAAAGCCCTTTCAACAGTGCCAAAGACAGGGCAGAAATGAGCACAGACAAGAACAGTGTCCTGCAGTCACAAATGTTCTCCTCAAATCACTTCTTCTTAGCAAGTAAGAGAGGATTCTCCTCCTCACACACACAGCATGTAGCCCCTGTTCAGGTTTGCAAGCAGGTTATGCCAGACTGCACTACCAATTTCTTACCTTTATCCGTTTCATTCTTCAGTTTCTTGCCACCGCTCTTCTGGATCCCCTCATTCATGTTTTGTTTTGCTATTTCAACCACTTCCCGCTTTTCCAAAGTGCCAGTGTCAGAATTATCCATCAAAGGAATATAAGTAGTTGCTTGAATAAGAGGTTCATCCACCAAAACTGTAATCAAACGTCCACAGGATGAGTTGAAGCTGTGTAATTATTAATATCAACATTTTTAGAAAAGGTACATAACGTATTAGAGAGTTGGATTAAAGCATCTCTAACCTCAGTAGTTAGTTATACTCTATTTCTATTATCCTTCACAGCTTAACTCATTAAAGCTCTTCAGGTAAATTCATTAAATAAAGGTCTCTAATGCATAGTAATTGAATAGCTTCAATTAAATTTCTATTTCCAAAGCTGCCTTTTAGCATTTCAAAAAGTGGCAGAGAAGAAACTTTACATTTTGACTTTCATTTCACTTAAATGAGAAACTTGCACATAGTATCAATGAGACTGGTTTACTTCTGGCTGCATATAAAATCATTCACCATCCCTGAAGTAGGAGAAAAGTCTTTTATAAGTGGGTACCAGCATTTTCACCCAGTTTACATCACCTGTGAACTAAGCCATTTAAGCAGAATGTGTGGTAGGGACAGCAATCAAGCTTCTTTCACATGCAGACTCAACTGCACTTAATGAAGATATCTCATCTGTCAGAGCAGGCTTTAGGCATCATTAATATTCAGAGAGGTACCCAGAGGTATTGGCTGACCCCGGGTCTCCATTCACACAGAACTGTATCAACTGGTGAGGATCAGCCCATCTGCAAAGAACTTTTCAGCCCACATTGCCAAGACAAAAGCAGGGGAAGGAAGAGGAAGAGCAACAGACCAGGGACAACAGATACAGTCAGAGCTGGATTTGCTGTTTGCCCCGCTCCCGAGCTGTTGGTCCACGCTGCCTGAAGTATGCAAGACACTGTGCACAAAGCCATGCCACAGCAGCAAAGCTCACCGACCCAGCCAGCGCAGACTGAAGGGCTGATGGACAACAGATGCCACACGGCAAACCAGAGAGAGGAGGAATTGGGTGGGATGCAAGCTTTCATGCATCAGTGCAAGACAAATATGCATTCCTGGCTGCCAGAGAGCCAGTTACAAAACACTTTTGTATTCTGGATGCTGTTAAAGAGCAGAATAGGCCAGATGGACCTTTTGCATCACCTGTTGGAGTCTTTCCACTTAAACAGCCAGCAAACACCTGCAGGTACGCTGCAAGCTCAGAAGTGAGGAAAGCTCTCCTCCA
This sequence comes from Tyto alba, assembly GCF_018691265.1. Lineage (NCBI taxonomy): Eukaryota > Metazoa > Chordata > Aves > Strigiformes > Tytonidae > Tyto > Tyto alba. The sequence continues at coordinate 5,033,768 of NW_024881303.1, read as the reverse complement.
GCAGAAATAGCCACGATCTAATCCAGTTACCATCCTCACCTTATTAACACCTCCTCTTCATTTTATTCCTTTCCTTTCAAAACTTATTTAATATCAGTGAGACAATTTGCAGTGTCAGTAACATCTGAAATCCCCATAGTACTGTCTTGGCTAATACAGATGCCCACTGCAGCTAATTTTTACTCTGGCATGTTGGACAGGTGGCTTTAAAATAAAAGAGCTTGCGTTCAAGTAATGCATGAGCTATTCCCAAGTAGCACTGACAGCTTAGCTTTAGTGCTGGCTGAGCTGGTACTGCACTTATTTGCCACAGATGGACAAGTTTGTGGTCCACAACATGGCCCCTCAAAAAAGGGCAATGGACACATCAAGAAAAGCACAAGAACATCTATATAAGGCAAGCACATCCTAGGTTCCCCATCAGTAAGTTTCTTCCATGGATAATTTGATAGTTTTTCAGTTGTTACAACATACAGGAACATTACTTGGAACCCCACCCAGGTCTGACCAGGGCCCACAGCTGATCTGGACACCAGTGACCTGACCAAAGTAAAGGAAACAGTGACCAACATTGTCTACTTCAGGAGCTGCCAACTTCTTCATGACTGTCCCAGTAAAGAAGAGTTTTGAGAAGCTAACAAAGTGACCTCACAGAACTTCATGGTCACGGCCTTCCCAAAAGCCACAGGAACAATGGCACTCATTGGAAAAAACAAACAAACAACAAAAAAATAAGCAGAGACACACTGAGCCAAGAGGAGACAAGAAACAGCATCTTGGCAGAGAGTGAGGGATGACAGACAGTAAAGGCCTTGACAGCAAAGATGAACAGTTTATGGTGGAGCAACAGCTAGCTAACAAAAGGACAATATGAGGGGAACGTGGTCAAAACGACTGGCTAAAAAAGCTGCAGTCCTGTTTGGGGCAGATGACTGCAGAGACATGCCTTGCTCAGAGCAACTTAAAGCCTGTTCAGTTTATACTCTAAGTCAACACATTGCTCCTCAATTCAAGCGTGGATGTTTGGATCTAAAAGAGCTCAGAAACATTCACAGCATCATCCCGTGTTCAGTGGTACCAGATGCTCATAAAATAAAACAGTATCTCAGGCTGAATAACCTTCACTATCTGGAATTCCTGCTTTTCCAAATTAAATACAAGTTTCTTTTCCAAAGGAAGATGAACTAAAGTATAGATGGCAAAAAGGTTTAGTAGTTAGATTTATTTGAACTAAGTCACAGTCTGTATTCTCACCATTATCAACTTTCTGCTTCTTTGCAGAGACTTTCTTCTTTCCCGATACATTTTCTTGCTTTATCTCTTGGTGGAGCAGCACTGGCTCTTGCTTTTTGGCAGGAGATACAACAGAATCAGTCTTAGTATCTTGATCATCTGTAACAGACAATTAAGACAATATGCTCCTCTGTATATTCTCATCATCACTTTTAAATCAGCAAGTCTGTAATAACCGAAGTCCACTCCCAGAAAAGAGAAACCCATGTATTTTAAATTAGAACACAATGTTATCCATACATATGTATACACACGCACTCACGAACACATACACTTCCCACATCAGATGAGACCCCAAAGCAATAGGAAGGTTTAGTAGAATCAAGAGCCACAGCACCTAGTGTTTTGACAGACAGGAATCTTATCTGCAAGCAGAACATATGGCAATGCAAGTAACAGTTTAACAAATCTAATCCAGGTTTTACTGCAACAGCACATGTTACCCGTATTAGTTTCTCATTTGCAGGATGTATTCTATTCCCCACCATGAACCCACCTGGGTATTTTACACACACACCCCCAATAGCTACTGGGACTGTGAGAAGCAGAAAATAAGTGTTTCACATTAGGGAACTGTTCTTTTTAAAAGTTGTTTCTATGAGAAATTTTTTATCTTTTTGGACAGCCTGTCCTATATAATATTCTTGTCAGAGCTGACACACACAACACAGGGTTATGGCGCTAGCTCCTGTAATCAAGGATAAGAGTTAGTTGTGGCTGCCCTCAGAACAGTGCCTGCAGACCACATTTTAACCATGCCACAGAGATTTTCAGAGAACACCCACAAACAAGATTTGATACTTTTTTGTTGGCAGTGGGTGGGTCTTTTTTCTCCCTTTTTTCAGAAAAAGAAAAAATCCACCACATCAAGCAGCAATGTCGTTCTTTTTCCTTACTCCCTGTAGCAAAACTATTATGCCTGCATCTCAAAAGGGCGATTTGCAAATACCTCACTTCTCACTTATTTCTGAAACTGGGTATTTTTATTATCTTTTGACTTCCATTCAGTCAGAACACACTGAGACATATCGACTCCTGCTGAGGATATGGTCAAGACAGTCACAGACAATTCTGACTACAGTTTTTGTTCTGTTCTAGGGTGGATGTTTCAGTTATAACAGCTGGACCAGTTTTCTTCTAGCATCAGTTCCATTCAATGATAGAGGTGTAGCAGGTGGGAAGCAGCTCTAAGTGCTTCTTCCCATGAATCAGCCACCAAACACTTCTTTGTACATTAAGCCTGCACTTAAACAGTGATTTATTTTGCACAGTTTGCTATGACATTAATCTAGGTGTCCTTCCTTATCAGAGCAACTACTCTTAGGACTGCACTTTTTCATAGCTTGACATCAGAATGCACACAGCAAACATCTGATGACTTCTTTCAGGTAATCAAAATTTTCACAGCCTGAGAGCAAAGTAGTTTAACCACAGAGCAAAGCAGAGATACAAGCTATGGTTTTACTCAACAATCTTTAGTAGAAGAAAGCAAGGATGGGAGGAGGAAAACCAGAGCATTGCTGCCAGATGAAAAACAGGGTGAAAAAAAGCAATAGCTCATAAAAAGGAATAGGTTAGAAGTGAGCTTTGCCCCACAGAGATCAGGCAGAACAGTTGAGAGACACTCTGTGGCCTTGCAAAAAGCAGAACACAGTTTTGGCGTTCTGTGCAAGAAGCATATGCAACATCAGATACCCATTCCATTTTTCTGCTTCTTCTGCCCAGGCTTCTTCTTAGATGCTGTTGATTCAGATGGTGGAGTGGGCTGTTTTGTAACAGGGACTGGATCTACTTTCTTGCCTGAAGACTTGGATCCTTCTGACTCCTTAGTTACATGATCATCTTGAACAGCCTTATGCTTCTTCTCCTTCTTCTTCCGTTCTCTAACGCCGGTAGATGCTTCAGTCACACTCACGGGCACAGGAGCGATGGGCTCTTCATCTGTACTCAGGGCATCAGAGAGCTTAAAGTCCCGAGGCGTACTTTCAGAGTCAGACTCATGGATGTTCCCATTCTGAGCTTCTTTCTTCTTGTTCTTCTTCTTCTCAGTTTTCTTTTTATCAGTCTTGGTAGGTGGAAACTTTAGGTCCCTTTTCTGTTTTGCAAGGACTTCATCATATAAAGTTTCTTTCATGAAAAGCCAGAAGAAGAGGAAGATGACTGTAATAACCACAGAAGGAATGAGGATGATGAAGTAGGTAGACTCGTAAAACTCCATTGTGCTTTTTCTTAGCTGTATTTAAAAAAAAACCTATAGGCAAAAAAGAAAAAAAAAAATCATGTTTTTAACAGGTTTTCCTCAATATTATTTCTCCCACCAATTGCAATAATAAAAGAAACTTTGTCACTGTTTTAGAGAAGCGTTAAAAGACCTTTTAATAAAATTACCAAACTATATCAGTCATGGAACAACTTCCAGAATCATTTACCATTTGCTTCAACATTGTTAGCCTGGATAGGAAGGAACTGCAAGACTGCTGATCTTGGAAGAGAGCAATTCTCTTTCCTTACATTTCTTCATCTTCCTCATTCTCCCTTCCCAAGTGAACTTCATAAAGCATTTTCATAAATACATGAGACAGCACTTTCAGAGGCTGTTAATTAAGGACCAGTACATGCAGAGAAACACTTTTTTTTTTTTTTCCATAAATCAAACATAACAAATTAAGATTTTTATCTTGGCAAGCGGGAGTTAAATTTCAACTTCCTTTTGTTCCCAGATTTATGACAGCTTCAGAAGTAGGAGGGGAAGAAGGAAGAGTGCCCTAAATTTTAGTCAACCATAAAGAATCAGGTATTTTCAAAACTGCTTTTTGAAGTCTAAAACTCAGCTTTAAACTCATGAAAATTCCACACATTTATAGGAAAACAGGAAGATCTGTTACTTATTTTGTGCATGTAACAGTGTACAACTTCCAGGGCACTAACAGACCAGATGACTCCAGGATAATTTGCTGAAAACACTATTTATGCTCAGAGCATTTTATTTTTTTTAAAGCAGGAACCAGAGAGTTAAAAAATAAAGAGTCAGGAGGAAGCTAAAAATCTCATTTTGAGGCCAAGACATGACCAATTTTCTCATTTCACAACTGATCGCTATAAACAGACCTAGATTTTTGCAGGAAGAATTTAAATCCTCCCCAGACTGTTTGTTCCGGGGGAGGGGGAGCACAAACCATTGAAAAACACAATCAAAACTGATTAAGCAAGTGCAATTCCTGATTCACAAACTCAGTTTAAAAACCACCATGGGAAGCATGTGTTTCAACTACATTCTCCTCTACACAAGAAAAGACAACTCAACTATCCCTTGGGAGACCCATTCTCTTGGGAATCAAAGGCAAGGGATCTAGCCCAGGTTGTGTCTCCTGTAATCTTTGTCACCTTCTTTGCAACCACTGCCCAACTGCAGCATCCCCCCAGCACAGTCATCACATGCAAACGTCCCCAACAACAGTTGGGGAAACTTGTACTGTTAGTGACTCCACAGAGCTATACACCAGCCCACCCGCCCGCTTCTCCTCAACTAACCCGGGGATGAGTGCTTCACACAGGCTTAGACACAAGGGAGATGACCCCCAAAATGGTAGGGAGAACTGCCCCACACCTTAAAGCAATATTGCTTGGAGTATTTCCACTGCTGCTTAGAAAAAGAAAATACATGTGCCTACTGAGGGCACAGGGAATAAAGTCCATGTAGCAGCTGTGTGGTACAGGGGGAAGACAGGCTCTCCTTGCTTCTGGGCAGAGGATTATCCTTTAAATACCTGACACTATTACATTTAAGGTTGTTTTGGAAGCTGCTATCATAAACTGGTTTGCCATCCTGCCACACTGGCAAGAGTCTGTTTTGGAGCCTGGCTCTAGCTCAAGGGAAGAGTTGTTATATGTAATAATTTCTGGACAGAGAAGAGTTACTGTAATAATGTATTTGTACAGTGCATTGAGTAGCACAGAGAGCAAGGAGGAAACTTTAATTTGGATATTAAGTTATCCAAATAAAAGGCTAACATTTCAATACACTAATTATTTATCAATTGTCTTAATGTTAAGCCTCCTCCCAGTTTTTATTTATTTTCTGCATGTGCACAGCTCTCCAAAACAGCTTGGGTCTAGAATTACATCAGCACAGAAAGTTTCAGAAGGGCTAAGAGGGATGGGAGGAAAGTTTGTCTTTTAGGGAGAAAAAGCACAGATGCTCAAAACTAAGCTCAAGCTTTCAAAATGATTAGTTACAACTACTTGATAAAACCAGCTTCCTGCACTAAGTGATCTAATATTTGTCATCTCTTGAAGGAAGCAGATCTTGAAAATTGGCCTCAGCCAAAGTCAATATTGAATGCTTACAGGAGAAGCTAATCCCCAAAGTAAATATGTAATTAAGCAGATTTTTCACAAGTTGATCATCATAATACATTACTGCAACAATTACAGTACCTAACCACAAAGAGCCCAGAACAGCCCACCTCTGCCTTGCCAATACCCAAGCACGCAGAGGGCTGCAAGTTCATCCAATTGCTTCAGCCAAGCCAGGACTATCACACCCTGAAGCAATCCCTACACATTTCCCAGCACCCGACACCAGATGCTCAGGTCAAATCACACACTCAGCAAAACACAAGTTGTAAAGGTTTGAGACATCAAGTGTCAGGAGGCATGATGGTCACCAAGGCAGGACCAAACATTAGCAGAAAATGATCGCTGCTTTGAGACCAGAGAGGTTAGACACATTTAAAAGCTTCATTTGCTTCAAGAGGAGCCATAAATACATAATTATAACAGCTAGTCCGAGCAGGGAATATGTACTAGACTAGACAAGGTCTGATCTCAGAGCTGGCCGAGCAATGTGAACTCTGCTGAGCCTCTGTCCATCACCCTGCTCTCATTGTTTGCACCTTATGCTGGATCCAGAGCACAGCACTGCAGTGAGGAGTCAGAGCCTCAACGGACTCGGTAATTGCTGCTCCTGTCCTCCTCTCGCTCGTCAGGGCTAAGCAGAGCATCGGCCAAATGAACACTTCTACCCCAAACACTGTGATCAGAGGCATGCAGATTTAATGTCTGAAGTCCAGCAGGGAATTTCACATACACAAATCCAGCCTTCCAAACGGAAGTAGGGTTCAAAAAAAAAAAAAAAAAAAAAACACACCAAAACCAAGTAACAGCCTCAGACAGTAGCTAGAATTGATTCAGCACACCCAGGAACAGCAAACGAGCTCTGCTCCGAAGGTAATACACTAATTTCCCATCTCAGTCCAGCATGCGCAAGAGCATTTAAAAATCACTTCCAGAAGGATACCATTGCTACTGACTTGCATGCAGAATGACAAGATCCTTCACCATCCACCCCTTGTCAAGACATCTTTATGAAGAGGCATCCTTGCCATGGGGTAAATAGGCAGTGTTTTGGTCCACACAGTTTCCAGCTGTCCTCCAACAATCTACAATTACTAAAAAAGTTTCTCCATTCCCATTTATACTTATGTATTACATTGACAAGCCAACTAGGAAAAAACTGAAGCAATCTATAGGGAAAAAATTCCTATGCCATACAAAAAGAAACAGGCCAGAGAAGCTCCTTCTAGTAAAACAGAAAAAAAAACAACGCTACATTAAGACACCTTCACATACCAGCCTAACTGTTCCTCAGGATTTAGTTTTACCATTCCTTTTAGCTATGGAACATGAGACACCCTCACAAAAACGTTATTTCTCCCACCTTGAAGTCCTGCAAGGGAACTTTTAGCACTCAGAGCCCTCCCTCAGACAACCTTCCAGGGCAGCTGCATCAACTCTCTACCCACTCAAAGCTGCAATCCCCAGGCAAGGCACACCTGGTAGAAATTGCACACACACACACCCCCTTGCTACCTCCAAGGAGAGGCACAGCAACCTTAGCTATGCTTAAATTTCAAAGTATTTGGTTAAATGCTCATCACTTTTCATCTGTACTGGATATTTAGTCTGACATTTATCAGGCACATTTCTTACAGTCCGGCTGCCCAGCACTCGTGCCAGGCTCTCCACTTGCAGACACGCTCCCGTCTCATTCGTAAATTCAAGAACTCACAACATCCCCTTAGTCATTCAGAAAAAGGGGAACAAACTACATCTGTCCTAGCCCACGCACAGACTCTGATACTGTTCCCATCCTGCATTTAACAAAAGAATTGCACTTTTGTTCCGCTAAACAGAGCCCATGCCACAGAAAATAACTATTTTTGAGCTCCAGAGCAGTATTATTGCTTGCACCTGACTTCTGCTAGTTAACACTGCCCTGGATTTTGTAACATAACCTTCACTTTTTGCATTTAAATCTCAAGTTTCACCCTGCACTGATACCACATTTCACAGGATATTCATTCAGTTTAGGTCCAGGGGATTAGCTTACTTGAGGAGACAGAAATAAATTATTGCTCCATCTGGTTAATGAGTCACTCATAGTTTAGCCCCAGCACGTTAGAAGCACAGCTTCTATAAATGCCTGGGTCCCAAAATGTACATAATCTCCAGGGATTTGTGCCTCTGAAAAACTAACATTAAAAGGGGGGAAAATACGGGTACCTAAGATGATTTTTTTTTTTAAATACTAAGTAGTTTAAGAGATAGCACATATGATTTAGCTAAGCCAACAGCTTCTTTAGTTGGAGTATTTTCCCTGGGATCTTCTCAAGCTGGCAAGCAGACTAAAAGGAAGCCCTCACATTCAGCAGTCCCTAGGAACATGGCAAGAAGTCTCAGATGAGTACCTGTGTTCAATAAATCCCTCAAACAGATAACAGTATCTTTTCCTTAATTTACACAGTTAGCAACACACTCCGTATCAGCCAGCTGCAAAGGGGATCCTCCTGAGAACAGCTTCACTCCCAAACTCAACTTCTCCCAGAGCTCTTCAGCAGAGGATGCTCAGCAACTTGAGCTAGACAAGTCAACTAAACCCAGATCTGCCACAGCTAAAATATAAAATTAAACAAGCTGTTTAGCCACTCCATGCCTAATCCTCATCCATACAGTGGGAGCAACGAGCTATGATTTTGTTCATGAGCATTAACTAACTAAAGCACTGTGGGGCTCACACTCTATGAAAGAGGGCTGCCAGAAAAACCTAAAGGCAGCTCATTTGGCATCAGCATTGCTGCAGTAGAAGAAAACACTGCAGAATTAGAATTTAGGTTGGCTTGGTTTAGGTTTTTTAAGCAGCCCTATACGTCACTGAAAAAAACTTGTTCTTCATGCCCAAAGACAAGACACAAAAGACAGCAGAGCTGCCTCACACCGCCCAGTGAACACCAGCAAGGACCAGCTACACTTAAGCACTGGTTTTAAGACAAGAAAATAAGATATTACATATGAATCTTACCTGCCACCTATGCAAGGAAAAAAGGCACAGCTTCCAGTAAGATCGCACATAATCTTCTCACATGTCACTTTTAAAATTGTACAACTTAGAGGCATGCATGAAGCACCCACCACCTAGAAGAGCTGAAGGTCTAAACGGCCCTGCCAGTTTCGACCCCGATTGCAAAATTTAACCTACTTTTTTTATATTCTTTTTAAACTCTACTTTTATAGTTCTATTTCCACGCTCTCTTAACAGAAGTCCTCCCAGAACTAAGACTGGAGGGCAAGCATAATAAACAGCAGTTCAAGCTACAACTTTCTTTCATTTAAATACTTGACCTGACAGCATGATTTGTGCAGCAACAGAAACAAGCTGTAGACTCTCAAAATTACAGAGTGAGCAGCTCACATATTAAAGTTACTCTTCCCTGGGAAGGAAACCTGTTCAAGTGAAGTTCAACAGTGCTTGACACCCCCTACAAACTCCTAACAGCAAGAGGAGAATTCGACTTGTCAATACATCTTGCTCTTCACTTGATTATGCTGATACAATTAAGCCATTTGCAGAGCACAGTCTCAGCGCTTTCAAATACCCTCTAGGTAAATATTTTCCATTCCAAACATGCCACTGTTTGTACCATCTGTTGGGCTCTGTCTGCTCTCAGTTGCTTGATGTTAGTTAACACAGACACACTATTTATTAAATTCCAGAAGAGCAGCTTTGCTTCAACAAAAGCCTTTACTTCCAGGGTTTTTGTTTTTTTGTTTTTTGGTTGTTTTGTTTTGTTTTTAATACAGCTTTAGAGCCAACACCTGACAAAATGCAGCAGCCGTGCCGAGGGCAAGCCAGGCACAATACAGCTACATGACATTGCCACCATGATCTGGCGGGTGACCTCGCTCTTGTCCAAGCAGAAGCAGCGGCGAGCACCCCGGTACCTCCCGTAAGGGTTTGCCAGGAGTGTGCCGGAGGTTTCTACCACAGCTCGGCCGTCAGGGCAAGTTCACACAAGATAAGGCAGAGTAGGGATTCACCGTGCAGCAGCTGACGCCCTGAAACCACCTGGGCTGTGGGATAAAGCGCAGCGTTGGAATTAGCATCGGTGAAAGTGGAATGAGCAACCTCGCATTTATCCAGGGAGAAAAGCATGCACACCCGTTGTTAGCACGGAGTGAGGAACGGGCTGGCAAACCATGTTCTGCCCTCCTGCCCAGCAGCTTATCCAAATATCCTGGAACTGCACAGACCCTGTCACACCAGCAAACCATGGGATTCACTCAAGCATGAGCATGAAGACACTCCTATCAGAAATAGTGTGGCCAGCAGGACTAGAGAAGTGATTGTCCCCCTGTACTTGGTGCTGGTGAGGCCACACCTTGAATACTGGGTTCAGTTTTGGGCCCCTCACTACAGGAAACACACTGAGGTGCTGGAGTGTGTCCAGAGAAGAGCAACAAAGCTGGTGAAGGGTCTGGAGCACGAGGCCTGTGAGGAGCAGCTGAGGGAACTGGGGGAGGTTCAGCCTGGAGAAAGGGAGGCTCAGGGAAGACCTTATCGCTCTCTGTAACAATCTGAAAGGAGGTTGTATTGAAGTGGGGGGTTCGGTCTCTTTTCCCAAGTAGGAAGCAATAGGACAAGAGAAGATGGCCTCAAGTTGCACCAAGGCAGGTTTAGACTGGATATTAGGAAAAATTTCTTCACCCAAAGTGTTGTCAAGCACTGGAACAGGCTGCCCATGGAAGTGGTGGAGTCACCATCCCTGGAGGTATTTGAAAGACATGTAGATGTGGCACTTAGGGACGTAAGTTAACTGTTGGACTTGATGATTTTAAAGGTCTTTACCAATTTAAATAATTCTATGATTCTATATTATTCAGGACTGAAAAATCCTAGGAAACCAAAACAATTCTTGCAGTATTTGTGAGGGCATGTTATCTGGGATAAAAGTTGACATCAGGACCAGAGGAAAGTGTCCTTGGCCCCACCAGACTCCAGAAACCGTAAATTCTCCCTTAAAATCACTAACTTCTAACACACACCCCCCACACCCTATTATCTCCAAAGTCATAAGATAACAAATTATCTTCACATTACCTTCTTCCAAAGCACCTGTAAAGAATCAAAGGTTTCTTTCTTGCAGCAAGAGAGGGCTGGGGGAGGACTGCACCCGGAGAGGGCTCTCAGTATTACTCAGCAAGTCTGCATCTTCCCATCGCTATTTTCCAGGGAGTCCCCGAGGCTTCCCCAGCTCCTTCCTTCACACACTCATGTACAGACACGCTCTGCCTACACCACCCTGAACTATTTGAGCGGCATTTAAACAACCATGCAGTAAGCTGGCGGCCTTTTGAGTAAGCATTTTCCCTTTCCCTGCTCTCCTTGCAAGCTGAGACCAGATCTGACATTTGCTCTTCCGTCACCACTCACTTCTGTGCATGGGGAACTGGGAAATGATACTTCTCAAAATATGAACAAAAAATGCTCACTGCATTTTCTCACAAAGGACCAAGGAGCAGCAAAATCTAAGCTAAAGGTTGAATACAGACACTGATTCTCTCAGCTTGTGGTTTTGCTCACATCCCAAGCGGGCACCGATAGCAGCCAAGGTCACTCACACAGCAGCTCCAAACAGCCAGAAGATTCCCCATCACATCGTTACTTTCCATCACGTGTGTTACATCAGAAGGTGTAGTTTGACAGCAAAAAAGGCTGCACAAGTAGCCATATGAATGCACCAGCATGAACAATTCTGCTGATGTTAAGGCAAGGAAAGATGTCAGTACAGCTGCTCAGAGGCACTGCCTCTGCAAGCCGGGCAGCAGTGAAGTCTCACTTCTCCAAAGCTGCCTGATAGAGCCAATCCCGATCAGCAAGGCAGCTACATCTTTTAACCATGTTTTAGAAAATGATTAAGCTTACATTTCTAATATTCTCAACATATCAACTTGACTAAAACAACTTTTCCTCTTCTCACCACAGCACTGCCCAGCTGCACTGCAATGCATGGCTTTCACAGATTCGCTCAAGGTATAATAATACATTTCAATAAACCCAACATTGATTAACTCGTTAGTTCTGGCTTTGCATGCAATGCTAGAACTTGGGGGTTTGCCAAGGCCATATTAATGCAGGATTACATATTAAAAATAAGAGACAAAGATAGCAGATTAATGGCCAAAACTGAGTTTAGATTACCAGACTGAGCAGCAGTTCTGCACGTTGTGCAGTTTTCAAGCATCAAGGGGTCTCCTGCACCACAAACCTGTCCGGCAGCAGGATCCAGGTACGGATTTAAGCCAGGACTCTTGAGTCAGCCAGGCAGAAGCATTAAACACGCACAACCACACCTGAAATCTGTTTGTGCCCAGCACCTGGATGGGAGGGAGGAATCAAGCCATGCCTGTTTTGTTATTCCGATTAGCTGTCTGGAAAGTTAACAGAGGTTTGTACAAGCCAAGTTGATGTGACAGTCCATAGCAGCTCGGGTTTATCGCACACAAAAGCCATTTACACAAGTTGAAAGCCACTGTGCCCCTCAACAAAGGCTCTTTGACATCTGTTGTGGTCTATTGTATAAATATATATTCACAGTATAATCTTCACCTCGGATCCACAGAAAGCCTCAGAGCACAGCTACCATCCCCTGAAGCCGGGGGCAGATACGATACGACAGCTCCAATGCCGGGCGCTGCTCGGCCTGGCTGGGTTTGCTCAGGCTTTTGCTGTGGCTCTTTCAGCTAGCATGGCACCCTTTCCTAGGACACAGGGGGGTTTTTTTTCATTACTAGCACAACTGTTTGCTTGTCCTTCGGCTGGGGTCACAAAGCTGCCTGTCACCCATCTTATCCCCTGCTCCATCTGCTGACATAAGTGCATGCAGTGTCATTCCCCAAATTGGCTCTGCCAAAACAAGGCAAATGAAGGGACTCAGCTGTGAGGGTATCAGGCTATCTTCCTCCAAGACAGCTTAATCCTTTTTTGACACAGGAATAAGTTGCACTAGCATAAGTATATTTATTCTGAGACTTCTGCACCTACCCTTGCCATGTTCTACCACTTTAACTTGATTAAAACAATCTGTACAGCATCCACAGCAATTACACAGTTGACTCCCCTCTGGTCACAAATGAGACAGAGCCTCGAATTCCAAGTAAAAAATTGGAAGATCATCTCTTGAGAAATTTGGGGCTGCTACAACCCTTTCATCTCTTTACATTCAATTCAGTCTCTGCAAGCATGGGAGGACAGAGGAAAGCAGGTACGAGCAGTAGCTTCTCAAGACTCAAATTCCCTTCATACTTTCACAGCAATCTGCAAAGAAAAAACAGCTGGAATGAAACCTTTTCCCTTTCCCAGTGTATAGGGTAAATATATCTATCTAAATATACATTCCTGTATTATGTATTCTTGTTTATATTTTAAAAAATAAATGTAAAATAAAAGGAGACAGAAACAAAAGAAAAGGCCTTTAAGGCCAGGTTTGGGGGGTTTTTTTGCCTTAGCAGATTGCTGTGAAAGTATGAATGGCATCCAAGTACTGAGAGGCTAATGCTCATTTACAAAAAAAAAAAAAAAAAAACCAACCCAGGTTTTTATACACAAGAGCTGCAAATAGTGAAGGAAAAGTCTCAAGTGTGTTAGCTGCCCATGCATCCAGAAGCAGTAATTACCTCCCTGTGAGCCTCACACAGCCCCACCAACACCGTTTTTTCTCAGGCTGCCTGGCAGGACCACCACCACCACCCATGCCTCACCTCCCCAGGCAGGCACAAGCTGTCCTCTGCTTTGAATCCAGGGCAAAGCAGATGTCCTCAGTGCCAGAACGACAGGAAAACCATGACTGATTGCTAACAAGGATGGCATTTTGTTTAGAGGACATGTTTCTGAAGTTTGTACATACCTACAAAGACATCTGTCTTAATTTATTGCTCAAGTCTCTGAATTTCTACTCAACTTTGCCCTCACCGTATTGGTCAACCTATTCACTTGAATTTCTCCAGACACACAAGAAAGTTTTAAACCTACCACTTACTATGTAGGTCTCGAGACCACGCAGTGCTAAAGCTTTTCTCCAAATTTCTCACCAAAGCAGCAGCAATGGAGAAACAAAAAATATCCAGCCTTGAAGGGTTAGCAAGTCACTCAGCGCAATGTTTAAGCGGATCCTTATGGCTGAATTTATTAACCTTTGTACCTCCACACACCAACGGTGCAGAGACTGCCGAAGCTACCCAACAACTGAGCCATATACAACCTAACAGTGTCATGCTGGTGCTTTCATCAAGTTTCTACCCAAGTTGAACTGGGTCTCACAGGAACTCAGAGAGGGGGGAATATGCGTGCACAGAGGTGATGGCACAGGAGGAAGAAATGAAACCTTGAAATAAATGAGACAATTTGGAAATTTTCCTACAGCAATGTAGCACCGAAGTTTTCCTGTAAGAATATATTAAATTCATGGTAGGAGTATTAATCTTGTTCATATCAGAATTTCTTTTCTCTACAAAAATAAATCAGGCAGCAAAGATATTCTCAGTATGAACACCATAAAAGTGACTTTATCCAGACTTATTTTTAAATATGTATTTAACAGATGAGAACAGAAGTCTTCTGCCAACAAAGACAGATATTAACCCAGGAGAATCTATTTAGCTTCAGACTTCTTAAACATACAAGATTTTACTGAAGTATGTGCCCGCAGTCCTTTACTCAGTTGCGAAAGGAACAAAGGAAGAGGAAATGAGTAATCAAAGCAGCAGCACATTAATATATTTTGGTATGTGGAAAGGGAAAATCGTAGTGGGTATTTTTAACATTCCCAACAGGAGAAAGCACTGACATGGGTAAGCCAGCCAGCCACCACAGAGGCTCCCGGCGGGGGGGGAAGCGAAGTTGTGTCCCAAAAAGATCTGTATTTTCCATTTCCCAGCATGAGCTCTGCTGGAAGTGTAGCGCACCACGGTGCAAGAGTGGTTTGTGAGTTGGCTGACGATGTCTTCACCTAACGACATGCCTGGAAAGGAGGCACAGCTGGGGCAAACAGCAATGCCTTGGTGATAACGGGTACACTTTGCCTTGGAGTGTAGGAGAAACCCAGCCTGGAGAGGTGCTCCAGAGGGAAAAGGCAAGAGTTTCTTGGAGACCTGCCACTGGCAGGCACTCTTGCAAGTCCCATCGCCACCCAGCTCTGATGAGCAAGAGATGCCCTCACCCACGGGCTAAGAGATAAGGGAAGAAAAGTCTCTCCCTGCCCCAGGTGGCATCTGGCAAGTCACAGCTCACCCACATGCCACGGAGTGCAACCCTATCCCACACCTTCACAAGCTTAATTCCCCCAAACTCCTCAAAGCCTGCACATGCAAAGGAGCCAGGCTGCCAGCTAAACACTGCACCTTCAGTCTTTCCTCGCAACTACTTTGCCACTGCACCTAACAAGCCAAGCCACTGATATCCCAGTATAACTGGATTTAGCAGCTGGTTTTTAATCCCACGCTCCCCCCACCAGCTGCCTCCATGGGAAGCTCTTTGGGGCAGCGACGGTAACAGATTTTCTCAGAGCAACAGGGCAGAAGCCTGAAGGACTGCTGTGATAAAGCCAAAACTAGAGTTTTCAAACCCCTTCCTAAAAGAGATCAAAACCGTTCAATCTAGCAGCAGCCCACTATGGTCATTTGTGCAGTGGGATGGCACAGCACAAAAGCGTTGCTCACTCAGTGAGAGAGGAGCTGGACCACTGCCTGTCCGGCTGCAATTGTTCCTGCACTTCGTAATTAAGGGCTACAATTCACCCTTTTTCTAATGCCAAACCCCAAAAGACTTCTTGTAACAAAACCATTTTAAATACTAAGTGGGAAGCAACTGTTGAACCAACTGTAATTGCTCAGATCCCCCCATCTCCAACACTGTTGAATGCAAAAGATAGAGAAACTAATATTTAATATTCTTGCTGAGAAATTTGTAATCAGCCACCCTGTACACAGCTAGAAGCCTGAAGCTTAAGCAGGTCTTACACTGGTATTGCAAAATGACAACCCCGGTCATTCCACCAACAAGATTTTCCCATTATTTCTGTTCAGTGTGCTGTTTGACACAACTATACAAAGAGATTGGAACACTGACAAAAAAAGAAAAAAAGTGCTTCGTTAACCTCTCGGTGACTCAACGAACCTATTGTTAAACCTTAATGGACAAAAGGAGAAGCCACAGCAGATGGATGCTGTGTTTGAATTCCTAGAGGAAAATGAGATTGACCTGAGTTAGAAGCAGGCTGCAAGTTAAAGGAGAGTTGTTAATTCATAGAGGAAAATCAAAACTCTTAAGTGATTGTGAATCTTATCAGATCTGAAGGCTTTCATGTGGTTTCTTCTAACTACCTGAAGTTTTAAGATGTTATATACTGCATACATTATGTCTAAGAAGTTGAGTGATTTCAGTTTTCTCTGAAGAGAAAGGAAGTGTGATTGCTGCATCAAAATTACTGTAAATGTGACACAGACCTAGCTAAATGAGAGCATCAGAAAGCATCATTTGAAACAAGATTGCTATATCCCATTATCAGACTAAGTCTTGATAATTCTTCAGCTAGAAAGAGATAAATCAACAAGCAAGATTTTTCTCTCTTCTCACCATGACTGAAAAAAAAAAAAACGGGGGGGGGGGGGGGGGGGGCCTGCGGCATGGGGAAATCCATCAGTTAATCAATCAAAGTTCAGAGTGGTATCAGATTTTCAAATATGCTAAGAATTTAAAACTTGGGGGTATGCAGTTAGTCCTTAACCCCAAGATTTTAAAAGGGCAACTTCAGTTTAAACTAGACAATAGGAGGAATGCAGACTCAACATATAGAAATCAAAAGTTCCTGTAAATTGACAGAAGCATCATAAATACCGTCATCATCAACGCTCAAAGCACAACTACCAAACTAGGACTTAGGAAATACGAGTACTACAAGCCTCCCCAGGCTGGAATTGCCTCCTCTTCAGTCTACACAGCTGGGTACACACTGCATCAGCATGCCTATTTTTGCTTTTAATACTGTATACTACAGTCTTGATTCAGAAAGACACAAAAAATATCACAAAATCCAACCAGCCAGGCTTGAGCAGGCATTACTCGCTACCCTTCTTTCCCCCCATGCATGTACGACTACGCTGCTCTGAACTACACCCAAGCAAACAGGGACCATACCCACCAGATGGGCTTCCTCCAGCTCATACCTTGCAGGGTGGGGTTCAAGCCAGGGGACAATCCTGGCATAGGAACAAACGGGTAGTAACAAGCCATGAATGCATTTTGACTGCAAGTTGGGAAAAAAAACCTCTCAGTCGATGCAGCGAGGCGCTCAGTGCTGTAACGGTGAATCTGCAGCCTCCATACAGAGCACGGCTGCCGTATTTTATTACACCTGCCCATACAGCAGCAGCAGACGACTCCTCACCACTCCTGCCACTTCGCTACAGAGGTGAACCTGAGCCCTAGGACTGCAGGGAACATGTTTTCACTGATACAAGAGGCAACTAGCACCCTTTCGCTAGTAGCAATCAATGAGTTTTAATTAGGAACGACACCTGCAAAGAGGGTTGGATGTTATTACAACCACACACTAAATTTTAAATTGAATTTTTAATTTAATGCTGATTTTATTAAGTGCATTAAATTTAAAATTTAAATGTTTTGCAGATTAAAACATTGCTCATGCTGTATTTATAAACCTCTTCCAACACAGGGAATGTATAGAGGTACATTCAGGATTGAATTTGGATGACAGAAGCTTCTGATGATGATGGAGATTCTTACAATACTGGTATTTTGACTTTCTGCTGCAACACAAATTTGCACCAGCTGAAGGCTGAACAGATTCCCATCGCCAAAACTTCCACCGCAGATACGAGTTAGTTTGACTGCTCCATAACAAAGCTGTCCACCAACATTTATCCTAAAGTATGTTATCATACAGGCATAAAGATAGCACTTCTATATCCAAGCCGTATCTCTGATGCTGTAGAACACATGCTGTTGGATAGTCTTAGAATTAAAGTTTCAAAATGGTTAAGGGACAAAAGAGGCTTTACAAGCAATCCCTAGAGCATTGGCACCATACAAGTTACCCCAATGTATTTCGAAGTATAAACTGCATTATGAGCTGGAACTTCTAATTTAAAAGCACAGCATGAAGTTTTAAGAAACTGCTGCCAAACTGTGGTCATTTCCCTGCCAATACAGGTGAAGTGTCAAGGTCCCTCTCCACACTCCTCCAAGACACTGCACGTAGCCCATTTATCAGGCAGCACTGTGAGCTTGCCTCATCATTTATCCAAAACACCTTCTGCACTACAGCAGGGACCTCATGGCTATAGCTCCACTGAGATACCATCCTTTCAACTTCCACACCGAGGATATGTTCTCCTAAACAGTAGCACCACACATTCCTCTCTCCATAAGGTTTCTTTTCACCTTGTTAACCTCTCTGTGCTTCATTTAACAGTCTGCTGAAGGTACCCACACATAAAGACATGACACACAGTTAGTGTCATCTCAGCACGTGGACTCTTTAGGATCTGGGCGGGCAGCTTAAGAAGGTCACAGGCACTCAGGAACCAGTGCAGTATTGCCTTGGAGTCTGTTGAAATATTTGCATCTTGTCTCATACACCCACAGTAGGAGACTAAGCTCCCCTCCAGCATCAGGGAAAAGGCTCCAGCTCCTCCACAGACCTGCTTAACACAATTTAATTACACCTGGGCCACGTGGTGAAGAAGCTTTCTTTTACCACTTTCCTCAGGTGGCTGTTGATTCTCCAGGGAGGTGATGCTGAGGCATGCTGATGTTTCTCTGGGCAGCAGCAGCCCAGCAGACCCTGCAACACTCCTTAGCCATACTGGTCCCAGTTCCACAGTCAAGTCTAGTGCATAACCCCAGATACAGCATAATGTTGGAAGCAGGATGACAACACACAGGAACCCTCCAAAAGATAGGTTCAAATGCATCTCTAAGGGTTTCCTAGTTTTCTCCACTTGCGTCCATAAGTAATGAAGCTTGTAAGAGTTTCCTAAAGGGACTTCAAATATGCATTTCACCATTTTCAGAATTTTGAGTTCAAGTCAGTAACCAATCATCCCCAAGTTCTTCCCCAAAACTGGCCTCATAACACATGCACGCACACCCGCCCCAGCGCACTCAGCTTTACTGATTTGAACTCGAGAACATGCCAGGTTGTTAAACAGGCCTAAAAATGCTCAGCAACAGAAATGCAGAGTAATTGAGGTCATTTCTCTCATGCTTCTCTGGGTTCTCACTCCCCTTGCTTTGCTGTCCCACAATTCGCTCCTCCTCTGGCATGTGAGGATTAAACAAACACTTGACTGCAACCACAGAGACCTAAACTTACTTGCCTCCAACTTTGGTTACACCTCGAACTATTACTCCAGTAGCGCATAATGGTGAGCAGGGATTAAGAAACCTACTTAGAAACAGATACACCAGACCTGAAGGCAAGAAATTCTTCTTTTGACACACAAACAGCATGGAAAAAAAGTAGAAAGTGGGATATCAAGGGTGGGGGGCTGAAAAGGCAGGCTCATAATGGAAACATCTGACCAAGAATTTTCACAAGCCTTCAAAACTTCTGAAATCTAACCCCTTCACGAGCACTTTTCCCATGCTTCAGACTGCAGACCACATTACGCAAGTCATAATTGTGCCTCTGCAACCCTCCCTCCCTCCCACAGCACTCTGCACCTCACCGAATCCATGTGCTGAAATACACCAAGGCAGAGAAGTGTACCTGTTCCTCCCACAACTGGCCTGGTATAATGTCACCTGCACAGAGAAAGCCTATCATCATTGTGCATCTTGAACTAGGCTCTAACCCATAAATAGCTACTTTAAAAAATAAAATATCTGTTTTTACATACACAAGAACACACTAAGCTGTAAAGAGGTTTACTAAATTTAGCACACAACCCAATCCTAGCAGTCGTGTAGCACAGGCTGTAGATATGGAAGCGACCTTAGGTGAAGGCAACAAGGGAGAACTGTTGGTACCCTCACTGAGCTGCTGTGGGAAAGCTCTGGGAACCCAGTAAAATCCTAACCCAGCCTCCATAAATCCTCCCTGCAGCTTGGTGCTTTCCAAGGTTTTGAGATGCTACCTCTGCCTCCCTTCTGGACAACACTGCCCACGCTAGGACAGGCTTGGCAAGGACCCCTTCTCAGCAAACATTAGGGCAAACAGCTCTTCCTTGGTCAGAGTTTGAATGTGGAGAAGTGAAGCTCTGATGGACCTCCACCACCGCCACTGTAAATACAAAACAAGGCAGCGTAACAAGAAAAAGCAGCACAGTCCTTAATCAGTCCATCACAGCCAAAGCCACACATGCTGACAAGAGGTATTTACACAAGCAAAGGTCACTAGGTGTGACATGGGATATAGCATTCACCCATAAACTCCATTTTCTGCCAGCTTCCCAGCACCACACCCCACTGCAGATGCTGCCTGATCCAAGAGAAGGACATGCAGAGTCTCCCCAGAGAACTGCAAGTTAAAGGAGGCAGAAAAGTTCCTGCCTAGCCCCAGGGGAAAGGACCTTTCCCAGCACACCACCGCTAAACTCAGATCACTTCCCAGATTTGAAGATGCCCTGTGAAAGATCCGTTGGGTGTGATCTGCTGTGGCCATGGTGCTGCTCTCGGGTACATGTGGAGCTGAAACGGAGAAGGGCAGCAGAGATGCTGCAACTGGTTTCATGTACCTATTTTTAGGTCCACTCGCAGCATGGCATAAAGAAAAAAGCAGTGCCCGCATGAAAGCCAAGCTGGGATGTCCCCACTCAACATAAGCAATGACTTCATGGACAAAGTAGTGCTAATCATCACAGCAGCCTTCCAAACCAGTTTGGGAGGCAGGAAGACATGCTTTCTGGGACCAGGCTGGGCCTCCCACCCACACCACCGCAGAGATCCTGAAAGGAAGACTGCATGCAGGAACAGCCTCAGGCCCCACAGCACAGCAATTTCCCCACTCGCCCACCAGCTAACTGCCAGCCCAGCAACACCGTGTCAGCACGCCCTGGGGGCCAGCTCCCCATGGGACCAAGAGAACAGCATCAGCAGCTGGTCTGCTGGTGACATCTTGGCATCTTCAACTGCAGGCGCTTGGCCTCGGCCTTCCCCTCTGTTAAATGGGAGAGTAAGCGCCCTCCGTCCTGCCCAAACACCAAGGCAGTGGGCAATGCTGTGTGAGAGCCTGGCTGCGGCCAGGGCAAAGGGCAGGTGCTTAGCAGAGAGACACCCCCACATGAGCTGAACACAAGCCATCGGCTTTAAACGCTCCTGCCACCCAGCACTCCCCACCAGAGGCTTGGGAACCATTTACTTCCTCCAATAAATTGGACTTTTTAATCTTTGTACTCACCAACTACGGACGTTTCAACTTAAAACCCCACAGCAAATAGGCTGAGGGAAAAAAGCAGTCATAGCCAGTGGTCAGATTAAACCAGTAACAATAAAATTATCAGCTGACTGATATTATAGGCTCTCTTATTAGTCAGTCACAATCCGGTCCAACCCTGGCACACTCCCCAAAGAGCTGCACTTTGTGCAATAGCTTAGTCATCATCTTCCTTGACAGCTACGCACTTGCAAATAGATTATGAGTCCACTCACATTTTCCCATGAAAATTTTGCCCTCCACCCTGCTACAAGCAGGACGGGAGCAGGGTGCTGCTGAGCTGAGGAGCAGGCAGCTTGCCCCCTCGAAGGAGAGGAGGTAGTGCTTTTATCTCCTGGACTCAAC
Organism: Tyto alba; assembly: GCF_018691265.1. Classification (NCBI taxonomy): domain Eukaryota; kingdom Metazoa; phylum Chordata; class Aves; order Strigiformes; family Tytonidae; genus Tyto; species Tyto alba. The sequence goes on along the minus strand of NW_024881303.1, from coordinate 5,012,340 downwards.
AACTTCCTTCCTGTGAGGTTGCAGGCAGACAAAAGACACCTTTTCCCATCACAAACAGGAATGAGATGTACTACAATTTGTCACATCCCTGAAATAAAATACCCTGATTACCATTTTCAGTCCATACAGGAGAGTGTAAAGCAGAATTAAGCCAGCATTTCTCCTGCAAGAAACACTTGCAGAGTAGGATTTGGAAGCAAAAGAATAAAGAGCCCAAAATAATTCAGGTTCAGTTTTTATTGCTCTGGCAGGTGACACAGCTAAATGAAAGATAACAACACTGGACCAAGGTAATTCACCTCCGCAGGATGAGAGCTGGATTGGTTTTGGAAGCGCCATGAATCACACGCATAAATATACCAAGCTTTAAAGGTCTTCGACACCCACATAATCCTGAACTCAAGCCTTATTTTCCCTGGGTCATTCAACACATGCCCCATGAGCTGGACACCAGACAGGCAGGCTGAGGTTAGCTAGTCAATTAATACGTGCAACCCAAAAACAAGAACTTGTGTTATGCTGGACGACATCAGCACAACTCTTCTGAGACGGAAGAAGCCTTCCCTGACGTTTAATTAGTCATTCCACTACAACTTGAAGGAAACCAGGAGTTTTGCTCTATTTCCTCAACTTTACAGCATAAAAGGGCTTAAAGATGTTTCCTGCAGCAGGGGAGTGGTTAGAGATGTATCGGCTGTTCTCGAGCGGAACAGTGATTTGCAGGATTGCCTGGCTGCAAGCACAGCCAGGCAGGGCAGCACAGGCAGCGGGATCAGCCAGGAGGGAGGGTGCCCAATGCAAAAGAACAAAAACCCGCAAGAAGTGCTGCTTTCCATACTTTACTACCACTGAAAATCCTGCTCACCTGGCAGTGACAGTAGCAGGGAGCTGCTAATGCTAGCAGAGGACAAGGCTATTTATAATGGGGATTATTAATTAGTGCAAGAAAATTACTAGCTTGCCCACATCACTAATTTACAGACACTTTCTCTGAGTTATTATGCAGCCTCAGTGATCTACACGCAAAGATGAGGCTTCACTTGAAAAAGAAAAAAAATGCTATTCTAAATAAGTCTTCTTTGGAAGAAAAGGGGAAGGAACATCATTCACTTCTCCTCAGTAACAGCAATTTAGAGCTGTGAATTTTGATAAGCAGGGTAGCCACAAAGCACTAACAAAAAACAAAGAAGATTGCAGAAAACAAGGAGAGCTGCATAAAAGTAACTCTTATTTCTGATTAACCCACAAACCCTACAGTTCCTATCCCCCTCTTCTCCCTCCCATCCCCCACACATTGCACAGCAAAATTCAAGGCTTGGAGCTCCCAGACTACTGCTTTGCATCATATAGGTGAAAGAAGAGACGATATTCTTTGTGTTAGTCAGAGAAGCAGCTTTACAGAGTTTTCATGTACATACGTGCAACAGAAACCATTTCTTTTCCCCCTGTTTTCCACAGTATCTAAGAGACTAACTTAAAAAAAATAAAATCACCTTTGGTTAAATGGGAAGCATTAAAAAGGATAATGAGATTTGCATTCTTTAGCACCTCAGATTATTAGTTTCCACAGCCATGACTTTCCCTTCCAATTCCCCACCAAGCTCCAATTACAGAATGCTCATATTTGAATGTATTTTGGCATTTCTCATACCAAGACACTGAAGCATCCAGGCTGACAAGATGGCAAGGCAGCAGAATTCATGCATTCCCAGCAGATCTCTGTTTAATTCCACTGTATGGATAGATACTGCACCAAGCTTGCACTCTGCCCAGGACCTATATTTAGGGACTGAGCTGACCTGACAGTGCCCCCATAAGCTCATTTCTTAAGATTCACTTGTTCATTCTAATATCATCTAATTAGACTGCAGCACTCCTGCACACAGGCATGGCAGTGACCAAGAGAGGACGAGTTCAAACACAGGGAACCTGGTCCAGATGCTACTTCAGTTCTCACGTGGAGGGGGGGAAAAAAACCCCTGCAGAGGAATGGCAGGATTGCGGATACCTGCGTACTGTCTCCCTGCTCAGAGCAGCACCTGGATCCACTCTGCTTCTTCCCCCACTCCCAGCTAAAAACCAGTTCTTCAAGTGGAAGAAGCAGCAGAGTACAGATCAATGTCTGGTGCTTATCGATGCAAGGGCTGCTGCTCCCACTCCGAACTCATCGGAAATAACAGCCACCATTAAAAGCCATGGGGGCAAAAAAAAAAAGCAGGAAATCAAGTCTCTCAGGCAGTGCCCACACCAGCAGGGACAGATGTGTTCCCAAACTAGAGACCACAAGCATCAGCCTGGAAAAAGTTCCAACAAGTCCACATTGTAAGAAATTACTTTAAAGGCTCCATTCTAACAAAAAATAGGAATTTTTCAAAGCTCAGAAGTACCCCCGTCTCCTGCAAGCAGATGTAGTTCAGGCATGTGAACAGGAAGAAGCTATTACATTTCTAAAAACATAAATAAATACTTTTTTTTAAAAAAAAGGCATCATATGCTTTATTTGCTTGGACATCTTGTATAACGATGAGAGGAGAAACAGATTCCTAAGAGTCATGAGCTGGTAATTCTCCAATCTATCATCTCCATAGTTTATACACAGCCATTAACAAGAAGTGATTTGTCTGGGACAGATTTAGCCCAGCAACTCCCCGTCTCCTTAGCCTAAAACAATCACCCGAGGAACGTCAAAAAGTTTGAGAGCTTAGTGCAGCAAGTAGGCCCCCCAAAAATATTCATTTTTTTAAAAAATAGTCCAATCCTGCTGCTTTGCCAACACAGAGCAGGAAGCTTAAAAGTTCCACACAGATGCAAAAAATTCCCTTTATATTAAAAAGGTTTTGATGGGCAAAGGCAAGTGGTTTTCAATGACAAGGAAATACTGAGAATACTGATAAGAGAACAACAGGAGGAGACTGAAAGACTTTGACTTGTTTAACCTATCAAAACAAGTGGTCAAGAGGGGATCCAATTGCTCCCTCTAATTACATCAGGGAGGGAAACCAACCTTTTAAACCAAATGGCAATGCTAGAACAAAAACAAATTATATGAACAGGCCATAAACACCATGAGGATGGAAATTCTGCAATTGCTCTGAGACTTAGAGGAGGCTCTCCAACAGCTCTCCCACAGAGATGGGGGCAGACTAACCCGATCAAGTTTCATCTTAAAAGCAGTTACGTTACGGAAGGCACCCGCAGCACGGATGGCTGCTGTAAACGGGGAAACTAAACTTGATCGGGGGCTCTCTTCCGCTCCTGGTTTATTATCGGCCCGCTTGCTGCCGTGGCTTCTGGAGCAGATAAAGGGAATGAAGAATTACCCTCCTGTCTTCTGCTTCTTCCCCACCCCTCCAGGACGGCACGGGGGGTATTCACGCTATTTGCTCAGGCACGTAATTGGGGTATGATCAGGGAACTAAACTTGGGAGCTGAAGCTCTCACAAAGTCAGTGGTGAGAGGTGGGTGTCTTGGCAGCAGCAGGGGAAGGGATTAGGAGCAACCAAGTTTGATGCTTAAAATAAAACACATGTCCTCTCCCCCCATGTCCTTATGCTTAAGGGTCTTGGCCAAAAAGGTATTTAATCTATACCCATCACCTCTGAAATTCACAGGTAATTTCAGTTTCTGAGGGGTTTTGTTAACCCTGGCTTTACAGTACTGATGGTCAAGCAATGATTAGACACTTTCGAGCAGTAACCATCTGACCCCCGACAGTAAATGCAGATGATGCAAATAGAGCTGGTACATGGCTAAGTGAGTAACACTACAGTTTTCTAGGGGCTTGGGCAAGTCTTTTCTTCAAGGGGTTTCAAAAACAAAGTAGTTAGCAGGCTAAGTTATCTGTAATAGAGGTTTTATGACAGTGGGGGATAAAATGATCAAATTAAAAACTGTGTTCTTCATATCCTCCTGCTGCTGCTTCTGAGAGCAGAAAGCATCTCCCTGAGACTGGCTAGATAAGGGAGAATACAAAAAAAAAAAAAAATCTAACAAAAAAGGTATTTGGTAATAACTCTAACAGAGAATTAGTGTTTCTATCCAAACCCCAACTTTTCCCTGCTTCAGTTACACGCAAAAGTTATTTTAATCACAGTATACAGAAAGCAGCATCAGCATATGAGGCAAGAGAAAAAATATGTGGTAAAGCGAGTTGCATAGCCTGTTCGCGGACAGAAATTACTGTGCAGTTATAGGGAAGAGGTCCACGAGGCAGAAAAACGCTTCCAGCCCAAACCAAACAGAAGGACGTTAGCAATCCACCAAGAGAACAGGCAAGAAAAATATTTGAAAGAAGGTGGAACATGAGAACTGAATCCCCTTTTAACTTTCGCAGTAATCAGTTCAGACTTTCCAGCGAGGGATTTTTGCCTTGTCATATGTAAAGAGACATTAAATAGAACTTGTCAGTTTTGTCTACTAAATACCATGTGTGTTGTTGGACAGAGGCAACAAAGGAGACACTAAAGGAGGAAAAAAAAAAAAAAAAAATAGAATTTTAAGCACAAAGTAACTACAGCAGAGCATCAGCTCAGCTCCTCTTCCACAAACCAGTAAATGATCTTTGAGTTTTTGTAGCAGTGATCTAAAAAGACAGAGCAGAGCCTTTGGGAAAAAAAAAAAAGGTTATAAATTGACAAACCTAAAGCACACAGGTGTATGCACATCTCTAGAAAGTAGCATTGAGCACTGCCTAATTCAGAAAAGATGCTACACGACATTATTCTTAATAACCACTTAATTAAAATATTTCATCCACTGAAATTAGTTAGGTACAAAAGATGTAGCTTTCCCACCTTAACTTTTGTTTCCCCCCACCATACTTCCCCCCTCAATAACCTGCACATGGAAGAAAGGCTTCCAGCGAGGGAGTAAACTGTGAGTAGACAGGGAGAGGCAGGGGGGAGTATTAACACCTCCCGGGTTAACACAGCTGCATGCAAACCGTACCTGTGCTGTACCAAAGGGCACGGGCAATTTTAAAAAATAAAATACCACCAACAAACATAACCTGTGAAGGTGGGGGAAAAAAGCAGGGTATTTTACCGTGCTCAGTTAACACCGCCACAGGAATACAAAACGGGCCAGACTTTTAACTGGCGAAGCGCAATGCTTCGTGAAAGTTTGCCCGGGCGCTGCAGCGTTCGGTTTGTGCCGAATCTTTCCCAGGGGTCAGGAAACCACGGGAAATTCCCATAAATCGTATTTTGGGGGTGCGTTTTTTACTCAGCCGCCCTTCACAGGTCCGTGCCCCTGGCAGCGGGCAGGTAACAACCCGGACCTGCGGAAGACGACCGACGCATCATTTTTTATTTTCTCTTTTTTCCCTCCCCCCCCTGTTTTTATCAGTTTACTTGGCTCCGGGAAGGTGACCGGGGGCTGCGCCCCACTGTCACCGATCCCCCCCCCCCCCCGCCCCGCGCTGCCCCACAGCTGCGGCGGCTGGAAGCCCCCGGCTGCACCCACCCCACGGCCGCGGGTGGGAGCGGCTTCCCCCCCCACCACCCCCACCCTCACCCCTCCTCACTCCACCCAGGCCCCAGGAAGGCAGCGGGGCCCGCGCTGCCGCAGCCCCGGGGCCCGCCCCGCCGCCCACCTGCCCGCGGCCCGGCCACGCCGAGGCCTAGGCCCGCCGCCCCCTCGCCGGGCAGGCCGCGGGCAAGGCCCCGGCCCCTCCGCGCCGGCGGGCCGGGCGTTTCCCGGGCACGGCGGGGGGGGGGGGGGGGGGGCACCCACACTCACCGTGAGGCGCGGCGGGGCCGAGCCGGGCCGTGCGGAGCGGCGAAGGGGGGGGGGGGGGGGGGGGGGAACGGAGCGGCAGCCAGCCGGTGCCTGCGCGGCGCTGGCGGGCAGGAAGGGCGGGAGGAGGCGGCACCGCACGTCCGCCGCGTCTGCCGGCCCCCCCCCCGCCCGTTAAAGGCGCGCCGCCTTCCCCACACACACACACGCCCGTCCCACGGACACGCCTGCCGGAGCCACCCCACCCCACCCCCCCCCCAAAGTGGGAACAGCCCCACGTGTGTGGGGATAGCCAGCCAGAGCCTGCCCGCCTGCGTGGGGACCGCTCCCCCTCCCCCCCAAAAAAAAAAACTCTTTTCCCTCCCCCCCCCCCCCCCCCCCCCACGCAGGGATCCCTCATCACCCACCCAGACCTTCCCCCACGAGAGTATTCCCCAGGGACACCCCATACACCCAGACCCCACTCACGGACAGGGATCCTCCCGCTGGCGCTTCCCACGCGTGCGAGTACATCCACCCACACCCCGCTCAAGCGTGGGAATCGCCCTCCCCGCCCCCCAAGACATCCCCCCACTCAGGGATCAACCCCAGACCTCCCCTCCACGCAGGGATACCCCCCCCCCCCCCCAGACCTACTCCATGCAGAGATCCCACTGCGTAGACCCTCCAGGCGCAGGGGTTCCCCCACCCACGCACGGGGGATCACCCACGGAGACCCCCACACACCCTCTCTAATTAACCTCCAGCCCCCCTCAGCGCCAGCCGGCTCCCACGGAGCCCCCCTCCACCTCCTTTTTGGCATCTGGTGGGGGGGCAGTCACAGTGCACCCCCAAGGCCGACACCAGGACACTTCTCCACAAGAAGGGTTTGCCCCTAAATTTGCCTTAATTGCCTTAAAACCGCCTGGATCTGCATGGTGGAGCAGCCCTGCTCGCAGCAGCCGATGTACCAGGGCTTGTTCAATCTGCAATCAGGGAGAGCCTAACTGGAATTTTTCAGCTCTGACTACTTCAAGCTCTGACTTTTTTCTTCCCTCTGACATGGATCCTCCTCGAAGTGCTCACAGGGCAGATTTCTTTCACCTTAAACGCCACAACCGCTCGCACATGAGGTCAGTGACTGACCAAGGATCTGTGGGTACCCACGGGGATGAAAATTGATGATCTGCCATGTAGTTACTCAGGGAAAATGAAATAGCAAAAGAAACCACCAGAAGCCATGGGACAGCTCCCATCCAGCTCCATCCCTGGGGGACTGACATTAACTCTCAGCTTCCCTGAGCCCCAAACATCGATGGGGAAAAAGCAAACTCCTGCGCACAAGAGAATTTGCCTTTTTTGGCAGCAGGAGCTGAGCCAGTGGTGGCTGTGGGTCAGTGCCGGCGCTGGTCAGGACCAGCATCCCGAGCCCGGCTGCGGTACCCACGCTGGCTGGTCGCTGCGATGGGGAAGCAGTTGGCAAAAGGGAGATAATGCCGCAAAGCAAGGAGGCTGGCATCACCCCAGGGCTTTGCATGCACCCTCCTGCCCTTTCTTCAAACCTCTGGCACTACAGAAGTCCGGTTTAACTTCCAGGCCCTGTTGCTCAGGGCAAACAATTTGTTTATTTGTCCCAAAGCATCTTTGAGAAGTCAACTGCTCCCCAGCCTTCGGTGTCAAAGAAGGATTTGCATCGAGCTGCGCTAAGAGCTCATCATTCCCCTCTTCACCAGCCATGTGTGTCACTCAGCTGCAGGCTACCGCCGCATCTTCAAACTATCTGGAGCAAACAAAGGCAGCGGTGCAAGGCGGAAGCGGTGTCTTTGCATGCGAGGCCAAGCGGGCCCGGGGGCAAGGCCACGCCGGTGGCGGTGGCCACGGGGATGTGCAGGAGGTGGCCACTTCGAACGGGGGGACTGGCCGTGGGCTGGTGAGGCAGCGTTTTGCTGCTTCATCCCAGAGCTTCTCTGGCTCAGGATGTCCCAGCCGGTCACTCCGCTCTTGCGGGAGCGCTGCTGAGACAGCCAAAGGCAGCGTCCTCACCCTGCGCTTGCAAGGCACAAATTTAAGGCCGAATCTTGTTAATATTAACTATTTAGGTGGCTGCAGTGGTTGTGGCGGGGCTGGGCAGCAGCAGATTGTGCCGATGTGTAATTGCTTTTGTCCACAGCAGTGTTTTCCAGCTGGCATCAGGACCAAATCACTGTTTCCCAGGAGAGGGAACAGATTTGTTGCCCCATGGACAGGGGATGGGGAGGGTCTTGCCAAGGGGGAGAGAAAAGCTGGGGCCAAGAGCCAGGGCTGCCCATCTTGCCAGAAGCATGGGGATGGAAGAGCAGAGAGTGCAAACCCAGCTGCTGCAGATACAGAAGATTTTTCTTTTCCTCCACTTTCCAGGACTCGGAGGCAATTGCCCCGCTGTCTGGTCACTGCTTGCTCTGAAGGGGTCTCAGCTGAGAACACACCACTTACTACCAGCTCAGAAATTTCGGGTCCCTCACCTGTCTTATACATTTGCCACAACATCACAGCATAAGGCATGAAATAAGGGCCTGAAAATGCTTTTAAATCATATGTTGTGTACCATTGCCCAATACATAAGGCAATAAACTATCTAGATTATGGGGACTGAGAAAACTGGTGGAAAAACTCAGTGGAGAGCTACCGCTGTGCAGATCAGCCAGCCAGGCTAATGATGCTGAATATCCCCAACTGCAGGGAGGAAATAATGCAAACAGTCACTGAAATCCCAATCACATTAGGCAGCCACTCATGGGGAAAAAGAAAAGGTTTTAAAATGCTGCAGGAGCCCCAAGTCATTAGTTTTGTCAGGAATTTTGCCTTCTCGGATCACAGAGAAAAAAGCCTTCAGATCTGCAGACTCTGAGGCCTGAGAGAAGGGCAAGCTACGCGCTTAGCGGGGCTGTAAGTCATGGAATCTAATTATTGTTAACTTAGCATTTTATATAAGAACGGGAGAGATCCTTAACAATGCCAGAAACAAATGCCCTGCAAGGTTCAACACCTCATTGATTCGAGCTGGGAAGAAAAGATGACCAAATGCTGGATTTTCTCTCTGTCTCTCTTTATTTGCATTAAGTTTTTTATACTATTTACAAGCATAAATTCCTACAATAGGTAGGAGGTGGAAATTAAGAGATCACACATACATGTGCCAAAAAAGATCCCAACTGCTGCTAAAGAAGGTCACAAAAAATTACTACAATTTTCTTCTTGAAGTAGTAAACTAGGAGTAGCTCCACTGTGGAAACTTAAGCTGCATGGAAAAAGATGTTTGATCCAATCCAAGTGTAAGGGAATAAAAATACATCTGTCCTAAGCAGCATCTGTCAGCAGAACTGGCACTGGAAACTCATGCAAGATGAATAAAAGCTTATCATAAAAAATGGTCTAAACCATGATATGATATTATATGTGATCATTATGAAAATCCATCAGGCTAATACAAATCTCCACATAACCCACATGCTATCACAACCTATATGCTTTTTTGATTAAGATAAGGTGATCACGGTCACATTTTGTACTCCTAAAAATCCAGCTAATAAAGTGAATTGTTTGACACTGTTTCAGAGCTCACTGAAAAACATGGTTATTTATAAACTACATTTACCTTCCATTTCTGGATTTCACCATTACAATAGGGCACTGAAAAGCCCAAAACAAGGTTTAAGACTGTGCTGTTCAATTCTATCCAGTTCAAAAGAGGACCAACTATGAGCAGCACAGCTAAAGACACCCAGACAACTCAGTGCCCATCTCAGTGACTGATGTTTTCGGAGTGATCAGACTTAATGCATTATTTCTGACAGTTTCCCTGCAGGTTCTTCAGTCTTCACCTCCTAGCACAGGCCTGGCACTAGTCAGTCTCAGCTTTCACATTTGCAAAATAAAATGGAAATCCCATGGGAAACCCTTTTCCTTCCCCACCCCAGGCTGCTGTTCCCATACCAGGCACCCAAGCCACGCACGTGTCCGCTTCCAAAACGCTGCAGTTTATACCCAACGTAGCAGCAGCGATTGCCGTCGGATGCCACAAGTGCTGCAGCTCACCCAGCAGTCCTGACCACGCAGCTCATCGCCTCTGGCCATGCCCTGGCCACCCTTAATCCCCCGTCAGCCCAAGACAGAGCCCTTCCAACTGTCCCATGCGCTAACACAAGCAAGCAGAATAAAACAAGCACCTAAATCCTTGCAAGATCAGGGCCTGCCATCAGTCTGAATAATCCCTGCTCAATCACTAATTATTCCTACACCTGTATTGCATGGCTTTAATTATCTTTTCTTCCAAAAGTGCTCAATCTTGACCAAGTCTTCAAGCTTGGAAGAGCTCACTGTAAAGGAAAACCTATTTGCTGTCACTCCAGTAGGTCATAAGGTCTGGGCCACAGAGGTGGAATTTAATTTCTAATCTGGACATTTCAAGCCTTCAGTATCAGATATAGCTAAAGGGATCACAGGGAAGCTGGACAGAAAAGCGGCTTTCTGAGCAGCATAGTAGTAACCATGCTTTGAATTCACATTAGGAGTATTGTTTCAAATCAAATATTCTTCCTTTTTCTTGGTAGCATCCTAGCAGATTATTTTTTTACGATTGGATGGGTATCGCTAAGCAAAGCAAATGAAGAAATGACACAGAAAATACCTTGTCTCCTGTAAAACACTCCCTGTGTGGTACCACAGTGACAGTTCAAATCCTTTCTCCCATTCATCATTCGTAATACCCAGTTGTTATTTATGCTGTTCTACATTAATCTATAGCAGGTTTTAAATCAATACTCTTTTTCATCAATACCTATGGAATCAAGATACTTTCCCCTGCAAAAAAACATGTTTGCAACACCAACACAATGCCCCTGCTAAGCAGAGACCTGTAACTCACCTGAAATGCAGCAGGATGGGTAGCAAAGGGAAACAATATGCAGTAAGAGATGGGGAGAAAAAAAGAAATGGGAAGTCAGGCAGACCTTCTGCTCCGAGGGCTCTTTCGGTACGAGGATGAGGTATCCCACCGCCGAAGCAGCCTGCAAGGCTGGCTCAGCACGTTTTCCTCCCACGGCCGGGGAAGGACATTGATTGAGCTCTGCGAGGCATCACGGGAACGGCGTGTGTCAGGCTGTGACAAACTTCTAAGGAAATACGCAGCAAACACACTCGTAGCTTGTCTGGATAAATCAAAGAGCACAAGAACCATCCCAGCTGTTCATACCACCGCAGAGTAAGTTTAATATTAAAGTATTTTGTCTGCGGCTCCACAAGGGATGTGGCCGCTTGCCAGGTGTAATGAGCGTCATGTCAAAAAGGGATCTTTGTTCTCCGGTCCCCAGTTTGCCACCACTGGTGGTGACACACCTCTGTGTCCCGAGGGTGGCTGGAGACTTGGCAATGTTTGCAAATCCTTGGGTCCGAGGAAGTGTCCTGCAAACAGCGTCAGGATCGCCGCTGCCCCAGGAGATCCAGCGACAACTCCCAGCAGTGTCGCAAACTCACCATATGTCCCTCTGCAAATTGCTGGTTTAGCTCCTCATACTTAAAATGAGCAAATATTCTTCTCTTCACCTATGTGTCCAACCTTTTTAGACAGCGACAAGCCTCTCCCTATTGAACCTACCATCTGCCCATGTTGTGTCTAGACTCATAAGACATCTAAGGGTTTCCATCATACCATCCGCAAGGCCTGGAGGACAGAAAGGCTTAAGAACCAACTCGGATTCTCTAGGGAAAAATAGAAAGGCACCGTAAAAATAAGCCAATTCAACTGATTTTACCCAAAGGCACAAAAGAAGCTTTAGAAGGTCCTTTATAAAACGTCACTGAGAAAAACATTATTGTCCTACAGGGAAAAACATACCCATTAACAAACTAGGTGAGAGTCGAGTGAGATGTAAGAAGTCTGAAACAGCTGCATTCCTCAACGCCTTTAAACTATCTGTCTTCACACACTTCATTTATTTTGGATAGCAGCATTGCCCAGGCCAATCTGAGAGTAAAGGGAACTGTAAAAACACCTGGGGATAAATGTATTTTTAATGTTAACAGGCAAAACCTAATGGATCTGAGCAACATACTTTGGATTTTAGAAAACAGCCAACTTCGGACCCTTCCAAACGCAAATGCCCATCTGGGTTCCTTATTTTCCACAAAGCACTGCTGACTGTACCTTAGCAACTCTACCTGAGCCCTGTCAAATTGTCTGAGTGGAAACAGAGCTCAGGGGAGCTACTCTTGTATTTATGAGTTGGGTAAACGCCCATTGAAAGGAGGCCAAAGCAATCACAGCATTTAATTATTTCTGACAAGTTGCAGATAAGTGGGCTGAATTAAAAAAAAAAAAGAGGAAAAAAAAATGACACCTTCATAAGGAAGGGCACTGTGAGAAGTTAGCTTCTTCCACAGCCTGCAGACACCGAAAATACATAAAAATATTCCATAATTGTATCTTGGATTCATGTGGGGAAAATTAACTCATATTCCACTCCTATACAGTGACCATAAAAGCTAAGGTATAAGAAAGCACGATGTCCGTAGCCTAATGCCATAACCTGTTCAGGGGAAAACTTATTAACAACAGAAACTGCAAAGACAGCAAGGAGGGGCGAGGAAGGTCCAAAGGGAGGGATGAGGCTGTACCAAAAGGGATCTCAGGCTGGGTTCCTGCTTGGCTGGGACACGCACAGAAATGAGATGAAGCGCAGGAGCACACGACGGCAGAGCTGGGCACGGACTCCTTCGTCACGGCTTAGCTGCCTGCGTTTATTGGCAGACGACAGGCCAAGGGCTAGAGTGACAGAAACACGGCTGTGTTAACAGTTAATTATGTGTGTTAAAAGTAGGAAAAGGTCAAGGCGGGGGGATCGGAGCTTCTGCTGACGTCCGGCAACATTTTGAGGAAGTCTAGTTTCTCCTGAGGTCCTTGTTGACTCGGGAGCACTGATTTGCTCGCTGTTAATTGGAGGAAGAAGTAATGAGAACTGACTAATCTCCAAGCTGTGCACCCTGCAGACTCATTGTGTCAGTCATTATATCTCGCTGATCGCTCAGACAAGACTCAGTTTTACGGGGATTTCCATGACTGGTCAGCACCCTTCTGTGGCTCATTTGCATAGTATTTAGTTGTCCTCCTCTATACAACAAGCTAATAAAAACCCCAGTGGAGGTGTTAACTCCGCTGACACAGCAGTGAAGGCATCACAGTATACGCTCTAATTCCTGGAGAGCTTGCACTGAATGTCCTAGACATGCTAATGTCATTGCCCATGACTTCCATGTTACTGCAACCCCTGCAAACTAAATTAACAAAGGTCTGTTAGCATCTGCTATACACACACCTCTCTGCTTTTCTATGCAAACACATGTGAGTGCTATTACTGTATTGTTTTGTCCCAGATAAGGCTTAAAGGATCAGTATTTAATTGCAGCAGTAAGTTCAAGGTATGAGACACTGCGTTTGCATTAGAGCGATTTGTCACCGAACTTGGAGAGAAACAGAAGCAGTCAGATGATCCATCGCACACTCACCTCATTTAAATGCAATTCAATTTAAACAGACCATTTGGCACAAAATTTAGAAAGATGACTTAACAGAGAGCATGGAGGAATACTTCTGAACCCAGGTATCTGTTATATTTGTGTGTCACGTTCATGAAGGAGCTGTCCAAGAAAGCCTGTAGCCATTAATTGCTAGGCTGCAATTAAGGTGGCAGCCAATGTTTAAAGCCCCCCCGCCTCCTTCTTTTCTGGCCATATTTTAAATGCAACACAGAATGAAAAATAAAAATAGAACAATGTACTCTCCCCCACACAGCAGTACAAGGCTTAAGAGCATGGCTGGGCCAGGACAAGTGGATTTCTATGCAAACAACATACAGAATATGCCTTCGTTTCATCAGTTTGCTGCTTTGCACTGCTACGAAAATTAAATGAAATTAACTGTGTAGTTTTAAAGTCACCATTTAGCCTTTCAGTTGAGACAGATGGCTTTTACTTACAGTGCTTCCTCTGGCATTCAGTGGAGGATTTGGCAATCTTCTCTGGGTCTGGTTCTCAGCAATTCTCTGACATGGGGGCAGTTAGTGTCTTCATTGCACATAATAGTGCTGTAGAAGCCAGAAAAAAATGGCTCTTTTCTAGCCAGTTTACCCCTTTTCCATCTGACAGAAGTTACTTTCTTTCCTGGTCCAGAAGTCAATGCACGCTGAGCATTGACCTCACGTTGGTCTCTGCCAGCTAGCATGGAAGGCGCGTGCATTAGCAGACAAATTCTGAGAGCCCACTAATATTTGCAAAGAATACCAAACCCCCCATTACTGTCTTTTTCAGGGAGCAAGAGAGCCCCAGCTTAACTGGGAAAAAGACGAGGCAGCCTTACCACTGCGTGACCTGGGCTGCATCATCCAAAACAGGGAGGGGCACGTGGTACTAGGTGGTAAATGGGAAGTTACAGCCCTTCTTCTCCATCACACAGTAAACCTGGAAAATTAAACTAGATTCTGACCCAATTTCAAATCATTGTGACCTCACTTCTGTTAAGAGGGTTGCTCCTGATTTACCCAGAGGCAGGTTAGAACCAAATATCAAATCTAATGGATCTGATTCTGTTTGTATTTACACCAGCATAACTTAATGAAAATACAGAATAATTCACAATTAAAAGTCAAACTGCTCACTGCTACTCAGAGAGTGGTCATGGTGGCTTCTTTTCTTTCCTGACAATAAATCCAGTATCTACTGACACTGACAAGCATTGATCAGGTCTAGAATGGAGTATTACGGAACAAGTAAGCATGAGAGAGCGATAGTCACACTTGTCAGACGAAAAGCACTCCAGCATCTACCTCTGAGCTGCCTTTTGGGCTGCAGCTATTTCTTGAGAGCCTCACCAGCTCCATGCAGGTCCTTCGCTCCCACAGAGCCCGCCGACCTTGCTGCAGTTCACCTGCTCCTCTCTCTGACCCCCAGGTTGGGGTCCTCCTCATCACCTCACTATATTTACATCCCTGGCAAGAAGGGACTCAAGGCACAGGGAACAAAACAGGGCTAAACCCAACAGAAAGAATCACCAAGACTTGGATTCTGTTGTTCATAGAGAAGCGTGGAGTCCTGCGGTAATTGGAAGGTGCTGTATTTGGAGAAATCTTCTGCATAATATATGGCTCTTTTTTTGGAACACGATCCTGCTCTCAGTTGCTCTTCTACCTCTTCTAAAGGCAGGGCTTTAACGCCGCAGGCAGCGAGGGCACCAGGAGGTGCAAGCTAAACCCAAGACAAGCTACACTCTTGTGAGACAATTGCAGCTATAAAAGTTTAGCATAAAGCTCAGAATGGCAAAAAGCAGAATGTTGTCAGTCACGAGCTTTTAATTCTCAAACCGACTCCTGAAAAAGATAAGATAAAGCCAAACCAGATTAACCAACTTCAAAGCAAGCAGCAAGGTATTTACAGCATGCTAGAATAGAAGGCAGCTGTTGAGAGCACTAATGAATAAAACAGGCAGAATTCCCTTACTGACTTGCTCCTTGTCCCTTCCAGGTTTTCCGAAGTCTCCTGTGATTAGTCCCATTCCATAACCAGATTACAGCATCCAGGTAAAGCAGGAATATCTGCTACAGAAACGTTTAAGAGACGGATACAGGAATGCTAGTAGCAGCTCTGTGGAATAGTCTTCTCCAATTAGTTATCCAAGGAAGACCGATATTGAGTGACTCTTACAAAGAATGCACAAAGCACTTATTGTTGCACTAATCACCAACTTTCTAAGCAAAATTAACCAATTAGCTAATTAAGACTCACGACAATTCATCATTACAGTAACTATGTACTTCAGATGATTCATCACCCCGTAACTGGCTCCTGCTGCTCTCCAGCGTGCAGGAGGGTGCGTGGCTCCTTCCGCTCTGAGCAGTCGTGCTCATGAGTCACCTTGGCCTGGCTTTGGGCAGCTGCTGCTTTCCAAAGGGAATTAAAAAAAAAAAAAAAAAAAAAAAAAAAGGGAGGGGGCAAGGTGGCAGCTTGAGACAGAAATAATCTTTTTTAAGTTGGGATGGAAAAAATAGGTGCCCTGTCTAATGTTATTTGACCTTGATGATCAGAAACCAAGCAGGTAAGTCTCACAAGTTCCAATTAATACATTTTAAATGAACATCTGTCCACCTGATGACAGGGTCGGTGTCTCCTGCTGAAGAAGGAAGAACACTACCTCACAGTAGAGAGGGGGGGATGCCTCTGATGACTAAGAAGGGGAGACCCCGAGACTACAAGACTCAGGGAGGGGGAAGCCCAGGGACTCCTGCTCGCTGGATCACCGCTTTCGGGACCTCCCGCTACCTAAGCCCCCACTTGCTGGGGCTTCCCACCACTGGGCACCCCACTCGCTGAGCCTCCCACACATTGGGCACCACGAGTGGATGCCCAGCCTTGAGGAGGAGGCTGTGAGCACAGAGGCCCCCCCAAGGCACAGCCATACCTCCCCTCCCCGGGCAGCATCCAGAAGACCCTTCCCCTACATCAAAAGAACCCTGAGAGCTTGAATTGCCCACACAATGTGACTCTTGAGTCCTCTGATGATCTCTCAGCTTTCTAAGCGTCTTCCTTTCTTTTCTACCTCAAGATGAGTAAATAATCTTATACTCACTTAACAGAAGAGGCACCAAACTCCACGACTTACCCAAAATCACGTTGCTTCCCGTTGGTGTCCATGCCATTTGCAGGATGCCCCTATCCAAGGCAAGAAGCAACACCAATATTAAGAGATTTGTATTTTATGTTCATCTCTGATGTAGCCTCTCTCACTTAAACACTGTGGTTTGACCTCTCCATCTCAGGTTCACACAATGCAGACAAACCAATCCCCCAGGAGCTGCAGGATGAACATAGCTCATCTCCAGGGGGTTCTGCAGTGCAACAAAGGTTTAATTAGTTGAGGAAACTCGTAGCACTACAGCTGCAACACTACAGACAGGACCACACCAGGGAAACACCATGACCACAGCAATACTCCAGCTTCCCAACATAAGCACAGCAACAGTGTTCACACACTGGGGGAGCGCCAATCTCCTGTCCCCGTGAGATGTCACTGCGAGGACAAAACAAATTCAAAACAATCCCTGTGTTGAATTCAGTCACTCCTGTGGGCAATGCAGGCCCACGCTGTCGTGGTGGAGCCTGCAAGGGCTGGGCTTGCCACTGCTGTTGGGAGCAGGGCCCCTCACCACAGACCTTGGTTCCCTTTGTGCAGGCAAAAGCAGCTGAGGCCACAGAACTGTCTGAAACAACCTCAATCACCTGCCAGCCCTAAATGGGACATTTTCATTTTAACCATCCAGAACTGGTCAGAGCTAGCTCTGCCAGCCTCCATAATACAAGGTACAACCTCACAGAGAGTCCTCTCCTTGCTTTGCTGCTCAACTTGCCTCCTGGGTGCTTGGGGACAGGCTGTGTGATGTAAATCAACCTGCTTGAGGCTGGATTTTTCTAGGACCAGAGGGGATTTGGCACCTGTAAAGTGCCAGGGCAAGGTGACTCCCAGAAATACCACAAACCAGCCCAGCAGGCTGTACTGAGGAGGGAAGGATGCTCCTCAGCTACATACACTCTGCCCCACCGATAAAGGCTACCAATAAAATCCTTCACACCTCTGAGGCAGTGAGAAGATCCTAGCAGCACCTCCCAAAGACCCGCTGTGTGCCTGGGCTCTGACATCTCCTTCCATAGGGTGTCTTCAGCTCAGCTAGCCATTTGCAAGCAAATCTCACAGCAGAAAGCAAAGTCCTGTCTAGCAGAGCAACAGGTTCATTGATCACAGCAGCCAGCACATCTTCCAGCCCAGACAGGGACAGGGATTTGTCCCCAGCTGCATCTTTGCAGAAACCCATCCATCCACCACCGCACAGCGACAGGAAAGAAGAAACAAGTCAGACAGCAACCACTGGCGTCGAGTCAAGCAGTACCCAAGACTGCTGCAGCGTCAGTCAGCAAGGCACAACATGAACCCCCTCCCAGGAACATGCTGCCTCACACCCAGACTCTCCACACATGAGTCTTTTGAAAAGGGAACAGCCTTAAATCATCACTCACAAGGGGCAGAAATGGAGATAACAGTGAGGGAAATAGTTCTAAGGAGAGGACAGCAGCGAATTTAAGTAGTGGCTTCTTTCCCCGAAGCAGCATTAGCAAAGCTGACCCAGCTGAGAACAGTCCATTTCATTGCAATGCCTTGAGTTTGAGGTTTATGATTTTGGTCTGGGGCTCCTCTCAAAGGCCCAGATGTGCCTTATTGCCATCAACAAGGCAGGTGGGAGAAATTAAGGGCACATGACACTTGGTCACTAAAAAGCACCAGCTGCAAGTGAAAGAATTATCTTTGCAAGGTCAAAGGTGTAGCTCTGACTCCCTATTTATCTTCAGCACCGCAGAGGCGAGCAGGTTGTGCTTGTAGTCTCATATAAAGAAAATGATAGCTTCCTGATTTCTTTACTCTTTCCACAGGATGGAGCAAACCCTTGCGGACAGGTGAAAGGTTCAGAAGGCTGTTTGATGGGGGCAAAAAAAAAAAGAAAAGTAAAACATAGCCAGGAGGGATAGCAGTGCTCGTGTATTTAAAACTAGTTGTGCTGGGCGCTGCTCCTGCCTCTCGGGTTTAAAACCGGGTGTGGAGGGAGGTTCGGGTGGGCGGCTGCCCCTATGGACGACGGCTCGTCGCTGGAGCGGTACCTGGAGCGCTGCGGTAGGGAGGTAGGTAGGAGAGAAAAGAAAATAAAAAGGGAAAAAAAATTTCCTCTGCGTTGGCCGGGAATCGAACCCGGGTCAACTGCTTGGAAGGCAGCTATGCTCACCACTATACCACCAACGCCGCGGTGGTTTAGTGCGCCCGCCCGCACCTCAATTCCAGCGCCCGGGTCGCCGCGGGGGCTCCGCGCTGGCCCGGTCGCCACCCCAGGCCCCGCCTCGCCCGGGGGAGCAGCGGGCGACAACTGCCCGGAGGAGCCCTGGGGGGGCTCGCTGCTGGGGAGGGTGCTCCTCGGAATGCTGCCGCGTTTAAGGTCTTGCGGTGGCTGTGGGGACCAGCCTCTGTACTGGGCTGGGGCGGCACCGAGGGGGTGGGAGGCTCGGATCTCTTCAAGCTGGTTGCTAAATGTTTGCGAAAACTTCTTTTTTTTTTTTTATGTATATTTGGATTAGCCTTCCTGCTCTCAAGTGGTTGCAGACACAACAGGGTGAGAGACCAGGAGAGGGCTGGACTCCACAGCTGAGCATCATCTTCACCTGGGGAATGCAACTTGTTTATGTTCACCCTGTTTTAAGCTACTTTTCAGCTTCAAAAACTACTTTTCAGCTTCAAAAATGGCTTTAGCACAGGCTGTTTAAATTCAGAGGCCTCCTATTGGCAGCCAGTAAAGCCCCCTGAATGTGGCCCTATAAAGTATATAATGTGGTGAGGCATACCCAGGACTTTCCAAATGCTACTGAGCTTTTTGTATTTCAGGCTTTCTGGGATACTTGATAATAGTAGATGTGTGAGGTATCTCCGCAGACGGAAAAAAATATCCAAGCTTAAAGCAGCTGGATTTGATTTACATGTACCTGAGTTGCAGGGGTTCCTGCAGTGGAAGTGAAAATGGCTGTTTCCCCTCAAGCTGCCTCAAACTTAGTGATCTCAGGCAGGATCTATGTGTGAAATCTCCTTCCTGGAGCTGCTGGGAGATGTCCAAAGCTATGCAGTTGATGGGGCCTTCAAGTGAAGTTAATTAACCTAGAGTCTATAGCAATAACCCTTGGCAGCCAGCCCAATATAAACATGGTCTTGTGCCCCCTTTCACAGCCTCTGAGCATCTGTCCAACAAGAAGGCAATCTTCCCCAGCACTTAACCCTATAAGGGCTTTTTCCCAGACCAATTATATGGAAACCTGATGAGAAAGGAAGACTTGCTTTCCATTTCTACCTATTCTATGCAGTTTACTTTCTGTCACTTGTTTTTAAACTTGTTTTACAGCTGTCTAATACTTCCAGCCTTATATAGCACTCATTTCACCATCAGCTTCTTTCTTTAAGCTGTGCCACAAGCTGTGGGGGTTTTTTTGACTGTTATATTTATCACAGTCTCTGATGCCACTTAGTATGAGGTGTGAGTAGTCCTCCAGGCTCGCAGTGATGAAGCTTTTTTTGTACCATCTTCTCTACATCATGGTTCATATAAAACGTTCCTAATTAGCTCCTGTACAGCTAAGCCTTAGTCCCCTGGAGGTCTCACAGAGACTGTGCCTTCCTTCCCCTGTTGCTAACTTGAAAAGTATCTATTTAAAAGAGACGCAGTTTAGTTATTCGATAGTATATTGTTATTTGTATCTGACCTCTTAATTCTCAGGTAGTGCTCCTGGATCCTGTTTTGTAAAGAGCCAAGGGGTTAAGGAGTACCTAGTCTTATTCAGTACCACCCTGCCCCAACTGATCTCGTATGAGGCTCTGCATCTACAAGTCTGTTTTAGAAGCAGTTTTGAACTTAGGTGTTCACAATGCTTTCAGAGCTCGTCCTGATCACATTTGCATTCAAGCCAGTAAGGGTTCTCTGGGAGGATTTGTCACTTAATAAGAGTTTTCCAAGTGTCCACAGGCAAATCTACTGCCCAGTAAGTAGGAGCAGAGATCTCCCCATGTGCATAGTTGCGTTGCTAAGTGAGCCGATTAGCACAGCACGTAGAGCAGCAGCAGCTCAGGGCTGAAAAGCCTTGATCTGGAAACCCTTCTCCCGCTGGAGCTCGGGCAGTTGCTGCCAACTCGAGGGCCTCTGTCTTGTGCACTGTTCCCTGTTCTGATTTGTGCTTGGACTTTTCAAGTCCTTTTGGCTTTCAAGCCCAAAAAAGCCTAAATGAACACAAAACCTCTTGTATGGATCATCTAGTCCAAGCTGTCACCTGCTGTGGGTATTGGCAGAAACTACCTTCTTGGAAGAAGCTTTCCACTAACTAAAGGTTTATGCCTTAATGGAGAAAGGAATAAATCCTTTCCTCATCAATATTATGATGCCTTTTAAATAGCTTTTCATAATCAACAGCCGCTAAAGAAGGACATTAGTATGCAAGAACTTGCTTGCAGATATGTTGCATGCTTGATCTGGGAAAGGATGCTGGCTTTGCTGTCTCTCACTTGAATTAGTATGGTGACCTCCTCCAGCTGAAACAAATTGCTCGTGATTCTGTGAGCTGCTGCCCTCTGTTGTACAAATCCAACACAACACTGACATTGTCCCCTGGTAGCAGGGAGAGGAAATAGTCATATACTGAATGGGAGTTAAAATCGGCCAGAAAGTGCTAGCTGTCTCCCTTGGAAAAACTCATGAGTAATTATGTTGGTTATGTGAAGAACTGAGGCGTGGCAAGGGCTGTGAAGGACACAGTGCCAATACTGTACCTGCAGTCACTGCTGCAGGTATTTCTCAATTTGTGGTATTACAGGAGTACTCTAGACTGCCTTTGAAGTATGGTGGGGAAACGCCTATCTCTGCTATAAAAGTTTGTTTGTCTATTAGCTTATAAAAATCCAGGTAACAACGTGCTTTCAAATGTTAAGACTATTCTTTGCTATAAGGTGCATGGGGTAAAATTATTTCAACTTTTCCATCAAATAGAAGATTAATCTTAATTTAGTCTCCCAGTTCAAACAAACGTTCTAACACAAGATCTTTAATGACACTTTTTCTTAATTCAAGGATGACTTCTCAACTAGTCCTCAGCTGTTTACTCCCATGAGCCCTTATGATGTAGACTTTCCAGTTCAAACAACTGAAGATGTGGTGTTCGGTTCTCAATTTAATCAGCCCAAAGAGCTTCCTACAGACTTCTCCTCTGTGGATCTCAGCTTTCTTCCAGATATTACCCAAGATAACAAAGAACAAAATCTGTCTGAAGATGGTCATGAAACACAAAAAGAGCTTGATGAGTCAATATCAGGAAACAAGGACGGCAGTGTCTTCATGGGTGAAAGCAGCACATCCTGTCCAGATGGAACTCCTCCAACTCCTGAAGCATCTGGCGGGTCTCCTTCTCTGACACAAATGGCTCCTATGACCCCAGTGACACCTGCATCAGAAAGCTCTGGCATAGTTCCTCAGTTACAGTAAGTTTATGTATGTATTGTATATGTGCATATGTAATAGTCATAGTTTTGCTTAGACTGCAAGGTACCGCTCTTACTTCTCACTTAAAGAATGTAGCAAGCATGGTTTGGTCTTAAATAAGCCCGCTTGGAAACCTAGGGGGACAGTTACTTCTCCTGGAGAAGATATGGAGCAAATGAACTAATAATATCAGAAGGCAACTGGATAGTGTGCTGATCAATGCAATACTAAAATGGAAATGACACAGAACAATACACAACTTAGCAAAATGGGGGAGAGTGGACTTTATAAACATGCTCGGTGAGTGAGTATCTGAAATGTCTCTGGCTTGTTAAAGGGGGGAAAAAAAAAAAATCTCTTTTGGGAAACAGGAGATGGAGTCTCTCGTAGGGAGAAGTATTTGGTAGAAATTCTTTATATATAGTATGTACTACTAGTTACCTTGGTCTGCAGGATGAAAAGACAAAAATACTTGAAAAGGAACATTTCTTCCACCAAGGAGAACGTTAAGGATGACAGCAGACTCCAGGGGTTTAAAGATGTTTTTGCTCAGAAAAGCAAACTGACAGTTTGAACTGAGCAAGAGAAAGGGGCATGAAAAGAAAGGTGAGAAATTCTGGCCTTGTTAAAAGATTCTGTCCTGTCTAGTGTGGAGCAGCTATGGAGTAGATTATACATGTAGAGAACAACATAGCCTCACCTACCCTACCTTAAGAGTGCTATAGTAACTCCATAAACACTCAGTAATGGTTCAATTCAAAGCTGTAAGAGACTTCAGTGATGTAGTTATTGGAAGACACAAAAACTTAGCATTCAGGGACTAATACTTCTGTATCTTGTTATATCTCAGAAGCTGTAATTTTGGTATTGAATTACGTAAGTTTTGCCAAAAGTAGCTTAATGCTAGAGTGGGAAAGAGGTAGGCAGGAAATTAGTTGATGGCAACTATTAACTGGAATGTGACTTCACATTAAACTAATCACGTTGGGGGTTGGCTCTGCAGCAGCTTGCTTTTGCACTAAGAAAATTCCTCTCTTATTCCTCAGGAATATAGTGTCAACTGTAAACCTGGCTTGTAAGCTAGATCTGAAGAACATAGCTCTGCGTGCCAGAAATGCAGAGTATAACCCAAAGGTAAATCTTAAGGATTCAAAGCTTTACCCTCGATTCCCTTTCTCAGTGCTGATGGATTCTAATATACAAATTCACCATGAGCTTTGTACTTTTTCTAATAGCACTGTATTGACCCACAGGGGGAAGTCATAAAAATCTGGAACTTGGGCCTGTTAAATGAAAGGAAATATAGGGGACCCCAAGGAGATTTTTTTTTTTTTCCTTGAATAAAGCCCTAGCAATGAGATGTTACTGAACTGTTTATGAAAAGAGATGACCTCTGTGGCCAGCTACCTCCAGCTGATATGGCTCGAGGAGCCCTCACTGGGGGGAGGAAAGATCTGCCCTGAATCTCTTGGCTGAGGAAAAAAGAACTACCGGAGTCAAAGTGGTGTTACATGATACTCTAACAATTGGCCTAGACTGTAAAATCTCGCTGGGAATAATGGGCTTTCTATAAGTGACTCCAGATTGCACAACAAAATGTAAGGGACAAGGCAATGGTCCTGTGACTGTAGTTTTAAGTCCTTTGGCCCTAGAGCAGTGGAAAATAACTTCAGGGTGGTAAATAAACACTTTTACAAAGTAAATGCATACTGTGTTCAGCTTTGAAAGTGACAATTCTTGAAAGAATGAACAGAAATATAGTACCAGCTAAATCCTGCAGCTAGACTGTGAGGTCTTCCTTCAAATTTGTAGAGGTTTGCTGCTGTCATCATGAGAATCAGGGAACCAAGAACAACAGCCCTCATCTTCAGTTCAGGAAAAATGGTCTGCACAGGAGCAAAAAGGTATTTTTCCTTCACTTTAAGTTCTGGGTCTTGCAGCTATGCCTATATTCTGATGAAAAATGACAGAAGACCTTGTTTAAATTATCTAGCAAAGGGCTGTCGTTATTGCAAGGAAAAAATGAAGCCCTGGTATTGAAAAATGTCTAGCTTTCTTCATGATGGCAGTTTAGTAATTACTGAACTGTGTGCTTCTGTCCCTGAATATAGATTGAGCTGAGCTGACATTAGCAGAGAAGCTGCTAAAATGCCCAGGAATTGTTAAGGGCTTATTTGCATTTCTCGCTGACTTTAAAGTGAGTTAGGACATAACTTGTGTCTGTCAAGTCTCTCTTCAGTGTCTGTGTTCACTAGTCAACACATCTGCCTCTAGAGAAAAATGGGAATTAGAGAAAAGCAAAGATTACTTCTGTACTTGGAAGCTTTTCTCAAGTTCATCAGCTGCCTTGGTTTTTATGTCCCTAAGCTGTCAATGAGATAATGCATTGACTTAGACCTCTTCTCCAAGCCCTACCACCACCCTAAACTAGCTAGATGATTGTACTGGTGTCTGCAGTCTACCTCTTAGATCAGCTCTGAGAAGGTGTTGTAAGGAACTGAGAACCTTCTGAAGAGGGGAACTACTGAGTGATGCCACGTGCTCCAGTGTGGTCAAACAGACCCCAGGAATGTGAATGGCAAAGTGCCTTACTCCTTTTAGCTCACTGAAGTGGTTCTGGGCATAGAGGCTTGCAATTTTGAACAGTCGCATCTTTTTCTGGAGCACAGATTAGCGTGGTGGTGGCTCTAAACTGACTTCCATCTTGAGAGCAAAAGAAAGCACTAATTGAAGCTGTTTTCCCCTTCTGCTCTGCCTTCAGTGAAGAGCAATCACGGCTCGCAGCCAGGAAGTACGCGCGTGTGGTGCAGAAGCTTGGGTTCCCTGCCAAGTTCCTGGACTTCAAGATACAGAATATGGTTGGGAGCTGTGATGTGAGGTTCCCCATCCGGCTGGAAGGCTTGGTTCTCACTCATCAGCAGTTCAGCAGGTATGTGGAAGTTGGTGTTACAACCCCATGCAACTTGGAGCAGTGTCTTTGTAAGCTGCAAACAGATGCAAATTTTGAGGCTGTACAAGCCTGGCAAGAGTCATAACTAACTGGATACTGAATATCAAGCATGTCTTTTTCCTCACCAAATGACATGCTTGCTGGTTCAGCAAGCATGAAGTGGCTGTCGATGCCATGTGTTACAATAAAGATAGTAAGGTTTATCTTCCAGTTGCCAGGATGACGTATGGTAGCTAGCAGTAAAGCTTCCAGGGCTTGAAACCATGACTGACACAATTCAGCAGTGAAGGGCTCTTCTAAATTGCCTCTCTGTTCACTGCTTTCTCCTTGCAGGGACACCATAAACACCAGCTTTAGAAACCTTGCAACTGAGAGCATACTAGACAAGTATTCAGTTACTTCTGGGGTAAACTGGATGCACGTTAAACCTGCTTAAGATGAAGGGATGAAGAACTGCAAGAAGCTCTTGGGTTCTTTGCTCAGTTGGTTAATGAAGATATTCTCTTTTCTAAGAGCTTTCTTTGACCGTGAATATTGTTGACACAATCTTCAGTGTTGCTGCATATCAGCAGTGTGCACTAGAGATTTTCACTCATCTGAGCAGTGTTGGTGTGATCACAATTTTACTACTCCCCTGTTATTGCCAAGTGCAGTATCAAATCTTAGTGGGTATTTTTCTTCACTGCAGACTATGTCAATAGGAAGATAACCAGTCTCGATTAAATATTTCACGTTTAATTGGAGCAGCTCTTAAGCTACTTGAATCTGGTCTATGCCCTTGCTCCATTGTGAGCCTTTAATACTAAGCAGGCCTCTTAACTCCTGTCAAACCAGGTGCCTGTCTGCAAGAATAAGGTTTCTAACCTTCAGGCATGAAGACAGACTGCAGTAGCAAAATACAGAACTGAAAATATAGCATGTTTCTGGGGTATCACTTTGGTTCTTTCTGTCTGGATGTCTATTAGCCATCAATTTAAAGTAAACCTGTAGGTGAGTGATAGGCGTGCTGTGCCTTCCCGATGGGCTTGCTCAGAACTAGTTACTGCCATCGCTGAGGAAAGGATGAAGATTTTGGCACTGACAAAATCAAAATTTAGTTGTGTCTTTATTAGCTCTGCATTTAATTTGGGGACTAAATATATATTAAAGATTCACTTGGCTGTCATCTCGCCTTAGTTGCACAAGATGCTTCCTGATAAGAGCTCTTTTCAGACTAAGAAGGATTTGAGCAGTTTGAAGATTACAATAATGGTTTCAATGCTGTGGAAAGTCACATTCAGAAGTCTTTAAAAGTAAGCATGAAGAACTCCTACCAGCTCCAGATGGGATTACCAGGTTTCTCTTGATGTTTAAAACCTGACCTGCCTTTCTCTGGGTAGCTAGCTACAATCTGTGGGTTTAATTACTCTATTGTTAGTATAATTAAAGAGCACTTTATGCATACAACACTGAAACAGTGTTGGCGTTTTACTAACCTTACCTGCTTGCTTTGAAACAGCTATGAACCTGAACTATTTCCTGGACTAATTTATAGGATGGTCAAACCAAGGATCGTGCTGCTTATCTTTGTGTCTGGAAAAGTTGTACTGACTGGTGAGCGGTCTCCCTCTGTATATCTTTAATCAAGTGCTACCACATCTTCTGAGAAAGTGTTTAAATTGAACATTAGCTAAACTAATGTCTTGCCACAGTAAAGCCACTCGGCGATCTTCTTAATGTCTACTGCTGCTTATCTGTGTTTTCTGCAGATAAAAATATCAGTATTGTTGCACTAGAATATCAGATTGCTTCATATAGCAGTTCAGATTTCCATGTCATTAACCTTGAGTATCTTTATCCAAAGCATAATGCCCTGTGTCAATGTACAGAATCCTGAGAAGATGTTGACATGCTAGTAACTACTCAGTCGATTAAATACGAAAATCACAATAAGCAATTTAAAATTGCTTGGACGGGAAGCAGACTTCTTAAAACACTTCACTGACTACATTTAGTAGGCATTATTAGAGGAAAGGGTGGAGATGTAAGAACTTGTTCCAGACTGTTTGGCAAAACTCTCATGAAGCAAAAGCCTTGCTGAGTAAGTGCGCTCAGCAGATAGCTGTGCCTCAGATCCCATGTCAAAAAAGTTGAATTTGTGAGTACATGTTCCTAACACATTCTTTTGTAAAGCTCGTGAAAATACTTTTATTCAGATGTACTGAAAGGTAAATGGTACTTGTTCCCAGAGGACCCAATTGCTGTATGTATATTCACAACACAGCTTTGAGGTATGTGAAAGACAAGAGAAGTGTCTGCCTTAAAGATTCCCACAATCATAAACCATGAATGAGCCCAGCTAACTGAAGAATGGGGCACGGAGTACAATGCCTTCCCCTCCAGTGTCCCCCCCGCCTTCTTCTTAGGTCCAGTAAAATCATACTGGCCAGTTCCATGCCACTGATACTTGCATTTTGGGGTTGTCTAATTGCAACACCCAGTGTGCAGCAGGCCCAGCACTGGGCCCAACTAGAATGACAAAACTGAATTTGCTGAGCTGTGAAGTTTTCTTCCTTATCAAGAAAGTAACTTGAAAGTAACTTTATTTTTGAAAGTAAAAGTTGTAGTAACGCAGATGAATTAGTCATGTCCAAGTGTGTTCTGAGGGAAAGATTTGCACATTCATCCTGAGTGGCACTTAATCCAACTGCTAGTTCATTTAAATGCAGTTTTCTTGTAGCTAAGGCTTGTTGCACTAGTGTGGTAGAGTCGTGTCACTGCCAGGGAATGTTCCTGCCTACTGCACTACAGTCAGGCTACAGGCCTCGGTACTAAAGATTTGCTTGCAGTAAGATGGAAAAGGCTGGCTTTGAAATTGCAGGTGCCCTAACAAAGCTTGAAAATAGAAAAGCTGCTCAGAACTAGAGGATGGGAGTTCTTAAACTGTGGATCAACTTCCAGTATTGGAATAAATGTCCTTCACTTGTTTCTATCTTTCTACTTACCAACAGGCAGAGCTGTTACTCTTAAGCAGATAAAGCCATAGTACTTCCAGTTGCCTTTTTTTTTTTTCCAAAGTCAATGTTTTGCACCTGTCAGGAGTAGCCAACTCCTGTTTTGGTTCTATAGATTAAACAAAACTAGTCTTAAAGCAAAACAAGCTAGAAATTATTCTTTGAGGAGGCAGAAGTATGAAAGAAAATCTAACTTAAACTAATAAGTTGCTTTTAAACTCGTGTTTCTTCATGGTTTTTAATATTATTAGGTTTTAATTGCACTCAGTTATTCTCAGTAATCTGTTAAGAATTAACTTGTTTTTTCCTAAATGTCTTTCTAGGAGCAAAAGAACGTTCCGAAATCTATGAGGCATTTGAGAACATCTACCCCATTCTAAAAGGTTTCAAGAAAGCATCATAACATGGCCCATAAAGCAACTAATAATAATAATACATGGGTTTGTACTACTATGCGTGGGACAGAAGCAAGGGTGTTCCTGGACACAGTTGTACAATTGTGGATTAATAAGCAAATGATGCTATTCTGAATGCTGTAAGTGCTGATGCCTTTCTATAGTTTGTGAGATGCTTTTTTGCTTTCAGATTAGCTGTCTGTAACCCACTTGAGTTCTGACACCTTCTGTCAAGCTGAAAAATTTGCCAAACAAATGTACTTTTAATATAATGTATATTAAGGTGGCACTTAAAAGTATTTTGTAATAGAAACCCTGTGTCTTTTCCCCTGTTGAACAGGTGAATCAACACTGCACTTCAAACTAGCTTTATGAAAAACCTCAGCTTTAAGTGTACTGAAACCTAGCTCCTGAAATGTTGTATTTTCATGTTTAAACTCAATACAAGATAGCTGACAAAATCCAGCATAGTTGTTTTCAGTGTTTTGAGGACACATACCAAATCCCTCTGATCCTACTGGTTGCATTAACTCTTGTGTGTAGTGATGCTGGTACTCCTTATACAGAGAAGACATTCAAGGCCCCTGACAGTGCTGGAACATAGCTAGAGTCTGTGGGTGGAGGGGTTATGACACAAATTAAGACTTTAACAAAATGGTACCCACTTGTATTAATGAAGTCCCCTCAGATGATGAGAGTTTGTTGCTTGGCCCAGACAAAAACATGCTGGTTAGGAACTGTCTTTAAAATGGACTTGAGAATAGAGTGGGGTTCTTGTACTTTGTGTTATCTCCAAGTGAACGCAAGGCTTCCTTTGCAAAAGGTGTCATGCGCAGACTGGTGACGTGACTAGGAGCAGTGTGAAGATTATCCCCTTGGCTGTTCTGGTACCTCCTGTGATTCCCTAGAAGCAAGAATTTTTTCCAGAACTGGGCTTTGGAGCTCCTGGGGTTTGTCTTGTGTCCTCCCCTTGCTTCCTGCTGAAGACAGAACAGATCTGTCAGGAAGCTCCCGGCGCCACTAGAGGTTGCTGTTAGATGACTTAAGTGTAACCCAGGCCAACAGCTAATCTCTGTCCTTGCTGGAAATACCCACTATGGGCAATGGCTTAATACAGAACAGGGTGTCAGTCTTGCTGGGCTTGGTTTTGCTGTCACAGGTTTATTTCTGATCCGGTGAGGATGTGATTTTTCACTTCTGTGTCTGTAATATGTCTCTCAAGTGCTTTTATAACTGTGTCTCTGCTCCTCTGGAAAAAAAGTTTGAAAAACTTTAATGCACTTCCTTATGATAAACTGGTTTTAACTATGTTATCAGTTTCTTTGTCACAGTCAAACGGTGGATTTCCACACTCAAATCTACTCCAAACAGAGGCTTACTTTTCTGTTTGTTTTCTAACGCTGTGGACTTTCCACAGCTATGGGCTGGACTTTTATTTGCACTGTAGCTGTAATTGCTGATAAGCTTGAATTACAATAATCTTTTGCAAGTGAAAAACAACCTGCTCGTATTGGGATGCTGGAAAAAAATTATCTAAGATCAGCCCTCTTCAAGAAATTGCATTTTAATTAAGAGCTTGGCACATAATGTCACCAGTAAAGTTAATGCTATTTAAAAGTATGGATAAAGCCTTAAAGATAAGAAATAGGCTCTGTGCGTTTTCACCGAGATACTGGTTAAGTTAAAGCTTGCTATGGTAACTCTTGTCTTAAAAACAACTGTTGTGGTTTTACCTATGTAGTGCCATTCATGCAAGTGTTTTGTAGCACTTAAGTACACTAGGAAAGGAAAGCAATGTAGGCTGGAATTATCTTTTCTGAACTGGAAGGTGTTTTCGGGTGGGGTTTTTTTTGTTGGGTTTTTTTTGGAAGGAGGATATTACTTTAAGTTGTTCTGGCTTGTGTGGTCCCAAATTGCCTGGCGTTTCCTTCTATATTGTGACACAAAGACCCTGCTTCTACATACTAGTCAATGATACCCAACTCCTGATTCTGGCTCCCACCTTGAGGCTGGGGGGAGGAAACCCATTAGTCTGTCATTCTTCGGGTTGTGTATCAATATTTGCCACATATACAATTTTTTTTTGTGATGTTATTGTAAATACAGGGAGTGGCCTTGTTACAGTAGCCCACGCAGCAGTGTTACTGACTGGCTGTGGTGCAGATGGCCCCCTCGGGACTGTGAGGAGCAGAACTGCCCTTGAGGCCCCACCACTGCCCTGCTACAGGTCCCGGTCTCCTACACGGGGAACCCCAGCGCTGCCTCTCCTGGGTTCCAGGCCAGCAGTGCCTGTGTGAGGCCCCTGAACACCCAGCAGAATGCAACCCCGCTCCTCCTTGCAGTAAGCAGGACGGCAGAGGGGATGCTGGCTGCGTATTTTTTAGCTTCAGCTTTTGAAAAGGAAAAAAAAATATATATATATATAATAATTGCACAATTTCCTTACCAAGCGCAGAGGAGCTGTGCTGTCTGACCTGCCCGCTGTGGGGCTCGCCCCCCACAACCCCGCTCTGGGTGCAGGGGAAGGGGAAACCTCCTTCCTGCCGCAGGTAGCCAGACTAGGAGGCTGAGAGGAAGAATTTATTTTATTTATTTTTAAAGCCGTGCTTGTCATTGCCCCTGCACCAGGTTGGAGGGGGGGGGGGGGGGGGGGGGGGGATCCCCTCTCCCTCAGGGCTGGGCGGGAAGCTGCCCCCCCTCCTCCTTCCCACAATGCCCCTGCCCGAAAACAAAGTCCCACGTGACCGGCGGCGCGGGGAGCCCATCATGGCGTCTCCCAGCGGCTGCCGGCCGCAGGGCGCCGGGGCCGGGGCCGGGGCCGGGCCGGGGGCTCTGCGGGGCACCGAAGAGGACGCCGAAGGGCTGTACGTGGCGGTGGAGCGGTGCCCGCTTTGTAACACCACCCGCCGCCGCCTCACCTGCGCCAAGTGCGTCCGGAGCGGCGACTTCGTCTTCTTCGACGGTCGCGACTCCGAAAGGTACCGGTGGCCCTGAGGGGACGGGGGCGGCGGGGAGCGGGACACCCTCTCGCTTTCCCGGCGCCGAGAGTGGCGGGGGGGGGGGGGGGGGGGCCGCACTGCCCCGCCCCGCCTCGCCCGCCGCTGGGCAGCCCCTCCCCCGCCCCCCTTAGGGCCGGGGGGAAGGTTTTGTGTTTGGTTTTTTTGGGGGGGGGGAGGGAGGGAGTGGGTTGTGGTCGCTGCCCCGGCGTGGGGAGCAGTAAACGGGGCGTGGGGTGGCGGAATGGGGGAACGGTCTTGCTGCTGGTGGGGGGCTGCCCCGCGCTGGCAGAGCAGCACCCGCAGCGCGTTGCCTATAATAATAATTAATAATAATGTAGTATTCCGCCTTTCACTTAGTCAGGTGCAGCTGTCAGCAGGCATGCCCGTGTTGATGTGGCCAACAGAAGCTCCAGGCAGTTCAGGGTAAAGAGAGAGCTGTGCGGTAGGATATTTGAAATGTGTATCTGTTTTTCAGCAGCACACGTTAAAGGGGTAGTCTGCTAAATTGTTAAACAAAATCAGGAAGGTGTGCAAGAAAATGGCACCTTTTTAAGTTTTTTTTTCTGTCTATATAACTAATCCTAATTGGGGGCCCCCTTTTAGAATTACAGAAATACTCCACTGGAGTTAATCGCGCACCTTCCTGCTCCTTTTTGCAAAGCGTTGGCTCTACGGGAGGGCAGCTGAATGAGTGTTACATCAATAAACAAATATTCTCATTATATGATTCAGAGGCAGATCACCCCTCCTTAGCTGTCGCTCGCAGCATGTCCATCCCTGATTCTTAAAAAGTCTGCCCAGCGCCGTCTCCGGAATAGCTCTGATTTTTTTGGCTGACACCATGTTCTTGGTGCTTCATTTGTAGCTTTGTTAGCAGCTGTTGAGAGTGATTTCTTGAACTATTTTGGGAAGGTGGTAAGCAGCGTGTGGTGCGGTAGGGTCCTCGCACCAAAGGCTCTTTGCATCCTTCTGCCAAACACAAGAACAGCCAAGGGGACAGCGGCGTCTTTCTTCCGTTGACCTTGGTGGGAGTGGGCACGGGGTGTCAGCCGGCGTGAATCAGCTTGCAAAACTGAGACCTCAGTCTGCCACCAGCTGGGTTTTGGTTGGGATGTTTTTTTTTCACATTAAAAACTGTGTCCTAGAACCACAAACTGCATTTAGTCTTTCTAAAATAGGCGGAAAACTCGCGTTTGTGTGAGACTGCTTGGGGTTATCTGCAGCTTCCATGAAAATATTGGATTTGGAGTTTGGAACATAAATTAAGCATTTTTTTCCTCCCCCTTTTGTAGCCTTAAGATTTTCATTACACTCTAGGCTTAATTATAGAAATTCAACTGTAGTCTTTGTTACAGTAGAACCACTGTTGTTCTGTATTAACCAAGGCTTAAGAAGTTTCTCTACCCATCAGAGAAATGAAACCATAAAGAAGCAGCCTTTGCCAAAGTATCAAAAGCAACAGTTTGTTGGAAAAAAACCTTCTTTACCTTCCTCATATCTTCTCATGTGAGACAAGATCAGCTTTTCTGTCTGACAGTTTTCACTGCATCTTCCCAAATGCTTTAACTGTCCCATTCCTCTGTGGCTAGAAAATGTTATGTATATTTATGGAATTTCTTAACTGCAGGAAGTAAGTTGGTTTGGTTTGGTTTTTTTTTTTTGTCTTTCCCCCTCCCACTCCCCCCTCTGTCTGGACATCATGTGGATCCCCATCTGTGGGGATCACTGCTGTTCTATTCTCCTAGAGCCTCCCTATAAGCTCGATTTCCCCAGGCTTTGTTTCTCCTGCTGCTTAATACCTTCCCAAGCAGTAGTGCGATTCATTGAAAACAGCAACTTCATATTAATGAATTAAAGGAACAACGTAACACATAGGAATAACACAACATGAACAGCATAAGCATGCTCCATTGAAGCAGGAACGCTCAGTGTAGGGACAAAGCTCTGTAAAGCTTGTCTTTCTTCTTGTTCTTTAGAAGATAATGGAATTATTTATTTTTAAAACTGTGCTTGAAATATTTTGTCTGCATTCTACAATTAATACTTGGAATGACTGATATAAAAGTGAGGAAGAGCGTGTCGCTTCAGAGGTCAGGTTTTTTCCTCTTTGTAGGCTGTGAGCAGGTGTCTATGAATTTCCTGTGATGTGAGCACAGAGAGAGGGAGCGACTTTTTAAACAGTGACCACACACCAGGGCAAAGTCATGCAGGGACAGGTGCAGTTAACTGGCTGGATTTCAGGTCGTGTTTACTGTCATAATTATTTATTTGTTTGTTTTATGCCTTCTAGTAGTACCTGGGTTAATTTTAGATCAGTGTTACAGCCGGTGCTGGAGGAGGCTGACAGGGTCATGACAAGGTTTTTTCTGTGTGTCTGGCTTATAAGCATCGTGTGAGAAATTCAGAATGTAGAAGTGTATGGGGTCACTCGGGCCTCCCATTTGTCTTCTTGAAGTGTTACAGATTGGGGAAAAGGATTGTTGTCTCATGTGAAAAGTGAAAAAAGCGAGTATTACCCCTTGTTATCCAGTGGTGGTTTATTTTCAGAATTTTCTTGTGTTTTTTCCTTATGAGAAGAGATTTTATTTCATGTTCAAATAGTAAGAATTATTGCAGATTTCTTTTCATTGGACTGTTTTGTGTGCTAATTTTTGTAGAAGCTACAGTAAAATTGTTCCTATGTCTGACAAAAATCACACCCTGTGTCTGTGAGGGGGAGAGATTGAGGAGCTGTTAAGATTCATTATTGAAGTACACCTACAATTAAGGATGAGTTGTCCGGAAGTCCTCCAGTAAAATAATCGCTGACATTCTTCTTTTCATTAGTAATGTGTTGTATATTCAAAAGCTAAGCCGGCATCTTGATGCTGGTTTCAGCTCAGGGACTCTTCTTGCTGCCAGGAGTTTATTCCAGCCTGTCATATACATAAATTCTCAGGGTGTATTTTCCAAGGGTACTGAATTGCTTTGCTTTCTGTGTCTGCAGATGGCAAAAGCCAAAGACAATATAATTGTGATGTCTAAGCCTGTCTGACTTCTCTAAGATGTGGGTTATGATTAGGAATAGTGACTTTTTGCAGCAAGGGAGTTTTATTCTTGTGAATAGGTACAGTAATGGATGTATCTACTGCAGTCCTCAACTCCTTCAGCATTAATCAATTCCTATAGATTAGGAAGTCCTCCCTTCTAGTTGCTTCTCTCTAATTATGACCATGTGGAAATAAGCCAGGTAACTGTAGAAAATCTCAGCTTAATGTAATAAGACTTGAGGAAAGAGAAACATTTAAC
Source organism: Tyto alba (assembly GCF_018691265.1). NCBI lineage: Eukaryota > Metazoa > Chordata > Aves > Strigiformes > Tytonidae > Tyto > Tyto alba. The sequence goes on along the minus strand of NW_024881303.1, from coordinate 4,977,870 downwards.
GGATAATTTGAGATGTTGAGCTCTCTCCTTCTCTCAGTTTACATTTTATGGGAGTTCCTGTTCATCCAAAGCTTTGTTTCTTTGCCAAATTGAAAGGCTGTAGATATATATAGAAAAATTAGTTACACGATGCAATGCAATTAAAATTAGGGCTATATAAAGAAATGGAAATGTTTGCTTAAGAGAAACCTGCTAAAGAAGTTTGTAGGAGCTGTTTGACATAGTTGCTGAAGTGCGTGGTGAGCTGTAATTTTTGCAGCCTTTCACAAATATTTCTATCTTCCCTCCCCAGTAAGAACTTAATTTAGTCCCAGATTCTTGACAGATCATTCAACTTTTTGCTGATGTGATGGATGTCATTTGGATAATTACGTTTAGTCAGACTCCATGCCCATTAATCCAGCTTTGAAAACAAGAATTGCCAAATTACCCCAGCTCTCTTTCCCTGTGTGACTGCCGAGTGCTGTGTTTCTGGGCCAAGTTATTTTTGGTTGGAGCCAAAGGTCAGGGGTACAGTAGGTGTGCATTTCTCTCTGGTAAACAGGAGTCTTAGTACAGTGCACTTTTGTAATTTCCATGATGACTGGTGGTGTGAGGACACACAGGAAGAGTGAAGGCGCTGGGCTGAGCAGCCGGGCTCCAGTTGCGCCACATTCCTCCGGCTCACGCGTGGCCTCTGGCTTTTATGCCGAGCACCCGCATTTGATTTTGGTCTGTTTTGGAAGGAAAACAGATATTTTTGGTTGACTACGAAGGCAGGAGTCAGAGTTGTGTTGTTGTTTTCATGCTCATGTCATGTAGAAGGATGATTACACACTTTCTGAACCCAAAGTTAGTCACCAAGCTTCCAGATTTCATTGCTTCAAGGAAAAAAACATTTTACAGTTTTACCTGAAATCAAGCCCACGGAGTTGAGCAGAGAGGGAGGCCCAAGATGCCATCCTGTCAAGGACTACTGTATAATTTGTTCTAAATAAAGCTCAGATATCCCTGAAATAAAGGACTTGGTGGGTTGTTGGTAAAATGTTAGACCTCTGTTAGGATGAAATTGTCTATTCTGCATGTTGCAGAGGGAGATATAATGAGTTGTTTTTCTGTACCTGGACTTAACCAAAGACACACTTTTGAGGTGTGGATCAGGACAGTGCTGGTTAACATCACAAACACAAAGGAAAGCTGGGAAGCCATATGCTGGCACAAGACAAACCAGATTTGCTATTTTTTTACGTTGTCTAAATCTCTTGGCTGTCTCCCTTGCTGTTTGCTCTTACTGTTAGCTTTGTCACTTCATGCTTCATTGTAATTTCTCAGTATGCATCGTTCATGTTTTCTTTAAACGTATATCACAACACATGGTGGAACCTGGAGGGGAGCAGAATGCAGCTGCTGTGTATTCCAAGGGTGAAAACACAGAATGATGAATCCTTAAAATATTCCCTCTGACCAGGTCCTTGTAGTTCCTATACCTCAGACATCAGTGGAGCTTAACTCAAGCAGATATTTGGGTCATGGGCATGTGATGGCTACAAGTACCTAGTAGAAATAAGAAGACAATACAACTTCTTCCTGTTACTAATAGAAGAAAGATTTGGATGTCATGTAAAAATCTTGAGTGTGTTGTCCCATTTGGACCCATTAATGAATAAAGTGTGAGACACTTTCACATTAGAAGGGAGAAAATGCGGTGCACGGTGTGTGAAAACCTGCATTTCCCACTATCAGGGCAGACTCAGCTAATACCATCACAGCTTGTGAAATAACGCAGTTTGGACTCACTACAGTCTCTGAGAGGGTACTGTTAATTTCTCCAGTGACTAAAGGTTTTTAGAGTACTACATGTTTTTCTTAATACACAAAATATTGGTATTGCTAAGCTATACATCTTCTAGAAATAGCAAGTAATTTGCTTACAAGTTCAATAGTATGATGTTTCCTCAGCTTAGAGGTTCTGCTGCAATTCCTGTGAGACACATGCTCTAGAGTTCTGCAAGAGTTTTATACCTCTAGCCATTGCTTCCCAAGATTAAGACAGATAGTTGAGATTAGGGACTCCCACAGGCTTCAGTCTTTTGATCTTTTCAGACAATTTACAATGCCATATTGTGCAAAATATCAATAAAAACACTTGATCTCTTCCAGGTTTTCAGACAAGAAAGAAAGGCTGATGCATCTTAAAACCAAACAGAGAGAATTCCAGAAACAGTAAGTTGTAATTATTAAATGAAAATAAACCATAGGAACTTTCAGAAAAACAAAACAGTCTCTCTAATGCATTGTTGCTGGAGACAGACATACTCCAGATAGTCATAAAACTTTTAATCATGTTTTTTCCTCTAGTGTTTTGAAGGCCATGGAAGGGAAGGAGATAACTGATCAGCTGGTGAGTTGTTTAAAGTGTCCCACAGTTTTTAAACTTCCTGAATTCCTAGATCTCATAGTTTAAAGTTACAGTATACCTTGAGGGCATTGTGTTGCGCTCTCAAAAAGCATTTTGTAAGCAAAACTGAAATTGGCTCTGCAAGCAGAGTGCTTCAAACCATCAATACTTTTAATTTCTTACTAGATATTTGTTCAATAACTTATTATACTGATTGACTTTATACTAAGCATTTGGTTTGTAGCATTCTTCTGTGCACAAAGCAGTATATGAAATATTTACTTGTTCGTCTGATCCAATTAAGAACATCCTGCTACTTTTGCACTAAAGCTGCTGGCTTTGTTGTTAATCATTAGTCAGTGTGTTTGAAGTCGTTTGTGCCCTAGAGTTGCTGAATGTTCTTTTTCAGAGATGGAAAATAATGTCTTGCAAGATGAGGATTGAGCAGCTGAAACAGACCATTTGCAAAGAAAATGATGAAATGACAAGATGTGAGTAATGCCTGTGCTTTTGTGATGTGGAAAACTCTGTGCCTTAGAGTGAAAAATCAGTTGATGTGAATTTCAATGTTAGCTTTTTTAAAATGGTGAATTTCCGAACTGTCGCTTCTTAAATCAACTTGAAGGCAAATCGGTGAGTGAATTTTAGCCCTTTTATGCTTGAGTTTTAATTAGCAAACAGTAGACATTATTCAGCTGGATGGGGAACATTTTGCAACAGCTTTAAAAGTAAGTGCTTAGCAGCCTATGACTTTGGCTTCGTCCCTAGAGATGGCTTTATTCAGTGTAGTGTTTCTGATCACTTCCACTTGATAGAGAGGAGCAAAGGACTTTGCAGCTGTTACAAATTTCACGTAACTGATGGATTTTAACCCACACCTGTCTAGAAATCCTAAAACCCTGCTTGAGCAAGAGTCACTGAAATGTGGCATAGGCTGGTGAGTTGCTACCATTCAGCAGCTTCAGTTTTGAAACTCATTAAATTTTTTTACACATGAGATTTGTAGGGTCATTTTTCAGAAGAGAATATGCAGCACTCCTTACAACCTACATGCAGAGGAAAGGTAGGAACCATATTCAGAAGCATATTGATTGAATCAGGAACATTTTTATGACTTGAAATTCAGGAGGAGCTATACAGCGAGTGGAAGCAGAGGCATATATGGGAGAGCAGTCAAAGGAATAGCACAAGCCTGTGGTGATAACATCAAAAAGGCTGAGATGCTAAATGATTTTCAGTTAATAAAAGGAGGATGGATAGTAACAATAAGAAATGTATATTAAGGAAAAGATGGAGTAGGCAAGTCTGCTAGTTAACAGAAAATAGAGCAAATAGCAGTGCAGAGAAGTCTGAAGCATTCAGCGCCGCCTTTGCTTCATCTTCTCACAAAGAAAATGTGATCAGCTGCTTAGCCAGATTAAATTTTACAACATGAGGACTGCAGGCTAAGGAAAGAAAAGAGCCAGCTAAATATTATTTTGATTATGTCAGCACAAGGCCTTATGAGATTCACCTTAGGGAACTGAAGGAACAAGCTGAAGTAGTCTGTGGAGCACTTGAGAACACATGAGGGAGAGAGGATGTCCCAGGAAACAGAGTGAAAACAGTATCTGTTTTCAAAGGCTGGAGGAAGGCAGAACCTTAAACTGATGACACAGTCATCCTATTATAATCCTCTGGCCACTTTGCAGGTAGCTAGAAGATAAGGTAATTAAAAATAGTCATCACTGTTAAGAATAGGCCATGTCAAATCAACCCCTTGTCTGGGGGTCAAGCGGAGCATGAAGCAGAAGATGCAACATGCCTTGCCTTTGGGCGCTACCCCAGACTGTCTCATGAGCAAGCAAAGATGTTTGCTCTGGGAGTAATCGCTGTGAGGTTGACACGAAAGGCTAGAAAGGCTGCAGTCAAAGAGTGGTGATACTTGTCAAACCGAGGAGGTGAGACAGGTGGAGCTCAGCAGGAGCCGGTTCCTGGCCCAGTTTTGTTCAATATTTTCCATAATCGCTTACATGGTAGAATAGGAAGGTGGAATGGAGGAAGCCAAGGGGGATGATGATATGACTTCTGTGGAGAAAAGGATCAAATTCAAAGTCATGCAGGTAAACTGACAATATAATCTGAAAAGGACAAAGTCAAGTGCATATTGTTTAGGAAAGAGATACATAAAAACCAAAGGTGGTGAGATTTGACAGGACAGGATCTGGAGAATTGCAAATTAAATAAAATTATCCACCTTATTCTGCTCCAGAAAGGTTCAGACCTCACTCCAGGTTATACCAACGTAAGTGTTGTATTTAAGATGGAAGGAATTGTCCCGCTATGCCCAGCATTGATGTTGCCTCAGTGGAAGTCTGGTGTCCAATTTGAGCAATTTAAGAAAGATACAAATCAAATGGAGAAAGTCTGGAAGAGAATATTAGGAATTAAACACAAGGAATGGCTAGAAAATTGATGTTCAGTTTGGTTTAGAGAAGAGGAAGGTGAAGAAAAGCAAGCTTTTCCATAGGCAGGATTATTATGAAGGAGATAATTCATTTTTTCTTTAGCCTATGGAGAAAGGAGAAGAGGAAGTCAACATTACTCTGAGGAACTTAGTCACCTGTTCTCAAAATGCAGCTCTTAAGGTGGCAAAATGCTAGGACCAATTGGGGAATGGAATTCCTCCACTTATCTACTATTCTGCAAAGTGTATTACCTGCAGCTTTTGCAACTTCTCTGATTCACAGTGAACTTGATTAGATTTCACCCATGAACTGGCCTAACTATTGCCCAGCTGACCTGTCGTTAGCTCAATTACCCCAAAATTGCTCTTGCAGATAGACCCAGAATGAACTCTTGCCCTGGGTAGCCAGTAGATCAGGAACCCAACTTGGTTTACTCTTGGACCATAATAGAAAATGTAGAAGGTTGTTTCTCTTCTGCATATGGCATAGTTTAGTTTTCTGAAAGAACAATTTCTTAAACATCAGGCTTCTGCTTTTGCAGTTGACTAGGTACCTCAATAATGGGTGCTGCTTAAAATAAGGTTTTAAAATATGTGTGTTTACCTTATGTCTGTGGAGAACAGTTCAAGGAGACAGTCTTGCAAATATCTAGCATAGCTCTGTGTTGGGCAGAGATCGGTGTGCCTGTGCTTGTATTTATCAGGCAATGTGGGATATAGTGGTGTCCTGAAATACTTCTGGGAACAAATTTTAATCACCTCATAAACTGGGTCATAAAGCAGAGGTGCTATGCCAGAAAAAGGACAGTTGTTTCCACACTGAGACTGCTAATGAGGAAACGTGTGTACAGTGTTGTGTTCTCGCCTGCTTCTTAAATAATTGCTGTTGGACCTTCAGAAAAGGGAGTTCATTTCATGAAAAAGTAGCTTTTAAAGTACAACAGAAATGTGAAAATTGAACAGATGGACATTTTATTCCTCCTCTGTCTCTTACTCTTTATGCATAGGGAGAGTTTGGGAGTATGAATGCAAGCATTAATTGATTTTTCTGTTGATGTTACAGGAATGCTTAAAGGAAACTGAATTACTAGCTGACACGTAGGGATTCTTGGTATTGCTCAGAGAAAAGTCGATTTTTCTATGGTTCCTCTAACAGGGGGTCACTTGTTTTATAAACCTGAGGATTATTAGTTCTTATCTGCACGGGGAAACGTCTCACCTTCTTTAATCTGGGACTTTGCACCTCCCATGCATCAGACCTTCCCTCCTACCAAACACATCGTGGATCGTGACACGTCAGTTAGAGGACTAGAACGAATTCCCAACGTTCAGAGAAAGCATGCTCAGTGTCTGTGGGGACAGGCACGCTGGGGGGTACCAGCAGTCCTGGCCTCCCACCCTGACAGAGCAGGGACCAGCCGGAGGTCTGTGCGGTTCCAGCTCTGCAGGTGCAAACCAGGACTAGCCGGAGGGTTTTGTGTGTTCGCTGAGCGTGGCTGGCGCAGACCCGCGGGGTGGGAGTCGGTCTGGGATCCCGTTCTTTGCATGTGGCCTTGAATTTTTGTGCTCCCCTATTGGGAAGACTGGCGATCTGAATGTGGTGTTTGAGGTGGGTATAGCTGCTTAGAGGTTTTGCTGGTTATAGTAGTATGTAATTCTGGGTAGCAGATGCCACAGAGCATTCTTACTGTAGCTCCGGTCTCATCTGTGCCTTGCAATCAAAATATATCAGTAAAACGATGTCAGGGCTTAGTGCTTCCCTTCTGTGCAAGGGACAGTTATCCCACTTCTTGATTACAGGAGAGCGATGCCGTGCTGTAAGAGCACTTGACTGACACTGTTTCTTTTCAGCCATAAAAATGGGAAGGGAGTGACTAGTAGATGGGGGCTCTCATTCAAACCAGGGTACATTAAGAGTTCGAGACACGGGTTTGGAGAGTGTGTATAAGAAATGTTTTCCTATGCTTTTGAAAGACAGAGGTGGCTAACTCACCATCTTTAGCACCATCTGTTTGTAGAAGCATTACTGCAGTCAATTATTTCATAGGAGAGTCAGCAGATGCTCTTGAAGGATATTTTTTCCGAGCCTCAGTGTGCCTGACACATATAGTAAATTCAGGCAGTTGCAGCACTTCAGTACACAAGCACATTCTTCATTTTGTGACTGGAAAGGGAGATGGGCAGTGTTCCCTCGTGGTAACTGAGAAGGCTGCACCATTGTGATCCAAGTGCTCTAAGAGCACATACGTGAGCGCAAAGCCCAAGTAACACACACTAATAGCAGCAGTGGTGCCAGAAGTGGTGAAGGAAGATGTTATCTGCACTTGATTTTGGCTGCAAGCAATGCATGTCTTTTTGGCCAGCACCATGCAAACGTGTACAGTCAAGCTATTTCTGTCATGATGATTACCTCAGAAGTTTAATTAAACTGTGAAATCTTGGCTTTTCAGCTCCAAACCCAAAAATAGCTGAGTAAAAGATAGGGGAAAATTAATCCCAATTTCAGTCTCTTCAGAGATCTTCAGAAAAGATTAAAAAGTTGTATCACTTAGCAGCTGGAAAAATGTTAATAGTTTAGCAGGGTTTTCTGTTTTAAGGGGCTATAGATCTTGTTTTCTATAGATATTAATAATGGTTTTCTCAGGCTCACTACAAGTACCTCACAGCTCCTTTCCCAAGGCTAACATCTGCTGCTTTCACAGATGCCGAGGGGCTTCTGAGAATTAAAGAGGAGAACCAGAAGCATTATCGCAGGGCTCAGCGGCATCAGGAGAAGAAAGAGAAGATCCAGAGGCATAACCGCAAGCTGGGAGACTTGGTGGAGAAAAAAACCTATGACTTGAAAACCCAGTATGAGCATCTGGCAAATCTTCGTCGGACGCATATCCTGGAGCTAACATCAGTCATATTTCCCATTGAAGAAGTAAAGACAAGCATGAGGTACAGGAGGCTTATTCTTTTGGACTCGTTTTGCTTAGCTTTAGACACCCAGAAGTGAGTCATGTAAGTCTGAGCTAGACGCTCTGACTCCCTTAGCATCTGTGGGAAGGAGGAGGTGTTTGCCAAAGGCAAAGCATCTGACCCAAAGATAGAGATCCAGAAGAGAAGAATCGGGAGGCGCTAGCATCTCCCCACTAAGAGACCTGAGGTGTGTTTCCAAAGTTAAACTTCTTAAAATAGATAATTAAAAATCCCAGAACAGAGGAAAGTAGTTTTGGGAATAAGGAGTTCTGCAGGAGTGTTTCTGCAAGCGTGTTGCTCTCTGTGAAATCTGGCTAAGTGCCTGCCGAGCGCATCTCTGATTTATATTTTTAAAACTTCTTTAAAAACACTCTGTTCCTTTTTGGGTGTTACAGAGATCCTGCAGATGTGTCTTCTGAGAGTGACAATGCTATGACCTCTAGCACTGTGAGCAAGCTCGCGGAAGCCAGGAGAACCACGTATCTCTCTGGGAGATGGGTGTGTGATGATCATAACGGGGACACCAGCATCAGCATCACAGGGCCTTGGATAACCCTTCCTAATAACGGAGACTATTCGGCGTATTACAACTGGGTGGAAGAGAAGAAGACTACACAAGGACCAGGTAAGGAGCAAGGTCTGAGTAGGCATCTGGGACACTCCAGAAGCTGTAGAACTGGCAGCCTTGGATGCCAACAGAAGGCACTGAAGAGCAGTAGCCCGGCCTGTCTGTTCTCACCCAGGCAAACCAGAGTCAGAAATAAATACCGGTATCGGGATTAGTCCACTGAAATCCTCTTTTGCAGGAAATGCTCACTGAGACCCAGTGCAATGTAACAGAGAGGTAAAGTTAATTATTCACAGTTTTGACATGGTTCACATGCCATCGTTTTAAGAGGAATTCCAAGAATTACTATTTTCTACCAACTTCTGACAGATTTCACTGTACGTGATTGCTGGATTCAGGCTGTTCTCAATACTGAGAAATGACATTTTCCAGAGTAGACTTCAGGAACACATTAACACACCCACCGAGGCTTCATTTAAAATGAGACTTTCATGATGTTTGCATTTCTTTCAGATATGGAACATAATAACCCTGCTTATACCATCAGTGCTGCATTGTGCTATGCAACCCAGCTTGTTAACACTTTGTCTCTCATACTTGATGTAAACCTGCCCAAGAAGCTCTGCAACAGGCAAGTAAATGCAAGCCTCTGAGGAGGTGAATCAGTGACCAATTTTGACTGATCGTAATTCAGTTTGGCTTTGGGAGCAAAGTCATTACTTGGAACAGCTTTTATGGTAACGGTGGTTGGCTCGTGGATTTTTGTGCTGGTTAATTCTGGGTGGAGGGCTAGTAGGATTTTAGACCACAGTCAAGAGTCCCTCCTTCCTTTTTTACCTCCTGAGAGTGTAGACCAACCATCGTAGTTGAAGCTAACAGCTTTCTAATTGACGTATTCAGCAGCCTCAAATTAGAAACGAAATATGACAGTCCGTGAATAGCACTCTTCATTTTACGAGACCCTACCGTGCTTTACAAAATCCCAGCCCAATTCAGCAACTCTTAGTCATCTTGAATAGCACCGCTACATCAAGTGCTGTAGAACGAGGCTTTATAATATGGCATGACAGCAATGTAATTCTCTTTAGGATAAAACACCAGTGGGGAACGTACCTGGTTGCCAGACGTCTGGGAGCGTATTGTGTAAACCCCATTTGCAATCAAAAGCACTGTTAGGTTTTTAATGTCTATGTGGAGCAGATGGGATCTGTACTGAGGGAGCTGTAGACCTGCTCAGTCTTCCAGGGGTCTCAGATACGTTGCTGAGGTTCTTTCAAGCGTTTAAAATAATGGCTGCCGAAGTGAAGGCACAAAAGTTGTGTAGGGTCTCTGCAGGCTTTTTGTATACTGTTATTTGGGTGCTCAGTCTTCACAGAAGGAAAGGAACAGGACATTATGCAAGATTTAAAAGGAGAGCCGAAATAGCTTGGCTACAGTGGGTCTTTGAGTTTTGTACAGTTTACGTCACCTGTCCTGTTGAAACCGGTGAGACAAGGGAAGCAGTGCTTGCTGATGAAATGCTAACAGTCTTGGTAGGTGAAAAATTAATCTCCTAAGCCGTGTAAAACTGGCTGTGCTGTTTAAACAAGTGCTCGCTGTGAGGATGTTTACTCTGGGATTTGTTAGGAAGCCAGGGCACGGAATGCTGATGCCTCCAGCAGGTGTATTTTCACAGCATTTTGCTTTATATATATATGTATATGTGTGTGTGTGTGTATTGTGTTTCAACAGCGAGTTCTGTGGAGAGAATCTCAGCAGACACAGGTTCACACGGGCAGTGAAGAAGCTGAATGCTAATATCCTTCACCTTTGCTTCTCTCAGGTAGGGGGAATACACATCTGGATTCTTTAAATAGCTTTGAAAATAGCAACTGTGCCTGCAGGTTTCCTCCAGTAACTGATCATGTCTTTTTCTTACCTTCCCTACGGTAGCATGTAAATTTAGATCTGTTGCACCCACTGCATACGCTCAGGAACCTTATGTACCTGGTCAGCCCAGACACTGAGAACTTGGGCAGGTAAGAAAAGCAGTATCTCAACTCACCTGTGACTGAATCCCTTTTGAAGTTACGCATTTGCCTTGTTACTTAGGAGGGAAATTCTTTTCTTCTGCTGTACCTATTGATCAGTCCTCAGCACGTCAGAAATCAGGGTAGTCACAAGGAGGAGACGAGAGGACAGAAAAAGGGGGTCCTGAGTAGGAAATTAGATTTCAGAGATGTGTGTATGCTGTGCTTCTGCATATGGCAGGCTCAGCTGGAGGCTTTGTAGCTGATTATGGATTTGCTTCCCTACACCCAGAAGCAGGAACTCCTTCCCTCCATGGCTCAGCAACACATATGCCAGGCAGTCTCCCTGCGCTCCAGATATGACCCTGCCCACATCTTGCCAACATGTAAATGCCTAAGAGCATCCAGCAATATAAACCCTAAAATGAATACCAGGTAACCCTTTCCCAAAATACTTCCAGTCAATGAAAACCATAGACCAAAGTCAACACTTCAAATGATATTAATTTATATTTAAATTAAGATTAGAGACAACTTTTCTGTTAACTTAGTAGGTGATGAAGAGAATATCAGTTCCTGTGGGCTGCACGCACCAGGTTTAATAATCTTCTTTTTTTTTTTCTTAACAACTTAAATACAAGAAAGCCAACAACATTGATTTCCTGTTGGGATAATTCAGTCACAAGTCACTTGTGCCTGAGACAGTTTGCAAATATTTGCTTCATCTGACTAGTGCTTTATTCCCTCTCAAACACATTAATGGTCTGAAATCTACTTTTCCATTTTGTTCTCGTGTACATATCTAGTTTTATTAAAAAACCTGCAGTGCCACTAAGAGGAACTGAATGCATGCCTCTAACCACTTACCTTGTGTTCTTCGGGTATATCCCTACTGATTCAGCCCAAAGATATGGGGAGCCAAATCTTTGTAACAACTTTGAAAAAATTTTGTGCTTGCTGCTGCTTGCCTGAAAACAAGGAGAGCGCAGGAAATACCCAGAGAATGAAGAACTGTGTCCTGGAAAGCAGCTGCTGTGAAAGCTCCAGAGGCTACAGCAGGTCTCACTGTGCAGATGTTAGAGCTCCACAGGCATCAGTCAGGACCACATAGTAAAAGAGGAGGTTACGGGAAACAGTTGGAGAAAATACCTACCAGTGAGGGGCACGGTTTAGCCTCTGTAAAACTGTTTTAGCTCGCTAGAGATGAGATTGAGAGATGACTTCATTTCCACGCCTGCATGGGGAGAAAATACAGGCTACTGAATGGCTTTCTAGACACCACTGGAAGCAGAGTCTGAGCTGGGTTGAAATGAGGCACATGCGCTTAACACAAAGATTAATTACCTGCAGGAATGAAGGTGGGGAGTCTCTGTTTCCTTATGTCATCCTGTCAAGGCTGGATGAGTTTCTGGGATGAATGCTTTCGTCAGGCAGATGTTACTGGGCTCAGGACAGGGAAAGCGGGTGGAACGTAATGGCCTTTGTTATAGAGGAGGTCACTTGAGATGATCTAATGGTCCCTTCTGGCCTTAAACCCGATGACTCTCTTCACATGTTGCCTTGTTAAGCAAAATGCTTTGCCAAAAGGCAGCGCTCCCGTTCCTTTCCGGATTATGAAAGAGGAGTGTTTACCTTCAGTTTCTCAGCTGTCTGCAAAATTTGCAGCAAGCAGCTTGCTTTTATTTTCCCTTAGATATCTAGCCCTATAGTTGCCCGATAGTCTCCTTTATAAGCTACTGTTTTTAGATACCTACCATTTTACCTAGCTTTAATTCTTTGCCTTACAATTTCCCACGCTAAATCGCTGCTTCAGGCTGCTTCTCCCAGTAGGGCTGGAGAAACACTCTTACCCGTGTCAAATTCTTGCTCCTGTTTCACTGAGTGAACTTTGGCAGGGACGCTGCTTGCTGTGGGGAATCCACCTTTTGCCGCCTCCGAAACCACCTGCTTTGGCTCAGGAAAGGTGTTTCAGGTGTTGGCCGCCGGCGCTCTGGCGCGATGGGGTGGGATGGGGTGGGATGGGGTGGGATGGGGTGGGATGCACTTGCTTCTCCCGCCGGGCAGTGGCAGCGGGGAAGTCGGAGTCACACGCAGGTGGGTTTGGGCAGGACTGGGGCTCATCGCCCCACTCAGAGCGGAGCCAACTAGACCAAGTTACTCAGGACGGGTGGCCGGTGGGGTTTTGAGTGTCTCCAGTGGGGGCTCCACAGCATCTCTGGGCAACGGGTTCCAGTGTTTGACCAGCCGCGGGGTAAAAAAGGTGTTGAGATATTGCTCGGGGTGAAGCGCTGCTGTGGGAAGCCTCCACTAGCGAGTTGTGCCCGACCCAGCTCCGTAAGTTGTAAACTACACCCTTCCCCTCGCCGACAGAGCTGCAGCCGTCAGGGCCTGGCCAGGGCCAGCGACCAAAATAAAACCTGTTCCCCACATGAAGCTGAGATTTCCACCAGCGGAGCCGTGCGTTATTATCAGTAGCTTTTTCTGTTGGGGGAACAAGTTTCACCGTCCGCCGCCAAAGCGGAACAGCTGCTCCGCCGTTCCTGCTCCCTGGTTCGGAACCCAGCTATCGCTTCCTTGGCCAACTGTTTTCTTTTCTCCCTTGTCAGAATACAGTTATCTCTGTAGGCAGCGAGTTTCTCTCTGCCAGCTGATAAACACAGAGGTGTTTCCGTGCCTCTGCTGTACGCGTGACCGAGCAGGGTGCTTTGGCGCGCCTAGGGCTCGTACCAGGGAAGGGACGGTCCCTCCCCTGCGCGGTACCGAGCGGGCTGACGGCGGTTGTGTCCGTGCTCACAGGTCTGGCCCTTTCGAAATCAGTGCTGATCTCGAAGACTCCATGGAGTTCGTGGATCCCAGCGCCACCGGCGAAACAGATGAGAGCGGAGACGAGCACGTCAGCGATGAAGAGACAGACCTCGGGACAGACTGGGAGAATCTGCCGAGCCCCAGGTTCTGCGATATCCCCTCTCAGCAGGTGGAGATGCTGCAGAGCCAGAGCACGCAGGTGTCTCAGCCCATTGCCAGCAGCAGCGCGGGGGGAATGATCTCGTCCGCTGCCGCCTCGGTGACCTCGTGGCTGAAGGCCTACACTGGACATCGCTAACGAGCAGGGGAAGAAAGGGATCGTAGGATTTGTGGAAGGAAGGAATCCCTCCCCGACAATGCTGTAGTAAACCTTTACCTATTCAGTTAAGTAGTGCCTGGAACAAAGAAAAGGTCAGACTTCCGTTTTGTAAACCAGAAAAACCTTTTTATTTACCCAAGATGACTGTGACGGTAACGTTTTGTAAATTAGCTCGCTACGTACTCCTGAGGGATTCTGTGCCGGCACTTTGTGTCTCGGTTCTGGCTGCATTGCTGAGTATCCAAGCAAAAGGACCCAGCAGCCTCCAGCTCTACTTCCTAAAGAAGAAACAGATTTTTTTGGAGCGTTTGGATCGGGATGAGTGCAGGGAGAAGACTGCTCAGTGGGCAGGCTGGAGCGTGGTGCAAGTGCAGTTCTCCATGTTCTTAACTCCTCACAGGGTTTTTGTTCGTGTGTGTTTTAAATCTGTCTTGCATAACGCAAAAATGCGTATTTCTAAATTTTTTTCATTCAGGACATGAAAATTATGCATTTTTAACATGTTTTCTAATCTCTGTTGCCATATTTTTAATACAAAGAATCAGCATGGACAGGAATTCACATGGCAAATTGCTCTTATTTTAGATGTGGTTGTGAATCTTTACCCAGTTTTGCCATAGAAAACTGGCTTGTTTCATGCTGTTTCCACCGGCAGGTAGTCTAGAAGTTCCGTGTTGTGCTGCCGAAAGCACGCAGGCTCTTTTAATATCATACACCAAAGAAACACTGGACGTTCTCTTAGCTAGACCCACATTTGATGCTGATACAGGATTGCGTTGTTGCAATAATTGGTTACGACACCATGTTGCCACTTTTTAATATTACAAAAACCTCATTTCGAGCTGGTTCAGTGAAGTCACACAGTCTCCAGGCTCCATGCGTTTCGAACCCTGTTCTATTTTATGTTTATGGTGGGTTTGTTTTGGTGTTTTGTTTTTTTTTTGGTTGTTTGGTTTTTTTTTTTTCCCCTTGCTTACTGAATGCCAAGAAGTTGATTTCATTTCCCTGCAGATAATGCTCACAGCGCAGCTGCCTCGCTTGTACAACCCACAGAAGGTGCGAGGCTGACGGATGCGTTTGCCCGCCTGGCGGGGTGTATTACTTAAAGATGGGTTTGCTCAGTGAGGCTTCCGAGGTCTGGTTTACCTTTCACGCAGCTGGGACACTGTGCTAGACTAAGGTAAAAGCATCCTCCGGTCCCTCCACGAGGGGAGGTTTCTGTCCCACCTCCCCGCGGGGAGCGATGCGCCAGCCACGTCCTCCAGCTGCGGGGCTGGCTCCCAGCACAGCTCCCAGCCCCCCCCCCCCCCCGTTCAGCAGCTTTTTGGCCTTGGGGACGGGCATCTGCTGTCAATACTTTCTTAACTTTTCTTTTTTTTTTTTTTTTTTTTTTTTCCAAACCAAAGACCCTTGACTCCGCACTAACAGCACACACACTGTTAGATGAAGACCCCCCCGCCTCAATCCTGCCGTTCTTTTGGTCTACATCCCATAGTTGGGTTGAAGAGAACAGCCCAGACCCCCTTGACTACTGCGGCCTGAATGGGGCCGGTGCCCCCCGGCGCCCCCAGCAGCGAGCGGGGCCGGGGCCGGGGCCGGGAGGGGTTGGTCACTGTTCAGTTCATGGCACTTTACTCACCTGCAGCTCTCGGATCCTTTGCGATTCTGAGCGACCAGCACATACCGGGGCTGTATGTTGGGCTCTTAGCGTGGCGCGGCCCCTTCTGGTCCCCCGTTTATTTTGCACTGGACCCCACCATAGAAATATCTTCTCTTCCTTTTTTTTTTTTTTAAATACGCATTTCAGTCACTCTTTCATTGCTGCCTTTGTGCTACTTTGAACCCCTAAAGGTCAGGCCATGATTCCGCTTCGTACGCCGTCATTTACTTACTTAGGGAAAGAAAAAACAACACAAAAAAAAACCTTTTTAAGCCATATACTTCATCATGTTTTCCAAATAATTTATTTGTAACCATGTCATATTCTGAAAGTGCACAAGAGCACTGCGAGGGTGTTAAAATGCACTGGGATAGGTCTTTTCACAAAATGTGTTTGTAACAGAATACATTTTGTTTTTATTTTTTAAAGTGTTTTGCACAGGTGTAGCTAAGGAAGAATTGCGTGTGTCCAAACCTTGAGTGCAATTGCCAGGATTAGTTTTCCAGGTTGTTTTGGGGGCAGGGGAGGGAGGGCAGGAGTATCTGTAACTGTAGATATTTGAAGACAGCCGGCTGAGAGTTTACAGAACACTTTGCGTAGCGTGAACGTGGGAATTTCAGTTTAGGCCGTGACTTTTGTTTGTGAGCAGTGACCTGGGGTGGCGGCCGGAGCCCAGCCCCCCGCTGAAAATCGGGTCCCTTTGGAGGGTCCCGGGGGGGGGGACACCCAAGGGTTGCTTGCCACCTGCAAAAACTCGGGGCCTCTCTCTGCAACTTCCGAACTAGATGTAACTAAACACAAATGTGTTTTTTCGTTGTTTTTTTTTTTTTTCTAAATTTTATTGTATTATTGCAATAAATCTTTAACAGTAATTTTTTTTAAAGTTGTATATTTATAATTGGTATTTCTGTGTGGTTTGTTTTTAACCATGCTGAGGCAGCACACAAGAATTTCCAGCCTTTGAAGCATCACGGGGACCAGACCTGTTACAGTGCAATCGTACAGTTGTCAAATAAGCAATACCCATTCTAAAAAAAGACTCTTACATAAAATAACTGCATCTCCCTTGGAGCAGGCACAGGGGTCCTGCAGAACACACACACACACACACGTGTCCCTGTATGTACATGTAAACAGATAAATCTCTCGCGCACGCCTGGCTTTGAACTGCTCCTCTGCTGGGTGACGTTTGTGTCTGCAGATGCTGGGCCTCGGAATTCCTTCTGCGTGCAAGGGACAACGCTCCTCTTTCCAAGGTCATTTCAGGAGGACACGAGCGTGTGTCTTTTGGAGGAGGTAACAAAGCGAAGCGTTGTGTGAGCAACAGGGGTGGGAAGGGGCCGTGTTTGTCACCGAGAGGCAAGCTCTGCCCGTGGGAGCCGGCAGCCTCGGAGGCCCTGGGCTACTGCTGGAGAAACAGCCCATCCCAATTTTAATTTTTTTTTTTTGTGGCAGCTACCCGAGGGGGAGGACTGATGCCCCCCCGGGCCTTCTACCTGCTGCACTGCCAAGAGCCTGGGGCTGCTGCCCGCGGAGTGGGGGGCAGTTTGCTGCCTGGGTCAGGGCCCCCCAGGAAAGCAGCCTGTGCGCAAAGCCGAGCCTGGCTCCAAGCTCAGCTCAGGCTCAGGCCGGCGCTTGGGTCACTTCTGCTTAAGCAGTGCTGTCAGCAGGAGGTTCCATCCTCTGCCAAGGTGGGTTTGTGGCAGGAGGGCGGCCCCGTAGTGCCCCCCAGTCCTGTCCCCCCCTCCAGGGCTGCCCCGGGGGAGGAGAAAGAGCCCCGAGTGAAGCTCCAGCACCATCCCCACCTTGGAAGAAGCAGGACTGCAGCCGGGTGCATCGGTGTGAAACGGCAGTCCCAGGGGCAGGAGCTGCAGAAAGCGGGGCCGGGGCGCTGAGCTCTGCGCCAGCCTCGCAGAGCCGCAGCGGAGGGGAGAGGAGAGGCTGCTGCGGAAACGGGCGGGATGGAGCGAGAGCCCGGACACCAGCCTCAGCCCCGGGCTGCTTTTATTTCAGTGGCGTCCGTGCCAGGAGCCCCCAGAGCTCGATGAAAACTGGAAGCTTACAAACAAGGGAAACGTTACTACGCTTTCTTCACAGGCGTATCTGGAAATTCAGTCCAGACCCTCCAACCGCTCCCAGGCAGGGAAGTCGAGTGCGCAGCACGGTCTTTGGTCCTCGGTTCTTCTGAACACTGATTTTTGTAAATCCGCACGCCGGCCGCTTTTTAATTGCCTCTTAGAAGAAAGTTCATCAGACCCTGGGTTCTCCCTGAACGGGCCCTTAAAGAAACAGAAATCTGCACTTTACTACTTCATGGGAAAAAAAAGCTTGCAGGCAGCTCAGCCTAGCAACATTCAAAACCAACCCGCTTCTGGGCACAGAAGTTTGTTCTGTAAAACAATTTCTAACAAACAGCAGTGCTGTGCGACAGGGATAGCTTCTGCAAACAATGTTGTAAATGATGTATAAACCAGCCCTCCTTCCTCAGCCAGCCTGGGGGGAGGGCGGGGATAGGGTAAAGAGCAACTTGTCCTCCCTATTTAACTGCTCCAAGGAACAGAATAGCCCAAAGCTATTACTTTATTCTAATTTTTCCTCTCGTTCAATAAAGGTGACCAAAATCTCATACCATGTTCCAAAAATAATTACCTCACTGGCCCCTTATCTAGTTACAAAATATTTTCCTCCACTGCTTCTATTTCAGCCTTGCAGGGACTTTCCTCGCCGCTGTCAGCCTGGTGCGAGTTATCTCAAGTTTTCCAGAGCCTTGGGTGGGGGGCAGGAAAGCAGTTTCTTCCCCCTCTTCCTTAATTGAAATTGAACTGGAGGCCTTTGATGCCGATGGCTTTGGCAAGACCACTCCTGCCAGAAAGTTGTTTTGCGGCTCATCCCAGCGCAGCCGCCGGAGCAGATCGAAGCTTGGGTGAAGCCTGCGCCCCGTTACAGAATGAAGTCACAAATTAATGAGGGATCCTGCTTTCCCTCTCCCTCTTCACAGCTGATTACAAGGCAGCCGCACCCTCCTTTCAGATTTCTAATTTCATTCCTCCTGGTTGTCATAATGTCTGCTGCACTGCAGAGATGGCGGAGCAGCAGCAGGGAGGGGAGCCTGGCGCCTGGGGTGGCAGGCAGCAGGTAAAGCAGGGACTGGGAAAAAAAACAAAACAAAGCAAACCAAAACAGCCCTTTTAAATTTACTGTGAACAATCTGCGCTTACCAAACCCCCATTTCAGGCCGTAAGGGCTGTTTTCTTTCTCTTGCTGCTAACAGGGAGAATAAAAGCGTCCACCTTCAAGCCTTCTCTGTCCTCCAACTCCCTCTGAGCAGCACCGCCGCGGTTCTAGGCACGCAAAGCAGAGGGAGGGGGGTTCAGCCTGGCCCCCCCCCCCCCAGCCACCAGCTTTCCTCACAAACGGAACGAGCTGGGTCAGTCAGCCTCTGCTCTCCCTGAGAGCCCCGGTCCGGCCCCAGGCGCTCCCCTGGGGGTTGGGGGGGCGGGGGGAGGCAGAGGAGGTGTCCCCCCCCCGGGGGTGGGACCCCAGCTCTTCTCGCACCAGGCCAGAGGTTCCGTTCGCTCCAGCCGCAGCCATCACCAGGAGCCCATCCTCATCCTGGAAAAAGGGGCAGAGAAAGAGCAACAGCACGAAAGGCCAGAGCCCGCAAGGGTTGGCGGGTGCTGCTCCCAGGACCCGAACGCGGCTGCTGGGGCAGGGGGGACCCAGGGTACAATTCCAAACTTCCCAGCTGATCGCCCTCGGGCAGCGGAGCTGGGCGTGAGGAGAGCAGGACCCCAGCCCTGCAGGAGAGGAATGCGTTCGGGGAAATCCTGGAGGAGATGCCGCGCTTGGGTCCCAGGAAGAGCTGGAGGAATTAGCCGAACGCCCCGACCCGCACCTCAGGAACCAGAGGGCACAGGCTGGAGCAGAGCGGAGCAGGGCAAGGAGTCCTCTTAGAAGGGAAAAATTCCCCAAGCAGCGGGCAGCAAAGCTTCCAGCACACGGCTGAGCCAAGGCAATCCATCCTTGAGCACGCAAGGCAGAGGCGAGGCGCTGAGCCAAGAGCGCAGAAGCAGAAAGTCCCCCTTTTTTGCAAGTTTTACAGACCTAGCACCGACTTTCTAGACACCAAAAATCCCTGTCAAGCCTCGGCTGCACACACAGCTGAGTGGAGGGAGAGGAAAACCTGGAATTGGTGAAATACTAGAGGTCTGGGTTGGGTTTTTTTTTGTTTGTTTCTTTTTTTAGTAGGAGAATTAGGTTTGTAGAGGAAGC
Source organism: Tyto alba (assembly GCF_018691265.1). NCBI lineage: Eukaryota > Metazoa > Chordata > Aves > Strigiformes > Tytonidae > Tyto > Tyto alba. Next base: position 4,958,453 of record NW_024881303.1, on the reverse strand, counting down.
ACACTGCACATCTCAACTACATCACAGTACCAAGTTTCTGCCACGTGTTTTACAGTATTTTTATTTTGGGGCAAAAGTCTTACAAGAGAAAGTCGGGTAAGGCAGATCTAGAATGCACATTTTATTTAAGTAAAAAAAAAAAAAAAAAAAAAAAAAGACAACATGGGTAAGGTAGACAAGATTTTTTTTATATTCTGACTATACAATAATATTTCTCTTTTTATCCACTGCCACACTACTATAATGGATCTGTCCTAGTCTAATTTTAAGGTTGTCCAGTTAAGTTGTCTGAAGATTCTTTAAACAAGTTGACCTTTACCTATTTAGAGTTTCTTCTCAGAAACATTCATATATTATACAGGATATACAGATTTTGAAACGAGACACTTAAAAACACACAAAACTATAGCCGCAACACTATCATAGCTGCATTGTAGTGATTACGTTGTTCAGCCAGCTGTAGACTCTGTATGTACAATTAGTTTTTATAGTGTTATTTACATCGATGGACTAAAAGCTATCTTTAATCTAAAAGGTAAAGGCTCTTGTGTTTAAGTATGTGCAGTTTCATAGCCCTGTGAAAAAAAACCACGACAATTATATACACTGTAAACAGCACAAGGCATGAGAATCTATCTCCTCCTCCTCCCCCAGACAATCTCGCAGGAAAGTGTATGTGCACTAGTATTCCTCTTCCACTTCTGCTCCTCCTCCTCTGCTTTTCTTATGAATAGCACGGTTAAAGCTGTGGCAGGCAGGAACCCAATGATTGTCATGGAGACCTAACTTACAGCCCGGGATGCCCTTCTGAGACCGGTGGCAGCACATCCAGTACCCAGGCCCGTAGGGTAAAGCTTGACAGTATGGTTTGGGGTGCCACCGGCACAGTGATACGTCGCCTTTCACGTACTTCTTCTTGCACTGCTTGCAAGGGTCTTCTCTGTAGCGGGGATCGCGGACCCAGCGGGAGTCCGCTGGCCTGATGTTGTAGTATTCGATGATGAATTTGAAGTAGTAGCAAGTGCATTTTAGGGCAACCAGACTCCTAGTAGGAAGCAATCCGAAGATCTTCACGATGATGTGGTGAGGCAAGAAGGCCATATACTGCTGAGGCTCCAAGAGCTGCTGAATTTTAAACCTGGTCTCCAGAAAGTCATGCGAAACCTGCCTTTTCAAGCAGGAAGCATCAAGTACTTGCAAAGTCCCTTCTGTCGGAGGCACAGAAAGGGCAGATGGCTCTGCAGGGACGTCGTTTCTGACGCATGGTCTGTCAGGTGCCAAAGCATCCTCGTCCTCATTTTGGGCTGCTTCTCCTGGCTTTTCTCGGCTACTTTCCTGTAGCGGCTGTTGCTCGTGAGCAGCAGGCTGGTCAGCCGGCAGAAAAAACAGCCTCCCTGGGAGCGGGTCTTCACTAGAACTGGAGTGAAAGAGCTTCTCTTTCCTGCATCCTTTCTCAGTCTTGGTGACCGAGATACTGATGCATAAGGGCTCCTTCCTCGCAGGGTGCTGACTCTGCTTTGGGAAAATTACCGGCTCTTTCAACGCACAATCAACAGTCACGTTCTTGCTCTGCAAGGAATCCTGCGGCAACCTGGCAGCAGCTGGGCAAGCAGACAGCAGAGCTCTGGGCGGCTCAGTTCGCGTTTCAGAACCGCTCCTGCCGGCGGTTATTGCCAACACGGCGTGAGCAGGTCCCGAATTCACGTTCCCCATCCGAGGATCCAGCCCAGAAGGGAACGGCGGCCGAGCCGAGCCGGCGCCGTCCCACAACTCGGCGTCACCCAGAGGACCACGACGCCCTCCGTACCCAGCCTCTGCCACCCCTGCCTCCTCCAAGCCATCCCCCGGCGCCAAGACCCCCGCGGGGCCCTTCCCCACCTCCCCCTCGGGCTGGGTGCCGCTGGCCAGGAGCACCCTCCCCACGTTTCGACGGAAGCTGTTGTTGCGCGAGAGGCTCCCGGCCTCCCGCTCGCTCTGGCGCCTCAGGCACTCCGACTCCAGCTTGGCCACCATGTCCAGCACCCGCACAGGCTCGCCCTGCTGCTCGCTACTGCCGCAAGGGCCCCTCTCGGCGGGCGCCTCGCCCGGCCCGGCGGGGGAGCAAGGCTCTGAGCCAGGGAGCACACCACCGCCTTTAGGCTGAGCCCCCAGCCTCGTCGCAGAAGCAGGCGCGCAGGTTTTCGCACAGTCTACCAGTAAAGCACTCGCTCGTTGCTCCAGAAAAGCCACCATCTCGATCACCGAGAGGGACCGGCCCGGGAACACGCCCTCACCGCTGTCGTTCACGTAATGCACCGAGCAGTGCTCGATGCCGCAGGCGAAAGGCTCCGGCTGGGAGCACCTGGCATTCGCCTCCCTCATTCTTTCCAGCTGAATTCTGGCTTTTTTGAGGTCTACCGGTTTTTTCCTGCGTTTAACTGTTCTTCCGTCGATATCCCACGCGCTTTTGATTTTCATGGAGCCGAGCCGGTTGTTGCTGCTGCACTGCTGGGCTGCGAAGAACGCGATCTTCTCCTTCGTATTGCCAGGTTTCACCACAGCCCAGACATCCAGAGGCCCTTCCCCTTCTTCTCCCTGGTGAATCGTTGCAGACAGGGCGTTCTTCTTTTCCCTTGCACTCGGACCGTCCGCTGGACCTTTCCCATTCATATTGCACATAGTATTTGGATAAATAATCCCCAGGAGCTTTTGAGATGGAGTCACGATGGAGGGTTTTGGGTAAACGCTCAGTTTGGTGCAGTTGTTGGTGTATTTTTCTTCCTGTGCTGATCTCTGATGGCTCATAGGTGGGCCTCTCAGGGAATCCTGACTTAGTTCTGGAGATCGCTCTTTCTTCTGTAACTTGAGATATGGCTTTAAGTGCATACCAGAAACCCTACAAAAACAGAAAGGGAAGACGTTATAGTTGCAAAATATGCCTGCCTGGGGTTAGAGGAGGTGGCCCAGAGTAGGCACCGGCACGCCGCCTGCTCTACACCCAGCAGCCCACACCTCAGACAGAACCACATGAAAAAGGAAAAGGCTGCAACACCCACCCTTGGAGAACTTCTACTCACATCCTGCGACAGGATTACAATCCTAAGGATAGCAGAGATCTTCCTGTTAAGAGAAATCTGTTTCCAGGAAGTTGCAAGGAGGAATCCTAACATGTAAGTTCTATCCATTGTGCAAACCATGGCTAGATGCTCATTCTAAGAGTCAGAGTCATCCTTCTGCCCATTCACTTAATAATCCTGTTGCAAGGCACATGTGGGTTTATCTTGACATTAGCTACTAGACAGATTTTTTTTTTTTTTCAGTAGATAAAGTGCAGTTCAAGCTGAAAAGGCAAAGTAGCAAGTGTAATTTTATTAATCAGACATCCCAACAGATATCTAATCTCCTAGTACTACCCAAAATGAAACCTATCCTTTAGTGTATCAACAATGGCAAATCTGGTGTACTTTCCCATAAGGGTTTTTCTGCTGCACATCAGATGCCCCCCCCCAAAAGTGACAGAAGTATCACGTACAGCTGGAAAGAACCACTTTCAAGGACATGTTTTTATGGATAAGAATTTAAGAGCTGTGAAGGAGACACTTAGATGCTGCTGAACTTACAGCAGCAGCACCGCTCCTGCAACAGTCCCAGGCACTCAGCTCCTCCTTTCTGTTACACCTTCACAGCGATCTTCAATTCAAAGCTCATCAACACAAAAGCCCAGGGCACTGCCACATAGGATGCAATTATCAGGAGACTTCAGGCTCTTCTCCCAGGAGTATCACATAAGCATATTACAGAACTAACTATAGATTATGTTTCCATGGTAATCTTTGAATTGTTACGTTAAAAGGCCTCCTTTTTGAAATGGGGATAATCCGTGCTTGCTAGTTCAGGAACAGCAGGTTCAATGCCACATTTATCACGAGCGGATACAGACACATTCAGACACTGAATAGTTTCCCCTGACAGCCACCAGTCAGTTGCTTCGGTATTGCCTTTCTAGCCTAAAACCAGCTTTTAATTAAAAACCTCAAGCCACACCACCTATAAAGCCGGACAAATTTATAGCTGTAACACCTGCAGTTCTCACACACGACAGGTTTGATCAGCCGGATGCAGAATCTGGCTGGGCTCTGCCCTGCCGTGCCATCGGGACACGCACCTACCTCCAGGGTACCCGTGGGGCCGGCACATGTGTGACCGAGGTGGAGCTGCAGCCCGGGGACCAGCCGGGGCTGCAGAGCCTCCAGAGGAACCGACGGCAGAATGGAGAGCAGAGCCAGAGCTCTCGAGGCAGCTGAGGGAAAGTTTTGAGAGCCGGGTGCTCCCCTTCCAGCTGCTAACACAACACACGCGGGGGCAACAGCGCAGCCAGGCACCACCAGCGCCCGTCCGAGCAGAGGAAGCCTCCAGCACTAGAAGCAGCCGTGCTGCTTAACCACTGCTTTCCCCCCCCCCGAGGTTTTCATTCCTCCTTCTGGCCCCGGAGATAGAACGGGAGGTGCGGGCAGAGAGGTTTGGGGGAGGTAGGGCTTAGTTCACCTTCCTACGAGTGTGCGTAAAACCTGGGGGATCCCTTCGGTCCTGCGCAGTGCTTTGAAGGCCAGGAGGCAGATGCTGCAAAGAATGCTGCGATGTTCCCTCCCCTCCTGATTTTCTAGAAAGATCATCGCCTCGTTATTCAACCAGTGCTAAAACCATCTGCAGTTCACCTACAGACTGTGGGCTAAGAGAGCTCCCATTACGGCAGATACACCTACCTAGTCCCGGGGTTAATTCTCACCCCATGCCTTCTGCATGCTAATTCCAGCTCTTCTGGAGTTGGGTCACCTCCCAATTTAGTCTCCTCTGCAAAATGCAACCGAGTTATTTTGTTTGTCTTCTCAGTTGGATGCTAAAAATTAAAATAATTTGATAAAAATAGAACTTCAGGGTGCTGAAATAGATGAATAAAAGAGCATGGGAAATCAAGGCTGCTCTAGTTTGCTTTGGCCTCATTTTCCACGGGGTCTGCCTCTTCTCGGTGGCCCTTCATAGCTAACCAGGATCAGGCCACCAATGTGCTCAGCCCAGAAGAGCAGCAGGTAAACCACCGCGGCACGGTGCAAAGGACAGTGCCTGCAGCCCTCCCGTCCCCATCCAGAGGGCATTTTGGAGCTTCTCAGACGACAGAGAGAAAAGCTCCAGTGGCTGCCCACCACCGTACCCTGGGGAGAAGAGGTGAACACAATTAAATACGCTGGTTTGCATGCTGAAATCTCCCGAGCTAGGAGCAGATGATCAAGTTTCATTCATGAGCTTTCATGCCAGGGTGTCTGAAAGGTGAGCTGAACGTGTTTTTAAAAGGCTTTCTTCAAGAAGCTTTCAGGAATCCAGCAAGACAATCCGTTCCAACACCCTTCATTAAGAGAAGCTGCAAACGGAGGTGAGACCAGGTATTCTACTGATGAGAACAGGACCAAACTGGTTACCCCAACGTGCTCAGAGGACACGTTTAGCCAGCAAAGTTGGTTCAGCTGCTCCCAGCTATTTCTGGTCTATGGAGAAAGACAAAGGGTAGAGTTACGCCTCACCTATTACGGATTTCTCGTTTAAGGTTATATTTCCTCCTGTGTTTCAGTTAGTCTCTGGCTCAGCCAACAATACCATTTAAGGTTGAAAAGTTATAATTTACATAACAAAATTATGCCTTAGTCAGAAGTTTTACTGCCAGAATAATTGCCTCATTTGAATTCAGCATTCAGATCATTGCGCCGTTTTAATGGATCCAGATTTAAAGAAAACCTCAATTTAATAACTTTGGACAGCTAACTCCACCTGACCAGCTGAATCGCAGTGCCACCTGCCTCCCAGTTTTCGGGCAGCGGGGAAGAGAACTTCCATTTTAGAAGGGATGTTAGTAATGGACCTCACCTGAAAAGGTCGCTTGGAAAAAACAAGCCCCCACACACTTTGCTGTGAACGCTAAGGAGAATGAACTTTTAAGCAAATGTAGCTTCTTCCCTGCATGTCAGCAGCACATTTCATTTCTAGCTCCTAGAATCAGAACAAGGTTTCCCAGCAGAAATTGCTTTGAAGATGAACCAGAGCCCAGTCCCCACCCACAGACTGCCTTATTTCTGCAACATTTCAGTGCTGGCAAGCGGAGAATTGTGGCAGCTGCAGGTAAGTTTTTAAATATTTAAAACCACCAAAAATAGTTGTTAAAAGGTAAAGTCACTGATCATTTCCCATGATACTTAATTCCAGAATAATTGTTTGCTTTCCTCCACCCCTTAAATTATCAAGCTTTCTAATTTTATCTTTAGAGACAACTCTTTAGAAGTTCATGGAGTAAGCATAAAAGGTTTTCAATCCCAAATGTGCGGTTTTGAGTTGCTGATAAGAGATAATTCTGCCAGGAATGATCAGCACTGAAACAACTCGCAGTGCTGCCTTTAGACTGTTATTCCATCCTTAAGCTGATGAAATAAAAGGGCCAGTTTTTCTATTTCTAATCAGCTGTGTCTGAAAAACAGGATACTTACACTTCTGGAATGACACTGCTGTTTTTACAAGTCATGACTACAGCTTGTTTCCACTACAGTTTTATCAAGTGAGTTGCAACACAGGATTGATATAGAAATATATGCCTTTACACATGCGCAGACACGCAGGCACCCCTCCTCTCCCTACTGAAGAGAGGACCCATAAGCTACCGTGCCAAGCTGGCCAGAATCCTTCTGCATCCCTTTGTGTTTATGTATCGTCTAAATCACAGAAGCCTAAAAAAGTAATTTATTTGCTTTAGCGGAAGTTCCGAAGTTGGAGGAAAAGCTGGCAGAAAAGGCTCAATTTTCACAATTCTTCTCTAAGGTCCACAGAAATCCCACATGCCCCTTGCTGCACCGGGGTCAGAGACTCTCATGATACCCTGTGAAGCTGAAAGATTTCCTCTGGCCAGCAAGAAAACAAACAAACAAACAAACAAACAAACAACAATGTAATCTGCTCAAACAGCATATTCACACAGTAAGTTCTCCAGACAAAGCACTGGAAGGCTTTATTACGGCGAAAATTTCAATCAAAACCTCAAAGTTTCCTGCGGATTTCTTTTTGTAAACACTAAATCCAGTCGACAAAAGTTCCGAGCGTTGCTGACTGCACAAGCAGTGCCAACTACAACTCTGAAAAAACCCTCAGGACATCCTAACACAAGGCAGAAGCCAATGAAAAAAAAAAAAAAAAAAAAAAAACAACAAAAAAAACCAACAAAACCCAACAACAATAAAAACCCACACCAAGCATAACCTCTGGCAAAGCATTTCTCTTCTCTGGCATTCCATTTCTCTGTCTATAGAGCTTAGCTCCTCTGTAAAGGACACTGACAATTATGAAGGACTGAGTACTGAACGCAAGTTAAACTACGGTCAACCACTTGTTATTTCTGGAAGGACTTGGTGGGTCCGTTGGGCTCAATCTCCAGTACCATTTCCATCCCCTTTGCACTGCCGGGGCAAGGCAAAGCAGACGCAGAGCTGCTTCAAAGGCATTCCATGGATTCTGCCAGGGCGGGAAAGTCCCGGCCGAGCAGCCGGGATGGAAAACGCTCTGCTACTCACTGGAGCTTGTTCTGGCAGGTGGCAAGTGTCCAAGCTCAGAGAAAGGCGGGTTGGGAAGCACCATGCTCCAGACCAGGGGCGGGACCCTATTTCCAGAAAACCCCACTCCCTTGCAGCAGAAACTTCGTATTAAAGCAACGGCTCCTGACCCACCTCCCAACGCCTGCCAAACTGCCTCGTGCACCCACTGGAGAGCAGGCGAGGATTATCATGGGCTTTGAAGGTAAACAGAAGGTGTCTGACTGCTGAAGCTGCGCTCTCTGCTTGAGTGGCCGGCCTGGGGAGAAGTGGGAGCAAGCTGAATACATTGGGCAGAGCTGGCCCAAAGTGCCAAGGAGCTAAATTCAAATTAGACACCTGATTCTTATCACTGGATCCCCCCACCACTTGCTCTCCCACGTCAGGTGTTCAAATAACCTGACTCTGGGGGAGAGGACACCCAAATAACAGCTGCACACGGGAGCAGCTATAAAATCCATCATGCATGCAATTCAACCTCTTCACCAAGCAGGGGTTGCAGGTGACAGATTGCATATCCAAGTCCAACGCACAACCTACTCCAGTTTGAGGGCTCCTACCCATTAATAAGTTTTGGACACATTTTGAAGTAATCACACACACACATACACCCCCCAGCATAAAGCACAGCAGCCTCAGCTACTTTCTAAATTTTACACAGGAAGAAGTGCTACTGCCTTGCCAGTCTTTTGTATAAAAACACTCCCTGTGAAGTGTGTGATGTAGAAGCAATGCTTTGCTGAGCCTGAGGAAGCTCAAACCCATGCTCCCTGCTTCCAGCCATGCTGCAGGTGACACGGGGATGACGAAGCAGAAGGGAATGAAATAAACTGAAAGATGTACTAGGCAAGGTTATAAACAGCTCCAGAAACAGGTAATCCAAAGGGGATGGGATTGCACACATGTCTGTGGTGGAACATGCTAAAATGAGAAGAAATCACAGAAGGATAGTTAAAAAAAAAAAAAAAAAAAAAGTGGTGGTTTTATAGGGCTGCTGCTGAAAGCTGCCCAGAGCAGCATAGTTAATTGACATGTTTCCTTCTGGAAATGTTTTATCTTTCTTAATTTAATATTTGTTTTCTAATTTACTAACTGCAAGAGGACCAAGACCTTTCTTAATATCATGGTGCAACAAATTTCTTCAAACAGTTAATGAACCAACACAAAGTGATGCTATTTAGTCTTCACTTTTGTGCATACATAATGAGAACACATGAAAGGTTGTAGAAATTAACCTTGAACCGCGCTATCATTAAGAGACTCAGAGTTCAAAAGAAAGAATAAGCAAAAGTAGGTCTGAAGGCAAGTTACCAGGTTGTTCTTTTGAAACTCAAGACCGAAAGGAACGGGTTCATGAAGTCAGCACTGCAGAGGATTTCACCGCAGACAGTGCAACCCAGCAGGCATTTCCAGGAGTCAAAAGGTGTTTTCATTATTAAGAGCACATCCCAAACAAGAACAGAAGCGCCAACCAAATAAGCCCTCCTTTGGGAAAGATACAAGAGGCAGACATAGGTTTCAAGTCACATCACCTGGAAACTTGTATCTTAGAGATCAAAAAGTCTAGGAATAAACATGAGAACTGGTGCAGCATTAAGACACTGCAAAGATATTTAAATCCAAAGAAATAGTAAAGGTTCTTCAGCTTGTGAGAAAGGACAGGGAGAAAAACAGGGCTGCAAGCAAGGTCAGGGCAGAGATTAAGAGCACTCCAGGCACAGGACAAAATAGCAAATTTGACTTTGCATCGTTTTTAAAGAGGTGTAGTAAGGGTGATCATGAGGGCAAAAATCCAAGGGTTAATTTGAACAAGAACACTGGCAAGGGGAGGATTAAAAAGCTTCATGAAAATTGCAAGGATTGGCTCATCTCAATTTTAGAATCCAAATTAGATAGGCTCATAAACTGCAGGCCAAGCAGCAAGATTTATAAATCTCTTGAAAGGCAACAATACGAGTTAATAAAACATGTGGCACATCAGAGGTGGCACTGCAGGGGAGAACGAAGGGACAGAGAGCGCAGCCTCTCCAGGCCTGGCAGTCTGACTCCAATATAAAGGCACTTTGCAAGCAAAGAGGATTACAGCCACACAGAGAAAAAGGGGAAAGAGGGAATAGTTCAATATGCCAGACTAACCTGAAGGTTCTCAAAAAAGCGATCTTTTTAGACAAGTTTATTACATCCTACTCACACGGACTTCCGAAGGCACAAGGAGATTTACTGGTTAAAACAGATTGGCAGAGGAATGGGAAAACACACAAAGGAGCTGGCTTAGCAGCAGACAACCCCAGGTGATGCTGAATAAGAAAATACCAGCCTGGAAACCAAAGACAAGCCTCAAGTATCAGCCTCGGGAACATCTGATTTTGTTAGAATGACCTCAGCACAAATACTACAGGTGCACCCACAGAAATTAAGGCATTTCCAAAACAGCAGAGGCACAGAGCACCGAGTAAAAGAAATTGAGGGAAGTTGAAATACAGACGGGATGGTGGTGCACCAGCAAGCTGAACACCAAGAAGTTTTGGAGGTAACTAAGGAAGATGCATTGGCCACCACAGACACATTTATGAAACGGAGGCAAGCGGAGGAGATTCTGTGATACATCCAAGCAGCAGCAAAAAGCCCTCCTGCCACATCTGCTCTGGAGTGCAGCATGCACTTTCTGTCGTGACTCAGAGGAGACTCACCCAGACTGAGAATGATGATGACAGTTGTTATTCAAGAAGCTGCTAGCTAATGCTCGGGTCATTAAGCACAGCAGAACCACAGCAGAGGGTACACAACCATACTTTACGGAATACAGCAAAAGAGGTAAACCACTGAAAATAAAAAGCAGTCCTTATGCAAAAAGAAAAAGGAACACAAGCTCAAACAAGTATATGAGGTGGCATTAATGTTCAGTCTGGGAATCAGAAGAATGTTCCTAATAGCACACCTAGATCTGTCATCTTCAGTAATGGTTTAATCTACAGGAGAGAAGAAAAGATGTAATTGTTTTTAGGCTAGACTTCTAAATTTACAAAAGGATTATGAGATACTGCTTGGGAAAGCAAGGAGCTGGGTGACCCAGGAAGTCTTTTCCGGTGCTAAATTACCAAGAGACTAACATAGCAAGTATATGCTGTCTACACAACCACAAAGAACAAAGGTTAAAGTTCACTTTAAACCCACACAGCTTTTGGAAACCAGAAAGTTGGCTCTCTTCCTCCAGATTGAAGAAGCTTGAGAGTCTTGGTTTCAGAAAAAGAAAAAAAAAAAAAAACAAACCACCACAACAACATATATTTTCAAGTAGCTTGAACTCCAACAAACTGGCATGTTCTTGCATTTGCATAGGGACAAGTTGTTCTGTACGGTGTTCCTATAATGAGACACAGTGAGAGGCGTTCACTTAATTGTCACATAAGCACAAGTGTTTGAAATCAATCGTGCATTTCTTCTTAAGAAGAGACACAGGAGAGTGAGCAATACAAAATCTCAGCTTAAGCTAATCTAATTACTTACTCCGTAGTAAGACAAACCGCAACGATTGCCAGTATTTCCACTTGCTGTAAGCTGACTGCATGTTTTAAAGCCTACTATGACAAGCCATTCTCCAATTAAGTTTTACTTCAAAGCCATGTTCCCAAATTAATTTGCAGCTGTTGCTAAAAAACCCAAAGATTTCTCCAAGTACAGTACCAGCTGTAGTGAATCTGTAGTTGTCATTATCAAATAAAAATGTCAAAGAACATTTCTGCCCTTAAGCCATTACAACATTTCACTTAAACACTATCTGAAAGTAAGAATTTAAACCAAACGTTTGAGTGACACACAAGACAATAGGAAACTAAGAAGGCTAAATCTGTGCTAAATACTTAACTACAGGCAGACCAGCTGGTCTGTTCCTACCGTTTGACTTGATGGAAGGTGGAGGATGTGGAATTCAGCGGTTCCCTGTGGAGGCCAGCTCTGCAGGAACTCTTCATCGTAACTACCTCCCCAGCTAAGGCACGCCGTCACAGCCAGTCCATCCTGGGTTACGCACAGGGCTCCCCCATCAGCTCTCCTTGCCCCACACAGAGCTTCACCGTGTCTCTGCCACCTAGGAACTAAACAAGCAAGAGGTACATAAGAAGATCACGTCCGAGTACAGCAGTGATCGAAGCACGGGTGATCAGGACAAGGACTCTTCCCCAAGAGAGAGAAAATAAATACATATACACACAGCGATGTATGCGTACACATGCAGATATATAAAATAATATATAAATACAAAAGAACATCATCATGCCATTATTGCAGCTGGAGTGTCTGAACACTGTTAAAATACAAATTAACGCCCCACACAACAGCCTGTCTGCACAAACAATGCTTCCTCACCTTATATACGACTTCAGCACTACCCTGGCACCTCCCGTGGAACACGCTGTCCTCCAAGCTCCGTGCAAACAGGACATACAAAAATCTTTCTGCTTGTTAGCACCGCATCAAGCTTTGGAAGGAAATAGCTGCTAGCAGTAAGACTGGACGCTGCCAGGAGTTACGTTAGCATTCTAATCAAAATAACATGGCAGATTTCACAAAGGACAAAAAAACATGCCACCATGCAGCCTCCAAACCTTGCAAAAACTGCCCCGTCTTTGCATCACGCAGATAAGACAGCCGATTTCACCAAAACAAAACTGTTCTGCAGTATATCTTGTCCGTACTAGGTTGCTGCCTTCTACGCCTTGTCCTTGGAGTAGACGCTATCACCAGTGCTTTAACATACTTTGATGGTGAAAGAACAACCACCTTCGAGTGGGAACATAAAAGGAAAGAATGACACAGCAGAAGGGCCCTGGAAAATCTCAAATACTCAAGCCTGAGTTGCCAGCAGATTGTTTTAAAGATTGTTTGCTTCCTCTCTAGAGGACCATGCACAATGATGCTGTAATAAAGGAATGCCATTTGAAGATGCTAACTATAGAGCTGTGTCCCCAGGGGATTTCTGATTCAGCGCAGCAGGTTGTTCTCTCCTTTTCAGCAGCTCTGCCCAGCGCTCCTACCGCTGCCCTGTCCTCAGGCAGCATTTCACAGTGCAGACTGGCAGAGGCACTCGCTGGAGGTTTGTGCTGGCCACAGCCAAGCTCTCGCAGAGACAGAGCCTCTCACACCACCTCTTTCACAACACCTGCCAGAGAGGAAACTCCCACGCAGAGGAGCACCTACCTGTGCACAGCTCAGTTAATCAGTGCTTGATCAACATGATTTACAACTCACCACTGCCACTAAACACTCCTGGCCTGGAAAGCCTGCTCTAACTTGGTAGCCACACTCGCCAAGAAAGCGATGAAGGATGACTTTCCAGGCAGGGTAAACAGAAACTGGTTTAGATCCAGCTGACTTGATGTCTGCTACAGCAATTTCACGATTCCTCTAGTGATGGTGAATGAGAGGTTAATCATTTGCCTACATTTGAGTAAGCAGGAGCCTAAAATAATATATAAAATATTATATAAACACATTCCAGTCTTCATGAATAAATCTCTGCTGAGCTCTACACACGGCAGAGAAATGTGTTGGATGGGGAAGACTGAGGCATGGCACTGACAGAGCAGGCGGATGAGAGTTTGCCTTCTACTCCATGAATTCAGAAAGACAAGGAGTTAGGCTGCCGTGGTTAACAGGAGCAAAAATTGAAGCTTTGTAGTTAAACACTATTTTCATTAGACTACCCGGAGCTTACAACAAGGACCTACCTGCAAAAGTGAAACCTAGGCACAAAACTCACCCATTCCTGATGTTTTGTGAGTTGTAAAAATATATATTCACAAACAATAATTCACCAAGGAAAAAGCATATGCCTAGTGGTTCATGAAAATCAAAAGTTAAACAAAATCATTACTTTCCCATGAACCATCAGTAAGAGGCACCACTGAAATTCTGACTTTTATCCAAGCTTTTGTCTGGCTTTCCTTCTGGCTTTACTGACACTAACATTTCAGACGCAGCAGGAATTGTATCACAGAAACATGATTATATACACACCCAAATAAATGCAACCATACCATTTCAAGAATGCCAGTCACTTTTTCAATAGCTAGAACTCTCTCCGTGTACTCCTGGTTAGGAACACCAGATGTTTTGTCCTAGTCCTACTCCTTTGCAGATTAATTGAGAAGTACACGATAAAAAGTCAGACAGAAAAAAAAAAATCTGAAACCGAAAGATCATCCTGTTTGTAGTGAAGAGCTCAAGAGGCAAAACGATCAAGCAAGCTGGCTCGAGTCAGAGGCAGCCACGACCCCGATCCAAGCACAGGCATCAGTATGGAGGGATGTCATGCATTTAAGAAGGGACCAGCACCTACTAGAGGGAAGCAAAAGCTGACAAAATAGACACGGAGAAGCTCAGATGGGCACTGCCGCACAGATCCAAACGCAGCTCCACACAAAGCATGCTTTTTCCCCTCCTCTAGCTGCTGGGCTATAGAAAAGAGCTAAAATAGACTATTAATACAAGCAAGCTACTGACAAATTTCTACTGTGTAAGTAGTAAAAAGCTGTGCTTGTGAATTAAAAAAAAAAAGGGAGGGGGAAAAAAGGAAAAAAATCAGTATCCAAGCTAGCACAGAGATACTTACTGCCTTTTAACTACCACAGTGTGTTTCTTTACCAAGGCTGATCCTTATCAGTAGGTGCTTCAGCTGATTTGTTAGTTTTGCACAGAATTGGGTACAGCCTGAAAACTGAAATGCAGATGCACAGAGAAACAAAACAGAAGAGGAAGTTAAAAACCTAATCGTGTTTTTCTCCCTTTCTGAAACCACCCCCAAACATATGCCTTCATGCATAAGATGTGGGAAGGACTCAGATTTTGGCAGCAGTAAGCATCACGTCCTCCCAGCAACGGACAGCAGTTCGCTGAGTGGTCCCACAAAACTCCCTGTCTTATCATCAGTTTTGAATGCTGCTGCAGTTTAGGAAAACAAATGTATTAACTCAACTAGCGTGGATGGGGGGAGTGGGAGGGTCAAGGTCTCTTCATCTGTGCAGCAATACAATACAGCTTTTGATATTTTAATAGCTAAAGCTTTACTGAAAGAGCAAGTGTGTTTTAAACAGTAGCAACAGTAACTGATAAACAAGTTTGAAGGATGGGCACATCCTCTCAGAAAATTTTGCTCTCTAGGAGGGAGGCCGTGGCCTCGGGACTGGTTCTGAGCAGCGAACACACTGTTGGTAAAGACACATTTGGCTATCCCACCTCCACGCAGGGCTGGCTTTAGGATGCTCTGCAGGGCCATCGTACTGGATCGATTGGGCAAAGAGCATCAGCACAACCCAGGATGTGGAAGAAATCAATGGCAAGTATTTCAGAGGGGAACTCAGAAGAGTTGGTACCAAAAAACAGTCATTATAAGGGACAAGTAGTCCTTAAATTAAAAGAAGAGCTAGTGCTAAGGCCTTATAATAGAGATCTCCATGTGGGTTTTTGTTTTCTTGCAAGAACAGGGTTGCATGAACATTCTCACACCACTGAACTCAAGTTTAGATTATTACATGATACTTGTCTCTAAAAGCATATTTCACTAGACATGCAATTCTGCCATTTCCCAGCCTAGCCATCCTTCCAGCCCTGCCTCCCTCCCCAAACAGCAGCAGGATCTCCTGAGCAAGAAAGAGGCTTTCACAGAAAGCTTTCCCTAGTCACAACATTCCCACTTCATGGCAACAACCAGCAATCCACAGTGGCTCCCAGACTAGGTCAGACAGTAAGAATGATACACCAGCTCCTCTTAAAAACAACTTCCTTTCTAACTGTTCTTCATGTAATATCTACCTATTTTAAACACTTTAAAAAATGACCTTTTGAGTTCACCAGCTAAGTTTTACTTCTTTATTTAATAGAACAGTCTTAAGCAAAGTAAGATAAAACAAGCACATTTTAACTAAAGCTGTCTTACAAAGAGTTTCAGAGTGACCTCACCTTTGTTTTTTCCACCACCTGCAGCTGGCAACAAACCCTTACATGAAACTGGGTATTTAGTAAAGACACTATATCCAATTCAGGAGGCATTAAGAGATGCAAAGATTAATAACTGCAATCAGATGAGATTCTCCGAGTCCTAGTGTACTGCAGTTTGGCCTTTTCATCTGCAGCAGGAGGCTACAGGAGCCACCACAGACATCACCTGCCTTGTGAAAACCTGTGTGCTCAGCTTGCCCTCTGCTTGATGGCCAAAAGATGCGTAACACTTCACATAGATCTGATGTTATCTAACCTAAAAGCAGTAAAGCTGACACAGGGGTTCCAGCAGGAATAAATGGGGTGTTTACTTACACATCAAAACCTGCTGGTGCCACTTCTAGGCACCAGGAATCAGAGCTGGCCAAGCAGCAGGAACTCATTACCATCACCCTTGGCTCATTTCCCCACCAAATTCACTCCAGCCCTTCTCAAGGTTCCACCAAGCTCCCAATCCGTGCTCTGTGAACCCTGAATAACACCAGACGTAGAAGTTCACTGAAATGTGAAGATTCCCATGTAAATTTGAGCTTGGGCATCCATGACAGCAGAGAGCATATGGTTGCTCTGAAACACTGCACAGCCCCACAGCTGCTCAGTCACTGTAATTCCTGCCATGCTGGGGTCTCACCCCTCTCTTCCTCCCAGACGTTCCACGCTTTCCCCTCTATCAGCACTGGTATCCATCTGATTTCGCAGCTGATGCAGCTCAGGGAGTTGAAATAAGAGAAAATTAACCCAGAAGAGTTCAGCTCCCTGAGCCCACTTACCCCCAGGCCTGGCAGGCACTAGCAAAGCCCAGCAGGACGAGGTTCCCAGCAACTCAGACTGGATTCAGCTGTCTTGAACCCACACCTTGAATTGTGCCAGGAAAGGTGTCTGCCACAAAGTAGTTTTTAGCTTTTTTTTTTTTTTCAAGCCAGCTGAAAGGAACACTTTTGAATGTACAGTGTGCAAAATACAGAGTGTTTCGGAAACGGGAAAATGAGTGTGTAGGGCTCCAAGGCAACGTTTGACTCCTCACTGCTGTCGAACAGCACTACTGGCTGGACCGATAAGCATATGAAATGCTTATTCTAATGAAGCACTACAGGGAGAACCTGTCTTCCTTCCAAGATCATGTCAATAAAGAATGAAAGGCTTCAAATTTGTAGCTCTCACGCTCTCTCTGTAGGTATGGTTAGCAGTGGAAGGACTAAGTCGTCCCCCTCCCCTCAAAAGGAAAATCTCAGAAGGGAAAAAGAAACTAAAGAAAAAATAAGCTTCGTTTCATGTTGTTAACCCTGTATTTTAATACTGGAAAAAAATAATATTACAAGTGTTTCCTTTGTTCAATTATTCCTGAAAGGTTTCAGCTGTCTTGCACAATTTGGGTAAGGACATCATCCGCTGCTCAACTGGGAAGAAGTTAAGAACTGGCTCATTAGATTTGTTCTGCTTGATCCAAGAGGAAAACAAAAGCAGTAAATCCCTTAGTTGCCAATGCTGCTGCAGCGCTGGTGACAAACGCATCCAGATCACACATTACTCCACTTTCTAGAAAGCTACCACCTACTTTGGCACTCCTTGTCACCACATAATCTATGGCGTGCCCCGAATGACAAATCGGGGGTAGCTGAACACCCCTGAGCGGGGCTACAGCCGCCGCGTCCTCGGGTTACAGGGCATGGGTAAAGATACTCCCTGCACTGCTGGGCATTCGAGGCCACGTGATCCATGAGCCACGTCTGAATTATTTAGTGTATAAAACTAGATTTGTTTTGCCACACAGATTCTGAATTAATGAAAGCTCGGCTGAAAAGCTACTTTCTTGAGGCGAGGGGAAGGAGAAACCTTCCAGAAGCCTTCCTATTATAGAAGCAATAGAGCTGGTTCCAAAAATAGTAGAGAAGCACTCCCAGAGCTCTGGAGACGTTGTGCCCTCGTTTTGCAAGGCTGAGGTCTCGCTGGATTGCTCCTGTACATGCAAAGAACGGTGGAAACGACTGCAAGATGCAGAATTGACTTTAAAGGGGAGGTTTAGGACAAACACCTGAGACAGAAATCCAGAGAGCCTACATGAGAGACCAGCTTGAATGCCAATAGAGAGCCAACCTGTCCCACTTTAGAGAAAGCCAGTTAAAATCAGCCAGAACCACCACCACATCTTTTTCAAGAACGCAACGTCAGTTTGCTAAAGAAAATCCTGACTATTATTACAACGCTGACGTGGCAGATTAAGATTGTCAACGATAATTTCATCACCCTATTTCGCCTGCGGATGTTAGGGATCCTGGCTGAAGAGGTCCACTTGACTCATTTTGGCACACATTTGGTAGATTCGTTTTTGCTGCAACAGCTAATAAATTGACCACCACACGGCCTCCCTGACAGTAATTACTCACTAGTTTGTCCATAGTAGTTTTAGTTACCCAGCAGCACAGCATAACGACCCACTCTAACTCTTAAAGTTTCCTTTGCCTGTTTTGTGGCAGCTCTTCACACAGTGAAAATAAACCCATTTGCAATACTCTTCTGATTACAAGCACATCTTTGAATCTATGTACTCCAGCATAGGACTGGCTATTTTACTGGCATGTACTGACAAAGTAATAAGTCATCAGGAAACCAAAAAGCTCATACTTGACACTACATAGGCAAGAAGTCCCCCTGTACCCTGGCACACACTGCACAGTAATAATTGCTTCCGTACACCTCTCCATGGGGTATTAAATGGCTTCTAAAGTAGAAGAGCAAACAGACAGCTAACTTCTAAATATCCAGTAAATAAATAAATACAGTTCCTTCTTCAGAACTTTGCTAATAAGGAAAACCCCACAGCAGGTGACCCAATGTTAAACACTAAGTTTACCAGCTTTGAAATTTAATTCACTGAATTAAATAGAGCCATATAAACCAGTTAAAGCCGTAACTGGTTTGGACCAGCCTTTGGGCCAACAGTTCTCCTTTCAGAAACCACACCATACACCCTAATCATTTAAGTCCAGCCCAAATAGTTTAGCAGAGTAAGAGGTAATTCATTTTTGCTTACTTCTGTGGAATCTTACCCTTTAACCAAAAGGTTATGTTGTGGATTTCTCTGTCCTATACCACCATGGATCCCTTTTAACAAAAGGCAGGCCCAAAAACAAAACACAACACCCACAAAACAACAGCCACCAGACAAAAACCACACACATAAAAAAAAAGACTGAAAGCAGAACAACATCATCTTGTCCACATGGATTCATTCTGCCAACCCACTGCAGAGTTGAGAGATTATAATGTACACTAGGAATCTCCAAAGCATTCAAATTTTTCCTAGGGGTCTCCCCAAAACCAAATTCAACTACCAGAAACCTCGCTCAGCAACACAAACACTAGATTAAATATAACACTACTCAAAATAGACATTTTAGAAGTAACTGTGTTGTTAGTCGCAAGTATTTCTGTTATTCAAAATGCTCACATTTTCCTCTTACTCCTGAATCCACCCTGTTTTCACACACTAGGATCTTCCACAATGTTTTGCATCAACGTCTCACGATTTGCCGTGAAATCTTATAATCCTTTCAAACTGTTGTTTAAAACGAGGATGCTGATGATGCCCCAATGTTATGCTTTCACAGAAAACTATCTTTCATCTTGCAAGAATAATGTCAAAATGCTGAACGCTGAAATTTCAAATTTATAGGTCAGCAGTTTACAAAAAAAATCTGCTCTGTAAAGTTAGGAAAACAGTTATACTAAGTATACCCAACTTCAGGGAAGATTTCACTTAAAAGGAAGCTCAAACTATTTTTCACAGAACATTTTATAACAAAGTGCATCATTGTATCTGCTGAGGACAGAAAACTTCCAACAGAACAGATTCATTAGGAGCATTTAAAAGCAACCCACCCACCAACAAACAAGACACACCACCACCCACACCCTCTCAACAAGCTTCGGATTCACTGGCCTTTCCAGTGGTATCTTACAAAACCAAACAAAAAGCAACCGAAGAACAGGCTACAATCTCAGACCAAAAAAAATAAAATAAAATTCATTAATTAGTGCCAGGTTTTAACATGGCCTCTGCAAGAGGAGGCCATGGCTGCCCCAGACCCTTCCCAGACAGCTCTACCATGAGCCACAGCAGGACATAGCCGAGCCCATTAGCCAAACCACTGGCACCACTGCAGAAAGATATTTAAAAAAGGGCAAAGAACACCTGGGGGAGAGAGAGGAGGGGGGAAAAAACCCATCAATATCAGCAAAGGATAGGGAGGAGGAGGTCCCTGGCTGGGCAGGTAATCGCCTCGCAGCGAAATGGGAAAGGTGTTGGTTTAGTATTTATCTGTTTCTCACTACTCAAATCTATTTTAACTGGCAATAAACTATTTGTTGTCTTGTCCACAACAGCAATCAGTAATCTCCCTGACTTAATCCCAACCTTTAAACTCTCTAAACTTATTCCCCCTGGTGCTGCTGAGGAGGGGGACTGAGTGAGTAGCTGTGTGGGTGCTTGGTTGTTGGCCAAAGCTAACTCACCACACAGTTCTTCACAAAATCTAAAAAAATTAAAGCTATTCTGACTTTGCCATTAAGTGCTGGTGCTATTTAACTGACACCACACCCAAGAATCGTACATTATCAACTAGACTGCACATCAAAGGCTGCCAATCTTCACTCTTTGTTAGAGGGTTAATCTGTCACGGTGCCGGAGACATTTGCTCACTACAGGCAGGACGAGGCCCCATCATTTCACCACAGCAGCATAATTTTTGCCTACTGTCGTGCACTGTGCTATCGTGCCTCTGACAGCTCCAGGCCTGCTGCACGGAGTCATTCACGTGCGTGGCAAGGAAACAGGACAGCAGGGTGTCGAAGCCAGCAAAATAAAGACATAATCCAAACCAGTTACAGAAGGAGTAACACAGCACTGCAGACGAGACTCACAACAGCACGTGGCACGACGTCGCAATCAAAGAAGACCCCCTCGTTATCCATCATACAGAACCAGGCACTTGTAGCCATCAAGCAGCAGAGCTCATCCAAGCACATACAGCTCAGCAGGAGCAGGCTCCGGGGGGAAACACCACATCAGGGAGCGGAGCTGGGGCCGCACAAATGCAGGTGAACGATCCAGTAAACAGCACCTGAATGCAGAGGATGTTTCTCACCGTTAAACTGCTTTGCAGCTTGCAAACTACACAACCTGCTCAAAGAGACCAGAAAGGATTTTGAACACTTGAGCACGGGCTTGTGACCAGTGACACGCTACAGCTAAATTGCTTAAGATGAAGACAGAAGACAGGCAGGAGTACACGCTAAAAATCTTTCCCAGCCAAAGTATCTGCTTGGTTTTATACAAATTTTTAGAAGAACATACACAGAACATCTTCTGCTGAACTAACTCAGCTACAGATAAGCTTGGGGTTTTGGCAGGTAAACTGCAGTAGAGACCAACATTAAATACAGTATCTTCTTACATGACTGTTTCAAAGGACTGTTTAAAATCTAAGCTAATTTTGAAACGTAGCAATTCTGTCGATCTTTTACATTTTTTTGGCTACATTTTTAAAGATTTTTTTTTTCCCCCGCTAATAACCTGGAGTTACTTCAAGTAAAAAATAGCTTTATATTTTCACACCTTTGTAGCTGATACACCTAGCAACTAACACAATTAAATTTTCAGATATTCCAAGCATAGCATGAGTTCTGCTGTAATTCATTCTTTAAAGGAAAAAGAAAGGCCCCAAAATAGCATCAAAATTTCAGTAAGGGACAACAAAGCACTTGAGAGTGCAGAAGCTAACTGTGAGAACTTTTGCTGCAAATCCTTCCCTTTTCATGTTTCATTTTCAAAGTTCAGCAGCACAGACCTACAAGAGGACACCAGAAATAATTCTGGTGCATTTCTTTCCAGGTTATTGATCATTTCAGAAGTATCAACTTTTCCAAAAGTTCACTTGAAAACATCAGATTCAGGCTTGTTTCGTAACACTTTTAGACTTATTGGTGCAAAAACAGCTTTATAAGCAAGACAGAAAAGGAAAAATATATTTATTGCTATCTATCTCAGTATTCCCCGCTGCCACCCCCAGTACAATCAATGTTCTCTTTTTAGGGTTTCCTCCTCTTGGACAAAACTGATAAAATATGAATAAGAACCACCAAATCACCAAGAAACTAAGCAGAAAATAAGGTACCCACAACTGTGTTTTAAAACGTATGGTTTAAGTGAACCAGATTTTCAGCTGGGGATTGTTACTTTACTGTGAAAATACTCAGCACATTTTTAGGCTCCCCAGCGGAGCAGCTGGTGTGAGCACACCATACAGCAGAAGACCGTAACCTTACAAATCAAACATGAGAGCTCCAGAGCTCCTACTCACCACGCTGGCTTTCGTCAACAAATTGCTACCAAATCCCTTTCCCAAAAGCCAGCTGAGGTTTGCTAGCCTGAAAACTAAGTGACCGAAGTAATCACCAAGCCCCATCAGCTTGCTCCCTCACCATTTAACATCTCTTACTAATTCTCTGTGAGCTTGCAGGAAATAGTTTCAAACAGCTCCCTCAAGAAACTAAGTTCCAAGCCTTAGTTTTTCCATTCCAAGCCATCTCTGCACTATTTCATAGCTCTGATAATTGTACCACTGACTAACCTCCAACTGGGAATAGCTGTTTTTATCATCACTATTAAAAACAGTCCCTCACACTGTTAGGAATCTGGAAATTCATTGTAGCCGCATCCCACCCTTCAGCCTCTCAAAACACTACAGAGCAATGAAACTATGTGCTGAAACCAGAGGACCCCTGTGCTGAACAACTGTAATTTCTGGGTTATTACAACTGCTTCCTAAGCAAAGGCAGCCATGGATGTTTGGTTATTGATTTTACTGTGGCAAGTGGCATAAGATCTTAGAAAGTCAAAGTGAAATTACCGTTTTCCATGCTGGACTAGGAAAGTTAAATTATTTTTCAAAGTGTAGCAGTGATGTGCATATTTTAAAGCCTCACACCTTCACCTAGTTTTGTAGGCTTTGTGGTTTGTTTTTTTAAAAAAGTAAAAAGATTCATCTGCAGTTTTCCTTTACTAAAACCACATTATCTTGGTTTTTACACCTTAGCCAGAAGACTGACTGGCAGCTCTCAGAGAAGTAGCAAGATGCAAAAAAATAAGAGTTGAAATAAAAATGGATTCAAAAAACAGCTTTTAATTATCTGAAGGTGCAGTTGCCAAGTAAACAGCAAAGAGGCTGTGCATCGCATACAGATGGGAAAATTCCCCCAGGTTTATTTCACAGTCAATTACAGTGGATTAACCTATTAGCAAGAGCAAAATATATATATTTTTTTTTTTTGGATACAAGTTTCAACAACTTGAAAAATCATTGCCACTCATACTTTGATACAGAGGAACAACAATCTGTTTTATCACACTTCCAGTCATCACAGTCCATAAACACACCCTACAAGCAACCTCTCCCTCTTTTTTTAATGCATCTTCTGTCATTACTTCCTTCTCAGGGAACAGTATCCCTCTTGGCTTCCTGCTTTGAGTATTATTTTATACATCCATTAAGAATTTTTTTGTTGTTGTTTAAGAGAAGCATCAAGCACCTCCAAACTCTTTCACACGCACCTTTGCACAAATTCACAGGTTCTAATATTATTCACTTCTGCCTCTGCGAGGTGTCACTGTACAAGGTATTTGTCAAACAGAAAAGCATCACGGCACCGAAGAGCAGCTTTCCAGGATCCCTGGGCTAAATCCTGGGTGTGCCTACTTTTGTTTGGTATCAAGTTCCTTCTGCTGGCTGCACTGCAAGAGCAAACTACATGGACAGTTAAGTTTTTCCCCACCTCCAAAAACATCTGTTCGTTTTCTAAGTTCTCCAGACTTCCTTCCCCTTTACTGTATCACAAAGTCTCTCTCTTTAGCAAGACTGCCTTCTTGATAGTCCATCACCATTATCTTCTTGTCTGCTGCAGAGCAGCGTGAATCACTGAATCTTGCACAGCTTCCAGTCCTTTCAGCTCAAGGCCAGGCACAGAATTCAAGCATCCTGATTTAGAGAGAGGATTGTTAAAACTCCCTCCCTGCCTCTTTTTTTAAACACTCTACAGCTTCCTGTCCTGGGAGACAACCAAACTGCTATAAGAAATGCCAGTTTCTGTTAAATATCCTCAATTCCTGTGACACTGAACATTTAAAACAATTACATTACTTCCAAATCTTGCGTTATAACAGCTTTTATTCCACAAAGTGAAGAGAAGAGCAAAAATTACTTCAGTACGAAGGAGTTTTAGTTGGTTATTCGTTGAATCCCACAGCATTTCAAGTTAACATTCAGGCTTGGCACGACCAACCATTTGCTCAAACACACAGCACAATGTCACCCCTCAAAACCCCACTGTTCAACCTAAAGGCACTTTTTTTTTTTTTTTATTTTGAGGGTGCGTCAGCTGCTAACTGAAAGTGGGAATGCTTCATTTAGCACACACACTTGTTAAACGGCTCACAGCATGCAAATAAAATACTGCATTGTGCAAAAGTCATTCAGTCTCCCCATCCGTCGATATGAGCAATGGAATCGCGTCCAGGAAAGAGAAACTTGGAACAACATGCAAATATTTCAGTCCCTTATTCCCAATATTCACATACTACACTAAAGCCCACATCCCTGTCATGCCGAGGGGTGATCATGTTGAGACTCTGCTGTACGCAATGGGTGGGAAAACAACCATTATCTGTCTTGCCCCAGTACTGCACCCTTTTATTTGTAGTTATTACTGCAACTGCTTTTTTTTTTTCTCCAGACAATGGTTGTGTTATTATAGGTACCTTCATGCCGTGCCAAAGCACATACACACAGCAATTCTGAACAATCAGCCTTGTTTTCATGGGAGCAAAGGTTGCAGCCAAATGAAATGGGTGGAGATCACATTAAACAATCTTGGAATCTGCTAATAGGATATAGGAAAATGTGACCATAATGCAGATGCAGAGTTCCCCTTTCACCTTCCACTGTTATAGATAAAATAAAAGCTTTGGAAAACCAATTAAACGGTTTGAACAACATTAAGCAAGTCAAAGCGTTCTCAGTGTGCTTACAAGACCACCGAGAAGTTCTCGAAAATTAAAACAAAAACGTGCCCTTTCAAAGCTCTGAAACCAGAGAGCAAGTTTTCCCGCCCCAGAACACCACCTGTTTAAAAGATATAGGATACCTGCAAGATGTCTGCTTATCCATAGTAAAGAGAAGCTCATCACGACGACTGGTCCTGTCTTAAAGACATGATCGGCCCCTCCTTTGTCTAAGAGGGGAATTTTCATACCGAAGCACCTTGCTTGGTCAGCTGTAACCTGCATTCCCCTTGTTTGCTTTTGAGATGTGCATTAGTCAGCTTTCTCCTTCACAAATGTGATCGTGCCTCTGCATGATCATACACTGAAGTCATGTCCTTGAGTCTGTGACATCAGTCTGTTGCCATGGTAATGTACAGGGCAGTCCAAAATTCAGTATTATGGCATCACTGCAGGATCAGACAGCAGAGCAAGCCAATGCCTGAGAGCTGGTTAATGCAGCACGAACAGCTAAGACATTCAAATCTAAACGTTAAAGTGTAACTGCACTTTATCATGATATCCTTCACAAATACATCTAGAAGGCTCTTGTCAAAAAAAAAAAAAAAAAATCCAGAAAGTTGTTCAGTTGAAGACAAACAGGCAAGCCATCATGCGTCACTCAAAAGAAGGGCAATACGTTTCCAAGGATGGCCACCGAGTATGAAGAAAGCTTAGTTCAGCTCTCTGAATAGAAACCACCATCTGTTCCTAAGGCAACACCAGACTTGCCTAAAGAGATCCTTCACAGAGAAACAGGGATGGCCCCTTGGCACCCCAGATCAAGTGCTAGGTTGCAGGCAGTTTTTCTGGAAATCAGAGACCGGAATGTCACAGCACTGTCACCCCTTTGGAAGAGATAGCATTACATAAGACATGGTTCTTCAATTTCAAGCTCTGAAGCAAAGATCAGTGCATCATTAACCCAACCTACAGCAAAGCCATGTAGTGAAAAAAGGGTTGTACCTTCAAAGAGTTGTTATTCCATGTAGGGTTAGACATTACAGTTCTGTAGGTTTCTTGTACACTCACGAGAATGGCATTTCTGAAGAGCAAAAGGGAAGGAAAAAGGAAATTAGTTACACGTTAACGGTATTACAACTACTAACCAGCTCTTAAAACCCAAAAGATCCGCTTTGCCCAGTGCAAAGGGCGCAAGGAAACAGCAATCAATGCAATGCTGACACGTGGAGCACCACTAATCCGAGCAGGTCTTCAGTGCCAACTGACCAAGTACACCCCAAAAAGAGTTCAGCGACTACAGTCGAAGTAGCCTTGTGGCTGCCCTGCCACAAGGAAAAGTCCCGCTGGGTGGTGGGGCAGATGCTGCTTTGTCATCGTGGGAGCCCAGGCCGCCCGGACAGCAGAGACGAGACCCCAAAGCTCTCCACAGCCACACTGGACCCCTTTACCCGTTCCTCTGCTCTCATCAAGCACACATGTTCAGGGGTCTGGCTGTGGATTCCCAGCCGCTGCTCTAACACCCAAATTCCTCAAGGCCCTTGAGTGCCATTACTTTTGCATGTTTAGCTCCCGTGTGAACCCAGCCACACCCCGTACGCTTGACTAGTTTCAGTTTACCTCCTTCCGCTTTCTCTTATTAATCCACTCATCTCCTGTAACTCACTCAACACTTCCCTCTGCAAAGCTGACCCCCATCCTTCCTATAACCTCAGACGCACCCACAATTTCTTAACAGTGCCATTAACAAGCTGCAGGCACAACAAGGAACATTTCATGTTCTCTACACAGATGTAACCCTCACCATCTCCTAACCCCTCCACCCAGGTCCCTGGTTATAATTACTCCGTGCCTCGTTATCTAATACCGAACACAAGCCTCAGGGCTAGGAACCACTGTTTATTTCTCTGCAACGCCACACACCCTAGTGGTGTTGTATAAATAAATTCCACGACCTGTTTGAGCCTGAGCTTGATTCAGACCTGAATTATACCAGCTGCTAAATGACTAGTGCAAATACCTTCACTTGCTCCCTGCTCGCTTTAGCAATACCCACTTACGCAACCAGCCACCACAGGCAGCTCCAGTGCCAAACATCACGACAGCTAATTGCTTCTACGGACCACAACTGGGGAGAAAACAAAACTTAAATCCCTCTACTTTTAAATACAAATTGCAAATTATAAAGAGACCAACAGACAGGTATGAGGCACACTGCTCTCAGCATGAGGACACCTGAATGACAAGTTCCACATGCCAGTGTCACTTCTCAGCCACCAAAGCATCAACACTTTGCCTCAACCCAGCCCTTAAACACCCAGCAGGTTACCCAGTTGCAAGTCTGAAGTACCGTGGGGGCTGAGATTCTGGAAGCAGCTTTAAGCCAAATGGATTTCAGAGCAAAATAAAGCCAGTAGGCTTCATCTCCATGGAGCTCCTGCAACATAACATAAGCTGAACAAGTTACTCAGGGCAGAGGTCTTTCTTATTAACTACCTAGTAAATTCAGATTAAAGTCGGACAGCTTTTTCCCCTCCCTCACATAAAGATCAGATGCTGTCCAGCTCTGAGGAATCAATCCAGCTTCTGCAAAAAGTAAAACTCGCTCACAGCTCCATGACACCACGCACAATCTACAGGACTGCAGCCCTTCAGGTACTCATTAAACCTTTTCCCTAGAAAAGTCTCCAGTACTGAGTAATTTGTCTTCAATTCATTTTCTACAGTCAAGATGGACCATAACTAAGCGCTGGATACTGAAGCACATGTGTAGCCCCAGTGTACCCACCCCAGCCCATGAACACACCAATATAGAAACCTGCAGACACTCGTTACCTACCCTCCCAGTCACACGTGCTGATTCAAGCAATGATACAGAGGGGTGATCAAACCCCCGAGCCAGACATAAGAATGAGAGGAGGAAGAACTGAGGCACATTTCAACCATTAATTGGTAAATAAAGGCCAGAGTAGAGCCAAGGCCAGGTGGCTGCCATGGAAGCTTCGTTAACAAATTCAAGAGGAGAAGCGGAGTATGGGGAAGGCAACTTCACCATCCCAGATGGCCACGAGAGCTTTGTCAACTCGCACAGACCCAAGGGCAATTCCAAAATACTAAGCACAGCACTGGAAAGGCAAGAGATCATTTTGAGAAGTAGGATTAGCCTTTTTACTGGAGAAAATGAACACAACCACATGCAACCGTTCAACAACTAACAAAGCAGAACCCAGCACTGTGGGTTTGAGACATCTGTGAGAGACATCATTTTATGAGACAGCAGTCCACCTCAGCACAAAAGACACAAAGCTCTTGCTCTAAGTAACAGTGCTTACCTTCACCATCAGCATAGAGGTGGAGGAGCTTTGCCCACTCACAGGGAGGAGCTGTGGTTTGCAGACCCTTCCTCTGAGTGACTACGTATTTTCACAGAAATAAAGGATTCTTCCCTCTATACAAATAAATACCGTCTCTAAAAAAGGTGATGCAGTTCATCTCATTAAAAGAACCCATATTGTTCTTATCAAAGCATGGATCTGCTCCAGTGCACAACGCACAGGCTAATTTGCAGAGCATGTTTGGGTCTTTCCCTCTGAAAGCCACTCTACAAATGCAAGACCCAACTAAGGGGCCTCGTACTCTTTAATTCTTTGAAATTCACCATCACTTCACCTTAAATTGTTCCAAGAGCTTAATGCTGCAATTGGATCCATACTGAGTCGCTCTATATGATCAACCCCATTGGCCCAGGTACAACCAACACAACCAAGCCCAAACTTGCAAAAACTATCAACCTCTTTTAAAGTGTATTATATTTTCTTCCCCCAAGATGTTTCACCTGTCAACAACTATCTGTCTTAGTGGGTTACCATCCTCCCAGCACCTTGACTTGAGTTACCGTGCTTACAGCAAAAAACAGAGAGAGCCAAAAGCACTCTGCCTGGAGACCAAGCAGAGTCTGCAAGAACAGACCCCCTTCGGGGCAGCGACAGTTGAGATCGATTTAATGTGAAAACGAACTACTTTTCCATTCAAGTCAAAAGCAGAGACAAAGAACTGTATGCTGCTCAGCCTGCAGAGTCAGCTGTCTTTTTAGGAATAGATCAGATTTAACAGCTCCATGGCAGCCCAGAAAAAAGTTAGCCTGACAAAAGTTTCAGCTTTTCCCAGTATTATGCTACCCAAAATCCAGGCACTTGTCTGCTGTGCTCTCACGGCCTTACACTAGTCCCTCAAAATCATCATCTTTCAAAAACATCAGTTCCAAGAAGGCATTTTATCAGGATTCAGCCTGATGCATGAATGCACTTTCATTCCATTTCAAAGACAGACAAAAACCCTCTCTGAAGCTCTGCCTAGTAATTCTGTTTTGCATCATATGGGCTGCATATAATGCCATTTTTGCACCGGGGAACCGAAACTCCGCAAATCTGCTACAGCCTCATCAACGTGACCACTCTCACCGCAGGGACACGTATTCTGAAGCAGCTTGGTAGCAGCGGTGTACTCAGGCTGTTTTACTTGACTATTCAGGGCCTAATGCAGACAGAGAAACTAATTAACATGTATCACTATGGAAAGGAAATACAATCTAAACGTTCATTGGTTTATAACTAAACCCTTTGAGACATCTAACGTCAAAGCTAAACAGATCTTCACCTGGCAAAGCGCTTGGAAAACCTTCAACTGAAGCTGCCAGGTAAGGGAATGCAGTATTCTAGGGTATTTTTGCTACATACGCTGGGGACATATCTCTAACACGCACAAAGCCCAGAGAAGCATCATGACAACTGCAAAAACAACTTTGTCCTGGCTAACATTCACATAACGAAATTACAGTTTCACTCCAGGGGAAAAGGAAAAAGCACTTAAGTTTTGTTTAGATTAAAGCGCTGCAAGCCACGCCACTTATCTGCTATCAGAGCAGATTGCAGGGCTGCTCCAATGATTATTCAGTAATGAAGTAAGTGGAATTGGAAGGTATGCAATTAGTCCCATCTCCTCCTCCTCTAAAAAGGAAAAAAAAACAGCACAGACGTTATCACCTCTCCCTCTAGCTCTGCTACCCTCATCACTTAAAATACCTACAAAGCAAAGTAGGGCTGTCACTTACAAGCTGCTAACAAGCCTGGCTTGGCCCTGACTGGCAGCAAAGGGGATATTCTCCACATCTCCGCAGAAGAAAGTTATTGGTTTACTTAATAGGATGTTTTCTCAGGTACCCACACATGCATATATTAAGCCTAGCATTTGTACATTTAGCTATTCCAGTAAAAGCACACCACTTTTCAGAAGAAAAAAGCACTGCTGCTCTTACTAGCTTTAAGTTAAAGCATCTCTCACTGATCGTCCTGGGCACGACTGTGAAGTGAATATATTAAATTCAGGACACCAGTATCACTTGCTGGCACTCTGTCTGTCTACCTTTACTGACTCCAGCTTGAAAACACTGGCTCATTTTACCTGAACAATTTGCACCCTACCTTCCCTTAAAGAGTTGCGCTTTATGTTTGTAAAGTGTTATATACAGCTTCTTCCATAACTGTGGCTAAAATATGGAAGACTCAGAAAGCCCCCAGATAACCCAAAGCCAAATGGCAACTCACAGTATATTCCTACTTCCAAAATGCAATTCTGGTAACATATACGTTGATGTTTATTCATGCTCAAAAGCTCACTCACCCTCCCCTCCACCCCAGCGATACCAGTTGGTCTAATTAAAGACATGTCTTCTTCCAACAGCCTCTGCCTCACGTATACCCCAGTAAAGTTTCTCTATCTGTGTTCACAGATGTCTACATTCACTCCCCCCCCCCCCCCAATCTCTAGGCTTCATCAAATGGAAAGAAGCCTGACAAACTCCTCCGTCCTTAACTGCTTTTGTTCTGCCCGGACAGCCACCTGAAAAAAACAACTCCTTCCTGGTATGCTGTGACCCAGTTAACACAAGGGAGGGCTGGGGGATAGGGGGACATTCCCCTAGCCCTACAAAATAATTTAAAAAACCATTACAACCAATATCAATGCAACTAGCAACATCAGTGAGCTTGCTCTATGTAGCTCCGCTACGGATGCAACAATTCTACACTCAGATTAAGTTTCTTCACTTCTTTCCAAGTAAAGTTCTTCCCAACCTCTTAAAAATGCTTTCCCAAAGATGACCGGGCCATCCCTGCAGGATACTCTGATGCCTTCACCCCTTGGATTCAGTCAGACCAGGGATGAAGCTGTGTAAACTTCACAAAATCCATACACGAGCTTTCCTCATCGGCTACATCTACAAACCCACAAGAGGAAAAAAGGGAAAAACCCCAAACTTTTAAGGTCAGAAGAGTACACAGAATACTGCAGAGACACTTGCTTACAAAGGTATGTAAACTGCTACTATTCATCGTACAGTTTACCCCGAAGACTACAGCTGACATATCAGTGGACACCATTTTAACAATCCCATAAACTGTTAAAGCCTAATAAAGCAATCATTAGGAAAACTGGTTTAGTCCACTGTTGGTGGCATCCCATGCACCATCCGTGGAGGGAGCGTGACAAACTGCTCTGAGCTCCCATTTGCAGCACAGGCTATAAAGCTGCATTAAAAGAGAATTCCCAGTAACTTGTACCAAAGCCATGTCTCCAACAGCTTCTGCTGCGAGACCAATTCAAAGCAAGTTATTATACATTTTAATGTGACTAAATCTGCAGTCACACTGCATCTAAAAAAAAAAAATCCATAAGCATTCTAAGAGAAACACAGGGATTTTTTTCTTAACACCATGGAAGATGAATTCATTGCTATCAGTAATCCTCCCACAGCCCGGATTTCAGAAGTGGTAGCAGATTAACTTAGATTTCAGACACATAAACAAGCGCTCTTTGCATCACTTCATTCATGGGTTTAAGTAGTCACCTCATTAAAAAAATGACGGCAGAGTGCTATCCTTCTTTAGAAAGGAAATTAAATTAAAAAAAAAAGGCAAGAAACCAACAGTTTGTCCCACACTTGATGGCAAGCTCTGGTGCCCGAATGGTTAAATCTAAGTCTAGAAATCCATTTCCAGTGGACAGGCTTTCCTTAAAGGGTTTTTTTAGAGTTCACTTACCAAGTCCCTGACAACTGTCTCAAGCTACCATGCCTTGCACACCCTGACTGTTCAGCAGTGGATTGCCTGGGGCACACACGTCCTGTGCAGGGACAGCTCTCCTCTCCCCAGGACAGGGACACGCACAGGTGGTCGGGAAGGGAAATGAATGAGAAAAATTGACATCAGCGTGATAGGCAGCACAGCACCAAAGCAAGAGCAGCCTAACATCAGAAGAATAAGGGGCAGCTTTGCATATATGTTTACAGGGAGCTTCTCTCAACCTCAGGAGTCAGGGCAGGAGGAAGCACAAAAGGTTTGAAGACATAAATAAATTAAGACCGCAGTCCCAGTGCCAGAGCGGAGGCTTCACGATGGAAAGGATTTTTACACTTTGTAATGAAGACTTACATGAGGCAAAGTTCAGAACAAAGACCTCAATGAAGAGCTTTATACATCTAAAGGGAACTGGGTTGCCTCTGGAAGCACGTGAGCTGGTGCACCCAGTGTCCAAACTCTTTTTTAAAATATAGCCTCCAGTACGACACATCGCAGAAAGCCAAACCACAGGCACAAGCCATGAGTTAGTCTTTGAAGTTTAGATACAACAGAAAATTATTTCACCTACCTAGATGCAGAGGGATAGCTGCTGCCTTTGATGCTGCAAGAAATTTTGGTCTTAAACTGCCCAAGGACTTCAAATTGCTTGCTGGGCTGCAGAGTGGCAACACCCAAGCCTACATATCCACACGAACATAATTATGCCAGGTCTAGACTTGGGGGGGGTGTGTGGGTGTGAAATATCTTCAGTGATGTTAGCATGCAAAGAAAATAATAGCATGTACAAAGAAATCTCCAGAGTGACTTATGAACAAGATTTTATGCTTGGCTTTCTGCCAATTAGAGAGGAATTAAAGAGCCTAGCAATATAACCCTGTTCATCCCAAGGAAGAAACTGCATTCTTAAGTGATCAATGGAGTAAGAGGGAGGAGACAAGAGGGACAAAGATGCGGGACTGGAACTGCACATAGCAAAATCGGAAGTTTCTGATGGTCCTGAGACAGAAGCGGGACAAGACTGTAACACAAAGAACAGTTCAGATTTTTAGATTAATCCAGCCTTTTGCATCCAAAAGAAAATTAGACAGTAAATAACAGCATTCCAATAAGGCAGGCAGTACTTTTTACTATAAAATTCCAACCGTTTTAATATTTTACAGATTATACGCCTCCACTGACTGCCAACCAGCAAAATCAGTAAAAAGAGGAGGTCACACGAACAAAACCAAGCCAAGTGGAAAAGGCATTACTAGAGACCTCGAGAAGCTGAAAATGTGTCAAATCCCAGCCTTTTAGTAAGGGAGAACACTTAGTAGCTATCAGCAATGGTGATTTTATATCCCAAATCTTTGGACCTTATGAATTCACATCATGAGACCAGCTTTTAGCAGAATTAGGACCAGACTTAACATGCCCCAGTTTCCCCAAGGTTATTTTTTGAAAACCATCTACACTTAAAATATTTCAAGTGCTCTTCTCACACTGCAAAAGAGCGACCAAAGCTTAACTTCTAATTTTACTGGTTTAGCATTCGTTTTATGATAGTTTAATTTCAACACTTTTTTTATTTGAGCGACAGAAGAAATTTTGCATTAGATTGCAGGTTGAAAGTTACTGGAAATGGCAGCAAGCTGCTGCTATATATATAAAGTCATTGCAAGGAGGGAGGAAAAAAAAAAAATATGTTACTGAAGCTTACTAAATCAAAGCTTGTAAAACACCAAAACCACAAAAAGAACTAGAAGTAGCTTAGGATTTGCTAGGGATGTTTAAAGTTAATAAAATTCTAAATTAAATGGCTGCCGCTTCAGTTTGCCAAAAAATTATGCAAATTTCCAAAGTTCATACATAGTAATTAGCACAGCAAAAAGCAGGTCCCAAATAAGTGATGAAGTTAGCCTTGCTCTTATTTTTCCAGCAGATGGAATTAGCTGCGTGTGAAGTTATTTTTTGCAATTACAGATTAAACATATTATCCTGAATATCAATTCTGCAAGTACAGCATATTGGATACATGCATACATGGTATTAGGAATATGCAAAAACTAGTCTGAATCCTCCTCCATCATTCTAAATAGGACACTAAAGAGGCTGGGGGAGGGTTTACATATTTAAGACCTAATTTTTCAAACCGATTGACTATCTGCCGACAGTTTAGCTGAAACAAGTTCTCTCAAAGTACATTAGTGTTAATAGTCCAAACAGGTTTTTCCAAAGAAAAATGCCTACCTTGACTAAAAATACATCCTCCTCTTGATGTGCTAATTGAGAGATCACAAAAAGTCATCCAAATTGCAAGTTCAAACAACCTGCATAAACTGAAAGTCTCCATTTTTTACCCATTACTCCCCCAAAACCTGGTTTTCAGGCATATCCATCATCTATTGTATATCACACGCTGTAATACAAAAATCCACTTCTTCCATTCCCACAATTCGCCACCTCCTTCATGCTTAAAAAGATACAGCCTCCTCCTAAGCCCTGCAATTCTCCAGCTACCTGCAGCAATGCGCTGAGCAGTGGCTGAACCTCACGTGTGCCCTTGACCAAATTACTCCACCTGCGTTCCACATACTGAATTTAGTTTCTCTTAAGCACTTGAGCCAAGAGCTGCCCCAGTATAGGAAGTTACTCTCAAAGACACTGAAAAACCCAGCAACTTCTCGGGTGTTTGCCTGCCTTAACCTTGGTATTTATATCATGCTTACAGAAGCATGATCTATAAGGATGTATGTCAATGCACGTATCCAGTTTAGGGGGCACCCACCTAGGGGCATTCAACCTCCTACTGCGAGCATCAGCAGATGCAAGTCCTGAGAAGCTGCAGGGAGGTCAACCAAAATCACATTTAGTGCACTGATCATTAAGAGAGAGGACAGGTTTCTTCTTGTGCAGTACACGCATCAGCTTCCAAAGAGAAAACTGGTGAAAGAAGTGAAAACAAGCCACAAACCTTGCTACATGAACATTGCTTTATAGCTCCGAGTAGCCCAGAAAAGGGTTCCAGAACCTGTGTGTGCTCCAAAAAGAACCCCAAAACTACATAATTAAAGGAACATAAAGAGGGGAAAGTAAAATTTAACTGTAATTTAGAAGTCAAGTAAGTGACACAGTGGATTGAATACTATTAACCAAAATTGTGCAAATTAGAAGTAGATGTACTGAAAGCAGTAGAAACCCTGTCCAGAACAAAATGAGAATTCTCATACAAAAATACTTCTGTGGCCAAATTAAATACTGAGTTTAAGTAAGAAAGCAAGCACTTGCACCTATCACACTCCTCCCCCCCCCCCCCAACTAGGGAGTCTCATTTATCTCAGAGCAATCAAAAGAAAACACTTCGATTTTTAAAGTGAGAAAAGCTGCAGAAATTAAAACCCTGTCTGGCACGAACAAATAATATTTGAGAAATCAAAAGGAGATTCTCAAGTTAGAGGAAAGATGAAAACAGTTCTGAATAATTTACTTTGCATAGTCCAGTTCCTGCCAAAACATTTCCGTAAATCCCATGGTAGTTCAGATAATTTCCATTCTCAGAACAAAAAAAACTAGATTGAACATTAGCAACATTAATTGTGTGATATGACCTGAATGATGCAAGAACAAGTAGTTAAGTGAACCACAACATCTGCTGAATTTTTAATCACTAGTTGTTTTGCTGCAAGGCAGAAGAACATTGTATATTACCTTCCAAACACTGTATGGAATGGCACATTAGGACAGCAAGATTTTAACTGGCAGAAATTCAGTCTCCTTGCTACCTAAATGCCATTACTTTGCTATGAACTGTAGACATAGCCACTTCTAAGGAATTTTTTAATCACATGGATAAGAGCACTATTTTCTACACCTCAAGATATCAGTCAGCCATTTCTGAATAATATATATACACATTTTTTTAAAAAGCTGAAATTTCCTTAACAACTATTTACGTGTCCTTCCATAGTATATTTTTACTCTCAAAACAGCATTAAGTAATCACATGGCTGCCCAGCAGCAACTCACTACGAAAGAGGTAGTTGAACCTCCAACGTGTAGGAAGGTGATCTATGTAAATATTCATATTACCTCTGTACTGCAACAGGAGGTGCAATTGCAACATGTTTAGGTAGACCTGAGCTATATTTAAACCATCTGCCTCTGATACCCACCACAAAGATGCCACAGACACTTAGCTTTTACCATGAACTGGCCATCCAAGTGAGTAACACTGATGCGAGTCACACAAGCCCACCCTACACCTATATCAGCCAGACCTGCTGTGATTTCCCTGTTTGATACCCAAAATAGCTAGATTAAAACCAACCACCATGCTGACAGTGGTAAATACATTTCCAGTTATGCTCTAGGCATAAAACTGCAACAGCAGGATTAGCAAGTGATACAGCAGATATTCCCTTCCTTCTACAAGAAAGCAAAAAAGAAAAGTTATTTGGGGAATAAGCACTAATTCTACAACTACAAATGTAATTTCCAAATACAAATCCCACAGCTATAGCCAGAATCTGCACTATGGGCAATTATCCC
Organism: Tyto alba; assembly: GCF_018691265.1. Classification (NCBI taxonomy): domain Eukaryota; kingdom Metazoa; phylum Chordata; class Aves; order Strigiformes; family Tytonidae; genus Tyto; species Tyto alba. Next base: position 4,922,139 of record NW_024881303.1, on the reverse strand, counting down.
AATTCATGTCAGGAATGGAAAAAAAAAAAAAAAAAAAGGACATCAAAAAAAGGACAATATTCATACATTTAAAAAAGTCTCACGCTAACTTTAATAGATTCTAACATTTATAAGCTAACAGAATCAAAACTGCTTAGAAAGCAAAACCAGTAAAATATGGTACAAATAAAAACTGAGCAGCCACGCATACCAAAACAGCAATCCTGTGCCCTCCTTACTGCAGAGCTTACAAAGCTGGGAAGTTGATCTCTAACCAGCAACTTAAGATCTCCTTCAAAAGCTTAAATGTATGCATAGGAACATCTAGTAATACATCCTGTGACCAAACCATCCACAAGTGCCAAAAAAAGCAGCAGACAGAGACAGGAGAGACGCACGCTTCCAAAGCTACATTATCTTTAATCATAGGCTTAAGACCAGTCCTATGTTTTCCTTACAGACTCAACTACCGGGTGTGAGAAAAGCTGCGATCTTCTCTGAAAGCAGGTATCAAACCTGCAACGAGAATACTGAAATATGTCCTATCTGCTGGTAATAAAGCAACCAGCGTTTGAGGATTACACTGGATTGCTTGGTTTGTTATGCTACAGGGCAGTGAGAAGTGTAAATAACACGTTACGATGAATGTGTTGACACCTGGAACCTCAGAGGCAGTTAGTACCTAGGTAGTACTGTGCGTCTCCTACACCGTATTCAACTTCACAGCACCAGAAATCGACTTGGCACCTCTGTACCCCAAAACCGCAGCCCTTCCTGGCACAGGAACCACAGGCAAGTCTTTATGAACACAAGCTCTCGCTGCTAGTCAAGCCAGGGGAGAGAGTTCACCAGCATCGTGGCACACATCAGCAGCATGCTACAAGACAAGCTTCCAATTTTAAGGGACACAGAAAGATGTTTTATATGCCTATAAGAAAATGAGTTGCAGCTTAGCACTTGACAAGTCACTCAGACTTCTTCACGATCCTTATCTAAATGGAGAAAATATTTTAAAGGCCATTTAGTGCAAGTAAAATGTACACAGCTTCCTCCTCAAGCTCTGCTCATTCTCCAATTAAATATGAAAGAGGCAACTTAGTCATATGAAGCGTGCGAGATGATTTTAAGACACTGGTATTAAATCAAATCCTACAACTTTTCACACCTATTAAAATGGAACTTTGTCATTAGAAGGGGAGATTTTGATAAGCACCATGTAATTAACAGACACCGCCTTTGTTACCAGGCTGCTCATGATGAAGCCCAGGCTCCTTGACATTCCATTTCTTTCCCTCAAAGGCTCTGTGCTACAGCAAATTTATGAGTTTTCAGCATGTAAGAGGAGAATTGGGCATGTTACCTTCAAAACCAGTCAATAAGGCTCTTTCAGTCAGGCCCAGGGAAGGCGGGTGACTGCTGGAAAGCAATACAAGGCGCTCCCTTCCCCCTCCCCTCCAGACCCAAAACCGCTGCATTCAAAACACTCCCATCCCCTGCAGCAAGGGATTAGCCATTTATTAAAAAGGAATCAAAACACTGTAAAAGGCTTCCAGTTAAGATTTCAAGGGGGGAGGGTGAAAAAAAAAAACAACACACAACAGAAAAAAACACCACCCCGCAACGCTGGTGCAACTGGAGTCGCATTAGGAATTCTTCTGGGCACTGAAGAACAAGTAGCTCAAACGTAAGCAGGATGTCATTTGTCCGGATGATGCTGATCAAATGGCTCAAAAGGAGAACAGAACCAGATTAATTTTTTTTAGTCAATCATTTTGCTGCCTCCACACTGAGCAGTAACAACATTAACTACCTACAGGCACTTATGGGTTTAGACTTTGGACTTCCTAAACAACTGCCTACCTCCACGGTTTGGGGTTTTTTTTGGCTCTTGTCTAGGGGTGACAGACAATTATAATGGTCAATTATGTAAAACCTTTCATCCAAGAAAACAAGAAATGCTGCGTAAACACTCATTAAGACTCACGACTCGAGTCTACACCAGGTGCTTAGCTGGTTCAAAGCTAGCCTGGATATCTCGAGCTACCAAAACTGGATAGCGAGAGCTATGGCATAGCCGAGATAGCATGCAGCACAGCAGGGTTAACCACTTGAGTATTTACACAGCTTCGCAGGCGGGTTTTACAACCCGCAACAAACCCAGAGCTGCTGTGGTTGGGCTTTACAGCCCCATCCAACCTGGTTATTTAAAAGCAGAGCAGAGAGATGAACGCTGCTGTTGGGTGTTGTACAAAGCACCTCGCAGGACAAGCATTAGATCCACTTCTCCGGCTGAAACAAGATTTTTTTTGCAACTGGAAGCCACACAGCTCAAGTCAATAACCTCGGTTTACTGAAGAAATTAAAAGCTACACTTACTGTTTCGAGTAAGGCCTTGGAGGAAGTAATTTTGAGAAGAAATCACTTCCACCACAATTGTACTTTTAACCTTTCCTTAGGTTCTTACACCATTCCCATGCGGACACATTATTAGCAGCGTTATCTATAATATCCAAGAAGGAATAAAGCTTTCTTTTTGGATTACTGTTTCTCGAGCTTCACAATCCTTCCTTCTGAAGGGTAGGGGGTAAACCGTGCAGAAAAACACTATCAGGAAGTGACAGTACCCAGAAGATCAAGATTTGGGGAAAAATATATATTATTTTTTAAAGAAAAACCCTACGTCCTTGCCCGCAGGCCCACGAAGAGCCCTCAAAAAGCAGCGGGGTCAGGACGCCCCCCACTCCTGCCGCCCCTCAGCCACGCGTGGGCCGATCACGTTATGCAACCGCCGCGGGGGGGGGGGGGGGGAGGAGAGATACTCCCGCACACGCCTGACCCGGGACCCGGCACCCACGGAGCCGTTCCCCCCCCCCCGCACCCCACCCCGGCCGCGGGCTCAGGCTGTCAGAGCCGCCGGGAAGGCCACGGGAAAGCTGCCGGGGGAGCGGGCACGACGCGGGGAGCGCTATAAAAGCATCCGGGGAGGCGGCCGCCTCCGACACCGCAGCGCCCCGGGCACGGGAGAAGGGTGCCGGCGCTTCGGAGGAACAGCGGGAATTCAATCAAATGAAACGAAACGCGAGAAGGCGGGGAAGCGAGGAGGCCCGGGGCCGCGCAGCCCCGTCCGGCGGGCGGCCAGCGGCCCCTCGACGGCCCCCGGAGCCGCCATGGCCGGGCCGGAGAGCGGGCGGTGCGTGCGGGGCCTGTTCACCGCCCACCTGCCGAACACGAACACGAATGGAGCGGCCGCTTAACCCCCCCCCCCCCCCCCCACACACACACACACACACACACACACCCCCAGCCGCGCCTCCGCCCCCGGCCCCACCGCAAGAAGCCTACCCGGTGCGGGGCCGGCCGCGCTCCCGCGGGCGATGGAGGGGGGCGTCCCGGCGGCGGCGGGGAGCAGCGCGGAGCCGCCAGGCTGGGCTCGGCGCGGCCGGATCCCCCCCCCCCCCCCACCTCCCCAACCCTCCGCCTACCCTCAACCCTCCGCCCCCCTCAGCCCTGCGCCCAGCCGCGGCGGCGGGAGGGGCCGCGCCAATCCGCACGCGGGGCGGGGCGGGGCGGGGCGGGGCCCGGTACCGCCGACCGCCCCCCCGCGCCGTGCCAGGCACCGGCCGCCCCGCCGAGCCGGGCGGGCACCGCCGAGCGCGGGGGCCCGGCTCGGGGCCTCTCGGTTCTCCTCCTCAGAGCGGGGCCGGGGAAGGGAGGGGAGCGGAGGGGGGTCCCGGCCAGGGAGGTTTCCAGGCAGAGCGCGGTGCTGGGGACCAGCAAAATCGAGGCCACCCCGTAGTCCCCCCAGCGCTGGCTGGCTGGCCCCCGTGTCGCCGGGCACGGAGCTTCCCGCCGGTGTGTGCCGGTTGTTGGTTTAGCCACCGACGTGGCGCTGAACGCGACGGGGGGGTACCAGCTCCCAGCCCGCTGGCGTGGCACCGGCAGCGTACGAGTGGCTTTAATACGGTGGTAACAGGCTAAAAGTCTACACAGTCCTCTGCAGGAGGCCAAAGACACTATTTTGATAGACCACCCGGCTTTAAAATCTACTTAACGCCTGACTGCAGGGCCAAAAGCTGCTGGGATGTTACTGGGAGCGGGAAGGGGTAGTCCGTCAGGGTACTGGAACCCCACCAGCGTGGTGTCAGCCTTGCCAGTCAGCCCGTTTCACCATCACAGTCGTTACATTTCCCCGGCGCAGTCACTAAATACCCTTTGCCGTCACCCGTGGGGAAGCTGCCCTCGACAGAGGAAAACGTGAGCTGCTGTTCCTGGTATAGATGTATCTTAGGAGGCACGGCTGCGCAGACCCTGGGCAGTGGCTCATCACGCAAGCATCACCCCAGCCATCTCCTTTGTGCCACCCTCGCGAAGCCCTCAGCCTGCCGAGAGAAAAAGACAGGCACCGGAGAAATTCTGTGAACCCAAAGGTATCGAGAACAAGAGTGAAATGCAAAAGGAAGGCATTGGGGAAAGGGGAATTAAGTGCTGGCACCAAATGGTAGCTTGAGCCTAAGGGGTTCCTGCAAGAAGGAGCCCTCCCCCTCTTCAAAAGAAGGCTTCAGGAGTTTGTTTCGGCTTAGAGGGAAGCGGGGAGGGATGCAGGTCCCCACCGAGGACCACAGATGACCCAGGGGGGGTGCAGGGCTGGCAAACTGAAAATGCCTGGTTTCTCTGACCTACAGGAAGGCAGCAGCCAAGACAGCACTTATTCTGTGTAACGCAATACTGTGAGAAGATCCTTGAAACCGTTCTCGAGCTAAAAAGCAGTGTAAGTGTGTCAGCACAGCACTGTGCTGCAGTAGTCCTGACGAGGGGCAGAGATAATTAGCCAAGGCACAGGATCACATTAACATAGCATCTCAGGTGGCTGAGATGAATGTCCCAAAGTCTCTGGAGTCCTGGTTGACTACGGCCCCTATATACAAAGACAAAGCGAGGGCTGGAGGGAAGATAGAGGTAAACTGAGTTGCTGAAGGTCAAATATTAGATCAGTGCAGGACTGAAAACAGAACCTACAGTTCTTCATCCCTCCAGTACCTTCTCCTCTGGGCCGTAACAAAACCCCACAACAACAACAGGACTTAGCTGCTGCTGACACAGTAGCTTCATGTGTTCCAGGGAAAAATTCTGTATTTTGGTATAGAACCATGGTGATTTGTTTGTGCATGTGGAAAAAAAGGCTATTTACTAACATGGTACCACAGTGAAGTGACATACACTGACACACAAGATACCGACAGATGACTTAAAGGGGAATGAAATATGTGCCCTGTCCTGTTAGAAAAAGGCCCCACAGCTGTACAGACCCAAGCTTTTGTTTTAAGTTGATAAAGACAGCTAAATGCCATTTGCTGCTAAGTGACTTCTAATGATTAAATAACCTTTCTTCCCCTGCCCCCCCAGGACATTTAGTGATAATATAAGAAAGATTTTGCACATTGTTTAGCTTACATGGCCATCTGGCACTTTTGCATTTCAGTAGCCTTGAACATTAAAAAAACAATAGATAAAGAAGACCAGTCCTATCTAATCAGAGACATGGAGAAGTTTAACTCTGTCACAGTACACAGGACTAACCAAGTCGTTATAGCTCTTTTATTGCTTCCATCTTAATTAATGGTCATATTCCTCAAAGCTTTGTGTTGTACTCTTTAAACCAGGCTGTTCCTTATCGCCTTTGTACTTGCTTAGCCGTGAAACACTTAACTCCAGCAGTTGCATCCAACTTCCACTGTTTCTGGGCAATGGAGACAAAAAGGAGATGCATGCTAAGAAAAAATACATGCAGGTTTTAACCCACTTACCCCCCCTCAAATAAAAAATTACTAGAAGTCTTGTCTAAGCTAGGGAAAGGATGCACTTCTCAAATGAAATTGCAATGCTCTTGGCCTAACTCAGTTAGAAAGCTACTTCACGCTGCTGAACCATCATCTAATACCACTGCACTAAGGGGATTCTTCATCTGCTTCTGCTAAAGGGGATAAAAGTACAGTTCACCCAAAGTAACCCACTCCAAAGCCCCTAGAAACAACAAAAAGTTTGGTTTCAACTCAGCAATGGCTTATGATTGAATCCAGCATTTGTTCTTAGGTTAATTCCCTCTCCCTTCTTCCCCATGGAAGAAAACCAAGAAGATTTGAGTCTGTTTGGAAAAAATGTGATTTCCTTAAGACTGTGGCTTTGGGCCTTGAAGGATGAAACCAGCTGCAGGATGCTTTTACCTGTAGTGCTAGAGTGAGTTTTTGACTGAAATCTGTAACAGCAGAGAACACTCGGTGTAAACACGCCGTAAGTAACAGAGGATGTAAAGATATGCTGAGATAAAAACTACTCAGGCTTTGTTTCCAACTGTACTTTGCACTATAAGATTGCTAGTTTGCATTTTAGGCTAGCTCCAGTGAGAGCTGGGAGCTTATAAATGTGCTACAACATCTAGCTATTAGGTATCAAGCTGCCAGAGTGCAATATAATACCCAGAGTCGGGTACCTCGCCTTTCTATTTATAGCCCAGAGAGCGTTAGACACCTCCCAAGGGCGCGTGGAAACTCCCACCTACCAAGCAGAGACCTGGTTGCCGGAAAGATCAAACAAGGGATGTATTAGACTTGCTTTGCATTGCCAGTGTGTAGGTGTTTCCATCAGCTCCAGATCCTGGGCCCACACATCTGGGGTTTAGGAATCTATAAGTGCTCTCTGAAGGTGGAGAACAAGAGTTACCAATTCCTTTTTAACACCGTGGGCTGTAGGGGTTGCGTTTGATGTCGTTTGTGGTAATGAAGGTGGTAGAGCAAATACCCAGGAAAGGGAAGACACTCCCCAGGCTCATCCTGGTGAGAGTCCAAATGTCCATCTCTCATACCTGCTCGGAGCATACCCCCCTCCCAGGGTACAGGCTGAGGCATTAGGGGTTTGGTGGGAGGCTCTCTTACACTGCTGTTAAAAATGCGCTATTGTGCAAAACAAAACCCAAAGAACAGAGCAAGAAAACACAGCACGAGGCTTAATGGTGTTTTCTAATTGTCGTAAGACAGGAATTTAGCTTTTATTTTCTGCTACTATAATTTGTTCTGGTTTTTAAACTAGTGAATGCTTCACATGAAAAGCATGAGCAGAAGTGGGAACAACAGCCAATGTGCCATAATGGTTTTGCTGCACAATACTTGATTAAGAGGTTATCAGTTAAATTTGGCAGGAGGACAACTCTGTGCTCTCTGCAGCATCAGGCTGTGCTCCACATACAGTGGTTTGCCTACAGAGGCTTTTCTTTGACTCCATGCAAGTAGCAAGTATGTCTCACTGTGGACCACAGTTTTAGAACTCCATTTGCCTGAACTATCACCAAAAATATATTCAGAAATTGTAATTATTTCAGGGCTAAATTTGAGAATAAGTTTCCCTACACGCTCCATATTTCAGTAAGGTGCATTTATGCAAGGGTGGTAAGAATTACTCTCGCAAAGAACAATATCCCATGCAAATAAATGAAGAATAGAAAGAGCAAGTTAGCGGATTTCCACATAATGATCTCCTCAGTTCACAATGTATCTGATAATGACAGTTATATTGTCAAGAAACAGGTAAATTGGTTCTCAAAGCTTCAATGGCTAAAATGCCAGCATATTATCATAAAATCATCAGGACTGTATGAGAATGGCAGGCTTAACCTTTCAGGCATGTATAATATCTGCATGGGATAATGAGTTTATATAATCATATTGCTCGCTTATCTCTACTAAATGGCAATATGTTTATACCTCTCAACACAGTAAAATCAGTAGCAATCAGGAATTTGGTTGAAAAACACCCAATTTCCATGTTTTATCTTAAAGTGACATTGCAATACTTTAGAATTATGGCATTATTCAAATACATCAGGACCCTCACGGTGACCCAGATATTGTTAGTGGAAGGTGTCACTGCAGCGTGTTAAGGAAACTCATCCTGGGCTTTAACCTAGCTAGCTCAGGTAACAACCAGCGAAGGTGCACAGCAGACCCTGAGCCTGCCAAGGACCCCAGTTAAGTACTCAGGTTACCAGTCTGCCTTGAAGGGTGTACCGCTGCCTTATCGCTGATGTTGTTATTTGAGCTAGTGAGATTAAAGCCCCGGTTGTAGCACAGCCACACTTCCTAAATTCAGTATCAACATCCACATGAATGGGAATTAGTAAATGCGCCAGTCTGGATGCTCCAAGGAGCAAGCAAGCGTTGTTTCAGCATGAAGGAATCCTTCAGATGCAGGTGCACAATGATTTTTGGTTGGAAGACACTCCTAAACTAATTCTTTCCCTAAAACTTGTGGTTCAGCATGGCTCACATCATTGGACTATATCCTGGTATTGTAAGGTAGAACTGTTGAATACTCTCAAATTCCACTGATTTGGGATAAAAAGGGGAGTAACAAAAATCAGCAAACACTGCACTAGATTGGACTCTGCGGGCAGAGTCTACAAACAGGAACTGCTGTCGCTCTGTTGTTTAATTGGATCTTTTTCATAACCGTTGGAGAACCTGGCAGCAGTCAATAACCTCCATACTAATATTTGATTATGTTATAGTAAACCAATGTTTTTAGGATTAGCCCAGATGTTCAAAGTTTGTGAATCTTTGCTGTAGCCTTTAGCAGTCTACAGAGGGAACCCAGAGGTGACAATTTTTCGACTGTCACAATCCGTGAGGTGCTGAGCTGTTGCCCAGTGATCCAAGACTGATCGCTGCTGCGGGGAACAGCTCAGTGCTCTGACCAAATGGTCTTTAATCCCCTTATTGCTGCCTTCATCCACTGTAATCGCGTTTATATAAACATTTAGTGACATTTTACTGTCATGCCACATGGAGGCCCTGCATTTTTAGGCTGTTTGCAAGGTATGGTTGTCCTTTGCCGCTTACCATCGCGCCTGCTGCTCAGCGGCTTCCTGGTTGGCAACTCATTTCTCAAACGCCGTCTACATTTTTGCAGTGCCACCAAGCGGCTGGCCTCTTCCTTGACTTTTTTTTTTTATTATTATTATTCATTTTTAATTTCGCAGATTTTTATAAACAAACTTAGAACAAATCGTCGTGCCGATGAGAATCGCACTAAACACAATCCACCCCAGCAAACTGGAGGTACGATTCAAATACAAGAGAGAATTACAGAGGGCAGCAAAAGCTCGGCACAACCCCCAGACACTTAAACCTTGGGTAAACCCGGCTTCGGTTCTGAAGAGGGAAGACATATGGGAAATTACCTCAGGAGGAGGTCGCTGAGGGGCGGGCTGACGCCTGCCGGGGCGCTGGGAGGGCGGTGCGTGTCCCGCAGACCCCACACGCTGCCTCCGAGTGCCCGTGGGGCATGAGGGCACGGCGACCTGAGAGACTCTCCGCCCGCTACACCCCCCTCCGCCATTTTAGCGCGGCGCCCCCACAGCGAGCGGGACGCCAGGGGACAATCTCTCCGCGCCCAGAGGGACCCGCCTCCCGCACCCCGCCGGCCAATGGGCGGCAAGAGGGAGGGGAAAGATGCTCAGCGCAGCCAATGAGAACTGAGCGCGGAGAGCCCGCCCCGGGATTTCGGCTGCGCTCGCCAACGGTCGGCCGTGAACGGGCCAATGAGAGCTCGCGGGCGGGCCGCAACTGGCCAATCAGCGTTGTCAGGTGAGATTTGAAAGTGACCCGAGGCAGGCCGCGCCGCGCTGTGGGGACTGAGGGGGTCGGCACAGGTATGGCGGGTTGTGGGGCGGTGGGAACGGGCTCCGGGGCGTCGTCCGCGGGGGGACCCCGGCAGCGGTGCCCTCTTTCCGAGCTGGCCTGGAAACGTGGCGAGGCGGGGGTGGAGAAGGGCTGAGGGGAAAGTCCTGCGGCGACCCTTCCGAGCCGCCGTGGGCAGCGGGGGGCTGGGAGATGGTGTTCGGAAGGGGGCCCGCCTCGAAACCGTTGAGTTTAGACTTTATTCAGTCCCTGAACTTAGGGGGTTCCCGCTTTAAAGATAGCGGTGTTTGTTCTTCCTGCTCAGCTCTGTCGCTATTCAAGTTAAAAACGCCAACTGTACACCTAAATGTTTTTCATATCCATGTTACTCCTTGAGTTTTTGTGATGTTGTTGGTCAAAAGTGGTTCTTTTCCCTGTTTATTTTTGGTTTTGTTTTTAAGTCACGTCTATACATTTTCAGCTTTAATTTTGGTAGTATGTGCTGGCCAGTCACAAATCCTTTCTTTTGTATAAGCCCTTTATTGTTTTCCTACTAGTCTTTATTTGAATTTATGACAATTTAAATTCCTGTTAATCCTTGAGACTCCTGTTTGGGCAAGGTACTACTTAAAAACCGTAATCTGGAAAGAAAAGGAGACAGGTATTTTTGTCCTAAGGAGATGTTTAGGACACTGAGCATTTCATGCATTTTTAATGAGCCCAAAGAGAGCCTGGGTAATCTCTTGTAGTGCTTTTGCTGAGCTGGGTATGGGTTGGTGACACCTTTGTGGGAAGCCCCCTCTGTAGCTCTGCTTATATTTTATTTGCCTTCTTCAAATTTCAGAATAATTCTTCAGCAGGATTACTTACTGAATCGTAGATGACTTGCTCTTGAGGCTTACTCATGGGAGAAGGCCTTAAGTGGACTTAGACTACAGTAGCTGGGAAAATACTATTCAAAGTAGAAGGCAGAGCATTAAAATGCTTTAGATGTGTTAAAATATTTATCAGTAGCTAAAGCAAATGCAGCCTTCTGTAACCTTGTCCCATAGGTTATAGTGTCTATTCTGTGAATATAGGTGAATAATTACCTCCCATCAAGGAACTGAATTTAAAATTGTGCATGCACTTTGCAATGACTGTTGTAATTAACAAACATGTTAAAGGTAAGTTTAGGGAATTTGTCCTGAAAGTCCATAGAGGGTGGATGTAGAGACCTGATGCTAGCTGCTGCTTTGAGGAATTATTTTCATCCACTGGACTCAAAAAGCCTATTTCTTCCAGGAGCATTAACTGTTTTCTTCATGGCTTTTTTGTAATACCATGGGAATTACTAACAAGATCAGTTCAAAGATGATTATTGGAGATGTTAATGAATTAACCTTCCTTAACCACCTAAATGTAAAGCAAGGCAAATACGACCTATAAACTACAGTAGAGTTGGTCTGATCATTTGCAATCATTATTAATTAACTTACATCTTTAATCAAATTCTGAAAGTTGGAATATAAGATGCAGAATGAAACATAAGATATTCACAAATCGGGTGGCACTGAACATGCACCAGCTCTTCCAGGATTATATGGAAGAGATCCAGTCTTTGATTTGAGTGCTTTAAGCTGAGATTTTCCCTTTTGCTTGTTTAACTTCCATTGACCATTTTGCTGTCCTGCAGCATTTCAGTATTGGAAAAAAAGATGCAAAATATACCCATTTAGATTTATGACTCACGCATTACCTCCAGTATCTATTCCAAGCACCTCCAGATGGTTGTGCAGGTACTGTTGGTGCTATGCAAGTTACTCAGTACGTGAATACTTCCGTGACGTGGGGCACAAGGAGCTGCCACGGCCAGCAGTGATGGTGTCAAACAGACTTTGTATTCCTTCTTATAATAGCTCAGCTTCTTTTCTTGCTTGCTTTTTCCATAAGTATATGCAGTTTAAGAGTACGTATTTATTTCTGTACGCTTATTTTGGTTCTCTTCTGACATTTGGGTTTTTCAGTTAGGCTGCTGGTGTTGTTTTTGGCTTTTGGTAGCAAACGGAGGGGGAGGGGATTGACTAAGAAATCCTGTGCACCCATAGTCAAGGCTGATCTTTTCTGTCCAGTTCACTGATGAGTCCTTTAGCTTGATCAAAGCTTGCTGTCTTGAACTGAAGAACCTTAGTAAATGACTAATTTATTGGTAAATGAATCACTGTTGGATATTTAGTTTAGCTCTATCCTTCCTTACTGTAAAGCTGTTTAAGTAATGGAAGATGAGATTTCTAACAGATCCTGTTTGAGGTGGCAGACAGAGTAAGGCCAATTGCAAGCACTGGTCCTGACCTCTCGCCGGGAAGAAAGCACAAAAACCCTCAACAAAACAGGCTTCAGCAGGATGCAGGGAATGGAGCTTTTTACATTGCTGTTAGCACAGCCTGTACAGACCAATTTACGTTTGCATTAAGTCTTCCTCAGGTTAAAAAAGTAGGGAGAAATCCTGCTTGAAATAAACGCTATTGTATTGCAGTTGCATCCTGGAGACTCAGTTGGGAAATGGTGCCAAGTATTCTGATACATGACAAAAATACCTCGCCATCAGATAGGGTATAATCTAAATGCTCAGTGGCAATGTTGCTTCCAAGTATTGTCCTACAACCTTGTCATTTACTTGCTTGTCTCCTTAACATGAAAAACATCTGTGTTGAAAACAGTCTGACCGACCAATCCCTGGCAGTGACACAGTGTCTCCTACTAATTCTGTGTCAAGACTTGTTGACCACTTAACAAACTAGCCCCTTGAATGCATAAAATAAAGCAAAATAATGAAGAGTCATTACTGAAGTGGTCATTTGCGTTTTCTCTTGTACACATATAGAAATGAAGAACCTAGGGCTTTCTTCGTTCATAACATCCAAACTAATGAAAAGGGAGAAACAAAATATGACAGCTTTTTTCCTAATCATTCTGATTTTTGTCTAGGGTCATCAAGATGGCCGCCACCTCCCAGTTTGCCAGTCGATACAAAAAGGATTTGAGTACAGAAACCCTCAGAACAAAAGTTGCACGCAGAAAATCCATGCTTCAAAAGGAGAACAGACACAAGTTGTTTGAAAAGGGCAGGCAGTTTGGATTGGCAGATGTCAATGTTCAGCTCGCAAAAGAGAGGGGAATTTCTCAACTCAGTGAGGCAAGTGAAATGTGCTCTCAGGAGAACAGCAGTGTAAAACAGAGTAAGTAAAGACTTGTTACAATGCTTTTTAATAATTGTTAAAAATGTCTGTAAGTGGATTTAGTGACATTATCACAGGAACCTAATTGTGGTCAACATTTTAATTTGGAGAAAAGGTTTAAGATTTAAAAAAACAATCGCTATCAGTTCTTCTAACTGTTGAGAAAATAAAATCTTAATACAGCTTTATCCTCCTTGCTGCTCTGGTGATACGATTGAGGCTTTGCTCTGATTTGTCTGCAGCAGCTAAAGGAAGAATGCATTTTGCTGTTAAGATTCAGTGGGAAGTCTCTTAATGATTGCTTTGTCATTGAAGTGAAAAACCCTGATCTAAGATCTCATCTAACATATCTGGTGTTTGTCGTGTGCTTAAAGTATTCTTAGAAATAGATAATTGTATATTATAATTCAGTAGACAACATTATAAATTGGTAAATGCATAGTATAATTTTATTTTTAAAATTGCTAGTTTTTGATGTCTTATCTTTCCTCCCACAAGATAGGCCTACATATATGATGAGTTCTGCCTCCCTGACTCTCCTGGATGCATATGGTCTAAGGAATTAAGTTAATCTTTAAAAATATTAACAGATTTCTTCAGAAATATTTTCCCCTTCAGTATTTTGATAGCAGATTATTGGAGGAAGGAGTGCAATCTCTATGTAAGAATGTCAAATATGAAATTGAATAAATTTTGATCTTTATTATTGTCAATAAATTGTAACTTTATATATTAGTTTTTCAGATAGACATGTCATTCGAGTTTGGCATCATCTTAAGGTTTTATTCTTTCATATAACTTCTGCCTCATTTATTCTCAGCCCGAGGCAGACTTTGATAGCTAAAACTGGTCTAAACTTCAGCTTTCAGTGACATTACAAGTGTTTGAATAGAGAAACTGGTAGAAATAAACTAAATAAGTAGTTAAAGTGTTAACTTTAATACTGGTAACCTTGCAGGAACAGCCTGTACACTGTAAAATGGATATGAATTTACAGTATTTCTCAGGTGCAGATTTGGGGAAGTGTATTTGTAAGTTGAAATTTACGACTGAATATCCTTTTAGTGGGAAAAGTTAAGATGAGAATCTAAGCTTTTAGCAAGCTATTAGATCACAGGTATTTGCATTGTACGACTTTAATTGAAACTTACAGACACAGATTGCAGAGTCTTCTGCTCTTTGACTCAGAATGTTTCTCTTCTGGATTGGAAAAGTTTTTTTAAATTTTCTGACTTGCTTATTGTTGGCTCAAAAGTATCTTCAAGATTTTGTAACATGACTGTCTTCCATGTTTGCTTCAGAACAGTCTACAAATGCAGCCACCAGGAAGATTAATGAACGCAGGGAAATGCTCCAGCGTTATAAAGAAGAAAAGGAACTTCGAAAATTGAGAGAGCAGAGAGAAAAAGCAAAAAAGGGTGTGTTTAAAGTTGGTTTATATAAACCAACTGCGCCCGGATTTCTTTCACTTGTACCTGAAGGTCCAGTGATAGTGAAGCCAAGAGAGAAGGTAATAAGAGTAATATTAAACATCTAAATTAAATATATGCAGTATACTATAATAAAATTTCTATTTGCATACGGAATTATGTGTACGTTATGCCAAAGAAACAGTTTATTTTGTAAATACTTCATTTTATAAAAGGGAACAATAAGGGAGTAATTTGGCTCATTTTTAAAACAAAGCTGGAAATAGTACTAGTGATATGTTAATTTTTGTGTTTATGATCACATTCTCAGTTCAAAAACTGGAATGATTCATAGACAGATGAAACAGCTAAGTTACTTGGGAACTGGTAACTTGTTCCTATTTGGTCCACTTGACTTTGAAAGTTTTTCAGATTACACACCTGACCCATTTTGCATGGGCATGTTGCTTTTCGCACTTAGGATTCTTGCCCACCCTAACAGCGATGGGGGGGAAAAGGAGTATGTTAACTCTTGTTTCCTTGGGGATGTTCGCAGGTAGCTCCTGATTTCTCTGGGAGGATTACTCGATCAAAGGCCAAGATCCAAGAAGAAAAAACCGTGATACCAACTGCATCTAAGCACTCTATGGTTTGTTTTTCATATAAACTTCAACGAATAAATTTAGAGAAAAGGATGCAATTATCCTTCAGACCATAACTCAGGGTTGTATGATTACAAGTTGAGTGCTGTCTCTGAGGTGGTTTTCCTGGTGAGAAAAACAAATTAGATCAGAAAAGCTTTTGGCAATCTTATAGACTGCAATGTGCTGAACTGAACTATGGAGAGTTTGATGAGGTCAGTACAAACGGGAAAAGAGCACAGATCTCCTGGATCAGTTTTTCAATACAAAACATTGTAGTCAGCGAGGACTGCAAATATATGTAGAGGTAGTAGTGAGACTAAAGTTCCATACATCGGTTTTGGCTTGGAGAACCAGTGCATCTGCCTTGAATGCAGAAAGTCTGTCATGAATGCGGGTTACAAAGAGTCAATTCAATTCTTCAGTCAAAAATCACTTCAGTGTTGGCATATTTTTACTGTGAATCTTGGCAGTGCCTTCTGCTATTACTTGTACTAAAAAGTAGGTTTTGCTGAGGAATTTCACCAGCAGGAATCTGTAAAAAGCTGTATTTTGAATCTAGCAATCTTGCCTTCCAAAACTTGAACGCATTTGAAGGATTTCCAGTCGTAACTTTGCAAAGGGACAACTGAGTTAATACTGATTATTTTTTCTGAAAACTGATTTTTAAAACATGTAATATGTACTAAAATGCAGCAGTAATTGTACCTAGTTTCATAGTAAACTGATAATGTTTCTGAAATACTTTCCTTCACTGTATTTCTGACAGGTCCTTACTTAGTTTGATAATGCATGTTAGCACATCTAAAACGAGCTGGTTTAGTTATCCTTAATTTTGTTTTACTTTTTAAAGCCCTTTGTTCCAAATTATTTGACCATTTGTTTTGCTAGAGCCTAGGAGGAAGATGAGAGAAATTAGGCTGCTTTATTTCTGGAAATTTGATACTTCACACAAAATTATCTTCTCTTGTAGGTCTCTGCCAGTGGGCATAGTGTGCGCCCTACGCAGGCAGGACGTAAACAGATGAGTACAGCCAAAGCAACTGAAAAAGATAAAGGTATAAAAGTTGTATGATCCTTACATCTGAATCTGAAAGGATATAGCTGTTTGTTTGTTTTGTTTTGTTTTTTTTCCTGAGTCAGTAGCTGTGACATTATGGGAGGAGAGCAGAGAGCATCGATGGGAGAGATTGCAGTACATTTTTGGGTGTATGAAACAAAAGGTTTTTAGGATGGCCATTCCTACCAACTATGACAAGGGCAGCAGCTGGCAGATTATCAAGCATGTGGCTCTAGGTGTCGCATGTATTTGTTGCCTCTATAGGCTGGGGAAAATGGAATGCAGGGTACTAGCCGTCCTGGTTACTGATTATTCACCCTAGGAGAGGGAAAAGAAAGGTCAGTAGGCAGAATTGCATGGCTGCTAGCTGCCTTAGCATCTGGAGCTGTGCAGAGCTTTCTGTGTGTCTCTAAGAAGAATATCGCATGTAGTAGCTGCTGCTATTACATAAGAGCAAGTGTCTTCACCCAGAAAGTTGAAGAATAGCTGACAAGTAAAATATGAATTTTCCTTGGTGTTGTGGGTAGCCTGAGAAACAGCTGATTGTATGAGCTGTAAATATTTCCAGTGAAGTCTTTCTTCTGTCTATACAGCAAATATGCTGTTGTCTGTGGTCTCTAAATGAAACTGCTTCTGTAACTCTGCATTGAAAAAGGTTTAGAAAAGGATAGGCTACTGGTAAAGCACATTAGCATGTAATGTTGGAGACAGGAGCCCAGACTTCTGATGCACATTAGAGCAACTGAGTAAATGTGTGATTGTCTTCTTCAATAAATGGCAAGTACAATCTTAGGTTTTCATACTTTACAACAGGCCCTTCTGTATCTGTCACTTTCTATGTGACAATTACATACATTCCTTCAGAAAACAACAAAAAAGCCCAACCCATGCCACCCTTAAGGGAATAGAATATTTTTTATTAGAAATTCTTCCTGATAGCACAGTGATGTCCGTGCCTTAAGTTGATAAGGCTAAGTCATGTGGAATATTGACGTTTATGCAAGATATTCAGTAATTCAGAATGCAATTACTTTCACGTCAGCAATTTAATTAAATCAGCAAGCAGCAGACCTTTAGATAAATTTCAATAGTGTCTTCAGTGCATACTGAAAAGGTCTATTATTAGTGTTTGATATAACAATTAAAACATTTAATTTTTGAGAACTTGTCATCTACTAGACCTGATTATTCTTTTTGTGCTGAATCAAGAATATGTATTATATGTATTTAAACACTAGTATAAAAATGTTAGGGAAGTAAATGTTTGGATAAATTAAATGTTTTAGTTATTTATCTAGTATTTTTTCCCAACTTGTCATTCTAGCTTCCACAGAATTGCAGCTTGACATTAAAATCACGAATAAGCATTAAGAGTAACTGAGTGGGGCTACTAGATTTCAGGCAGATGTAGGAAGGGAGGGTATGAAATAAAGAGCTCCTGTTAAATTTTTCTGGGCAGGAGAATGCTATAATTTTTGAAGGATATTAGAAGCAGTACTAAAATACAAAGATTAAAATTATTAAGATGGGTAACACAGTGCTTGAACTTGTCATTTTTCATAAAATATTTCAGGAGCAATTTGTCTTAAAAATACTTTGTTAAATTACATCAACTTCAGACCTTGAAATACTTTCACATAATGACCAAGGCATCACTTTGTTACGCAGATGGTTTGCTTAAGCTTCCAGCTGTGCAAATAACCATGGCAAGTTATGACCCTAGAAAGCTTCATCTGTAAAGTGGGGCTGATGTTGACTCTGATTGCAGGGAACATTGAGAAGGGTTCCTTAAGCTTTTACACGGCTTCTAGCACACTGGTACCTTGATCGTCCTGGAGGCACTACTGTACAACAAAACCATCTTCAATCAAGATCCTTCAGAGCATTGCCTTGATGCAAGGCTGAGCTGTGCTGTCCATGTTTAGCACTGCTTGCACCGAACTCACAAAAAAAAACCAAACCCTGTTGATTCTGACAAATGAATGCAACTAATAATTGCTGGCTTCTGATTTCTACAAAACGTAAGCTTTCAGTTATATTACTTGAGTGCAGCTCCTTATTAAGCTTGTAATCTCTGGAATTAATATTTCGTACAGTGTTGAAGACTGCAGTCCCGTTAGCCTCAGATGTGAGAATCACCAGAGCAGCCTCTTCTGCAGCTAGGCAGATGATGAAAACAGCTGCTGCTGCTACTGCTGGTAAGTGAGGCGGTGAATATAGTCCTGCTTGTGTAGCCCAAGGCTGATATGTAAGTATTTGGAATAGTGTGCTGTAAAGGGATACCATCTAGTGCTGGATAACTGAGCACTGGGGACGACATACATATGTTTATATGCTGCTGTTAGACTCGTTGTCAAAAGTTATACTAAGACAGCTTTGTTGTCTTCAGGTTCTTGCCCATAGCTCAGGCACTCTGTGCTGTAGAGATACGCATCAGCTTGTTCTGAACTGTCTTAGCACACTACATTCTGCTGTGTAGCTATCTCCTTTGAACAGATAGACTGTATGTAAATCATGCCAAATTGTCAGGTGAGGAAAGGACTAAATATTGTACCGCTTAGACTCTCATCTGGAGTTCTGCTGCAATATTTAAATCAAGATGTTGAAACCAACATTGGACAGTTTCCCATAAAATCTGTCAGTGTGGAGCATCAATATCCATATGGTAATTATAAACTGAAAGAACAAAACCAGAACTGGTAAAGATTTGCTAGTTTGATATATCACTGTTCAAGGACATATGATTATCACATCTGTGTTCAGGAACACTCTGGAGGAGATGGGAGCTTATGTTCTTCAGGTCAGGAATTTCTCTTTGTCCGCGTTTGCCTGTCTATGAGAGTAGAGGAACATGATGAAGGGGGACTTTGTAGTATATATTCTTGTTCCCAGGGTACTCTCTAGAATGTTTTGCAGTGTCCCTTGTGTTATATATGACAGAAGTGAAGTTAAGCCCTAGGCTGAAAGTATAGCTTTGATAGTATCAATTTCAGTTTACCAGCAGAAATCATATGCCACATAGAAATTAAAAATCTGAACTCAGATTGGCTTGACACTATTTCTTCAGCTTTTAAGGAAATAAGGTGACTTTCATTTTTAGTATATGACATCACTGAAAGACTAATAGCTTAATCTGTTTTCCCTTCTAGGTGGTACATCTCTTAACAAGCTGTTAAATCCTAGGCCAGGTTTTCTTTTGAATGAACTTTTGCAGTGAGGTCTCTGCCCTCTAGCCACCTCCCACTCAAGAAACAAAACAGTCTCTCCCTGTCTTTAGCCACTGGACTTTTACAGCAATCTTTTGGTGAAAGACTATCTTAATCAGGTGCCTTTTTGACTTTTGTGAGTTTCTCTCATTCTAGGTAACCAGTCACAGAGAAAGACAGCAAATGCAGGAAAGCAGAAGCAAGCAGTCAAACCTGACATCACGGAGGTAGGTCATTTAATATTTGAAATGGAAAAGCAGTAAAACTGATTTAAGAGCCAATAACAGTGTAATTGTAGCTCAAATATACTTGTGTTCAAGCACAGAAGTAATAAGTTCACTAATAAGCTAGATTTTGAGAAGAAGCTGTATGTATTTATATTACTGTATTTTAAAAATTAAGATCAAATTTAGTGTTTATATGGATGACTTGATTACTAATCGAGGTCTGGACAATTATTTAAATTAGACCAGAAGTTCTTACGTGACATATCTCATGTCTGATGTTTTAACTAATAGAAAACAAAAATGTCCTGCTTTGTTGGATTTATCTAGCATTTGTAAACTTTGTGCAGTTCATGCCTTTATTTGAAACATACTCTTTTCCTGCTCAGCTAATGGTGTGAGACTCTAGAAGCTAAGAAATAAATGCATTTTTAGGTTTTTGAACCACCAAAAAATAAAGCTGGAAATGTTATTCTCTGCAAGGTAGACATGAGTTATCATAATTAAAGGCAGTTATTGTGGTTCTTAGTGTCACTGCTATAGCAAATGTTTTCTAAAAAAGTTTTCTAAAAGCGGTATTGTCTTGAAAGTGGTGCAGTCATGCACAAACACTGGCAGGAGATAAGAGGCACTTACATCTTCATTTAAGTAAGTACCTCTTTGCAGGCAGGAGTTGCTTTGTGCTGCCAGTTGATAAGCTCTTGCTGTAACCTCAGTCATTTTGTTACAAGGAACGTGTGAAAAGTTGAATTTCAAGGCTTACATTCCAAGAAGGGGTATCTAAAGTACAACAAGACTTTCAGTGGATTGAAGATGCATATTTTCTTGAAAAACAATCTAAGTTCTTTTGCCTGGTTTGAGCTAACAGTATCTCGATATAGGTATCTCAGAAATGCGTTCTGTATGACTAGCTGGTCACTCATCTCATGGGAATGTGGATTCAACTTATTGATTAACTTTTTCTCCTCTTTTAATGACATTCTGTGGTTCTAACTGTGCTTGTCTTGGGCTGCATTCCTCAGCTATCAGTTTATTTTAGCTTGTTCTTCAGTTTTTGGATTAGAGTATGTGTATAAACTGTGATTATTCAACAGGCCTAGTTGGATTTGGAGCCAGTAATTCTGCTCTTGAGGAGCTTATCACCTTAAAGCATATTTTTCTAGCAGTGGGTGCAAGCGTTTTCTAATTTTAATTACTGTTTTGGTAAGTGAGGTGTTTTGCTACTTTAGTCCCTTCAGTGGATTGTCGCATTCCTCGCAGTGAAGTGGTACCCCTGTTGCTAGAATGATTTGCAGGTGTCAAAACCAGTGGGGCCTATTGGTAAATCGTGACTTCTGTACATGGATGCTGCTGTAGAAAGTGACTCACCTGAAACTGTTCCCTTCCTGATGACTTTTGGACAGTCGTGTTATATAATTCAGCCCATGCCTATAGTAAACACTTCATTGATTTGATGATGTAGTGTTCGCTTGGTCTGTTTGTGCTGTTATAGGTAATACCTTCTAAACATGAAGTGGATAAAAATGCTCAACTGAATCCAGTGATGAAAGGTTCTGCAGCTGATTCTATGCATTCAGTGTCAGTAGAAATTCAAGAGGAACAAACCTCAGTGGAAAACAAAAACAATTCTGCTTCAGGGAGACCCAGAACACGCTCTTTTGCACCTCAAAACTTTGTGTTTCAACCATTAAATGGACTAGCGACCTACAAAGTTACACCCATGACGCCTTCTAGGGCAAATGCATTTTTGACACCTAATGCCTTCTGGGATTTTTCAACATCTCCAGTGTAAGTTTCTTCTGATGGCCTAAAATGCTTGTGAACCTCTTTGTGATGGTACAGAAGCCGTCATCTTTCTATAGTGATTCTCTGTGTGATAAACTCCTGTGATGTTAAAACACCTGATCTTCATGGTGGTTGTCATTACTTAAATGTAGACTTAATACAACACCAAAAAAGCAATATAATCTATAATTCTGTCTATGCTTAGCACTAGAGCAGCTCCATATATTGGGGACTGTGCCATATATATCCCTGCACAGATTTATTTATTTTGATAGGATTTGCTGGAGTTCTCTAGCACTGTGCGTAGGATTGCCTTTTAAATTGTGCACTTCTGTGTATTTGGCCATATTCGCTGTCAGTTTCTCAGTGTGTCTTAACTGTAAGTGTATTTTTTGTTTCCAATAGTATAATTGAAAAGTCCAGTGAAATTAAGGCACAAGATCCTAATTTAAAAAGTCAGGTTTCACCTGCTGATAAAGGTATTCAAGAACAGCACACCTCTACAAGTTTGAAAGGAGGAAAAGGTAGGAAGTTCACATTTAGTTTATTGTTCTAATGTTTTTAGTTTTCACCAGATTCTGAACAAATGCCTTTTATATTTTTCAGCAAGTGAATCAGACAAGAAAACTTCCATTCAGAGATCAAATGAAACAATTCCTGTGTCTCCAGATACAACAGTGCTTGAAATGAAGTCAGATGATGTAAGAGAACAAGAGCATGATGTGCCGTATTTCAGGTTTGTGTTCATTTGTTTCACTGCCCTGTTGTCCATTCTGAGGCCCTTCACATGAGTAACGAGATGTCTTGTAAAGGTTAACTCCTAATGGCTGGTGTCTGTTGGCAGTGACCCAAGTAGGCACACATTCCTGTCTTCCCTTTTCTATTGTCAGTACAAGTAAAGAATATAAAATTCTGGAGACTAACACCTTGTCCTAAGCAATGAAAGCTTGAAAGCAGTAGAAAAGAAATTGCCTTTCAGCCAGTCAGCAGACTAAAATAATCTAATGGCTTCTGCTCAAAGACGGTGTAGCTTCTCTGAAAGCAAAAGGGTAGTAGCCATTGTAACAGTCATAAGTAGTGATAGCAGTTAGAAAATTCTCCAAAACCTTATTTTTTCACTATCTCTTTATTTTTAGAAACATTCTTCGATCTGAGACAGAGAGGCTGATGTCTCAGTGCCTCCAGTGGGATGTAAAATTTGAGCTGGACATTCCAGAGGATGGTAAGACTGAACTGTAATAGGCACTAGAAGGGGCGTTACGGTCACCGAAGGGGACAGAGGGAAATACAGTTACCTGAATGTATTTGCAAAATAGCAGTGTCTACAGCACTTAGTAAAAGTCATATTAAATAAACTTTAGAGTTGTATCTGCCTCAAGACAAAAAAGTATGCTTTATCTCCTAACGTTAAAGCGTATGTGCAGTACTTGAGGTCACAGTGCTTGACACTAAAGTGAACAAAGTGCATATCGAAATACTTCTGTTGTCACTTTTAAGTGTATTTAAATGCATTAATTTTAACCAAGCTGATATTTTTTTTTAAATAAAATTTGGCTTTCATGCAGAATAAATGTCCTTATCTGGGAAAATTAAGAAGATTCATCAATGCAGATCTTAAAGACTTAAAGAGGTAGTAACATTTTTTTGAAAGAAACAGGTTTACAGCAGTTCAATGGGATAGGTATGCTCCATCTGAATTATATTACAGGTCTGCAACAGATGAACATAGTTCAAACAATAAACAAATTCCAGACTCTTCAAATACTTATTTAAATCAATTGTGAAATGATGGATTATTTAAGATGTACTTTCTTTATTGTTTTCTTGTTGCTGTCAGCTAAAGATCTTATTCGCACCACAGTTGGTCAGACAAAATTGCTCATAGCAGAAAGGTTTAAACAGTTTGAAGGACTGGTGGATAACTGTGAATTTAAACGAGGTGAAAAAGAAACAACGTGTACAGACTTAGATGGATTTTGGGATATGGTTAATTTTCAGGTATGTACTTGCATGTTAACCTACTAGAAAAAAGTTGATGGAGTTATTTACAAACAATGGATTGAAACTTTTTTTTTTGAATATTCAGATTCCGATTTATTCATGTAAAAAATGCGGGTCCTTGTTTGACACTTTCTGACAGTGAATGGTACCAGATGGTATACTATGATTTATAATTCATGGACCCGTTCATCTGTTACGGTGTCTTGTGGCCTGTGTATCTTGTTTTTCTCTGGAATAAAGGCATATAGCCAAGTCTTATTCTGGTTTGGAGTGAGGATACAGTCACGATGTCTACCTGGACCGAAAGCTGGGAGCTTTTGGAAAATTCTTGAAGCTCACCTGAAAAGTAGCAGTTCCGTGCTTTGGTATGAGAATAATAAAGAAACTAGAATCAGCTTATTTAGGGTGAGCTTAGGTGGTAGAAAACATTCATCTCCTTCTCTGTAAATGCTTCCATTGGTTTTAGAATGAAATATAAAATTCTAAACTATCAAAAGAGTTATGGTATTTGTAAATCATCATTCAACAAATGAACTTGTAACGAGTTAAATTAAATGCAAAGATGGATTTATTGTTAAGGTCCTAGTCATAGGTCTTGAGTTCCCTCCAGAAAGCGTAAGGTTTTTATCTGCTGCTTCAGAGGTATTTGAGGGGAACTTTGCTAGAATCAGTAACGCGAAACACTGGGTTTATTGATGCTTACTATATATCTGGGAGCAGCTCCAGTTTCTCCTGAGCCTCCCCACCTTTTCCCTTAGATAGACTTAGAGTAATAGATTTGCGAACTGTGTCCCTTTTTGCATTTATTTTTTGTTTGTGTCCTCTGAGTTTCAGGGAGGATGTAAAGGACTCGTCACTTCGGTGAGGGGTCTCCTGTACGTAAATAAGCCTTGTATGGCATTACTAGCACGAGGCAAATGTCTCCATTACAAAGCCTAAGGGGAGCAAGGCTGTTGCACTGAGTATCAGTCAGGGAGGGAGTAATGCTGCACAGCTAGTTTGTCACGAGCAAGCACCGATTGCATCAGGAAGCTGCTCAGGCCAGCAGTTTAAAAGAGCAAACAAGCTTGCATGGTGTATTTCCTACATAATGGAAGACTCGTGCTTCTTTGGATAAATACTATTATGCAATGCATTCTTCTGCATTCCTTAAATGTGACCATTGTCAAAGTGCTTAAGTTCAGTAAAAGAACAGGTTGTAAACAAGTTCCTTCATTTAGGTGTTAGTTATTACTGAACAGTTCTATATTTCCCTTACTAACCTTTAAACTAAAGAAATGAGACCAGTCTTGTCATCTAACCTGAAGCTTGAGTATGTTAATGTGACCTTCATGTCAACTGTATTAGAACATTTAGTACTTCATATTGGTTGATGGTTTATTTTACTTCTGTATTTAAAGGAAAAGTACTTAGATGCATAGCTATGCTTAAATTTTTATGAAACACCGTCCTGTTGTGAATCTGATAAGTCCTGAAAATTGAATCTGGACTTCTCTGGGCTTTCCAATAGATCGAAGATGTGAATAAAAAGTTTGATAATCTGAAGAAGCTTCAAGACAATGAGTGGCAACCACTTGATGTCCCAACCAAAGCAATTGTCAAGGTATGAGTAGCCCCTAAAGCGCTTCTCCTAAGGCATCAAGATGCAGCAGTGTGTTATCTAAAATAACTAATAAGCGGCTATTGCAATAATTAATACTCTTAAACGGAAGTTGCATCTAAAGCCCTACTTACCTGTCTTCTTTAGATGCTAATGTGTAAAAAATCAGTGAAATTCCTCTCAAGATGCACCCTTCTCCCTTGCATCTCCCAGGTGCACTTGTATTAGTTGGTGTTTGTAATGTTTAGTTGCCTCTCTTGGCTGTGAAGATTGGAACTAAGAATCAGCAATGACTTCTAGAGTCATTGGACTCCTTCCTAGTAAGACAAATTATTAAATTTAGAATAGGAATTTACCCTTAAGATGTAGAACAGTTTATCTGGGCCACTGGCATTGGCACTGACTTAACTGAAAAGGAAACCACACAAGACTTTGGCAGTAACTGCCAGTTTTGAGCTGCAAGTGCTAAATTATAATGGTGTCCCATTGACGGCACCACGGGTAGTATTAAACTACTGGTTCCCTAAGCACAAATGGAGCTGACACTACCCAAAGTAGGTGATTGCTTATTGCAAAATAAGCTTTAATGTAAGCTATTTTATCTACTCTTTGTTTGGAATACGTAATTGCTTCTAATGACTGAGCATAAGTCATATTCACATTGCCAAAACTCCATCCAGTTCCTTGAGATTGTTCAACTAATCATAAAAACAATAGGAAGGTTGGTAAGAAACTCCTGGCACAGGAAACTGGAGGGAATGTAGTCTGTGTGAGCTGCCTGTAATGTCAGAATCCCTACAGATGGTGCAAGACAGGAAACTTCCTTTGAAAAATTGAATGCCAGGAGTCTGTGCTGGCTGAGTGGTGTCTGTCCTGCAGTTACTTTATCTCCCTGCCACTAGGAGTCCCTGTGTCCCACTATTTTCAAAAATGTTAACTGGAGTTGTTAGAAAAAAGTTGTACTGAGTATTTCTGAACAGCAGACTCCGTAGGAAAAATCTTTAATATTGTCATCACAAACTAACCTTAATAGCTGACTGGCAGGCAGGCCAAGGCATTCTGGAGGTGAGCAGAGACCTTGTCTCCAGCATGTCTCTTGCCTGTTGTGGTCTCTGTGTGCAGCCAGCAGCTCTGGAGATGTTCATGTGCAATTGCTTCTGTTTGAAGCTTCCAGATGTGACCTAGGCTTTCTTACCATTTCAGAAGACGACTATTCCAAATGGAGTGTCTAAACCAAAGCTGGGAGCAGCTGGAAGAGCTGCTGCCCAAAACCGACTTGCTGCAATAAAAGCAGCTATGAGGGCTAAAATGAACCGTGATGAAGTTGCTGATTGTACACATCAGGAGAAGGTACCCGAAGTAGAAACAGTGGTTTTTGAAGCGGGATTTTTCAGAATTGAAAGCCCTGTGAAAACCTTTCCAGGTGGGTGAAGCTTAATCATGATTTCTGTGACCTGAAAGTACTGAAGAGATTTTAACCAATCTCACTGGGGAGAGGAATGATGCTGTTTATACTGGATACAACTGTAGTACTGGACACGGTATTTCAGCTAGTGACTAATTACGTCAAGGATCCATAGTAAACTGTTCTACATGAATGTGCTGATTTGAGTGATTATGGCAACATGAAATCGCTGCTTAGGCAGAGAGGTGAAAGCAGCTGGTTCATGTTTTTTCAGCGTGTGTTTAACAATGAAGTTTTAATCTGAGTGTTCCCTGACTTCGCTGACAAACCTGTTCATCGAAGTCAATGCAGGCTAATGTCCTCTATTTGTAACACAGGAGTTAGAATTTTTTTTTTAACCAAATCTCTTGCAGAGCTGCAAGAGATCTTTAAATCTGCAAACGAAGTATACCTGTGATCTGTATTCATGTCCAACAAGATTGTAACATATTGAAGTTTGTAAAAGCTGTTTAATTGGGTTTTTTGAGCAGATGCTCAAAATATAACTTCATTTTCAGTATCTATTTTATCACAATCTATGTGAAGCCAGTATTTTCAGTAATCCTTGATTCTTTGGAAGCCATTTTACTTCTCTCCCATTTCTAGCTCATAAGCTGACTTTGAATTTCCCACTTTATTTTTTTGTCTAGATCTCTTTCCTCATTACCAGACTAGCAATTTTTTCATATGCCTCTTGTTAGTAGAGGAGACCTGAAAAGCTTTGAGCAGCACTGGGTTTAAGCAAGCTCGAGCAGAGAATCTGTTATAAGGGTCAATTCTGAATCTGTCTTTTTCATTCTATTATTGAATGTGAAAGATGGAAATTAATGACAGCTTTCACCAGATGGACTTGTAAAGAACAGCAACTCGTTATTTCAGGTTCTTTGTGAAGGGATAGTCATGTCTAAGTTGCTTAGCTGGAGTTAAGGTAGTTTTGTAACTTACTGACCTATTCCTGTCAGCTTTTTTCAATTTCTCCTTGCAATATATATAAGGTTTCAATGTAATATTTGTGTAAGACAATTCAGCAAGCAGAAAACAAGAGTGATCCTAGCTACAATCCAAGCAAACAGTTAATTTAATCCTCTGGAACTGCTGTAGTAATGAAACATTAAACATGCTTTTTCAGGCTTGCTTCCAAAGACACCTCACACATCTTCCCAGCGAACTTCTGAAAAACTGGCAACTCCAAGATCATCCAGTAGAGCTTTGCTTCAGAGCATCCCTTCTGTTCTTCGTGACCCTGAGGATGCAACTGCAAAACAAACAACACCAGTGCCCAAAGGCTTCCACCCAGCACGAAACTTGACGATGCAACAATTTCCTGCTGGAGAAACTCCCCCGCTGGAAAAACTCCCTGGTCGTTTTCTTGAACGAAGGTAGACATGTTAAGGCAGCTTTTAATGAACTTTGTACAAATAATTTTATAGTTTTAACTTAAAGAATTAATACCCATTAAATGTTACCTTCCAGTTTGGCAATGGTAAAGGTTGTGAAATCCTTGTGTTTTTTCCTTCCCTCAAGCAAATGCTAAGAGCTTTGCCCAAACGTAATCTCACTACTGAGGTAGAAGTTTATTTTTTACTTAGAAAATATGATAGAGCTGACCAGTGCCAAAGAAGCAGGGATAATGGCAGAATTGTAAGGTCAATTGGATAAGTCAAAAGGTGATAGAAGATGGTTGAGAAGAAATAAAACGTTTTGGTTTCTCTTTCAGCATTCCCGTAGTGGAAGAGCCCTGTCCTGTTGCTGGCCCAGCAGAGGGAACTGAGGTAAGTAATGCATAGTTCATGTATGTGCTTTCAAATTTTTATTGCTATTATTATTAGCAAAAAAACAAAAAAAAAAATATTTTTAGCCCCAAACACTTGGATTTCTGATCAAATCTTCATCAAGATACCTTCTGTATTCCCCTGGCTGGTGCTTTTTCCTTCTCAGTATGGACGTCGATAGGGACTGCTGCAGTTTGAGGATGTTTTCTAGCTCTTTGGGATCTGTCTTTTGTTGGCTGCTGTATGATGACACTTGTCGCTTGGGCAAGCAGTGTTCCTTGAAGTCCACTACCTATTTTCTAGTGTGCATTTTTTTAAATGCTTTTGCATTTGGGGACCATGACTAAGGGCAGCAGCAGTATTTAGCTCTCTGGATCCTTATGCTGCTATAGCAGAGCATTGGGCTGTTATATTGTTTAAAGGTATAGCAAGAGCAGTGTTACTAATACAAGTATCAGAATTCAGAATCCACGCCCTGAAATGTCTGAGAACTTGGTGACATGCCTACATTTGAGTAGCCTTAAATAGGAATGCTGCCTTCATAGTATAGATGATACTGTGCTTGCTACTCAGTGAAGGCCAGTGCTTTGCAGTTAATCATCCTTTAGCACCTTTCATTGGAAATTGAGTATCTTAATTTTAATTGCTACTGCTTGGATCTGTGCATGACTACAACAGTCATTCTCTCCCCTCCCCACATCCCGCATATTTTTTTTTTTTTTTTTAAATCTTTGTCACTAATCTGTGCTTATGCCTTTTACTTCATCATTCCCCTATCAAATGAGAAATTGTTGGTGATGTTTCTCTCTGGGGAAAACTGTGGTAATCCTTAACTTTTAGTATGGCTAATGGATTTTGCTTGAGGTAAAGTCACAGCAGAGAACATCCTCAGAATGTTTTTGGCAGTTGAAGTTTGAAATCTTTTTTCATGTGGAAGAACTTCCTTTATGCTCTGTAAGAGATTATCAAGTTTACACTGGTGTTTAGGAAATAGCTCATGTGAAATGGATCACAGTGTTAAGGTGCGAGCCCTGTCCTGCCTGTGCTTTGTACAGTGTCTGGAGTTAAAACCCATCCCTCCTGAGCTGTCCATAAAACCTGCAGTTTAGATGTATGGACTTGGTTTGACATAGCAGGGGAATGCTGGTTTCTGTAAATGCACATCACTTGAATGTCCTGGCTACCTTTTCACCTTTGTGCTTTTTTCATCAAAAGCTGACAAACTTCCTTTTATTGCATACACAATAGAAAATAAGAAAGCTCCCTGGTGTCATAGGTGTTGCCTCGTGTCCGTCTGATCTCACTGATGCTTTCCTTTTGGCTACTGCAGACATCTTACCCTCTCAGAGGGTGAGAAACAGTTATTCCTCTTTTTCAGGGGCTGGAAAATTCTAGCAGTGAATTAAAAGTAACGGATGGCATGGAAGAGATGGAACTATCTGCTGCAGAACAAGGACAAGATATTGTCATGGGCAGTCCGGAGGAGGAGACCTGCACTGCGACTAACTTCGCTCAGTCTGGAGAACCCAGAATTCATCAGACAGGTGCATATCTTAAAGTTGTTTACTAGAGTTGATGTGGTATTCCTGGGGCCTTATGTTTATTCTAAAGTTTTATGATAGTCTAAATATTACTCTTTGAAATTCCTGTTGTGGTAGCTTGATTAATCTGTGTATGCTGTTAGCAAAACCTGCTTTAGCTAGTGTGACTTATAAACATGTTGAGCAAACAGTGCCCCTTAGTTTTTTCTGTATACTTTCCATGTGATATGTGAAGGAGAAAGCTAATGTAAAAGGCTTGAAGTAAAAGTAAATACAGACAGTTTAGGGGCTTTTTTTAGCAAATTCAGAAAATTATATTGTTTTTTCAGCTTTGGCAGCTTCAGACTAACATATTTTTAATGAAATAATCTTATTTTTTAGATGTTTCATGTAGTGATTTGACATCCATTGGCAGAAATCCTTTAGAAAGGGTAAGTTGACCTTCAAGTTTATTTGACTAAGTCTGCATGTTACAGTACTATTAACCTTTCCTACAGAATCAGTTACTGGATGAAGTAAACTAAACTCTCTAAGATGTTATCAAGCTAGTTCATATAACATACTCTAAATACAAGCCATGATTTCTGTCTACCTGCTTGGGCTCACACTGTTATTCCTTATTGCAGATGATGAGTGTAGGATGAATCGAGACATTTGTAACAGAACAATGTCTGATTCTTATCAGATTGATCCTTTAAATAGTATTTCATGTGGATTTCCTTGTAATTATTTACTTAACGTAATGAAAGGCCTGGTCTTTTTCTTCCACTTACTACTTGGAATTTCTCGGGTCTGTCCCATCCCTTTTTTTTATAGCTTTAACTTTTAGAGCTGGAGGTAAGATTCAACAGGGAAAAGCAGATGTGCAAAAACTTCCAAGTAGTTTAAAGAATTTGAGTGTAGAGTTTCTTTGGTCTCATGAAAAATCCTCTTTAAAATACGGATTACTGGTTTAAGTACCGAGCGTCTTCAAAATGAACCACACAGTCACTTCTTCCTTTATGTCTGGAAATCAGCTTGCACGATTTCTGTTGGGAAAGTCACAGTACTTACAGCGGTACATGATTTTGACCTGTGGCTGTTGCTTTGGAACAGTATCTTGTGTAAGCAAGCACATTTTAGTATACTTGCATCTCCTGAATCACCACAGGCTTCAGCTCTGCCTGGCAGATCGGTGCTTTGCCGCTTCTAAAGCTGCGGCGTGTCCACAGTACTGAGTGAGAGGCAGGAGGATTGCACGCTTCTCCTGTTCCCTTGTCAAAAGCATTTTCTGCTAGTTTTTGTCCCACGATGTCTGACAGCTTCTGCAGTAGGCAGGCACCTACCACACATAAGCAGTTGCCTGACAGCAATTACAGCCGGTCTGAGGCTTATGCAGATGTCATTAGAAGAAGGAGAATTTCCTATTAGCTTATTTCGTGTGTCATTGCAGTGCTCTTCTGCAGAGCAGATAATTGTTCCTCAAACATTTACTTCAGACTCTCTCTCCCACAGCCCATGCTGGATGCTGAGCTTCCCTTCACTCCAGTCAAGACCAAAGCCCAGATGTTTGCAGCAGCAGAAACATTCAGTGACCTTATTGTATTTTCTCCCCTTTCTCCACCTGGGGAAAAATGAGGAGTGACTTGAAATTCAAAATATGTAAATTTATATTAAGAGCAAAACCATGGAGGATATCTGGAATGCCACCTGCTGCCCTTGAGCTATGTTCTGAGTAAATGAATACCTGCAGTATTTTGTAGTGGAACTTATTAAAATATTCTGTAACATTTTATGGTGCAGTCATTATGCACTGTAAGTACTGCTGTATTTTAGTAGCAGGGTGTTTGCTGGTTATACCTGCTGTATCCAGTGACTGCGTATTCTAGTTAAACCTGAAATATTTTTATTTTTAAATAATTTAATGTATTTCCCGTCTACTTCAAGTTGTAAAACTATTCTTCTTTAAGCTCTTCTGTCCAGACCTTACCACAGGAACTATTATTACAAGATGCCTCCCAGACCAGCTGTACCTGTGCCCTATTTCTGGTGTGAGGACACCTTCTGGGGAGCAGACTGAGCCCCTTGCCTCCCCCAAAGCAGTGTTCTGTGCTCTGTGCTGCTGTGAGGGGACTCCTTGCACCCTTAGGCTCCGGCTTTCTGCGCGTTAACAACTGCCTGCTCGGCAGCTGCGGCGGGCTTTGGTGCATGTAATTCTTCCCTGGGGAAATCTGCCTGGTGTTTAACAACCCTTTGCTCTGTAATGGTAGGAACTCTCTCAGAACAAGGATTTCAGAGTCAGATAATATCTTTTCCTGCCAGTGTATTAAAATAGGGATCATTATTTCCTTTAAGGACACAGTTATCTACTGAGTATCTTGAGTACCTTCAAGCCAAACCCTATTGTCTTTCCTTTTTCATGTGAAAAATTTCTTAACCTCTTTCTCTGAACACTTGGTGTGTTAACCTCGGCCTCTTCTCGCATCTTGTTCCTTACGCGTTCTCTTATCTGGACTGTAATATATTTATGCATAAGGAGCATATACTCTATATTTGAGTAGTAGTATTAGAGTACCTCCGGTTGTTATGTTTTTAACAAATATCTGACTGGGCTTCTTCTTGTAATGGTGACCTTAGTGTAATACACACATTCTTCCACTAGCCTTTATTTTAAACTAAGCAAAGGTAATTCAAATCCCTCAGCAGAAACTGTTGCCACTACAGCTGGGGGAGCTCGCCTGACTTAATTTTAGCCTGGAAGCTATGTACTGATTACACTGAAATAAATAGAGGAAGCTAAAGTGTCTCGGTGTTACTGGGCTGGAATAAACTTTCTTCATTACTAACTCCAGTTACACAGATAGTTTCAAATGGGTAGAGCTCTGTTCAGTCATCAGCACCGCGTGCTGGTGACAAGGGATTTCTGACATCTGGTGTATACCCTGAAGCTGATGTTAGCTGTGGGCTGGTCTAGGCTACTGCATCTGCTGGAAATTTCAACACTCTGCTTGTTGGGACTTGGCATCTCCAAGGATAAAGGACGGGACTGTTATAAAAGAGTATGAGGCATGTCAGAGATCCTTAAAAACTTCAGCAGTGGCTATTGCGCTGTTCTTGTTTTGCAGACGAGACCAGGAGAATGACTCACAGTGAAGGGAACATTTTTTTTTTTTTTTTTTTTTTTTTACCACCCTGACTCATGGTGAACTTGCCAATAAATCTCCCCACCCTTTGAAACCAGTCTTGACTCACAGTGAAGTGATGAGGGGAGAGAAGCACGAGGCTCATGACCCAATCGGTGGGGTATGTAACGCTTGTATAAATCGGATCTCCCCTGGGAGGAAAGTGTGTGCGGGACGTGCTCATCTGGGCCACCAAATGGGCCTTTGAAACGACGGAGAGGGGTAACTTTTCTAGCCATGGTCTAGGGGAGAGATTTTGCTTCCTCCAGCTCTGAACCCCCTCCTGAAATACCTCAGTCTAGTCAGGGTCAGAGGCTTGTGAATTTTCCAGCTGTGAACTACGCCCAACCCCTTTGGAGCTCGATTGTGCCCCTCCTCCTGGGGGCAACTTCAGCCCTTTGCTGTGCTAGCTCGATTCCTTTAGTGAAAAAGGAATTACTGCTTTACCTAGAAGAGCGACTGAGGCTCAAAATGCCAAGTCCCTGCCAGGATTTGGAGAAGATGGGGTTGGAGATTGCTGCCCTCGTTCACAGGACCAGCGGCAGTCTGCCAGGGCTGCTTTCCCAAGTACTCCTCTCCATACAAATCAAACAGCTCGTCCTTCATCAAAGAGATTCTCCGCCTCTTCTGCGAGAATTCAGATACATCCACATTTGAACTCAGTTTGCTGGAGGGTATTGTGGCTTTTGGGATATCACTGAAAATGAGTTTCACTTAAGAAAGTATGTTTTATTGCCTCAAAGTACTCATGTAAGAAGGCACTTCTGTTACAGCCGTGTTAAGAGCATTAAGCTTGCAGTAAAATGACCCCACTGTAGTTATATCATGGTCGGCATGACGCTGGTGAGGGTGATGTCCCCAGCAATGCAGAGTTTGGTGATCTCGTTCAGCTTCTTCTCACGGAAGCTGTACTGCAGCAAGTGAGCGTCGTCCACCGCTACCTTGAAGTGATCCACCTCGCAAAGGATCTGGAGCTGAAATAAAAATCCCAATTAAGCCAAAAGATAACCATCGGATTTGTTGGAGGAAGTTTTAAACCCCGGACTCGAGCAGGCTGGCACTGGCTGAAGGCTGCTGCCGGCGGGATCCGGCCCGGTGGCATGTGGACAAGCTGGTGCAGCAACTCTTGGCTGCAAAAAACACCAGTGACCTTTGCCTTCCCCAAAGCCCTGCTCTACTCTTCCTCCTTTGTGTTTTAGCCCCCAGTTTCCGTCTCCTCGTGACTATGACGGTGTTTCCAAGAAGCAGGACCCTGCGGTTCGTGCAGCGAGAGCTTTACTCTCACCAAATGTGAACCTCCTTTGCAGGAGAAAAAGCTGGTGAAGGGAGCTCGGCTGCTACCAGGGATAACGCTTTCTAGAAAGCTGCCCAACACCTGCTGCAGAACGACGGTGTAAATAAGCAGGATTTGATAATAAAACGGAATAACAAATTTTTTGTTACCTTGAAAGGTTTTCCAGCTTCGAAGGGAAACCTAGGAGCTGTCCTGTCCTCCTTTCCCCAATTATTCTGGAACATCGAATTGCAGACAATGACTTTCCTGTTGTCTTCCTTAAAGCGGGGGTTAAAGTGGAAGGCAACGTCATTCCCTCTCTTGAAATCCAGTGAAAACCTGCAAAGGCAATAATGGATGTGCTGCTTTTCCTACAAAGTTTTGCATAACGCTTGATTTGACACCGGGCAGGTGTTACTCAGGAACAGAAAGCAACTTCCAGCCCCCTCCCTGCTCCATCCAGGAGCCCCCCCACACCCCCACTACCTGTTTGGGTTGGGGTTGACAGTCCCCGTGATGGTTATGAGCATCCGAGGGACGAGTCCTGCCTGCAGGGGCAGCTCGAAGGGGACTTTCTGGGAGACAAAGGGGATTTGGTGTTAGCAGAAAACCACTTCCAAAGCCCGACTGGCTCTCAGTGTGACAACGCACCGAGGCAGCCCCGTGACAGGGTGACAAACCCATGCCCCCCCCCCTCAAGGGGACAGCCGGCCCCAGGTCCCTCCCGTGGCCAGGCGACAGCAGGCAGCGAAGACCCAGAAACCCTTAGATGATGGAGCCCTTACCATCGGAGGAGCCTGCCCCCCCTGAGGAGGAGGGGCCCCAAATCCAGGGCCACTGGGCGGTTGTCCAGGGGTAGGGTAGGGCCCTGGTCCTGCTGGTGCTCCGGGGAATGCTCCAGGGGCTCCTGGATATGAGCCGTGTCCTGCTGGATAAGCTCCTGGTGCTCCAGGATAAGCTCCTGGTGCTCCAGGATAAGCTCCTGGTGCTCCAGGATAAGCCCCGGGTGCTCCAGGGTAGGGCCCCGGTGCTCCAGGGTAGGGCCCCGGTGCTGCTGGTGAGCCGGGGTAGGTCCCGGGAGGGCCGGGGTACGCCGGGAACCCCCCGGCAGCCGGCGGCTGGTTCCCCCAGGAGGGCCAGCCCTGGGGCGGGGGGGCAGAGGGGTTCGGGTTGTTGCCGGTGGACAAGGCGTCGGATAACTGGGGGCAGAGAGGAGAGGAGGAGGGTTAGGCGGGTGACGTTAATGTTGGGGTCGGGCTGAGTCCTCCGGCACGCGGCTTTTGTGGCCTACAGCGAGCGCCGAGGGCAAGAGCTCAACCGCCGTCCCCAAAAACCAGTAAATCCCAACGGGAGTGGAGCAGGTTAACGAAGCCACGCTTCCACCCCTCCCGAAGGTCCCTGCTTCAAGGCAAGTAAACAATCACAGCCCCCACCTCTTTTTTTTTTTTTTTTAAAAGACAGCCGTACTTACGGAGAAACCGTCTGACATTTTTCCTAAAACAAAAAGACAAAGGACGCTTAAGTCATTTTTAACACACACCATCCGAAAAAGAGAAATTTTTTGAGAAGAGTTGCAGTTTCACAGCAGCAACGGGCTGGGATTTGTAAGTCCCCCGTCACGTACCCCGCCAGGCAGAGCCGACAGCGCCGGTACCGCAGGACAAACCCTCTGCTACCTGCGGGAGAGATCGTGGGTCACCACCACGAGCAGCCCGAACACCCGCCGGGTGCAACCGCCCGCTGCGGGGTTGGTGTTAATGCATCTCCACCGCGGGCCCCGCTGCGCTCCCGGGGCCGAGCGGAGAGGGGCCAGGGGCCGTGGTGGGGACCCGGTGCTGCTCTGCCCTGAGAGCTCTCCGCTCCCTCCGGCCTCCTGATGGGTTTTCACAGGGTTTTTTTTTTGTTGTTTTTTTTTTGGGGGGTTTTTTTTTTTTTTTTTTAGCTCCCAGGGAAGCACCGCGCAGCATCGCCCACCCCACGAGCACCTTCCAACTCCAGGAACCACGGGGCAACGCGGAGCTCTGCGTTTCGTCTACCCCCAAAAATGCCCGCGCCAGCTCTGCTGCGCTCAGAAACCAGGAAGATTTAATCCAGCCACAAAACACTTTTTATAAAGAAAAAAACAAAAACAAAAACAAAACAAAACAAAACAGAAGGGCAGTGAGAGGTGAGCTGTTCTTTCTGCCTCCAGCAAACCCGCTGCGCAGCCAGCTCTCCGCTGTCACCCCGACGAGCTCCCCACCAGCGAGGCCCTTGCTGGGACCAGCCGCTAAAAAAGCTAAAAGCTGCTTTACAAGTTTTGTGAGTCCACGCGGAACCCCTCTGCGGCGGCAGGGCCAAACGCACACCTGCCTGCGTGCAGGAGTAGCCAGGGCCCAGAGCTGGGCTCCTCCCGTCAAAGAGAGCATTCATAAAGGAAGGGGGGGGGGGGGGGAAGGGAATAAAAAGGGAGGGGCAGAAATGGGGAAAGAAAAGGAAAATTCCAAATTGAAAATAGAGAAGGAAAATTCTCTCCGAATGAAACATGCGGTTGCACAAAGGTCCCGGCAAATCTGGCCGGCCTGCTTTAGGCATAAGAACCGCCCCCTCCCCAAGTTTTTACAACCAACACATAACCCCCTTCCCTGCAAAACACTCATCCTCCCGAGCCTGGGTGATCTTTAAGCCACTTTTTCAACCAGCATCCAGAAACCCAGATTGCCCGAGCAGCCTGTACCTTGCAAAGCTTTTCTTTGCCTTCTGGGCAATAATTTTTTTTTTTTTTTTTGATTTTTTCTTTTTAAACCCGTGGGTTGGCCGGTTGTTTTTCCCGTGGGTGCTCACACCGCTCCTGCAGCCCCCCCCCCGCGCCGGAGCCAGCCTGGTACGCGGCCGCCGAGGGCTTGTGCTGCTCCGGCG
Organism: Tyto alba; assembly: GCF_018691265.1. Taxonomy (NCBI): domain Eukaryota; kingdom Metazoa; phylum Chordata; class Aves; order Strigiformes; family Tytonidae; genus Tyto; species Tyto alba. The sequence continues at coordinate 4,885,259 of NW_024881303.1, read as the reverse complement.
AGGGGTCCCGCCTGCTCCCCCACCTCTTCTCCCCTCCATCCCGCGGGGAGAAGCAATTTTGCTCCCTCGCATTGATTTCTCATCGCTTCGGCCCCCGGATTTGGGGGGGGGGGGGGGCGGCAGGAGACTCGTATCTCCCCACCGAGTTTGGGATGGCCGCTTTGGTATTTGTAATTTCTCCCCTCCGGCGCTATTTCTGCAGTCACTTTCCTGCGTGTTTTTCTGGGCGTGTCTGCCTCCCACGCACTGACGCTCGCTCCCACCCCTCCGCGTGGTTTTGGGGGCACGGACAGGGCCACCCCAACACCCCGAAATTGCAAACAGCCTTGTATCTCCTGAATATTCCCCGTCCCACCGCTACCCCAAGCATCCCCTACGGCCGGCTGCTGTTAACTGCAGAGCCCACGGCCCTGCTGCTGCGGGAGTGTGTCCCAGCTCCCACTCCCACGCGCAAGGGGACGAGCGCAGCCTCGACCCCTTCTTTGCAAGGCGATGTGCGCCCCCACTCGGGACCCCCCCACCCCGCCACGGGTGATGCGCTGAATCCCCACCCCGCCGTGGGGACGAGCACACCCTTAACTCCTTCTTTGCAAGGCAATACGTGCCTTCACCCCACTGCTGCTCCCCCTGCTCCCACTCGGGACCCCCGTGGGTGGGTGCAGCCACTCACCTGCTGTGCGGTGGCTGCCGGCGGCGGCTGCGGGGCTGGGATCCCACGGGACACGGGTGGCCCCGGCACCGGCAGCGGGGACCCCGCCTGCTCGGGGCGGGGACGGGGCGGGGACCCCGGGGGTGTGCCGCGACCTGCCGCCCACGGAGCTCCCGGCGCATCCCCGCGGCCCCCCCGCACCTCAAGCGTGGGAAAGGGGCTGGCAGCGCGAAAACAGCATTTTCGTTCCCTTTATTCAGTGGTGACACCACCAGCGGGCAAAACACGGGGGGGGGAAACGTGGGCTTCTCGCGCTTTTTGTCTCGAGTGGGTCTATTTCCACGTAGCAGAGGTTTCCATTTTGCTGCCCTGGCAGAGCCAGTCCCCACCATGAGTCACTGGCAAGATGTAGGGCTTGCAAGATATTTGTCTGCAGACCTCACAGCTCCATCCCCCCCCATTTTATTGCAGCTCAGTAAAACACAAATTTACTTTACAATTTTGAAAGTTTTCTGCTTCCCTCTGGAGGCTGCCAAGAAGAAAAAAAAAAAAAAAAAAAAAAAAAATCCAAAAAAGCTTTGGTTTTCACCTGCTGCAGCAAGGCCGGCAGAGGAGCGGCGCTGGAAAGCTGTTAGCCACAGCTGTCACTTCAGTGAGTGCAATTTTACTGCAGGTTGAGGGGGAATCATCTCCTCTGCTCAATGGGCTCCACAGTCTCTAGCAATAGGAAAGAAAAAAGCACGTTTTTCTGCTGAAATTCTGATCTGCTGCATGGCACTGCTGGTAGAATAGGGTAGAATAGAAATAGAAATAGGAATGGAATAGAAATAGGAATGGAATAGAAATAGAAATAGGAATAGAATAGAATGATAAATAATATAAATAATATAAATATAAATATAAATATAAATATAAATATAAAGAGAAGAGAAGAGAAGAGAAGAGAAGAGAAGAGAAGAGAAGAGAAGAGAAGAGAAGAGAAGAGAAGAGAAGAGAAGAGAAGAGAAGAGAAGAGAAGAGAAGAGATTTCAGTTAGAAGGGATCTACAATCATCATCTAGTCCAACTGCCTGACCACTTCAGGGCTGACCAAAGGTTATTAAGGGACACACACTGTAACTGGTGTCATTAAAGACATAGAAACCACTTATTTAAAGCAGTGGCTGAACTAAATGGCTTAGCTGATACTGCAGCTGATACAAAAAAAAAAAAAAAAAAAAAAAAGGCAAAAATCTGTTCAGTTTGGTTTTAATGAATTTTAGTATAACTCCTTCCAGTTCATCTCTGCTTACCTAAGAGTCTGGGCTTTAAAAGAGAGCAGCCTCCTCTCTACTGGGCCACCAGCCTGGGTTTCAGCATCCTTCAGCCTCATGTAATCCTTGCCACAGGGATTCAGACCAAACCGAAGTGTGCGAAATGCCGCTGGCTGAGAAATGCCAGAGATGCCCGAGGGAGCGGGGTGCTCCACTCAGGGAAATCCTTAAACAGGGAGTGCTGCTTCACTTGCCTTTCACAGCACCCAAACCTCACCGCAGTAAATGCACACTGTGATATCTTTGGGATGTTTTAGGGCAAAGGGACCTGGAGAGGCTTTAAGCCAGGACTGTGGAAGGATCCTTGATATGTCGCTTGAGTATCTGGAACTTCCTCAGCCTGTAAGAGGGCGAAGGAGACAGCTGCTGTCCAGAACAACCCTTCGTGTCCCTGCTCCATCATCTGTCTAAAACACAGCCTGTCTGGGAGTGTATTGATCAAGAGGTGCACACATGCAGAGCACATGTGAATAAAGTTGATTAAAGTGACACGTGCAAAGCGGTTTTAAGCAGGTGCCGGTGACTTCTGCCTTCCTGGAGAAGGCTGTATCAACTCGTTAGTGCACCACTTTTCCCCTTCCTCCCTAAGGCCCCCCCTCCCCGACGTCTTTGGCAAGAGATATTTTCATTAAAAACCTATACTGCTATTATTTTCAGGATTTCACTCAAAGGCTCCAAACATGTACTGAAAAAGTTTGCCTGTTTTTTTTTTTTTTTCCCAGTTCCAACGCCGTAAGCTTCGCGCTTCCAGTTATGCAACAGCCACGCAGTGTTAAAAAAAAAAAAAAAAAAAAAAAAAAGTTTGACCAAAAGGGAAAACACGACTCAAAATCTGAGCTGATTTCTTCACTTAAATAAATCAGCCAGCAGCAAGGATGACGAGTGAGCGACCCTGCAACGTTGACGGGGTGGGTGCTGAGAGCCCTGTGCACGCAGAGCTACGAAACGGCCGCGTTTCACTTTGCTCCCCACCGCCTGAGTCATCCCGTTGTGACTCACATGGTCGGACGCGGAGGTCTGGCGACGGTGGTTTGCAAGCTTTGCCTCTCGGGATGGGGAAAAGAGAGAGCAGCTGGGTTTGTTGCCAGAGCCCTAAGCAAGCAAGGCAGCGCACGGACGCACCGGCTCTGTAGGAGACGTAAGGCACAGCGAGCACGTCTCTCGCTTGCCATGTCGCAACGCCTTGTGTTGCACGGCCTTGCAACCTGGGGCTGGCTGCTTTTCAAAAGTGGATGAAAAAAAAAAAAAAAAAAAGTAATTTCTCAAAAATAGGCATCTAATTGGACTCGGGATTTTTTTTTTTTAAAGCACTTGGAAGTATCCTGTTTTTGTTTTAGAAAGTCCTAACGTAAAATGCAACCCGGCTTGGCGCCACGTACAATTTACAGCCCCGAACTGCAAACCCAAGGGGTGGGAGGGACGCAGGACCCAGGCAGGCGGCTCGGCCGTCACCTCGTGCCGTTTCTTAGGGATGAACTCTCTGACGTGCCCTTCCCCGTGGCCAAACACAGTTGACTTTCCCCATTTTAAAATGCCCAGCGCTTATCTGATCACATGCAAGAGCCAAATGATATTTAATGGCCATCCAGCAATAAAGCTAGAGATGAGCTATTGAGCTCAATTCCACAGTGGGCTCAGGGTCAGTCCAGGACTGGGAGTAACTTACCCACCAACTCTGGGTTCCCAAAACACTCAGGCACCATTACCCTCTACAGAAACATGCATTATTAAACATCTTCCTCTAGCAATAACCTTTGACAAGCTGCTCTGCAAGAGTTTCAAAGCACCACTGTCTACTGAGTGCTGTTTATTGAGGGGCTTGACTGCCGTTGTGTCACAGCAATGCTTACCATTGGGTTAACTAACTACATGCTGTGGGATTTTAAAAGAAGCCATATAAGCTGAAGAACTGCGCAAGACTGAGTAGGTAAAAATCTAATTAATGGAGACTGGATGCTACAAGCCAGGAGCAGAGGTGATAGGAGAGAAGGGGCTGGAGGATGCTGAGTTCAGCTGCTTAAGGCTTGAGGCTTGGTTTGTTTTGAAGAACAGTTTAAAAAAATATATACATTTTATACATAAAAAATATATATATATACACACACATAAATATATACACACAAAAATGACAGCTTGCAATTATAACTCGGAATTATCAACCCTTTAATTGGTCCCAGTACCCTTCACTCTACGCTGACTTACATCAGGAGGTAATGTCTTCTGCATCTTTTATTCTGGTAGATACCGAGTCTCCCAGAAGCAAAAGACCCCACCCCAATTGGCAATCTAGCTCTACAAAGTTAAATAACTTTAAAGCAGTAACTTCAAACTGCCTATTGGAAATTAGTAAACAGAAAGCTGCTTCTCTCTTGTCTAAGAACCCTAGAGTGGTTTGGGTCGGAAGGGACCTTAAAGATCACCCAGTCCCACCCCCCTGCCCCAGGCAGGGCCCCCTTCCCCCAGCCCAGGGGGCTCCCAGCCCCGTCCAACCTGGCCTTGAACTTTCCTGACAGTAAATTAATGGGAAGGAAATCAATCTAGAGGGCAAGAAGCTCGATGGCACAAGAGATGCACTCCCCTTTTCAGAGCAGAACAAGGCACATCCTCGTGGCTTCATCAGCCTCGTGATTTCTGCAGCCTGACTCATGCGTGGGTTCGGCAGGAGCCGCCACGTGCAACGTCTGGGCTGCAGATCTACCACCGAGGCCGTGCTTGGCGCAACCCCAAGGTTTTCAGATTCAGTCACCTCTCCTTCCTCCCCGGGGTGTCACATCATGCCAGTGGCTGAGTCACCTCCGACTCCACCGCTCCGCAGCGATAAAAAACGGGCAGTGCAGCAAAAACAGGCAACGGGTCTTCCCTTTGCGGCCTGCCGGGCTTGTGCGACACCCTCCCAGGGCTTCCAAAAACAGCCTCCTGCAGAGAATCGAGCAGCCCCTCTCCCCCTCATACAGCCCTTTTTGGGGAGATGGCTCGTTCAGGAGCTTCCTTGGCTGCACTACTGACAAACACCCCCCTCCCCAACATCGCCTTGCTCTAGCACTAGGGAAAAATTCAATGGAGAGGAAGGTGGAGAACTTCAGTAACTCAAGTTTGATGGTAAAGAAAGCCAAAGCAGCAGATAAAGGGCATCGACGCTCGCAGCACCATCCCGGCTGCTCACGTGTACGAGCGCGTCTGGACCTGCTCTCTTTACCCTGTAGCAGCTCTTTCTTACTGACTCTTTATAAAGCACAAAGCAAAACTCCTGCCTTGGCAGCTTCCTCCTCATAGAAAACAGAGTACCGGTGTGAAATTGCAGCTCATCCAGTTCCCTCTTGCTCTGACAGTGCCAGGAGAACGGCAAGTCCACCCCCAGAAAGCTCCGCACAGCTCCTAATGCTGGTGCTGTAGATGAGCAAAACCATGCTACAGTTTAAAGCTTTTGTATTATTAAAGATGAATAAACGAGAAGCACTTTGCACTTGACGTGCGGATCTGAGCATTAAATCGCTTTCCAAGCATTAAACGAGCCTTGTAGCGATTTGTGTCAACAGAGATTTACAAAAGTCCTCAAAAACCCCCCTGGCTTCGAACTTAATAGTAACTACCTCCTCCTCGGCACAGCATGCTTCTCTGGGGGCCCTTGAGGAAGGTCCTTTGTCCTAAAGTTATTAAATAAATGGAAGGAAAAATCCCCATAGCGATCCCAACTGCCTGTGCAGGTGGGGTGAAGGACCCCCATGGCTTGTCGCCATCAAAAAGACAAGGTCCTGGTGCTCTTCTTGGCCATGCTCTGTGCTCGCCCAAAGATGCAGCCAGCTCATTCCTTCAGCCTGACAGAAAACTCATCCAGCCTAAAAAGCTGAAAGGAATAGCGCTGTGCTGCAGGAGGGGGCTGAATCAGTTCGTTTGCCCCAGGAAAGACACTTGCTAAGGGGAGCAAAAGCCCCGTGTGATATTGCACTCAGCAAAGGGGGCTGGAGAGAAAACGCGAAGGAAAATGTGAAGGCCGAAGGCAGGAGAGTTCAGGCTGATCCAGCAAAAAGGCAGCTGCAATACTGACCACTCTGAAGAGTTTACCTGAAAATAACTTATTACAACAGCAATCATAGAATCATTTAGGGTGGAAAAGACCTTTAAGACCATTGAGTCTACTTGCAATGAGTGGCTTTTACCACAGCTCAGGAAGCCAAAAGAGATGGGAAAGGGAAGAGCTTTGTAAGAGTCCCTGGCAGTTTAGCAGGCTTTCCTTCTTTGCTGCTAAATTTCTGCAGAGAGCAGAAATTCATTCACCTCTGAAACCTTATGCTAAACAGGGCTTGGATTTAAATCTCATGTACAGTGGGTTTGTGCTGTTCCTGTAGAAATCAAACCTAATGCCGTGCAATACGAATCCGTGCAAAGACACAAGTTATAACGACACCTCCCAAACAGCACTGTAAGTCACTAGTGCTGCTGGTCTTCCTCATTTTTTTTTGTTTCTTTGTTTTGTTTTGTTTGTTTGTTTTGGTTTGGTTTTTTTGTTTGTTTGTGCTTTGTTTGTTTGTTTGTTTGGGTTTTTTGTTTGTTTGTTTGTTTTGTTTTTTTGTTTTTTTTTGTTTTTTTTTTAAATCGAGTGTAATGTTAAAAATAATCAAGAGCAGATACAGCCTCCTGTGCCAGGGAGAGGCCGGCGGGAGGGCTGGGAGCAGCAGCAGTGCCCTCTGGTGATGGTGGGGGCCGGTGGATGGGCGGCCACTGGATCAGAAAGCAAAGGACCAGCGGATCCACACGACAGCCAGGAGCTCATTTTTCCAGCACCTACTTTTTCTTTGAACCACTCCGAGGGTTTTTTTTTTTTTTGCTCGGCGTCGCTCCGCAGACACTCTTTTTTAGCAACTATGTACTCTGACAGCCATTGCAGACCAAGAGGAGAGCACCAAGAGGAGGAGGATGGCGGCAGCAGCTCCGACCCCCTGACGGGACCATCCCCACGCTCCCGGTTACGTGGTGCTGCTCACACTCGGCTTTCCGAGCGGGAAAACAGGGACAGCATCAAGGTTGAAATGCAAACCCGAAAGCGTGATGCAGAAGCTGCTAAGACTTCTAATTTGCCTGTATTAAAAAGCTTTCAAGCTAATCAGCTCTCACGTTGTCTCCTTGAGGAGCGCCAAACGCCAGCACTACACAGCTCAACACGCAGTGAGAAACACCAGGATATTAACGCATCCATTCTTCCCACTTTTAAGCAAACTTAAAAATAGATTATTCTGCCACCTTCTCTGTGCTGGAGGGTGTTGCCCTGTAAGGGAATACAGACAAATTAGAAAGCACAGGATTCAAAACTCCTTTGAACAATTTGTATCATGCAAAGCACTATATAAAGCTTTTGACATCATGCAAATTAAACACGTCCTTGTGAAAAAGCACCATAATACAGTTTTACTTTTCATTATCGTTTAACAGATTAGTAAAATGGAGTATCCTGAGAGATCACCCCTTGTTAGCACGTACTGGGCTCCTACCAGAAGCCACAGATCCACCCCAGAACAACACCGCATTAATTAGCCCGCGTAAGCCCAAGAAGTCACAAATGAAATCTGCAGTCATTTGTCACCTTCTGAATTTGTTTCAAAACCAGATAAATGCCATGTTTGCTTTTAATCAGACATGGAACAGCGCGGATTTCTGAAGAGTCATGGGGTGATTCTGGTGGGAAGGGACATCGGGAGGTTCCTAATCCCCCAGTCGGAGAGGAGCCAGCTCTGAGGTCAGCCCAGACTGCTCAGGGCTTTATCCAGGCTGGTCTTCAAAACCTCCGAGGGTGGAGGTTGCACCACCTCTTTGGGCAGCCCGCTCCAACGCTTGACTGTCCTCACGGTGAAAAAGTTTCTCCTCCTTGTTGCTCTCTTTTGCTTAAACTGCTGCCACCACCCAGTTCCGCAGCAACGCGAGCTGGTGTTTGCTTCAGAACACGGTCTCCACCACCAGCAAGAAGTTTCCCTCTTTAAACCTGAACTGTAAGTAATTCCCCCTATTTCACACCGATGCCAGCTCCAGCCTGAACATCACTTAGAACCAGCTAGTGACAGGGTAAGGCGCAGCAGGGTACCCGACTTCTACCCAACCTCCCCCCGCAAGATCCAACACTTAATAATTTAAACAGCTCATCCTCTCTAGCTCAGAGAAGGGAGTTCCTCCGCAGGGCATGAGATCAAATGCTTACAGTGGCTGCGTGCTCCAGCTCCTCTTCTGGATGAGCTTCCTCCCACTGACAGCCCAGCGCCAGGGTCTCCCCACCAAGGCCACGGCCCCGTTTACACCGCGCTCTGCGGCACCACCAGCTTCTCGCTCTGCCCCATTCAGCGGAACGCTTCGTGGGACGTACGTGGGGTTGTCTCAGAGAAGTTCTCTGGTTTCAAGATAACCAGGGTGGTGGCAGACGGGGAAGAGATAGGGAGATGTATGTTAAGCCATCGTTACTGCCAAGCAAAAGGAATGTGGCGAGCGATGGCACAGCTTGATGCAAGAGTTTAAGGGTTAAGTGACGTGCTACATGAATTCCCTCCCCTAATCACCACAGGAATCTGCAAGAGCCGGTAAGATCTTGTGCAGACAGCAGAACTAGGACCTGAAATTAAACACACGGGCGTGCCGAGTGGCTTCTCAGCACAGCCCTTCCCTGCTGAGTGTCATGAGACAGTTGGAAAGGGGACAGAAATACAGGTATTGCTATTTTATCTCTCCATCTCCCATTTAACAGGGAGGGCACCCTTTGGAAAGTGATGCCACAGAAGCAAACTGCTTGTACTACTACACCAACTCTCCCTTTTTACTTACCCAGGTGTCACTCGTAATTTCACTTTACCATAATTTATCACCTGCTGAACAGGGGACACAAAGTCCCCATTCTTCCATCTTCACTGCCATTGAACGGGTCAACTCGGCAATCAGCAGATCCCTGAAACAAAAGCACCTGCTTTCAGCAGTGCCTTGGTGCACACAGCTTTTAATGCTGGATTTCCCACATGCCTGAGAGATTCTGCAAGGCAAGAGTGGCCCAAAAAAAAAAGAGAAAATTTTACCTTGTTGTCACCAGCTTAACGCGTGTGTGCACGCACGCGCATTTTCAGATGAAGTGAATTCAAATTCCGCTGAATTCGGAGAGCAGGAGGAAAAGTTAAGGGTTGATCCACCCGCCACGACTACCTTGATTTGGGGAAAACCAGTCCGATACGAAGTGAAGGACGCCAGCGCCGTGCCTACGCAGCCACTGGCCCCCTTCAGAGCACACCCCCAGCCCCGAGCCCTGCCCGCACACCGGTGACTCCCAGAGCTCCCGCCTCCCCCGGCACCACAAATACCTGTACCCACCCCCACACCACCCGTCCGGATCCAAGCCCACTCGAGGTCTTTCTCCAGAGGTCTCGGGGGTAAGCACACTACGCCGTGTAACGCAGCGACAGTCAATCTTGCCGCAGGTACTAGTCGATCAGAAGTTTGTATTAAAAGTTGAAACTTGCACTGCTGGCTTGGCCAGACGGCACTGCACGTGCTGATCTGTTACGTGCCCGGTGAATAACGGCTGTTTGCAGGGTATAGAATTGCATTCTACTGGAATTTTGTGCTTAACTTCAGCAATTGGAAAGCCGCTATTAAGAAAAATACGTAGGAAAAGTTTTGTCTTTAGATGCCCAAAGGGCTCTTGCAGCACAGAGGCTGAAGACGACGCTCCTATCAACATCCCACCCCTCGGACTGCGCGGAGGGGGTTTTAAACAGGTTGGTCAGGGAATCAAAGCCTGGGCACAGAAATGGGCCTGAACTTGCCTGGAGAGAGTTGAGGCGTTTGCCTAAACAGCAGGCCAGAACCAACACAGCCCCTGGCGTGGATCTAACCATGCACACACTCACCGCTTTGCAAGAGCCCTGGAAGTTTTCAAAACCAATCACTCCCCAAAGAGTTACGTAGGTCTCGTGTCAGATTCCACCCTCAGCCCCCCACCAAATTTGATTAGAGGTTTTTGGGTCTGCAGGGCAGTCAGCAATTAACATAATTGGGTCAGCATTGCCACGTCTTCATCTCTACCAATGCAAGAGTTGCAAGAGCAATCTGAGAAATCCAGACAATCCCCCAGCTAAACACTGTGAAGATAAAGCACTGGCCACGCATTGTATTGTTCTACTGATAGATGTAAGGATTACATTTGGTGCACAGTTTAAGAAGAGATTGTTTTCTGAGCCTTAAAAGTGGGTAAGTATTTTTGCTTCCACTCATTGTTGCTTACTGCTGCCATTTTTACCTTCCTGAAAGGGTCGAGGTGTGGACGGAGGTGGCAGCACTGGCCAGCTCAGTGTGAATTGTTCTGCAAGCCATGACCTAGGAAGAATGTAAATGTAGTGATGAATGATGCCCAAACCTTGTTGTTCACACACTGCTGTCAAGCCCTGGAGTTTCTCCGTTATCCACCCTATCCCATCAAAGTCCTGATAAGTGTATAAAAATACTGGTTTGCAGGTCACTTACCACATCCACATATGTCAACCTAGCCTAGGAATTGTTCAGAGCCAGGAAAAACACACACCACGCTCTTCACAGGTAAAAAAAATAAGTCCCATTCCTCCTCTAGAACAAGCAAGAGCAGATCTTTTTTCTCTTAATTAACACAGCAGTTTGTGAAGAGGCAATGCCTGAGGCTGACATGCTACAACATAGCAATGGTCGCATCCCCACTCAATATGCCTTATGCACAGGCTGCAAAAATTACAAAAGGAAGAGGAAAAACACTCACAGAAGTCAAGTAATTCTGATTTTATATTCAGTCTTTGCAAATCAAGGATGTCCTATTTTTACTATTCATTCAAGGCAAAAGTCTACACAAGCATGTCAAAAGCAGTAATTGAAAAACAGTAAACACAACAGTCTTGAAAATACGTTTAATGTCTAATCTTATACAAAAGTGACAGCATTTTCAAAAAAATATCAAATCCTGTATTTATAGCTTCTCACTATCATACAGCAATATTTGTTTCATCTAAAGAAAATACAGCAGCAGGTGATAATCTATACTTTAAAGATGTGATTGCTTATATTTCATATTGTAAACAAATGCAGTATGTCAATCTCAAAGCACAAGTCAAAACGAACTTCTCAGCAATTTAACTCAAATGATGCATAGAAATGTACAAATTCCATTGCAAAAGCTTCAGGCCAGAAGTTGCTCACACTTGACATAACATGTGATAAAGTTACTACACGGTATATAGTGACAACTTGAGTGTTTTTTTTGTGGTTTTTTTTTTTTTTTTTTTTACACAATAGATTAACAGGTATACCCTTTTCACTGCTATGCAAAGAACTTTGCTCACAAAAACAAAGGGGTTATGAAACAGTTTTCATGACCTCAAGAAATACGAATATACATTGAAAAACATCCCATATATACTGAATTTTAGCCTAAATGTTCCAGTAATAAATCCTGCCTATTTCAGGAAGAACCTAGAAGTCTAGTTACTTTTACAAATCCCCTTTCCAAAAATCATTACTTGCTACGTTTGCTTTATCCTTTTCCTACCTCTTCCCATTCCCTGCAAAGACACACGGCCAGTGCAATTTCAAACTGGAGTGCTGCTACTGCACGATCCATTCATTTGGAATAAATGTTTTTTCATTACATTGATTTATAATCTAAGGCTGCAGGTATCAAAAAAGCACTTGAGCAAATGTAGTCGATGTTCTCCTATGTTAATTTTTAATTAGTCTTGCCAAGATCTAAGCCAAAGCTGTTGGGGGGGGGCAACTGGGGCTTGTTTAAGGTTAGTGAAGACTTGTACTTCTTGTTCCTATTTCTAGAGTTACAGATGCAAGGTTTTAAGCTGAAATGTTAAGCATTTTCGTTCAACTCCAGTATTGTCTTCCTATAACAAGAAAAATCCACATACCTTTGCTATTAGGTTTCATGACATTAGATTAAAACAGTCACAGCTAAGCTGACAGCTTTCTTCTGCAAAAATATTGCAGGACTCTGCCATAAAGGCTAAGACTACTAACAAGCATCACCACCAGGTCACCCCATTTGTTTTTAAGAAGTCCATCACATGCATGCAGGAAGCCACAATAAGGTACTGGAAGAGAATTAACTCGCTTTCACAGTTTCATGATACAAAGACTCCCTAATGAGCTACCATGTTAAGCAAAATTTGTTCCTAATTCTACCTACAGAGGCTAAATTAGGATATCCCCAGCTGGGGATGAAACAAACAGTCCATGGTCAAAGTCTAGGCTATGAAGTACCACGAAGAACGCCAGAACTCCTCACTGACACTTGGCTGTGTGTCTTGATAATGCTGAACTAGCATTGCAGCAAACCCCCTGCATGCTCTTCGCACAGAGATGGCAAGAATATGAAAACTTACTGCAGTGCCCCTTCAGAGGCGGCGGGGGGGAACAGCTACACAGCAGCGCACAGGCTTCTAGACATTCAGCTACTCCCAAATTGCACTTGGTCAGTGAGGTATGCAGACACCCAGGTGAGAACAGAGGGCTTGTCCCCATGACAATACTCAGCAGAGCCCCAACGAGACCTCCTTGTTCTCAACTGTGGCAATAAGGATCTTTGTAGCTGACAGAACTAAATGCCATGCCAAAAACTGCTGGGAAGGGAATCGTCCGGTTGGGTTTTTTCATCTTTTAAGCTCAAGTTCAGTTTCCAGGGACTCTGAAAAAGTCTGCCAAGTTTACACCACCCAGCAGCAAGGTCAAATTTTAAATGACTAGAACCCAGGTTAGAAATAGGGAAGTACCTTACCTAAGTGGAAATCAGTTTCTCTTTACATAGACCAAGCCAAACTTCCAACCACCACAGAATGAGAACTGGCAAAATGATGTCCTCATTTGCATGCATAAAACTCACATTTGTTGATTCAAAGTTAACTGCACATCCAGGTTATTTAATTTGCACATAAATGCCTGTTTGTGAACACGAACAGTGTGCTGACAAGTCAGACCAAGCATTTCAAATGCGTATCTTCTCTTCCGTAGTCCCAGACTGAGCAATTGCTTTGAGTATATACAAAATGCTGAGAAAACCTTCAAGTTCACATGCTCTGTCTCTTTGTTTGAATTACTGTAGCATGTTCAAAAATTAGATTTCTTGACAAAAATCTTGAAACACCTTTTACCGACATTTTAGAATAACCCGAAAATAGACAAAATATGACTATCCATCCATTCAGTGACCAGCACAAGTCTGGCAACAAGACTTAAAGCATTCACGGAAATTTAAGAATTTTTTTTAAGTCCTTGGGCCTGATTCTTTATAATCCTTACTTGGCAACTCCCATTTTTCCAAGGAATACTCGCCAACATAAGAATCACAGATGTTAGTTTTATTTCTGCTCTTCATAATTCATTTTATTAAACCAAATAATTATGCCAGCATATGAGCAAGGTAAATCTATGCAAACTGCTCCTTCATACCTCAAATGCACATACAAGAGGCAAGTATTCTTCATAGCCCCAAACATTACTGAAACAAAAACTGTAAAAATCTCTGTAAGTAGTGGATGAAGGTGGAAAGCTACAGTATTTTGTTGCCCAGAATGTATTCAACGGTAAGGCTGCAAGAGACAATAATTCATGGTCAATACAGGCTTTTCACAAAGCAGTTAATTCAGTTACAAAAATTCTTAATTAAAAACAAATTCAACCTTATAATTTGTTATTCCCTCCCTCTGTGCCCCAGAAGCAATCTCTCTAAATTCTGAAAACTAGAATATTTTTTCTTTCAGAAATTACTACAAGGCTTCACCCCCTTTTTTGCCTTTTAGAGGCGGCTTTCCAAGCAGTAGAAGACCACTGTAATGTGATGCTTAGACACACTACAACTTGATATACCTGGTATACCGAGTTAAGCATTTAAAAAGAAGTTGGCTATTACTGCACTGACTACGGAAATAAGACAGATGTGCTGAAATGCCTCACCTGCACTAACAGGTCTTACGCTACTGCATTTCCACGCTTAGAAGCGTAATGTTTTAGAGTAATTCAGGACCAAAATCAAATACTCACATGGGGACCACCAGGCATTGATGGAGCACCAGCAGGACCAGATGGCACTTGAAAAGGATTAGGGGGCGTAGGATATAGTCCTGGAGCTGGATATGATCCTGTGGGTGGAGGAAATGGACCTGGTGGTGAAGGTCCCCACGTTCCAGGTGGGACCGTGCCCCACGGTACTGTTGGCGCGGCCCCTGGAGTCTGGGTAGGAGCGGAATATGGCCCTGGGGGTGGATATGGCATGCTAGGTGCAGGATACTGCCCTCCCATTGTTGGTCCCCATGCTCCAGAGGGCATGGATCCCCATGGCCCAACAGGAGCAGGAGGTGCAGCCGGCTCTGTTGGACCACCGTAAGGTCTTGGAAGCTCTGGAAAGGGCATATTTGGTGGAGGATATTGCCCTGGTGGGACAGGACCTGGCACAGTTGGGGGTGGATATGGACCACCAGGAGGAGGGCAAGAGGGTCCAGTAGGAGGAGGAGGAAATGGAGCAGGCGGTCCGGGGGGCATTGAAGGATACATTCCCGTTGGGGGAGGTCCGAATGGCACGCTGGAAGCCGATGTATTTGGCGGCAGTCCGGTTGGCGCCGTAGGGGGAGCGCTGGGGTTGTTCCACGGGTTTGAAGCTGGCCAACCCTGCGGCGGCTGACCAGGCTGCTGACCAGGTTTTGTACTGCTCACTTTGGAGGTTTTAGCAGGCGACTGATCTGGTAAAGCATCTGCCAACTAAAAGATAAAGCGGCGGTGAGAACGTAAAATGCCGACTGGACTTAGCAGTTGCAGACATTCACCCACTACGTGTATATGTTTCAGCTGCCAAAACGAGAGGAGTAGAGCTCTTTGTTGCTGCACAGAGATGATTACATTCATTTTTGTGCAGCTTCTATCATTAAGGTAGAAGAGGCATTCTGACGTGCTGCGGTTAGAAAACCAAAGGTAAAAGGCAACCTACCACACACAGCAATAAACAATTTCAGCGCAAATCCGAAAAGATTTTCATTGATTTCCATTATAGCTATTCTAACTCCATTAATGCACAACTCCTTTGTTAATATCAGAGCAGAAGAGAACCCACAAGGCACCTAGCAGCTTCATATGTTTAGTCCACAGATCGCTACATCTGCCCAAAAGGAAAACACAACTGCAACACAGAGGAAATCGCCTCTCAACTGTGAGCTCCTTCTTGAAAAAGTATGTCAACTTTTAGAATGAAGTAACACAACTGGCTGATCTTCAGGAAAGAAAAACTGTTACTTACCGAAAAATCATCAGTTCCAGACATTTTGCTGAAAAGTAAGGTAAGATAAAGTGAAATTTGTTGAAAATAATAAAAGTATTTCAAGTAAGAGTTCACGAAGCGAACTCTACATTTGTCTCACTCAAACCACAGTCAGCGTTGGAACTGGCAGCGCCTCTTAGCAATGGCTTTGTCTTAATGACTCTGGCCTGTATGGATATGTGCTACCCAAATACTTTCCTCTTAATAAAGTTCTCATTAAAAGGAAAGTCTTCAGCCTCTGCCTGTCTCATCTCAGACAGGACCAACACATAATGTAAATGGGTCACATTACACAAAGAAAAAATATTTCAAATATTCACATCGAGCAGGCAGCCTATCCACACAGTGATGCCTGGAAAGTATTCAAGATCTTTTCTGAACTGAGACTCAGCAAAGGTATGGCAGGCTGCTTGCAGGTGAAATGAATGCATCTAAAACAAAACATTATTAAATCCCCACGCAGATCTTATTGTCAGAAATAAAAGAACTATAGTTTGCTGACGCTTTATCCTCCAGTTATTTCAGAACCTCCTAAAGGGGGTGGGTGCTCTTATTTCCATTCGCCTAACCCTTAACCGAACGCAAACATGGCAAAGGTGTCATTAACGCGTTACCTAACTTCTGACCTCTCAACCCTTCCGAGAAGCATGGAAAATAGGGACCAATGAGTCATGTGCTATCTTTTCATGAAGGCAACTACTGCACTTAGAGCTTTCTGGAGCTTCACCACAGTGAACACTGACTGGCTTTGTCAACCCTTATTAGCCGTACAAAAGGGCAGCTGAAGTTATATTCAGTTTGGCTAAATAACGACAAATATGAATAGCAGTGAAGAACTGTTAGAAACATGACCACTAGCAGGTGAAATAGGTGGATACACCCCAGCGCCACCAGAAGGTTTTAGGGGAGACCACAGGAGATATATTGGCATTTTTCTTCCTCCTATGTGCCTCTCTAAGTCAAGGGTATTAAATACTACTGCCAAGTTGACCCCCGCAAGAAACAATCCTTGCTGATGGTGAAGACCTGACTTCTAACAGAGACTGGTCTCAGGGATGGAGGTTTGTACAGACAGCCTGTGACAAATAGGTTAATAAGCTCCATTAGATTACAAATTACATACTGCAAATAATGAGCTTATAAACTAGAGTCAGAAACTGTATTGTAAATTTATTACCATCTACACAATTTCCTAATCTGGATCAGAACAAGGGGCCATTTACTCAGCATCTCATTTTATCTTCAACAGTGACCAGAAGGGAAGAACAAGAACTGAGATGACACTCACTCCAACACTTCAAAGATCCCAAGCTCAGAGACTTCCTAAATTGTAGACAATTTCTGTGGAATGGCAACCCTCAAGTAATTTCTTTTCCACAAACACATCTACTTCCCCCGCTTGTACCTACAACATCTATGAGCAAGAAACTCTGCAGGGCTGCTATTTGTTAACAAAAAGGCACTTTCCTTTCTGTTATAAACCTGGCTCTTACTAATTTCAGTTGTTGCTCCTTCATCCTTGCAGCGGAGGAAATCAATAAGTCTATTCTTATCTACGTTGATCATTATTCTACAGATTTTTATTGTTTTCTTTTAGCTGGTCCTTCTCTGGGCTGAGCTCGATCTTATTTCTTTGACCCTTGTGCAGCAGGTATTCCATACCTTTGATTATTCTCACTGCCTCTCTTTGAGGCTTTTCCAATTCTTTTGTATCTTTTGAGATGAATGACAAGAACAAACCACACAGAAGTCATGATGTGGGATAACCACTGATTTATACAGTTTCATAATTATGTTCTGGTTTGTCTTCTATTTCCTTCCTAATACTCCTTAATGTTTCATCTGCTTTTTGATGACTATAGAACTGACACTTTTGTGGCAACATTACATTCCTCAGCATAAAAGGGTCAGGCCATCATTCTATATATGAAATTATATGCACCAGTCTACATTCATCTACTCTGAATTACATCAGATTTATCGACACTGAATTATATCTGCCATTTTATTATCAATCCTTACTTTCCTGAATGGCTTCATATCAACAAGACACTGCTCAGCTCATTTCCCAAGTTATTTATGACCACACCAAGCACCCCAGACCCCTGTGGAAACACAGTGAACTTCTCAAGTCACACCTCATAATTCAAATAAACCTTTTAAGAAATACATATTTATAAAGTAAGTGCCCTGGTGGAAATCAGTGCCTAACTGCATGAATCTAAAGGTTTGTTAAAGCTCCAACATTAGCTTATAACAGCACTGGTTCCTTCAAGTATGCACAAATACCTGAATTTTTGTATCAGATGAGGTACACTGTTCAGATCAATGACTATTTGTTTAAAGATGAGAAACCAACCGAACTACAGCAGGGAAGTGGTTTCTGCTCCTGTTACTAACAGCTCAGCTATTTGAGAAACATCTGCCAGAAAGAGCTCAATTTCTCCACAGTAGATACCTCTTATGTTAAGAGAGATCGTTAGTTTTTGCAATGAATCATGCTCAATAATAATCAGAAGTTGATACGTACTTTTCAGTGACACTGTAGTTCAACTTACCTAAACAGACACAGAAGCTATTTAACCCACAAAACAAAAGAAATCAATCCTTAGAGACAAATACGGAAACTTTTCACATTAAAAAAAAAAAAAAGTTAGCAAAAATCAACACCAAAACAGGTCAAGAGAATCATCCTTCCTTTAGGCAGATGGAGAGATGGAATAAGACTAATTGAAAAATAGATCTACAAGAGAATGAAAAAAAAGCCCACAGAAGAAGTTAGAACATATGCTGCAGGGGGAAGAATGAAGAGAAGAAATAGACCTAAAGAAGAACTCATAAGAAAATCCCATGATCTGTCACAAAAGTGACAGAGTAGTAAATTCAAGTCAAAGCAGTGGATGAATAGAGTTGAAACAGGCCTGCTTACAAAATATCAATTTCCCCAATATTTGTTAGCAGATAATTTCAAAATATTTCTGTGCCATGAAAATGAAGGAAACAATTCTGCTGCATGACTTATGAAAAAAAAAAAAAGTGTAGTTAAGCATTGCTTGTAATGAGATCTAGTGGTTTTTTTACTTTGGCAAGCAGACAAGAGCAACATTTGTTGGCAACATTTAGCATAACTGAGTCAATGCCAAGCATGTCAAGGATCCTCTTGCAGACAGGATGGCCTACTTCAGGGACGTTTTTTAAACACATTTAATCTTGGTGCTGCCACCTTCATTTAATGAAAAAGAAACCAAAATTACTGTTAGACACATTCAGACAACATATGAACTAATTTGTACTTAAATCTAGAATCCATATTCCATTCAAGTTGTTCAACACTATTATAAAGAATTTCAATCAAAACCTTACAGAAATACTGATTATGTTTGTAAGAGTATTGCCCAAGGCATTCATGCACTCACAAATTATCCTCAGAGACACCGTCAGACCAAAGCCCTCCAAGTAACTCCATTTTCAAAAGTCCCCACTGGTCAGGTGTGGGCTCAAGATTTTAGAAAAATATACTGAATGGTGTGTCTTAACCAGATTTTGAGAGTCAGTAGAGTTAACAAATGGACTCTCATTTTCTCTTGAAGCTTTCCTAGAAGAGCACTGCAGAAACACTGATAGGAGCACAGAAAAGCCGATTCATGTAACAGATGTGCATTTGCCACATTTAAACTCTACTTCAAATTACTCTTTCCTTGAGTTGGGGGAAGAAAGAGTGAGTGGAAGAAGGAGGGTTCAGGAGTTTAAGTAATTTGGCAGAGAGTAGAAAGACTACAGAACTGGCAGCATTCACATGTCTTGCTCCCATCCACTGTGCCATAAGATAAGATTTCCTTTGTTTTCCAAAGGCCACCGCCCCTGGAAACCTCCCCTGCTTTCCCTGCCAGCTCCAGATTGGCTGGTCAGGGCACCATTTCTCAGCCACCTCTAGGAAGACATACGGCCAGAAGTGTGAAACTAAAGCGAGAGATGACCAACATCTGCAAAAAAAGGCATCTAGGAGCAGAATCTCTCTCATCCCTTTGCCTGAAGAGCGAGGAGAGGGCATGAAGGGCTTCCACTGCACCCACCCAGAAACCACACATGGAAAAATCTTCAGATCATGGTCCAAGCCCTCCTGGACACTCACGAGCTGCTCCTGAAAATTAACAGCAGGTAGGCAAGACAAGCAAGCCCACCGTGCTCCCTGCCACAGGCTGGGGAAGCTCTGGGGAGCCCTCCTCCGACACGGCGCTGGTTGTACCAACAGCGCTCAAGACCAACCGGTGATTTTCAGCGAGGTCTGTGAAAACCCAGTTTCTGGAAGCGTGGTGCTATGTGCAGCACACTAAATCTGTCCTACTAAACAGCTTCCACAATAAAACAGCCCCTCACATCCAGCCCTGCTGACACTGGTGGATGTAGTAGCAATTTCTTCCCGTGCTCTTCCCTTTCCTGGCTTTTTTCCATCATCAGTCCTTACAGACCCTTGTTAGAAAGAGCTGTCCAAAACACTTTATCTTCCTTTTACTAAAGCTATCCAAAACTAAGCATCAACTGCTTGCCTTTTTTTTTTTTTTTTTTTTTTTTTTTTTGAGTTGCATGACATTTTTCAAACACTTGATGTGCCAGATTTAGTTCCTGTCTCTAAGATCATCTTTCAAACACAGAAAAACGCTTTCTAGATGCAACAGGCTCTGCTGCATTTCCACTGGGTGGCATGGCTCTATCAGCAAAGAGGTTCTTTTGTCACTGTAACATGACTAATACCTACCAGCATAACCTCATCTACAACAAGATTTCTGCCCACATAAGTATAACTACCCAACATAGCTATACAGATAAAATGGAAGAGACCAAATCTTTGACAGCTTCTAAATGTTTTCTAAAATATGCAAATTTCTGCAGCTTCTACCTTCAGGCATCAACATTTTACAGCTGGCCTTTCCCTATCTTTAATGCCTTCTCGGCAGCCGCACTGATGCACTAACATACTGGGCAATCGTTCAGTCTGATCTGCACGTTTATTCCTTGGGAGAATAAAGACAACTGGTAAACAGACTGAAGGGAAAAAAAAAACAACAGTTGCTACACGAGATTTGGTGACCTTTCTGCCCCTTCCCATGTCTGTTCTGACTGACAAAAAAGGACAGAAATCCAAATGTTGGGCTTCAGATTTTCAGAACAGATTTAATTAAGACCGACAACCAAAATGCTGCTCTTGATAGAAGTTATCAGCTACTAGAAAAAATTATTCTTCAAAATAGAGGTCTTATCAGTTTCCAAGACCTGTAAAATATAAAGCCATAAGGAACTGTAATCTGTTCCAGTTTTCCACTCATGACAGGGCATTCAGTTTCACAGCTTCCTCCCCATCAAGACCAGACCAAATCACTTCAGATGGTCACCACATCACAAGCAGATGGTTCCAAACCCGGCAGATGTACATCACTTCTGAGATGGTTTGTTTTGTGTGTCAGCTGTGATACAAAGCCAGTGGAGAACAGCGAATCTCCACGGCCAAAGATTACTCCTGTCCACATCATCCCACCCTGTGAACCTTGCAAAAGATGTATTAGTGCAGCAGCTCAGAATAATTAACACAAATCTTCCACAGCTGCCTCTAAACTTTCATGCAAGCAATTAAGCCCATTATCACCATGTTATCCTCAGTTTTAAAGGTATGTTTTACTTCTCATTTACAGCTTTAGCTTCCAATTATCAATTCTTCTGATGTCTTCCTGAACTAGATGTAAAATCTATTTAAAGAATACCTGTGTTCTCCTCCTAATGAAGCTATATAGTCAGGAATGATTAGCTTAATTATTTTTATTTGGTTTGCATTAAATAAACATACTAACCCTGAGTGTGAATGACTATCAAACATCTTCACTACAGGGTTTCTGGCGTGTTGTTCCCCCCTCCCAATAAAAACATCAAAACTGTGTCATATTCCAACTCTAGCCTTAACGGTGACAAACAAAACCACACACCTTTCTGCTCCTTAACAGAGGCTATTTTCAAGAATAACTGCTTTTCAGGATACACTCCCACTGTGTGGATACAGCCAGCATCTGTCACATCTTGATTTGGCACTGTTAAAATGCACTTGTGTGAGCTCAAGTTTCAAGAGTATCAAAAGTGCTTTCTAGGACTAGCTTGAGATTTACCACAGATTTCTGCATCAGTCTCTGGTCTCCACAGGTCTTGGGGATGATAGTTTCAGGGTGTGTCAGTTTTATTAAAAAAAAAAAAAAAAAAAAAAAGGGAAAAAAAAAAAGCTACCTTTGTTCTTGCATCCACTGACAATAAGGTTGAACTGCATCAGATCAACAGCGTTTTCTGTAGAATTCACCTAGAAATAACCTCTCTCTCAGAGAAGCCCGTCAGATAAGCAGTGCTCTCTCCAGCGTGCCCTTTGATACCACACGCTGCTCAC
Source organism: Tyto alba (assembly GCF_018691265.1). NCBI lineage: Eukaryota > Metazoa > Chordata > Aves > Strigiformes > Tytonidae > Tyto > Tyto alba. Next base: position 4,863,580 of record NW_024881303.1, on the reverse strand, counting down.
TTGCCCAGTCAGCCAGCTGCCTTCAGTCCACCGACATTTGCTAAAATGAATCAACTTCTCACAAACTGCGAGCAACGGCCTCGCCTGCGACCTCCTTCAGCTGGGAACCTTCCAGCCGAACGGCCGCTTTACACGCGGTCCACGCTCATTTACCCGGCCACTCACAGATTACGACCACAAACACCAGCCGCCCAAAACCGCCCCCCCCCCCCCCCCATCAGCCCGCACCGTCACCCGGAGCAAACCCGGGATCCTCCTCCGCAGACACCGGCCCCGCCGCGATCCGCCCTCCCCAGACAGCGGGGGATCCAGGTTGAGGGAGAAGGGGGGGGGGGGGCGCCCTTCTACCGGCCTCCGGTAGCTCCCCCCGCGGGGCTGAGGGGGAAGAAGCAGCTGCGGCCCAGCCGTGTGGGCCGGACCCCCCGCTGGTGTAACGGGGGGTACCCGGGGGGGGGGGGGGGGTACCGGTGGCGGGGGGGTACCGGGGAGGCGGGGGGGGTGGGGGTACCTGAGCGCGGCGCGGCGCAGGGCCAGGAGCGAGGCGGCGGCCCGCAGCACCACCGGCCACCGCGACGCCCGGGGCGGAAGCGGAAGGAGCGTCGCGTCGCGTCGCGCCGCGTCACGTCGCGTCACAGCGCGTCACACCGCCCCTCCCCTCCTCGCCCCCACCCACCCAACCACCCACCCGCTCCCTCCCTCCGCGCGCGGCTCCGCGGTCACGTGGGCGCCGCCTTCCCGCCCTCCCCGCGCGCGAGGCGGTGGCGCTGAGGGGCCGCTCCGCCTCAGCGGGCGCGGGGCCCCGCCGGGTCCGGGTTGCGTTGCCCCAAACTCCCGGTTTTCGCGCTGCAGGCCCGGGCGCGCCCGAGAAACCGGCCGGTTTCCTCACCCGGGCCTCCTCCCCCTGCGCGCCCTCGGGCCCCGGCGGTCAGGAGGGCTAAACCCACAGCGCCCTTTGCCCGCCCTGCCCTGCCAAAGCTATGACGCTAATCCTGCAAGTGCCTGCGAACGGGGATAATTCCGTTAAATTCAGCAGAAACGCGAGCAGTGTTACCGGAAAGCGGTAATTAATTCACTCTGTAAGACTCAATTTTGGAGTTTTAGAAAGCAGGCATTCTTTATTACAGCACCGGACACACAGGGGAGAGCTCCTCCAAATGTTTGTGTGTGAGAATGAAATCAACAAGTGTTTATACTACCGTAATCATACATACGCATTGCATTTTTATCATGTTCGTAACTTTTCCAGGAACTCATTTAGCATATGTTAATGTCTCTTGCGCATGTCTGTTGGAGTCTTCAGGTGGTCCTCAGGGGTCTTCAGATGAAGGCTTGTAGTCTTCACTGTGTCCGCCAGTTGACCCTTCTGCACAAACCCAGTCCTGTGGTCCCGTAGGTCTTGCCCTTCAAGGCTGGTCTGGTCTGGTTTTTTTACTAATTTGCAGCTTCTTTGTGTTTCTTTGCACCTGCCACTACAAGGCCAAACCACCTCCAGTAAGATTATGAGTTCCTTATCCTACAGTTATTCTAACTGTTCCTCAAAAGATCAGTATGTGTTCAGCACAATTGTTAAATGGTTAAAACATCTTAAATTGATCTTAATAATTCTATTCCACAAATACCTGTTTTCTAATAATCTTAGTTCACGGGTATCAACAGGCAACGCCGAGCGCACGCCGGTGGTCGTGTCCTGGGTGCTGCTGCCCAACCCCTTGCAAGCGAGCATCTATTTGCACTTTTCAAGGTCATTATTTGGCTGTTTTTGAACCAACTGGGTAAAAACACCAGCAGGAGCAGACCCCGGGCACTACGGTAGCTGCAACAGGCATGAAACCACAATATTTTTGCTGATTTATTTGCATAAATCATTACTACCCAAACTAAAAGGGTATTTTCTACAGACCCAGTCCCACGATGGCATTGTAACTCGGCTAATCTGCTCCCTCAAATTTAACCAAGTGCTGTGGGAAATTTAGGCTGACTTCACAGTTCTTTTGCAGTTCCCTTTCCGAATAGGGCGACTGCTGGGCATTCGTGTTGAAAATGGCACTTCTGGCGTGGTCTCGTTGGGAGAAATGAGACAATAAGAGTGAAATCAGCCTTCCTTCCACTGTGCACCGGGCGCAGTGGCTCAGCTCACCTTCGCTTTTCCACGCTCGAAAGGCCTCGCCGTGGGAGGTTGCAGCCCAGCCCTGGACTGCCAGTGATGACAGCAGGAATCCCCAGAACGTGGCGTTTCATCCAGAGCAATCTGGTAGTTAGAAACCTCAATTAATAAGCAAACATGCGGCGGTGATGATGTCTCACTTTAAATATCAAACAGGGACTGCGATAACACTTTTAATCAATAACCTTACCAGTCAACCTCACCAACCTTGATGTTAGGGTCACCTGATGTGTAATGAATATGCCCCTCTCCTGCAGAAAGAGTGATGAATTTTTGTACAAATATTTATTTGCATACACAGCTTTCCACTCCCTCAGGCAAATGTAGCTCTTCATCTGTGTGCATGTATATGCTGAAGGTAGTAAAAACAGCTGCAGATGCAACTTTATGTAATTCGTGTGCAATTGATCCATCTCAGTGCCAGAAATAGGACTCGAGGGGCCTAACACCAAGCTCTGGCCACATCCTATTGGAAGACATTACTTTGCACTCTAAATTATGTAATGGAAAAAAAAGTTGGGATGAAATTGCAAAATTAGAGCTTGTGTGTAGCTCTTAAGGAAGACAATGGAAGCTGTATGAAAGAAATTTGGCTCCCAATTAGTAAGAGGCATTATTTTCCATGCCTCCATTGTAGGACCTGCTATGGTATTATTTAAATTATTCAGCAAGGCTGTTTGGTACAATAATGTGAGGGCAGTTCTTTAGTGCAGGTCCACGTTGCAGGGCCTGTGCTGTTGCTCCTATGTTACAAGTATAGGCCGCTTTGTTTTTCCTTTAGCATCATATAAATATTTGGGTTGGAAAGAAGCTCTGGTCTAACCTCCGGCTCAAAACAGGGCCGACTTCGAACCTTGTCTGCTTGAGTTTTGAGTGTCTCCAAGGACGGAGATTGCACAACCTCTTTGGACATTCAGTTTAGTTCCTGAATACAGTTACTGTCGATCCTATCGTTATTCTTTGCGTCTCATCAGACTTTCCCTCGCTGCAACTTGTGACTGTTGCTCTGTGTCCTTTCACCGCATGCCCCTGCAAAGCATCTGCCTGCTCTGTGGCTCCGCTCTGCGTGGCTGGAGGCTGCAGTGAGATGCCTCCTCCCCTCTCTCCTAGCTCAGAAATGCAATTTCCACAGCCGCTCTTCATATGTCGCATGCTCTGGCCCCCCCAACCATGCCAGTGGCCCCCCTCTGAGCTCCCTCCAGTTTGTCAACATCTCTCTTGTCTTTCAGTGGCAAATTTGGGCACAATCGCCTGCCTTAGCCTTTGTTTTGGGGTAAAAGACCAACAGGCTTAAATTGTCTGATTTAGTACTTTTCAGGGACAATAACACAGATCTTGAAATATGACAAGCATCAGAGTCAAGAAACTTTATCACGCCCAGAGGGCTGTGCATGCCACAGACAATAAATTCAGAGGAACAAAACCAGTATCTTTTTTGTACCTCCTGCTTTTACATCAGCTAGTCAGAACGAGGAACCGAGACACAGTGGAGGCATCCCTTTCTTATCAAACCAGAAAATAAAAGAATTCTGTTTTATTTTTTTTTAATGGGTTTAAAATTATGGGATGGAATGTCAGTTTTAGTTAAGAAAACGCCAGTCTCTGATGATGGGCTAGAACAGAGAGATACAAGATATTAAGCTTCTGTTACAGTGTTGATTCTTGCTGGGCGATGTCACTCGGCTTTTATATTCATGCTTCACTGTGCACTGTGAACATCATGCTCTCTGAAGAATTAGCTGAGCCACCCTGAAGCTAGATTTTAAAGGATACCAGATGGTATGTTCAATGCATGTGGTAAGCTTTTATACGCTTTTCCCCTATGGCCAATCACTGACTGATCATTTATTTCAAAACCCTCATAAAATAAATCACTTTGAAAATGACACTGTCTCGAGTTAATAAGTGCTCTTTCTCAAAGCAGAGGCTTGTTGCCATGAAGATAAAATCATAAAACTGGTTCAAAGTGCATTGGGATGGCAAATGCACCCTATTGAGGAGATGAGATAAACTGGATTGAACTGGAAAGGAAGCATTGCTGTCTGCTTGTTGTGAAATTACGAGCAGGTGAACTGTCATTAGAGACACTTCAGCAGTCACTTTCTGTGAGGAGGGAATATTCTGGTTACATCTTCTTTCCACAGTGGTGGATATGTAGAGCCTCCATCATGTGTCAAGCTACTGTGCAAGTTTGTTTTCGGATTTTGGAGTAAGTGATTATGTCTGGCATCAGAAGACAGAGATCTCTTAGTTTTTCTTGTTCTCCAGTGAATAAGAAGTAGAAAATTCCTCTCTGTGTGACACCAGTGAAACCCACCTCATCATCTGCCCTCTCAGAGAGGCGCCCCACCTTCTCCCCATCCCCAAAGAGAGAACCACGGTTCCCCTGAGGGTTCCAAACCTTTATCAGTCTCCTTTCTGTCCTCCCCTTCCCTCTTCTGCCGCATGCCCAGCCCCAAACTGTGGTTCCTGGTGCGGTGTTGCAATCCTCACAGCCTCTCAGTGAGTTTTGTGACATTTGCCGTTTGGCTTACAGCCACGGCTCCGACAGGCAGATGATAATAGGAAATGATGGCCCTTCGTTCTCTGAAGGATCATGTTTTTAAGTGCTCACTGCTGTGGAGGCAAGCTGGAAAATTTCTTTTTTCAAAAGCTTGAAGAGCAAATGAAAAGACCCCTTATTTTATTTCGCTCTCATTTTGGAATTGTAAATGAAGCTCTTTTTTTGGAGAGGGAGAAAGAGTTGAGGAGTAGCTGGCTTGTGGAAGCTTTGGCCTGGTGATGAAGGCAGAGTTGATTTTCCCCATGGCCCAGATTGTCTAAACAGCTATAGACACGCACAGTCACACACACACACACACACACACACACACACACTGCCCTGGTGGAGAAATTTAAGAATAGTCACAGTGGGACAGACCAAAGGTCCCACTGGCCCCAAGGCCCGTGTGACTGTGGGCAATGGCAGATCCTTAGGAAGAGGAGAAAGACAAGGAATGTGGAATGATTGCACCGAAGGCAAGGCCAGTACTGTGTGATGGTATCATTGGTGCCAGGGGGTGCCTGCTGGTTATCTCTGCGATCCTGTGAGCCGCTCCCAGCAGGAGGAACGTGCCCAGATTGCTAAAGCTCAATTGCAGTTTTTCCTCACTTCCCTATGCTGCCATTTGTGGCTGTATCTTTGTGCCTCGTGGTTTACCTTTCTGTGCAAAGGAGTCAGGATCTGTTTGTTCATCAAGAGCTGCTTCTGTGCTCAGGTACTTCTTCCCTCTGCAAACCCTCCGAGGGCCTCTGAGATCTCCAGTTTTGATGTGTGCATTTCTATATGTGAAATTAATCGTTCGATACCAAGTTGCTCATGTCTCTATTTCAGATGTATATTGATGGTGTAGCCATACTGCTAAGGTCAATGATCCGCTGATTGGTGCCAAAGAACACATTTACAGTCAAATGGCTTGTAGTAATTCAGGGAATGATGCACATAAGGATCATTTGAGCTCATGAAGGTTCTGTAAGTCATTAATATGACAAAGGTGCTGCTGAAGGATGTGTGATGAATTATTGACATGAATATTCAGTATCAAACACTGTGCAGAAAGCGTTACATCCAGAGCTGATCCAGGGATGCGTGGCAGCGTGGGCTGAGCTGCCTTTTCTGCTTGCATAACTTTCGGTGGAGAGCCTGGCTCCAGGGGCTCTTGTTTTACTCACACATCTGTGATGTTCACAGCAGCTGAACAGAAGCTGGCCCATCTGACCCAAAATCCTCCCGATGAAGACCAAAGCGATGCTCACCTGTTAATTTCACCAGTTTGAGGAGCCTCTTGGAATGGGGGTATTTTTCCCCAACATTTCTGTGCTGAACTGGGATGGACATTTACCAGGTACCTGCTGCAGCTGAGGGAGTTTACTCCATTCTGGGACTACGGTTTTGAACCTTACCTTTACCCTCCCTGCTCCAGGCAGGGGCTTGATGGCTGCAGTCACTTTGTCAGTTTTGGGCTACCCCATCAAAAGAGCACAAATTTCATCCACTGCAACTTTAATACAGTAAAACCTTGTCACATCAGCTAATAGTCACTTAGAGCTCCGAGAAAATCTGTGGGAATAACACCCATGTCATTCCTCCTCCTCCTCTTCAGCTTTCAGGCCCTGATTCAGCAAATAGCTTAAGTGCCGTGCTGAAGCTGTGCCTTTTAGTTGCTAATGCCATGCAAAAATGCCCTGAGAATAAAGCAGTTTTCATGACCACTGTTAAGAATCCGCTTCCTTCTTTGGGTCTTATTTTTCCATCAGCCTGCTGGAAGAGTACAGCCGGAAAACAGATTAGCCCAGGAAAGGCTTCTCAACTAATAAACACACTGCAAATACACTTCTTAGTCATATTTTAGGTCAAATGGATTTGTCAAGTCAGTAGTCACCCAAGTATGAAGGATTCCTATAAATAAACAAGACTTAAAGATTTTTAATATCGGTCTGACAGAGGTCCTTTAAAGTGCAAGTGTAGCTGGAATTAACAGAAGTCGAGATCATTTCAAGCAAGAGTCATTAAAAAAAGAAAACAACGATTTGAACTTTTTAACCTTGGGGTTGTTTCCAGCCACATCCCTAGCAATGATAATAAATTCAGATATTCCGTGAAAATCACTATTCTTTGGACTCTTGAGGCATTTAGCATAATGTTCTCAGTTCCTCTTCTCTCTTGCGAAAACAGGAAGAAATTATGCAGGGTAGTAACTGTTTAAATACTAGAAAGTCTCCCTGGGGAGAATTACAGACATTTCAGTGATAAATTGGAAGTGAGATAACAGAAGGTTTGGAATGAGCCTGATCCACAGTTTATTTCAAAGCTTCCTCATCGATTTTGGGGCTTTTTCTATGAGGTTTGAGAGGAGAAAGTCTCTACCCAGCTGAGTTTTGGTGGCAGGTTTGCCTTTGTGCAGGTTTACCCTGGGGAGTTCTCATTGAAGCAGGGGAAAAACATGTTAATCCAGCACTGGATTTTTTTCATGGAAATCCTACATCTGAAAACTTGGTCCTGAGTCTTCCCAGCAACCAGGCTGCTCTTCTCCCCCTCCAGACCAGAGTCTTACAGCTCCAGGCTGTATGAGTGAGCATTATATGTTATCTCAGTTCTCCCTGCCTGGGGGCAAGTGCTACTCCTCCCTGTAAATGTCTGTAATATTGTCTGAGAAACAGATTTTAAATCCCCCATTGTAAACTCTTTCCTCCCCCCCCTAGGGGTGAATGCATCCTAATTAATTAGCAGAAATACTCCTCCTATACTGCCATTTAGAAAGAAAAGGAACCGACTATTGTGATAAAGTACATTGCAGAACATGCTGGGCTCCACTCTAACAATATCACAGGGATCTGAGGACATAATTGCCTTGTTATTTCGTGCTCCCCAGGGCTGTGCTGGAGGCAGTTTAGCAGAATGGGCACTTAAAAACTGCCTCCAGCAAACTCTGCTCCCTGCTGCCACTGCCTGCTTTCCCGGGTCCCCCATCGCCTTTGCCCAGCTTGGCAGGAGCTCCTTCTCCTCCTACTCCGGCAAATTCCCATCCTTTGACTCCCCATCCTACGGCTGCTACCCCAGACTTGTATAATACCACTGCTGCAGAGCCCGCTCCCCTCCACCACCTCTTCTATATTCATATATTCTTTCCCATTTTATGCTCAGGCTTGAAATTCTTTGGGACATGGAGCATCTCCTTGTTTTAGTTTTGAGGTTAGCAGTATCGACCTGCTGTTGCAATACAAATACTGAACACGAATAACACTTCCTCAGTAATATTTCAGCCCAGCATCACAGGGTCCAGGCTGGTTGGTGACCTGAGAAAACCAGTCTCATTCCGGAGCGTGTCAGACTCCTTCCTCAGCACTACTTTAGCTAAACACACTCTGGGAAAACAACAAGATATGCTGCCAAAATAGCAGAAAGAACCAACTCCCCAAACAGGAGGCCTTCCACCAACTCCACTACTCGAACTGCAGGTTTAATGAAGTGACAGGAGGCAAAACCAACAAGCATGATGTTATTTAAACTTATGAATAGCTCCTAATCACACAAATTGTTCCTAAGGAGCAAGTAGGTAGCAAGGATTGCAGGATCAGACTCCAAAACAATTATGCTGAAGGGCAGTAAAAATGAATGGACTCTTTCCCTCTCAGCAAAGATTTAGTAGCCAGCACTGTAGTTAGGTCTGATACTACTAGAAATTACTTTTCTTTCAGACAAAGTGTATATTACATGCCTGCTAAAATGTATTTTCATCATTGAAAATGAACTGTAATTGGCAATGGAATTAAGTCTACTTTTGTGAAGATCTACTCTCAGTCATTCACTGATTTACAGTCACTTGTTCGCAATGAATCTCCCTACTGCTGGAAATTAAGACACACTGATATTTAGACTGTAAAACCACCAGCATACAGCCATTCAGCACCTCATTCAAAATAACTTAATAGAGTAATGCTTATATTTTCATTTTGAGACAAGTAAAGCACCCACTGCTGAATTGGTCTGAGCACTCTTCCTTGAGCCTTCACTTGTGGCCACTGCTGCGGACGAGGTACTCGGCCAGATGGACTTTTGGCCCAGCCTGCCATGGCCATTCACATGTCCTGCTTTTATATAAAACTAGATAAGTCAGTATGAAAGTCTCGTGTTAGAGTACAAATACGATGAAGCCGAAGCTGGCAGAGGCTGTGAAAGAAAGAATTTTGGACGCTCGTGACAGCACTGCAGCCAACGTGAGATGGATGAAGGTGTACATCTTTTTGCTTTACTTCCTACCGCTGTGCGTTTCAGGTTAAGGTGGGTCAGCTACATTTGTGTTTTCAGCTGCTACACTATTAAATCTCATTTGCTAATGCCATATGTTATTTATGTGATAACAAATGTGCCATTTTTAGCTCACAAAGCATTGAATGAATTTATCTGGAATAATTTTTACCCTGATGTGGCCAAACATCTGACAAACCGGGTTCCAAAATGTGCTTTCAGGACTGCTCTTTGATTACAGTGTGTGGGTATCAAAGCAGTTAAGGGTACAATCTGGGGGAAGAAGGACAGGAGGTTAAAGAGCAGGGGCACAACACTTGCCTTGGCAAGTCCTTGGAAAAAGGTGATGCCGGTTCCCCAGTTTCCCTGCCTCCCCCTTCCTTCCCTTTAGGTCTTTTCCATCCCTTCCCCTTCCCTTCCCCCTCAATGATCCTGTCTGCCTGGAATCACAATAAAGGAATGCATCAGGTAAAGCAAGGGATTATTTACTTGGGCTTCTGCTATTAAATGAAGCACAATATCAAAGTATTAAGTGCATCACCCCGGCTCCTGTGAAAGAAGGGATCCTTTTATTCCTTGGCTAGCCTTTTGTCTAGCCAAGAATCTACCACCCACTCAGGTAATTTGTACCAACAGATTGTACCTGTGGTAGCAGAAGATCCTGTCAGGGGGGAATATCCAGCAGAAACCAAGCATTGCTCATGTGTAAGAAAGGCTGGCTGGGAAGGGATGAAAGCTGATATTTTTTGACTCACTTGGAGGAGAGGAGGACTTGGGAAGAGGCATTTGCTCAAACAGGGAATGTTTTATTTTTTTGGCTTATCTTGATAAACGCATGTGTTCTCAGTGAATCAACAAAGGGCAAGTGCCTCATCTGACTGGTATGCTCAAACTCACACCTTCCCACTCAGTGCCACCTTTGAAGATATCTTCCCCAATAAAATGTTCTCCTATTTCCCCTTCACATTTGCCCTCTCGTTGGGCACAGGACCAAGATTCCTTGTGTACAAGGATACCAGAGCCAGCAGCACCACACCAAGATATAATTTGGCTCAGAGAGTATAAAAATGACAAGAGTATAAAAATGACAGGATGTCCCCCTTGCCAATCCTGTGTTACCTTGGCGGCAGCAAGATCTCAGGCGTCTTCCTCTAGTGCCAGTGTCTTTGCTGTAAAGAGACGGTCAAGAAAAGCCTTCAGCTTGCCCTCAGCCTCCAGCTTGCCAGGTCAAAGATCTCCTGAATGATGAGGAATTTCTAGGGAGGCTGAAGATCACACAGAGCCATTCCTTGCCAAAAACACCAGGGTGGAGATTTCCCATTCCTCTTGCTGAGAGGTCACAGCCAGGCACACAGAGAAAAGTCGCTGTTGCACCCCAGCACTGGGTTCCTTCCTCAGTTCAGCTGTCACCCCAAATTCCCCCTTCTTGCTGCACTTTCCCACTGAGGTTATCCTTCGTGCTCCTGCAGACACCCTTCCCTCGGGCTGATGGCACCCTTTGCCTGTTTGAAGCATTAGATGCTTCTAAGGTGCTGATAAAAAAAAGAAATTAACCTTGGGGGACTGTTAATTTCTAATGTGCTAAAACTGTCAGAAAAATATCCACCAACCTGAAATTATCGAATTTTGCGACAGTGCTGGTGGAGAAAAACACTATGTCAGATTTAGTATAGCTATTCCCTTCCTCCTGCCCTCTCTTCCACTATTTTCTAGAGACCTTTCCTCCTTCCCCTAAGTCAGAGGATGTGAAGTTTCTGATGGCTCTGAACAAGTTGTAGAGCGACACAGCCAATGCTCAGATTGATTTTTCTTGACTAAATTTGTTTGATCTCTTTTTTTTTTTTTTTTTTTTTTTTTAGCTTTGGATATCAATTAAAAGAACACTACTCTTTTGTCTTGTGTGTTGCTCCCCTACAAAATAATGAACTGTTTAATACACTAGAGGCAATTTCAAATTACCTAGTTTAATGAGGAAGGTTATGATGGAAGATTTATTACCCTTTCTGATCTGCTAATGTATTTTCCCAACCATCCCAGCAGAACCAATCACCGTATTTTCATTATACACTCTATTTTCAGGGGTTCATTAGTTGTAGACTAAAAATAACAGCGAAGGTCTCAGTCTGAGAGCTAATCCAATTTTTTTTAATTGGAAACAAAATTTGATTAGACAACTTTCTAATCATAACAGCATCAAACATCAAGGCCCTTACTGGGTGTTTTGTCCAAATTGAAACTTCGTGTGACTATACATAAAGACCTGACCTAGAAATACAATCACATAACTACTGTGAAGGACAAACCCAGCCTTTTTCTTAAACAAAGAACCCCACGTTAGGACAAGCAATGGACTGTAGTTTATTCCAATTTATGCGCATTAAAAAAAAAAAGGTCTGGCAATGAACCTGTTTGACTGAGACAAACTCAGAGGTGCTCTCAGCTAGTGGCTGAACATGAGACTTAAGAATAACTAAGTTTCACATTAAAAAGAAAAATAAGCAAAATAAGATGGAAGAGCTCCCAGATAGCCAACAGGGCCTCCTACCTCAAAGCTGGATTCAAATCTTTCTGAAGTTGGTACTTCCCAGCAATGGCTTTGTGTTGCTGTAACATGAGCCCGCTGTTTTTCCTGCTGCATCATTTTCCTATGCAAGAGCCACGAGCACAGCGAAGAAGGCAGGGGGACAAAGAGTTGTGGATTTTACAGGGCGTGCTCTTGGCAAGAAGGCATCACCACCGTGGTGGGGATGTGGAGATGTGCTGCCTGCGTGGCACCTGCCCCGCAAGGCGCTCGTCCTCGTGTCTCACAGGACAGTCAGTCATCCTCGTGTTTCTGCACTGGTGGGGGGAAGAAGGACCCATATTCACAAGGACCAGTTTTAGCAGGGGGACGCTGGCTTTGGCCCCCTATAACGGCCAGAAATCCTTAATGGGCTAACGAGCCTGCTAGGACTTTTAATTATGCTGTGGCCACCGGAGGAGCTATGCTCTCTGATCCGGATGCCCCTCTGACCGGTCCCAAACACACGCCGTTCAAGGGATTCTCCTCAGCGGTAAAATAACTGGAGTTCACACAGGAGGACAGCCCCGGGGCACTCGGCAGCCTTTTCCAACCCGGCAAGGATCCCCGCAGGAAGGTGTTCCTAGTGACCTGCCTGCGGGGAGCCCGGGCTGGTTTTGGCCAGGTAACACATCACTCCGACACCCAGGGGATTCTGAAAATGGTTGTAGGGAAGAGGGAAGTTATTGCAACTCACGTCAGCCCCATGCTATAGATTTTAGATGCATAAATTATATATTTACGTTCAAAACTCTATTATTCATAGAGTTGAGTAAACAAGTATTGATTTTTACACTGTAGCACAGATGAGTATTTCTAATGATGCAGGCTGAGGCTCTTCTTCCATCCTCGGTAACTCTGACCTCATCGGTGCTTCCTGAGAGTAGTATTTAACAAGGACAATCAAGTTTAAAACCAGTCAGCTGCTGCTGTTTGGAATGGAAATCAATGTGCATCGCTTTCTGAATGGACAACTTCTCCACCCACACCACGTCACACCCGGCTCGACCTACAGCTGTTTTAGGTGCTGAACCAGACAGATCCAGACAGAAAGCAAGTGAGGAAAGGATGTGTGAAACCATCTCAGCTCGTACTGAGTAACCTTAGCTCTCCCACCTTAGGGAAGAGGCAAAGACATACTGGCTGCGTGAATATAGCAGCAAAAGGAAGCTTCAATGTATTAAAAAAGTGATACTGCTGCAGAGCTCCCATTAAACCTTTTGAGAAAGGTCCTACTACCCGTAGGTGAGCTTGTGTCAAGGTTTCTCTCTATTAAATATTTCTCTCTATTAAATGTATGATACCACCACGCACATTTAGGGGTGGCAGAAGAAACCCTTTAACTGCATTTTCCAGTACTCCGTTATTTCAGAGGTTAACCAAAATCACTTACTTCATAGCTAACTTTGCTATATTGAATCAATGTACAAGTTCCTTATTGGATTTTTATTGCAGATAAAATTGACAGAGAAAATCACTAGGATATACTTAAAAATGGGAAGGAAATGTACGTTTACAATAAAAAGGTCTCTGAAGGTCTCTTGTTTCATAGGAAGGAAGCTGTCTTTATATTGCATGAACTATAAAAAATGATTAAAACTGAAGAGAGACAGGAAGCTGATAATTTGATTTATCATCTTAATGGCTATGATTCATGAATAAATAATATAATGGTTTATGTCTCTCTTGTAAAAGAAGTAGAGAAGAGCAATTTGTCTAATAAATGACTTCAAAAATTACAGCTGAGTCTTGTTTGCCACATTTGTTCTATTTAAAAAGAATGAGCGAGTATCTTATTTCATATTACTTACTAGGACATTTGTTGTATTATTTATAAGAGTCAAAAACCTTAACTAAAAGCCACTCATCTCTGACCACAGTCTCCCATTAGCTTTAAATTCAGGAAAGAGAAAGGGATTGATCACTAGATCAATAAATCTAACCTTAGAGCTGACTAAAAGCTTCCTTTAACCTCCTTCCTCCAGCATCCTTTTTCAAAATTAAAGTATCCCCCTTTTTAATTATTTAAGAGCATGTCAATTTTACAGTAAAGCCATGTATGACTGCATCATGCAAGGATTTCTTCTTTATATTGGAAACGCACCAGCATCTCTAAAAGAAAAGCATTTAAATTATGATCACTTGTTTGTTTTTTTTTTTAAAAGTTGGTGATGCTACTATAGATACAGGTATCCTGTTCCAAATGTGCCCTGGATTTCATCAAGACAAGTGTGGAGAATAGGAAAATCGAGAAGAAATGTGGACTCCCAATTATCAGACACACAAACTACCCCAAATCCATCAATGACTGATGGAGCTGAGGTTGCTCTGTATTGACGGCACTGGGCCAACAACCCACATTTACTATAGAGCTGCAAAAAGTCACTTCAGGCAAAAGTAAACTCCGGAGAACATCATTAATGGAAAGAGTGTATATTTTTTTTTAAACCATCCTGTAAAAATAGCTTGTCTGTGTAGTTTGCCCAGAGTGCATCAAGAGCCTGACCTTTTCCCCCCCGCACTTTATACCAAAATAGTATCTCAAAGGCAGATCTTTTGTCTTACCAGAAGCTATTCGCACTGATTCACTACGCTGTGTTTCTACTGTCCTCCTAGAGAACCGCCTTCAAAATGACCCAAACCATGTAATGCCGACACAATTCCTGATGCAAAGCTGGCTGGGTGCCTCAAAACAGGGGGGCTGTGGCCATGGTCGCCTCTGGATTACATCCTCGCTTAACCACTGACCTGCTGCATAGTCTTGAGCACGTGTTTTTCCACACGTCTGTACCTCTCCTTGTTCCACATTTAATCTTCATCCTGAAGAATCTGGGATCTCTGTTTTGGAAGACCTTGGGCTTAGAAAATGGAAGTTCTTACACTGTTTCTGAGGCTAATTTTTTAGAGGGCTTCAACAATGAACCTCAAGGCTTGGTTATCTTTGGATCATACTTCAGATGCAAGGTGTTATAAAGTATTATTGGAGTGAGCTGCTCTGGCAAGACTGTTAATGACAGCAGCAGGAAGAAAACTTTAGGATGACAATTCTTGGCATATTGTAAAACCAGTTAATTTCCACAAGGCTCATTAAAAAAACAAAACAAAACAAAACAAAAAAAAAAAAAAAAAAGGAGAAAAAAGGGTACACAGATTTAAGCAAAATAGACCTTTTAAGTTCTCGTGTTTCTGTATTGGGTTTGTGTGTCAAGGTTTTGGCAGCAGGAGGGGCTACAGGGTGGTTTCTGTGAGAAGCTGCCAGAAGCTTCCCCCATGTCCGATGGAGCCAGCGCCAGCGGCTCCAAGATGGACCCACCACTGGCCAAGGCCGAGCCCAGCAGCCACGGTGGTAATGCCCCGGGGATAATGTATTTAAGAAGGGGGAAAAATTGCAGCACAGCAGCACTTGCAGATGGGAGAGAGGAGTGAGAATATGTGAGAGAAACACCTCTGCAGACAGCCCGGTCAGTGAAGAAGGGGCAGGAGGTGCTCCAGGCGCCGGAGCAGATTCCCCCACAGCCCATGGGGCAGCCCGTGGCGAGGCAGGCCGGGCCCTGCACCCACGGAGGCCCACGGAGGAGCAGATGCCCACCTGCAGCCCTTGCAGGACCCCACGCCAGAGCAGGGGGATGCCCGAAGGAGGCCGGGACCCCGTGGGAAGCCCACGCTGGAGCAGGCTCCTGGCAGGACCTGTGGCCCCGTGGAGAGAGGAGCCCACGCTGGAGCAGGTTTGGTGGCAGGAGCTGTGACCCCACGGGGGTCCCACGCTGGAACAGTCTGTTCCTGAAGGATGCACCCCGCGGGAGGGACCCACGCTGGAGCAGTTCATGAAGAGCTGCAGCCCGTGGGAAGGACTCACGTTGGAGAAGCTCGTGGAGGACTGTCTCCTGTGGGAGGGACCCACGTGGAGCAGGAGAGCGTGAGGAGTCCTGCCCATGAGGAGGAAGGAGCAGCAGAGACGAGGGGTGATGAGCTGACCACAACCCCCATTCCCCGACGCCCTGAGCTGCTCGGGGGGAGGAGGGAGAGAAACTGGGAGCAAAGTTGAGCCTGGGAAAAAGGGAGGGGCGGGGGGGAAGGTGTTTTTAAGATTTGGGTTCATTTCTCATTATCCTACTCTGATTTGACTGGTAATAAATTATATTAATCTTTCCTCAAGTCGAGTCTGTTTTGCCCATGATAAAAATCAGTGAGTGATCTCTCCCTGTCCTTATCTTGACCCATGAGCCTTTCATTATCTTTCCTCTCCCCTGTCCAGCTGAGGAGGGGAGTGACAGAGCCGCTTTGGTGGGCACTTGGTGTCTGGTCAGGGTCAACCCATCGTAATTTCATAAAAAAAAATGTATACTCATGAAATGGATCTTTCTCTCACAGACTGTGCATGTATACACAACTGCCTGTCATTAGGTACAAATATCACACAGGTATGAATCATCTGGACAAATAAAAGAAAAAAATTGGGTGAACTTCCATGAAAACCAATTCATCAATACTTTCTGTGTATGATTTCTCTAAATAAATGCAATTAACTGGACCACAGTCCAAAGACACTATTTTTATGTGCTGCACCTTCTTCCCACAACTGCTATATTATATAGGTCTCCTAAAATTGGAGTGCTCAAGATGTTTTTGGGGTAAG